>NC_138980.1:52216942-53416942 GCF_964341445.2 Mesoplodon mirus
ATTTCGGGACATAACGTGTACCATCTCCCATTTCCCTGCTTCCTCCTAAGGATTTCTCTGCTGATGGTGACACCTTAGGTTAAGGCTCATTTTTACTTAACTCAGCTGAGGTGGCTTCACAGGCCACCAAGAAGCAATAAAGGGATGAAGGAGAGGGGTTCAAAGGAGCTATGTTGATGTAGGCAGCAAGGGGTGATAGTGATGGGAAGGCAAATGGTCCATCAAATCCAGTCCTTTCCTCATGGACTCTTGCTCTGATCCTTTTACTGTTCTGGACTTTCTGATGCCTGTTCTACCCTCACTGTTGAGTTTAGACAGTGGACAGGGCAGACATTTTTATTTTTATTGCCTTTGTTATTAGTTTGTTTTTGAAAGAGCTAAACTTTGGCTCTTTGGTGACTCTAGTGTGATAAGAAGCATGTTGATCCCTCCCTGGAAAACACTTTTTGACTCACAGGAACTCCATTTACTACAACCATTACCTTTTATTTATGTTTGTCAGTCGCTGGGCAGCTAACTAGACTGTGGCATATGGATCCCCAAAGGCAAAAGAGAAAGACTCCAAATGCTGTTTGCTGCCTGAAAAGGAGTTCATATTTATGATTTCGCTTACCTCATATTGTGAGTTTAAATGTGGTAATTTTCAAGCTGGGAAAACAGTTTCCATTAACAGATCCTGGAAATGTACTCTTTAGTCTTGCAGATACCTTTGTGGGCCAACTCCTTCCCTTTTCACATGCTCGCTCTCAAAAACAAAACAAAACAAAACAACCCAAAAGTCCAAAAAACCAAAGAAACCAAATGGACTCTAGGTTTGACAATACGCAAAGTACTTCGGCCCCAAGACTTTTTCCAGTGCAGGGGTGTACAGCCACTACCTAGGTTTTGTGACCCTTCCTTCTCTCTCCTACCTCTCCATTTTAAGGGAATATAGGTAGAAAGACTCAAAGTGGAAGTGGGTGTCGGTACAGGGACAAAGGAAACTGGGCGTAGGAGGGGAAGGTGCAGGGAACAAGTGAAAGAGAGAATAAAGATTGGTGTTACCATGTCCTTAATTCTCATTTTTGCTGTGAGCTGGGTCTCCTCAAATAGACTGTTGGATCCCTGGAACACAGATAATGGTTCCTGTGTTTTGAGGCCTCTCTCCTGACAACATTTAGTACAAGTGCTCCATGCAGCGTAAGAGATTGAGAAAAGAAATACTGTATTTCCCCCCAAATGAATGAATGAATGGACAAAAATTAAATGCAATATCATCTTACATGTTTCTAACTCAGCTGTCTGGCAAACTTACCTATCTGGAACATAATGGAAAAGGACCAGAAAGTGTGCAAAGAAAATGCACAGGGTCATGGGGTGATCACTGTAGTTGTTTTATTGAGGGCTTATTATGGGCCAGGCATTGTATTAAGTGCTCTACATGCATTATTTCATTGAATCTTATTTGGTTGTTATACTGTTGCACTTTCCATTCCACAGACAAATACATAACTCGCCTATGGTTCTAACCCAGCTCTGTGTGACTCAAGTCCATGCACATAACCAGCTTTCCAGAGCTGGAGTACTGTATGCACTGACAAGCCCCCTCCAGTGCTCGCTCAGGCCCCACACTCGTCCAGTCATTTCTAAAACTTTTACTTTGCCCACAGCAGTGACACCCAAGGATCTCTATTCTCCAAGGCCACAGCAGAGCAAAGGCAGCAAATGAGGAAAACCTCCTCATAGGCCGTTTCATAAGATGCTAATTTACAACTTGACTCTTTTTTCCTTTCCTTTTTTTCCTCCCTCCCTCCCTTCCTTCCTTCCTTCCTTCTGACAAAAATGATGGTCCTAGAATGTTGATCACTTGGGTTCTGGTTCTGGTTCTGGCAAACTGTCCTATAATATGTGTTTTCCAGAAGATCCACCATGTTGTAAACCAATGCCGTTGAAAACTGATAATGATAGTATCCTCAAGAAAACGATATGCTCAACGTGTTCAAAATAGAAGTTAAAGAGGTATAAATCTGATTGTAAAATAGTCCCTTCTAAAAATATTACAGGAAAATAAAAGCCAAGAACTTAATAAGAACCAAGATATGTGCAAAATCCAGGGTCCTGGATAGCAGAGGCCATGCTCCAGACTAGCAGTAGTTTCCAGACATCTAGATTTCACGGATGAGGAAAAAAATATAGTGCAGGTGGAAGAACTAACACAGATGTGTGTTAAATGTTAACTTTTCTAAATAAAAATGTTTAAAGAGAGCAACCACCATCTAGCATCACCTCCCTCTCATTGAATTGATGACACTCGAAGAGTCAAAGAAACAGGAAGGACGACATTTCAGAATGAATTTAGACACATTGTCCTTATTTTCTTCTGTAATTTGAATGAAAAAACAGAACTGCAAGGATCTTAGCAAGGCATTTATAAAGGGCTCAAATATTGATGTTAGTTATGACATTTACTTGTCTGAGTAACCAGATCTCTAGTTGAACTTTTCTTATGCCAAATCCTGTGCTTGGAATCGAGAAAAAACAAACAAACAAACAAAGAAACATAAAGCAAACAAACAAAACAGAATCAGGTATGGTCCTAATTCGGCAGAGTAAGAGTCATCTGAAAATTCCCAGATTTAGATAGATGTTCAGTATAAGGGTGATGATGGATGGTCCTGGGTCGTCAGGGAACACAGCTAGGCCTGTAGTCACGGACATGGTGATGTGCATGACATTCACTCCCCAGGAGGGCCAGTGAGCAGAAGACACCCTCAACTTCCTGAGCCCTGATCCTCAGCCACAGGAGCTGATGGGTCCAGGGGAGCCTTTGAATCAATGAATTATCTTTGGAAATCTTGGGGAGAGAGAAGTTGGAATTCTGGAAATACATTCTTTAGGATGACTTTGTACTCATTAAGGTTCAATGTATTCAACTTTGCCACTGTGAAGAAGTATATTATCATATACTTGCAGGGATATTAAAGTTTGGAAAAAGTGAAAACAGCCAGGGGAGATATTTCAGATGATTTTAACTGGCCTCAACTTATGAAAAGCTAAAGATTGAATTCGGGCCTTCAATTCTGAAGCAATTGTCCACACTTCCACTCTTTCCTTCAAAACCTTGAATTCAAGCATCTTAGCAGCATTGTCTAAAACCACCCTTGGAGTTGATGCTCAGCCTGCACTGATATGCTTGACCTCTCCTCCTCCAAAGGGAGCTTCAGTTGTTTTTGTTTTTTTGACTGCGCCTTGTGGCACGCAGGATCTTAGTTCCCCAACCAGAGATTGAACCTGCGCCCCCTGCAGTGGAAGCCGGAATCTTAACCACTGGACCGCCAGGGAAGTCCCAAGGAAGCTTCAGGTTTAATCAGACTAGGCTTCTAGGCATCCTGCTCTCCTTCAACCAGTGTGTTTCCTCCTGCTGCTATGCACGTGCATCTTCCTGTTCTCCTTAATTCTTTCTTAATATCTGGTTGCCCTACAGTGCTCCTCATGTTTTCCTTGAATACTTGATTTCTCCTTGACCTTTCCTTTAAAATTCCCTGGCACCTAGCAATCAGTTCATTGCTCTGCCCACCATTGTTTCATGTGTTTTATTAGCCTTAGCCTTTCACTTGATTATAAAGCCTTTGGAGTAAAGAGTCGATGTCTTTGGGTCAGCTCCCCAAATATTTATGAGGGCCAATTAAGTGTCAAGTACTGTGCTAAGTAATTAGTAGGAATGAAGTTATAAACCTCATCTTTCAAGGAATGTACAGTCTAGTGTGGGAGGCGGAAAAGCTTCTCAATAGTCCATGGAAGGCTAAATCTGATTTTACAACAAGGGGTATGGAAGTACCAGAAAAGAGAGAGAGGTTAGTTCTGATAGTGGGTGGAAGTGAGAAAAACTTCAGGGAGTCCTCTGTGCCAAGGGAAAAGGGATATCAGAAGCGTGAGATAGGAATTACAGGGCCTGGGGAGTGTGGTCATGATGAGGGGAATTTCTGGGAGATGAGGTTATAACTGCTGAGTCCCAGCTGTGAACATCCTTGAATTCTATACTAAGAAGTCAACGTTTTACCTGTGGGCTAGGGAGATATGGAAGGTGTTTAAGCAGGGAGGAGCCTCAGACCAGCAGCCCTTCTATACTAAGCACTCAGTACTAAGTCAATAGGCATCAATTAATTACCCAATGTCATGACTCATGTAAGAGAAACAGACAACATCAAAAGTTGTAACCCTGGATCCAGGGGTAATGGAGATGATAGGTCACTGCAAAGTAAACAGGGCTCGCCTGGAAAGTTGGGATTGGTTGTCAGTGGAGGAGGAATTAGATTTATTCTCTGAGATGCTGGAGGGCAGTATTAGATCAGGAAGACAAAGCCACAGGGACACAGATTGCTGCTCAGTAGGGTGGCAAACTTTGGAGCTGTTAGAGCTCTCTGGAAATTGTTATTTGAAAAGTATCAATTAGGTAAGACATTGTTGGTGGGACGACTCCTGGTCAGGAAAAACATGGAGGGAATTCATGAACTAGAGGCAAAGTTGGGATTCAATCAGTGGGTCCCAGAAGGCTGGTCCAATGAGCCACGCCAATTTGTGATGAAGTTTTCACTTATCAATGGGAAAATGAGGAAAGAGAGGATTGCATAATCAGTTTTCAGAGAGCCAAAGTTTTCCATTGAAATGACAATCCTTTGTGTGCAACTGATGATTTGCTTTCTTCTTTTTTTAGTGTTAACACATTTCTTCTCTTATTTAAATGATGTTGAGGAGAGATGGTAATTTTTTGTTTTGTTTCTTTTCGTGTCTTTCCTTGGTGAGATAAAAAACTGTCAAGTGTCCCATGCCACCCCCATTTCCTTTTTGGGCATTGATGGTTTGTGATCTCTCTAGGCTGGGAACCATTGGGCTTCCAGGAGAAGAGGCTTCAAGGGGCTCTGCATCTGCCCTCAGGAAGGGGGAGTGTAGCTACTGATGAGTGAGATTTGAAGACATTTAGGGGGAGCCATGAAGAGTGGGAATTTCCATGCACTGGATAAAGGTCAATATACAAGCAAGTATGGTCATTCTAACTCTTCCTTCCATGGGGCTGGGGGCTTCCAAGGCCCAGGGTGCTCTCTCTGTGCAGAAGGCCCAGCCACTTCCTTTCTCCCGTACACTTTTCCCTTCGTATGGCCACGGCCTGCAGAGGAGGAGGAGAACACCGCTTCTGCTGAGGGTTTTGGGGAGAAACCTTTTCTGGTTGTTTCTGTTCCTTTGTTGAGATCAAACCAGGTTCATTTTGCTGGGAGTGAGAGGCCAGAGCTTTGGCAAGAAACGAAGCTTGCTTGACCTGCCATGCCTGGGGCAGGTGGGGATGCGTGGTTGAGTCTAGGATAGGACTGTGTGTTTGGAGACCTGGGTCTGGACGGCACTCTCTTAATCGTCTCCCTTTTGGACAGTGGTCTCTAAGACCCCTTCTGTCCATAGTCCAGTCTGTGACATCGTCAGCATGGACCATCTAAGGCAAACACCATCACTGGGCAAAAAGCGAAGGGTCCGTAGGACTCTTCCGGTCCAGTAGCTTGGGGTGGTAGGTGAAGTGGGAGAGGTTAACCAATGACCTTCCAAATGGAAGGAAATAAAGAGTTAATGGGGTTATATCAGGAGCCTCCATTAAAATGCAGACATCCTCAGGTCTCCTTAAGGGTCAAAGTTGCCTTCACAGCTGGCCATTCCAGGTAGTTTCCCCTCTTGAGTGTAACCCAAGGGACAGACAGTTCTGTGATCTTAGGAGCAGGAATGTTGGTCAGGCAGTGAGTCAGTCAGAACACAGAGGTTTTGTCTTTGGTTTCTAACTCTACAAAACAACACGAAGGAATTGGTTTAAAAGAAAAAAAAAGGCAAAAACACATATAGCACACTCTTTTCTCTCTCCACTTGAGGATGGAGGAGAGAGTCCGAAGGCCTGATTTGAGTCCCTCAGTCATCTCTGATCAAGTTATACGACAAGTCCTGTAACTATACCTAGTCCCTGTTGGCCTGGGACTTTCCTGGTTTTAGCACTGAAAGTCCCACATCTTGGGAACCTGCTCAGTGCTGGGCAAACCAGGACAGCTGGTCACCCTAACAACTGTACCTCAGTTTTCCACTTGTAAAATGGGAATAATTCTCTTGCCCTAGCTGCCTGTATTGTGAGAATCAAATTAGGTGACAGATGTGAAAGTGCTTTGAGATTAATTCTAGACAAATGCAAGTGGCTGGACTGGACGTGCCATGAAAGCCATACCCCTGTGGGTTGGTACATGTTCTGCATAGCATACTTTGCCGGTGTGGAACCTATTCATCTTTCAAGCTGCTAATGTATGTTGTTCTCTGCAGTGCTTCCTGTAATGACCCAGGCAGAATGGATCTAGCCTTCCTTTCTTTCCTGCTGTACTTGCCATCCAAATACAGCAGACTCATGACTTCATTATCCATCATTTACTCCTCCAGCTAGACTGAGATCTCCTTAATGGTAGGGGCCCTGCTCCCAGCATGATAGCTAACACGGTAGCTGTTTGATACATGTTTGCTGAAGGAAGGAATGGTTTTAAATTTCTAAGATATATGTTGTACTGCATGTTTCTTTTTTTTTTTTTTTTTTTTTTTTGCGGTACGCGGGCCTCTCACTGTTGTGGCCACTCCCGTAGCGGAGCACAGGCTCCGGATGCGCAGGCTTAGTGGCCATGGCCCACGGGCCCAGCTGCTCCGCGGCACGTGGGATCCTCCCGGACTGGGGCACGAACCCGCGTCCCCTGCATCGGCAGGTGGACTCTCAACCACTGCGCCACCAGGGAAGCCCCCGCATGTTTCTTGAACCTCCAGAAACTGCATACTAGTTTTACATGTGTGATATGTGTTTCTGGCCCTATAACTTTCTTTAGGGTCCTGTGGCTAAGATTACCTGATGCAGCACAGAGATCCAGATGGGGACCTGAGGTCTGGCCCCTCCAGCCAGGGGTTCTACAGGCAGAAAGCATTTCGAAGGCACGTTTGATCCCCAGGCCACCCCATAATGTGAGACGCAGGTATCACCAGTTCGTGGCAGCTCACAGTAAACCACATCTGGTCTTGTAACGTAGGACCATCTGCCAGCAGCAGGCACGTGGCTCTGTGTCAGACACCTCAGAGATGCTTGCCAAAAGATAACGGAGGGAATGAATGAAAGTCTTCCCACCATTAACAGAGGGAGTGGAAACACCATTCAGGATGAGAGCCAGCCACTGGCCTCATCTTGGCCACCTCTGGTTCAATGAAAAGAAGAAAAGCTGGGCTCGTTCTAAGGACCGGCCAGCAGAAGACAGATGGCAATGTGAAAAGAATGTTGGGCAGACCAGCAGGACTATTATTTACTTGTGGACTTTAAAATACATAAAGGTCATAATGTAGGAGAATGATCTCCTCCAGTTATAGAGAATGGCTCCCAGGGAAGAAAGGCACGCTCTGATCTCCCATGTCCCCACCCCGGGCCTGAACCTGTCTCCAGCTCCCTCTCTCCCTCTCTCCCTCTCTCCCTCTCTCCCTCTCTCCCTCTCCCCCTCTCCCCCTCTCCCTCTCCCCTCCTCTAGCTTGCTCGCTTGCTCTCATTCTCCCCCTTTCCACTGCCACCTCCAGCCCTTCATCTCTTCCTTTAGCAGCTCTATGCCTAAGTATCTTGTATAATGGGATTCTATGAGAAAATGATTCCCCTGTGGAAAAACAGTGATAACACAGATGGAAAAAGAATGCATGAATTACCATCTCTTTCGCTCTTGTACTGTATGCTTGCTGTGTCTTTTACCTGAAATACCTTTCTCCCCATCTTGCTGGTAGATATTCTCCCCACTGGCTCAAGGCCCTGTTCAGGGACTGCTGCTTCGTGCTAGAGGCCTTGCTAGAACTTCCACCCTGGGGAAGGGCAAGGTATTAACCCCTACCTGCATGGTTTTCCCACGTTGCCTTACCTATTGATTGTTTAGTCAGTGGATCTATCTGTCCATCTATCTGTCTGTCTCTATGGTGCTTCCTCTCTTCTTTGGATTAGTGTTAGTTGTTACTGGGTTGTATCTCCTTTCTTTCCTTCTCCCTTAACTGTGACAGCACTCAAAAATTTCAGTAGTTCACACAAAAATCATGATTACTAGTTTCTTTTGAAAAATGAGAAGATCTGGCAATATTCCCATATGGCAATATTAGACCAGAACTGAGTGGAGGCCGACCCCTCTAGATAGGCATATACTCTTACGTTCACTAAGTCCCCACCATGTCCTAGGATACTCCAGAGACCGTCACTTCTACAGCGTAGCGTGGTGGATAAGAGCACAGGCTCTGAAGCTGGACTGCCTAGGTTCAAATTCTGGTTCGGCCATCTGCTAGCTGTATGACCTTTGATAATTTACTTAACGTCTCTGTGCCGCTGATTGGTTATCTGTAAAATGAGGTTCTTAATAATACCTACGTCATTGGGTTTTTGTGAGGGGATTACATGAATTAGGGAATGCATATGTGGATTTAGAGGGTCTTGCCATATATACAAATGCTCAATAAATATTAACTATAATTATTATTTACCCTGAACTGTGGTTTTGTTTCCTCATGCCTCTATTGAAAATGAAGAAACGGGTTTACCCCTGGTCCATTTCATTCATTTTCTTTTCCTGGGCCCCGGGGGCATGTAAGCTGCAGTCCCTGAATTAGATTTTGGGATCTAATTTTGGGAGTGCCAATGTCATGATTTCTGCCTCTTTGCTTTCCTTAAAAGTACTTACTTTAGTGCTTTGAGGATACTATATGGGGGATGTTGGTAGAGTTCAACTGCATGATCATGGTCATATACTTTCACACTGCTCCTAGGATAATCACTGATAACAGCGAAAGGCACTATTAAGTCCCTTTAAGAGTTGGTTGATTTAATTTGTGTTATATGGTCTATGCAACAGGACTAGTATTTCCTGGTTCTCTGAAGTAGGCAGAGCAAACACATCAACTGACTTGATAACCTGCTCATAAAGTCACAGTATACATGGAAGTTGGCTGGGTAGAAATCAGTCCATGTGATATGCAATCAATAGGAGTTTCCTACAAGGTAAATTTTTTCTTAGGTTCTGTGGGACAGTTGGCCCTTGCTTTACTGAACTGTACCTTGAATTATAGGTGCGGAGAAATAAAAAGCAGTAAGAGGAAAGAGACTGGAGTGGGGAAAAGTAGTGTTTATGGGACTCAAGGAGACTGGCTTGACTAGTACTATGATTTTTTTTTTTAACATCCTTATTGGAGTATAATTGCTTTACAATGGTGTGTTTGTTTCTGCTTTATAACAAAGTGAATCAGTTATACATATACATATGTCCCCATATCTCTTCCTTCTTGCGTCTCCCTCCCTCCCACCCTCCCTATCCCACCACTCTAGGTGGTCACAAAGCACTGAGCTGATCTCCCTGTGCTATGCGGCTGCTTCCCACTAGCTATCTATTTTACGTTTGGTAGTGTACATATGTCCATGCCACTCTCTCACTTTGTCCCATCTTACCCTTCCCCCTCCCTGTATCCTCAAGTCCATTCTCTAGTAGGTCTGTGTCTTTGTTCCCGTCTTGCCCCTAGGTTCTTCATGACTTTTTTTTTTAGATTCCATGTATATGTGTTAGCATACGGTATTTGTTTTTCTCTTTCTGACTTACTTCACGCTGTATGACAGACTCTAGGTCCATCCACCTTACTACAAATAACTCAATTTCATTTCTTTTCATGGCTGAGTAATATCCCATTGTATATATGTGCCACATCGTCTTTATCCATTCATCTGTTGATGTACACTTAGGTTGCTTCCATGTCCTGGCTATTGTAAATAGAGCTGCAATGAACATTTTGGTACATGACTCTTTTTGAATTATGGTTTTCTCAGGGTATATGCCAAGTAGTGGGATTGCTGGGTCGTATTGGTAGGGAGGCAAGAATATACAATGGAGAAAAGACAGCCTCTTCAATAAGTGGTGCTGGGAAAACTGGACAGCTACATGTAAAAGAATGAAATTAGAACACTCCCTAACACAATACACAAAAATAAACTCTAAATGGATTAAAGACCTAAATGTAAGGCCAGACACTATCAAACTCTTAGAGGAAAACATAGGCAGAACACTCTATGACACAAATCACAGTAAGATCCTTTTTGACCCACCTACTAGAGAAATGGAAATAAAAACAAAAATAAACAAATGGGACCTAATGAAACTTAAAAGCTTTTGCACAGCAAAGGAAACCATAAACAAGATGAAAAGACAACCCTCAGAATGGGAGAAAATATTTGCAAATGAAGCAGCTGACAAAGGATTAATCTCCAAAATTTACAAGCAGCTCATGCAGCTCAATATCAAAAAAGCAAACAACCCAATCCAAAAATGGGCAGAAGACCTAAATAGGCATTTCTCCAAAGAAGATATACACATTGACAACAAACACATGAAAGAATGCTGAACATCACTAATCATTAGAAAAATGCAGATCAAAACTACAGTGAGATATCATCTCACACCGGTCAGAATGGCCATCATCAAAAATCTACAAACAATAAATGCTGGAGAGGGTGTGGAAAAAAGGGAACACTCTTGCACTGCTGGTGGGAATGTGAATTGATACAGCCACTATGGAGGTTCCTTAAAAAACTAAAAATAGTACTATGATTTTTTTTTAATGTTCTTCCAGAGGAATAAATTTCATTCCCATGGGAATAGGGAATATGATTAAGAGGTCATTATGCTCTTTGTCTGCTAGATGTCTGTGCTGAGGAGGGATGAATAATATATGTAAGTTTCCCTGCCTGACTTTCTTTTGTTTGAAAACTGCTGGCTTACTACCTCCATCTAGTTGGGAGGAAGTGGCTCCTTTGGTTAGGGATTCACCTGGGCCTTTGTCCCTTACTCTCCATAAAGAGAGGCTGATTAGATTTGATGATCCAGCCATGATCCCAGCCCACAGGGCCACTCATAAAACATTCCTGAAACAGATGGCCCAGAATTTCTGTGCAAGTGCTCAACTCAGGACTACCCCTACCCTTTCTTTCTACTTCCAGACAAATGGATGGAAGCACTGTGGCTATTAGCCGAACGTTTGTGGTACCGAGTGTAAAGGGAATAAAGCTATACGTTTGAACATTTCTGTTTCCTGGTATCCTGCAATTTCTGCCCCACTGCAATGAAAAGAAGCTAAGAGAGGTCTGGCCCAGAGAAGCCTTTCACCACTTATTTGGATGGATCCCCAAACTAATAGAATAGATGGTGAGTGCCGAGGGGAAGCAGCAAGGTGAGGGGGAAGTTGACAAGCAAAGGGGATTAACATCCAAGAACTCCCGATGCACCATGAGCTCTTCATAAGTGATTTTATTTATTCTCAAGACAATCCTGCGGAGCCTGTTTTAGGATCCCCATTTGGAAGATGAGAAAACTAAGCCTCAGAGGGATTAAATAATGACAGTTAACACTTCTTGGTCACTTTAGTATGTGCCAGGCACTGTGGCACATTCATATGATCCCATTTAACAACCACCGAAGTTTATGTTAGTGCTACCTTCAGTTGTTATATTTGGGAAAGTCAAGGCTTGGGGAGGTGAAGTGCCTGAGTGACTTTTGTCATTAACTGGCAGCCCGTGACTCATACTCAGCCCTAACTTCAGGGCCCCACTGATCAGTCGATGGTCCACACTGCTTATTGCTACTTTCCCAAGATCACACGCGTTGTAAATATGGGGACAAGGTTTGAACAGGGTCTGATCCGCACAAAGCACATCGTTTCCCACACCCACAAGCCCTGAGTGACAGAGCTGGGACAGGTATCCAGACCTTCCCTGCCCTGGTCTGCCTTTGTGTAACAGCAGCTGCCTTCTTAGAAAAGGCAAAAGGCTGGGCAAGTGTGAAAAAAAGTTGCTGAGGGGAGAGAGGCAGGGGGAGGGCGGGAGGTTGAGAGAGAGAGAAAAGAGGTGCTGTTTTTGACAGCATCAGCCTCTTAAAAGAAAGCAACATACAATTTGTGTATCAGCGGGAGAACGCAGTGCTTGGGCAGGCAAATGACAGCTGGCGATGGGCTGCTGTTCTCGTGGTCAAGGCCATTCATTTCCCGTGGGGTTCATCTCCCCAGATCCATCCTTGTCACCTTGCTCTCTGCACATTCCTCCTCTCTCTCCTTCATGCGTTGCTCTGCCATTTACGAGCTTCTCCACCAGGCATGGTAAAAACGGAGCCCTAACAGGAGTAAGTGCGCGTTTGTCTTTGGGATGCCACCAGGCTCCTCCAAAATAAATCTTGCACCGTGGAGCTCCAGCCTAGCCCAGTGCTTCAGGAAGGAGTGCTTTGGCTGTGGAGTGTAAATGGACCTGGTGTCTCATTTCCCCTGATGTTTTCAGGATGCCATCTTACAAGTTGACAGAGGCAGAGGAGGATGCCTCTGTTAGCACGGAGGTGGAGGTGTGGAAGAAGGGAGGGTTTGAGAATCAGGGTTTGTAGTTAAGCCCTGTCCCACAAGTCACTTTGAGAACCTGGGCAAAACATCACCCCTCTGAATCTTAGCTTCCTCACCTGTGAAGGAAAATGATAATGTCTAAATCCAAAAATGAGAGAAGGATGACTGCTTGGACATCGCTAGGGTGCTGAATGCATTCGTTTCATATGTATTCATTTCATACGTCACAGCAGGTACACAGCAGGTATGAAATGAATACACAACTCCTCCCCCCCTCCTCCGCCCGTATGCTTATGGTAAAGTCAGGCTAAAGTGGTCTGCTTTTCATTGTTGAACTCCATCAAAAGCTCTGCAGAGTTTCTGGAAGCATAAAATGCTTTAGGGGTGTTTTTGTTTCAGTCTGTCATGGGCAGGTAGGGAAGCTTAACAAGCAGTGAGTGTGCCCCTTTCTGCTGTTAGGCAGAGGGTAATGACGTCAGCCTGTGATGTGACCCTGCCCCTTGCACTGTGTGCCTCCCACATGCAAAGATTGCAGAAGGGAGGAAGGACTCCCTAGGGATTCAGGCAGTGTAGGCACCTCCCTTCGTGGAGCCTCACTTTTCTTATTTGTATATTGATTGGGTGGGACTAAGTTGCATGCAGGTGTTGGGGGGAGGATAAATGATCTTTTTCCTCCAGATAATCATCCCTTCCTGATAGTTTTCCTCCTTACGTCCACGCTTGCCTCACATGGTTGGGAAGATCCCAACCTGGGATCAGGCTGGCTGGGTTGAGAATCCAGCTCTCCAGTTTCCGCACCAGGTCACCCTGGGCAAGTTCCGTAACCTCTCTCTGCCTCAGTTTCCTGAGTTGTACAATTAAGATGAAAGCAATATTACCTTCCCAGGGTCGTTGTTAGGATTACATAAGCTAGTGCGCATCACATACTTCAGAGAAGTGCCTGGGATGAGTCAGTGCTTGAGAAATGTTAACAATAGGTCTTAGCATCACCACTAAAAGGCTAAATCACACCTCCATCCCCCGCCTGGGCTTGTGCTCTGGGCTGCTGCGCCAGTCTCCTAGCAGGCTTTCTTGGTACTCTCTCTGAGCCATCCCACGTGTCCTGACCCGAGAAGCTTCTGTATTGATGCAGCCCTCCTCTGGCAAACCTCCAGTCTCTTTTCAAACACACACATACACACACGCACACACACACTTTCTGCTTGCCTCTTTGTCCCTCCCTTCTTTTTTTCTCTCTCCCTTTTTATCCCCTGATTCCCTCCCTCTCTTCCTTTATCTCCAGCTCTTCTGAGGATACAGGCGAATCCAGCCTCTCTGCACGGAGACCTTTGTCTCTGATCAGGCCCGACCTGGGTCACAGAGTTCAGGGGGTTACCATGACAACAAGCATCCCTGGCTACCCATCAGGAGGCAAGGACCAATTGAAAGGGACTGTCATTTCCCTGGGACATACTGCATTTCTTCTCAGCAGTGGGCCCTGCACCAGTACCATACTATGGGAATAGGGTGGGAGGGAGGGAGAGAAAGAAATATCAGTTTTTGTGTGTGTGTGTGTGTGTGTGTGTTCTCTGTGGGGGTGGATCACAAGTTGTTCTCAGAGAGACATTTTATTTCTAATGCAGCCAGTGTAGGGGGCTGAGGGTGGGGCTCATGTGTATTTCTGATGAACGCAGTTGGTTTCACAAAGAAGAAAAAAGTAAGTTATTTGGCTCAAAAGTGACTTTCTGGTAGGTCTAATGGGAGGAGGATAGGGGTGGAGAATTAACATTAATAAGTACCCTCTGTAACAAGCACTTTATGTTATTTCATCAAAACTCAGAGCAACTGCAGTGAATTGTTATTACTCCAATTTTACAGAAGAGAAAACAGGCTCATAAAGTTATAGTGACTCACGAAGCTACGTCCAACTGCTGGTAAAGTAATGGCCCTTGACCTTGAATTGAGGCAGTTTGACTCCAAGGATCGTGGTTTTGACACTATTCAATGCAGTTTTCCTGTCATTCTCCCATTATATTAATCTTCCTTTTCTTTCCAAGCTACTGCTTCCTCAGAAAACATGTACATCTCTCTTCCCTGGCCTCTAACCTTGCCTCCCAACGTGGGCTGCTGTCCACCTCTAACAGAATCACCTAGGGGACTTGTGGAAATTGCACATTTCTGGACCCTACCTGGACCTGCAGAATCAGGAATCTCAGGAATCAGAGTCTAGAAAGGGGCATTTTAAACCAGCTTCCGTAGAAGATTTTAATGCATACTAAAATTGGGATATCGTTCTTTTATGGCAATAGATTCAACACCACCAAGACGTCACTTGCTTATTTGTTTCCCAGTTACATTCTGGGTCAGGGTGATTCCCTAAAAGTGGAAAACTCTTCTCAACGGCCTTGAAGATACAATCATGTCACATGGTCCCAGTATGGAGGTGGGCAGCTAGGAGACCCTCAATCCCTGGAAGTGAGACCACTCCCCATAAAACCTTGTGACATTTCTTCCTCAATCATGGCCTTAACCTCCCTCTTCTTTTTTTAGCCAGATGCCAATACAGACGAGTGGTTCTTAGGAGATATTTTCCAGCCTAGGGTTGTGTGAAGGGAGAAAAATATATTCAGTAGGAATGCGATTGAAACTAAACCGTTGATGAGCAATCTTGAGCTTATGTCCAATTAAAAAATAAAATAGATATAGACAAGATACAGTGCAGTAGGAGGAAGGTAAAGGTAATTGGTAGCCTCTACCGTTCTTGCTTGTGTGCCAGGAATTCTGTACCCCTCCCAGAGATGCCTTTCTCAATCTTCTAGGTGCCCCAGAGGTGAAGGTGAGGTGGGGACACATCTGCCCATTTTCTGTCCTTGCCTGAATCACTTTGTACCTGAGTAGTCCTGAAGCAGGAGCACAGAAGTCCCAGAAAGCTCCCATAACAGAGTTCTTTCCCAAACTACCAAGTCTTAAAGTAAAGGCTATGACTGATGACAAACATAGAGCCGCTTCTTCCATCTGTCCCCATCTCATTAGGATCTGTAACCACATTATCGCCTACCAAAATGACCACAGTGGCCTTCTAAATGACCTCCCTTGCCTGTGAGCCTCCTCTCTTTGGTTCTTGTCGCAAACCACTGCCAGGATCATCTTCGGTCCTGATCGTGGTCCCTCCATCAATGGCCTTCCATGACCTCTACTGACATCAGATAAAAAATACAGAGACTTTTGAAATCCTTTGCACCATGACCACAGCCAGTCGCTCTTGCTTATTAATGCATTCTCTAGTTAAGGTGGATTCTTGCTGTTCCTGACAACAGGCCCTATGCTCTCCCACCGCTCCACCTGGAGTTCCCTCTCCTTACTTCTCATCTATCACAGTTTCTTCAGGGCCTAACTTAGATGTCGCCTTGGCCTCGGAACTTTTGGAAATGCTCCCATTCAGATGTGGACTGTCCTCTTGAGTGTTCCCGGATCTCTTAGGGCATTGAGCAGAATAGCAGGTATCTGTGTAATACTGCTCGTGAGCTGTGCTTGACTATGCATCACTGAGGGGCTGGGATCGCTTCCCTCTCACCACTGCCCCCTGAAGTGCAGCACACAGTCCTTTGTGTGGAGAAGATACATATTCGGAAAGGAACCTGTGAAGCTGCATGGAAAGCCCAGGGAGTGGGTCTTAGACCCTCCCCCACTAAGCTGTAGGAGAAGGCTGCACTGTGCTCTTCCTGTCACCTTGGCTCACACGTCTGGCATGGATAAGACACGTGACAGAACACAAACACGTCATGACCACAGGGACCAGAGAAGACACCGCGGAACCACAGTCACAGTTAAAGACCAGACTTTGACCAATGTCCCGATGAGGGTATAACTCTTAGCAAATCCATTAAACTCCTGATAGATGGTTTGTGAAGGAGAGTCATTAGTTGAGATTTTAACTCAGGCCCACCTGGTGTGGATTCCTTCTTGAATGGGTAGAACAGGGGTCATGCTCCCTTCGTTAGGAAATTTGAATACATCGTCTCTAACTGAAGGGAGTCTTTATCATAATAAAGAAGAGAGGCTTCAGTTCAGACCAGCAGATACATTGAGTTGGCAACAGAAGGGCCAATAGATCACAATTAGTGGATTTACCTATTACCTTTCCCTAGCGACCGGCATTGGCTGCGTAGGTCTTTATCCACAACCTCAGGGCTTTGGAAACAAAATTCAGCCCCTCACCCAATCCCAAGCATGCAGTGACGGCCAACAAACAGCATCTGTTTCAAAGAAACACCACCTGTCCAAATGGAAAATCAAGCACTGAACCACCTTGCTTCCTGAGTATTTGTTTCCAGAGGAGAAGAGACAAACACGCCATTCTGTCCCTGCCACAGCCTTTTAATGCTCTGTAGGGACAAGCCTGGCCTCTGCCAAGTAGACTTGGCAAGTTTTAGAGGAACATTTGGGCCTTAGATACCGGCTCTCTGACCTTCTGGGGCAGAGCTGGGTGATCTGCCTTGGAGGAACCTGGACCTTTTTCCAGGCAGGCTGGAAGGGAGCGAATGCCCCGCAGGTGTTGTCAGGTCTGGCTTTATGGAGAGTGGTGCAGGGGACTGCCAGGGAGGTCCTTTCTGGCTGTGGGCACTGGCACTAAGTCTGGAGCACATCTGCCTGTGAGGGTAGCCAAAGCCCCACCTTTCGCAGGGCAGAAGAGAAGTTTGCAAGGTCTGTAGTGTAAAACACTCCTAAAGAGTCTGCAGCTTTGTGAATGACCTAGACAGTCTTTGAAAAGGTATTTTTTACGATTCTAAATAATTTGAAGACAACATTGATTTCCTCTGCCATATCCTCTTTAAGCACATTTAAGCCCCTTTTCAATGGGGAACAGAGGTATCATGTCCTACCCCTTTACTCTTCTCCTCATTTTCCACCTCTGTCATGCAGAACGGTTTGCTGGGATCAGATCAGTGAATCTAAGATTGTTGCATCAGGCACATGTGTCTGTGGCATTTGGCTTGCCATGACTCTTTGGTGTTTGACCCTGACTTGGGGAGTCGGCATCATTTGGGGCATGTGAGGCAGAGACCTGAAGGAAGCCGGGCTGGACTTTGGGCGTGCATGTGTGGTTATTCATATTTTCTGTAACCATTTTGCAATGATGTGTTTCATGGGACCTCTACACTGCTGGTTGCTAGAATGACTCCTTTTATCACAGAGATGAGAAGTAGGCGAAGAGGGACTTTCCCAGGTCAGAAACCCAAGACTCTCTTAGGATGAGCGTTGCTCTTCCGTTTTCGAGTCAGGGAGCCCCATGGCTCTCATAAAGGTTGCCAATGGAGAGAAAGGAGCACTGGGAGAGAGCTGGGGGCATGTGGGCTCCATTTAGGTATTCTTGACTTGCACATCAACCATCAGTGATCTTATCTGGAAGATGTTCCTTTTCATGTCTCTTTCCCTTTCTCTTTCGTTCTCAAAATCAATAAATGACTTGTTATGTCTCACAGAGATGTAAGCAATAGAATTAGGTATTTATTTATTATAGAGTTGAACTATTTTCAATATTTACACCAGAAAGAATCTTTGGGCATGCAAAACCCATAAAGGCAGTGTTACTGCTCAAAGAAGTGGTGCATTAAAGAAGAAGGGCATTAAAGAAGAAGGGCATTAAAGTGAGCATTCACTATCACCTTTTGCCTTCAGAGTGGTGAGTGGATGCCCTGGGCTCCAAAAGTCTGCATTTTTAATTTTTGAGTTGACGGTAATTGTTTGCCCAGTTAAATAGGTGCTGGGAACCTGGCATAAGTTCGGTCTCCTGCCTTTAACAGTGTTGTCAGTCATGATGCCCAGCCCAGAGAGTAAGTACATCCACGGGCTCTGGAGTCAGACTGCCTGGGCTTGAAATCTGGCTCCTTTATTCGCTGTGTCCACCTGGTCAAGTAACTTAATTCTGTGCCAGTGTTTCCTCATCTGTAAAATGGGGATAATCGTACGTCATAGGGAAATTAAGAGGATAATATGAGACACTGCACATAGCACAGTGTGTGGCCTGTGGTAGGCAGTCACTCAGTGGTAGCTTTTATTGTAGTGGGAAGTAATCTGAGTCCCAGATGACCGGAGATTTACGTTCACATTACTGAGTTTGTCACCATGTTCCAGGCACCCATGGATAGGGTAGGGTGGTAGAAGTAATGTGTTGAGTGGGAAAATCATGTCACCTTCTGTACCCCCTTGTTTTTTTTTCAACTTTGCATCCAAATATTTAGATCAAATGATGTCCCTGACCCATAAAGCCTTCATTAATCGTAATACTGCAACATCATTGGTGTTCCTGGACCTATAAGAACTCATTCTCTACTTTGGGCCTTTCTAGGGTGATGTTCTATAAGTACCTAAAAGTTTCTTTTCTTGCCAAGCACTATCCTCTGAATCCCCTTTGAACCTTGCCTAAACTTGTACAAAGAGATTTTTAAGTTCTTCCAGACAAAAATGCATGATTAATAAATACTGGGCCATTTGGTTTCCCTTTATTAGGTCACATACAATTATTTTTATACTCCTACAGATATCGTTATTTCCTGATATTTGGACAGTTGCTTACAGTTCTTCAATGTATTTTTATTGCTCTTCAAATAAGGACAAAAATCCTTTACAAAATCTGTCTGCATTTCATTATTCTCCAATCGTAGCTTAACTTTTTCTCCTCTTTATTACCCGTGCTCCAGGAGTACTTAGCTTCTTTTAGTTTATCAACTGTACCATGATTTCTTGCCTTAGAGTCTCTGCACGTTCTGTTCCCTCTGCCTGGACTGTTCTTCTCTTCCTCTCCCCTCACTATACTTAGTTAACTCCTGTTAATCTGTCATATTTCAGCTTGGAAAAATGCATCCTTGGAAAAGTCTTCTCAGCCACATCCTACCTATCCTGCACACCAGTTGGACCTTGTTATCTCTGGGTGTATTTGAGATCTTCTCTGTGTCTTTATTGTTCTGCAGTTTCAGTTGAATCAGCTGCTGATTTTCATCTGTTTATCCTGCTTAGGACTCATAATTTTTGAATCTGAGTATTTATCTTATCCATACATTTTGGAAAACTCCCTTCAAATATTACCTCTACTTCATCCTCTCTTGTCTCCATATGGAACTTAAAGAAGATGCACCTGGCATTTTTTTCCTCTCATGTCTCTTAGCCTCTTTGGTATATTTTCTATCTTTTTGTCTCTCTGTGTGATATTCTAGGGAATCTTCTCCTATTTTTTTTCCAGTGCACTAATTTTCTCTTCAACTCTGTCTGATTCGCTGTTTAACTCTTCCATTGAGATTTTATATTAATTACTCCATTTTTTTCCTCTTCTGTAAGTCCTAATTGATACTTTTCCAAATAGATCTTGTCTTTTATGATAGTGTCTTTTTCTTTTAAAAGTATTTTTGATTACTTTTATGTTTTTACTTATACTTCTGATTCTTGCTCATGTATGTTGTCACATAATTTATAACTTTGCCTTGCTTAGGGCAGACCCAGAATAATTAGTTTATGCTTTTTACTATGGTTTTGGTTTCCTTTTCCCTTTTTGACCTAGAGATTTCTTAACTTTCATTTAAAAGGCTATTTGTTATATCTTTCTCCAGCATATCTAGGTGTTTAATAGTGGGGGTTTTATTCTGCCAAACTGCTGGAAGTAGGTGTCCTCTAAGTCCCCTTTTATAGACTATCATAATTGTCATGAACCATTAAACAATAATCATCTGTTTAATGCCTTTCTTCCCTGCAAGAATGTAGTTGCATGGGACCCGGACTGTGTATGTCTTACCCCCAAATTGTAGCTCCAGCTCCTAGCCTAGTGCCTAGAATGTTGTAGGGATCAATATTATTGGAATAAATGAATGAAGTGGAGGCAGAGGTGGCTCTGGATGTCATGTCAAGGTGGGTTAGGAGCCTCTCTCCATCTTTTTACAACCTTTTAAAACACTCTCACCTTTCCTTGAATGCTACCCTTCCCTAAGGTGATTTAATCACTCTGTAATTGACACAATGTCTTACAGGTGACTTCACACTATTGCTTTCATTTACCTTCTATATAGATTATCCCATTTGAACTTAAAACCACTTTGGACCTAGGAAAGGATGAGATGGTTATCCTCTCTTTATAGATGAGGATACTGAAGGTCGGGAGATGATATGTCTCACCTTTTGTAAGACAGTCAGTAGTAAATCCCAGAGTTAAATCTAGGTGTTTTGACTTTAATTTTACAGGACTCTGCCTTAGCTGTTTGGAATGTATACCAGAGCTTCTTTATGTGAAAATAAAGTGCACTTTGCTTCTTTACTTAAATACCCGTTTCTTGCTAAAGATATCAGCCTCTAGGAAAGAATGGGTGCTACCACTCGTTTGGTGCTGTTTTGATTTCCACAGCTAGAATCTCAGGACTCAAATGACTTGATTTTTCATTTGGACCATGTACTTGCTTCTTTGGAGACAAACATTACAAACCACCTTCTGTCAGAGAATCCAGGTTGCTGGAGAGCCCTGTTCGTGGCCTAGTTGGATGTGGAGGTGTCTGGTAAAGGATGGTGTGTTACAGATCACACAACAGAAACACAAGGTTCATCAATGTTTACCACTTGGAGGGGTAAGGTGAGGCGTGGGAAGGGAACACATGGGCAGCGACAGTCAGAGCAAGCTGAGGCCCCCAGTCAATTTCCAACCTCAGGGCTGAAGATCTTGGGTGGCTGGAATCTCCCAGGCCCACAGGTGTCTAAGAAGAGACCTCTTGACAGCTCCCACTGTGGCCCTGGAGCCATGTGGCAGGCACAGCAGCTTCCTTTCTAAGGTAGGGAGGGGAGAGGGAGTACCAAGGAAGCAGATCTTGGCTACTTACCTTAGGGCGGACCCCTTGGGCGTCGCAATGCCATAGCCTTTGGAATCCAAGTTACCTCCCACTTTCATGGTGTCACAGGGTTTCCGCTGCTCAATATACTCATTCATGGTGGACTCTAGAAGGTAGGCGTATTTGCCTTTGGATTTCCTTACTCGGATCATCCCCTCCTCCGTGGTCCGCACAAACACGGATGGTTCTGCTGACTTCATGTACGTCCACATCTTCTCAAACACGGCGATTTTAGACCTCTGGCAGGGGACAGGAACGAAGCTGGAATTAAGCGCTGGCTGTGCGTGGCGTGGAGGTCGGCCCACACACAGTAATGAAGAGCCAAGTGTGGCTTGATCACACATTCATGAGCGAGATCAGCTCAGGAAGAAACAAATTATCAGTGATTGCAAAATAAGAGGCTCTAATTAGTACCAGTAGGCTTCAAAGGACAAATATCTTGCAAATATAGAATGAATAGGAGAACTCATAATCTTTTAATTACTGCTGAATAGTTATAGTCCTCTTAAATATGGGGAGAGTTAAGAAACTGGGGCTCTGTCTGACTTTTCAAGACATCAGAGGACCTATCTGTTGTTCAATAAGGTCATATCACAAAGCCCTGAAGAAGTGGAGAGCTGACAATAGGTGGAGTCTGATTTCATCGTTAAAGGACAACACTAAAGAATTTCTAATAGATCATAGGTGCCAAGTTCCAGTCATCCCGCATTGCAAGACTGGCCCTCAGAATGCACATTGTTGTCTGATAAAGTTAATAATTGGGGGCTTAATACTGTCTTCTGCTTACATTTCAAAAGCCTCTACATCCAGCCAAGCTGCTTTCCTCATTTCCTCCTGAACTCATTTTGGGCCTTCCTTCCTTTGTGACTTTGCTTCATTTGTTCACTCCCCTGGATATGTTGGTTCTCTCCAGCCACATCCTACTCATCACCTCACAGATGAGAACAAATCCTGTGTATTCTGAGACTACCTCAGTTCCAAGGACAGTAGTTCTCAAACTCTAGTGGGCACCAGAATCATGTATGGAGACTGTAAATATGCAGACCCCCTGGCTCTAAACCTAGAGATTCTGATTCAGCAGGTGTTGGATGGAGCCTAGAATAAATCTTTTTCAGAAGTCCCCTAGGTGATTCATCTGTATGGTCCGTGTGGCCCTCACTTTAGAAGGAATATTGTGAGGATTGATGTTCCTCTAGGACACATTGTCCAGGCACTCACTGGATGTCCAGGCTAGACTTTTAGGATTGAGAGCCATTCATACTTGGGCTTAGGTCTCGAGTTTGTGAACACTACCTGAGGGTAGGGGACGTCTTCCCTTCTATGGGTCCTGCACAGAGTCTAACCTTGCATCTATCTAGTAGGTTCTTAGTTAGGGCCCATGGTCTAGGACCACAAATCCACCCTCTCACATGTGATGCTCTTCCTAAAAAGCATCCTTTCCCCAACAGGTAGATGTATTTTAGGGCTACTGGTATCTGGCTTTGGAAAATGCTTTGTAAATGGAAAAGTGTTAAACACATGTAAGGGACTATTTTTTTAAAGACAGTTACTACTAGAGTTAGGCCACCTATGTAATCTAGTGGTTGATATATAGATTACAGATTTCTTTAGTATAAAACTATTATACATGCAATATGTCACTATTCTTTGCACACAATATCAGGTTTGTTTTCTTGATATCAACAAGCGTTGGCAAAATATTGATATACAGTTAGCTTGTTGCTTGAGCCAATAAAGATATTTGGACCCAGGAAAACTCTAGGTCTCAAGGAAAAATGAATGGAGATCGTTACTGAGAATGTCAGGGAAGCGTTCGGTAGAGTGAACGCTTGTAAGATAGTCTATAATTAGATAAATGAGATGATTTGTTTCACTAGATGGTTTACAATCTGGAAAGGACACTGGCCTGGGGGTGAGGAACCCTGGGTGCTAGTCTTGGTTCTATTGCTAACTTTCCTCATTTGTTCTATAAGGAGTTTGGACATGGTAACCTTTATGTTCTTTGCTAGATTGAAATATTTGGTTCTTTACGTGAATATTTATCATTCAAGCAACAATGTCCAGGTGAGGGAAAAAAAAAAAAAAAAGAAAGGAGAAAAGGGAGGGAGGATTTCAAAGTTAGGAAAAGAAATATCCGAGACCAACCGTAGTATCTACAGCGTATTGAATATTCTCTCACAGGAAACAGGGAAGTAGATAAATTCAGCTGTGACCAGATTTGCAGATCATCTTCCAGGCACAAAACCAGCAAGACACGCAGCAGGGCAATTGCAAGATGCAATGTGACCTGACAGGATGGTCACAGCGGGGGAACACTGGGCTGCTGACAGGCAGAGCTGCAGAGCGCTCTGGGCAACAGTATGCAGAAAATTAATATGTCTCCTCAGCCTCACCCCAGTGCCCCCAACGCCGAGGCTGCACTCACAGTTGCTCAGAGTAGAACTATCAGGAAAACGTCATCTCCAGGAATGCGAAGGCAATGCGAGTGGCAGGGAGGATTGGAAACAGGCTTGAGGTATTTGTTCTTGGATCTCTCTTCTCATCCGCAGCTCCCACAGCCCTTCACACGTCTTAATTAAACTGTCGGTGGAGGATTAAGTGACTCTGGCTTGGGGCTGCCGAGAAGCTCTGGGCTGCCACGGGGGTGAAAAGCCAGAGTGTTCAGAGGTAGAATTCTTGGTGCCCTATTCCCTCCTTCTGCCTTATGGGGGTGGTAGGTGACCTTGTCTCCCCACCCACCAAGGTCCTGGTGGGATAATTCCCAAGGTCAGCGTCACAGAGATGGAAGGGCTCACAGGACACATCGGGTCAGCACCACTCTTTTTTTTTTTTTTTTTACAGGTGAAGAAACCGAGGCCCACAATGTGGCAGTGAACTGTCCAAGTCATGTAGCTTGTTAGTGGCAGAGCCAGGAGGAGTAAAACCTCGTCTCCTGATTGGACCCCTAGTACCTTTACACTGCAGCTAGCTGTCTCCCTCGTTTTATGCTTTATGTTTTACTGGCTGCAGGACCCTGGGCAAGTAACATAACCTTTCTGAGCCTCAGTATTTCTCTCCTGACAATGGCGATAATATGTACTCCCTACACAGTGTTGCCATGGAGATTATATGAGAATAGAACACTTTAAAGAGGTAAAGGGCATACCCTAATGCCTGGCACATAGTAGGTGTTCCATAAGTGGTACAATCACTACTAATAATTATGACTTTTCTTCTGGTTTGACTTTAGGGTAGAAATGCCCAATACATGTTTGGCTTGGTACCAGTTTCCCTTCCTATATACATGGCAGACATTGATAGCAATTAAAGAATTCTTTCACACTGAGCCCGATGTGACCTCAGAATCCCTCTTAACATAAAACTCCAGGCAAGCACTCCTGACCAATCAGAGTGAACTGTTGATACAACCTATTTGCCTAGTCTAATGAAGTAAGCCTGGCTAGGGCACACAGCTTGTCGAATATGCACTGCCTTGGTTCTAAATGCCTAGCACAGTGCTCTGGACAAGAGATAGTAATATGTCTATTTCTATAGTTATTAACAGAACGTGGAAGTCTGAAGTCTTAGCTGTGCCTCTGAATTAGCTAGGACATGCACATTTTCTTCTTTGGACCTCACTTTCCCCAACTACAAGAGTGGAGGGTTAGACTGGATTTGTCTATGGGCCCATCTAGTAACTTGAGCGATCTTAAAAAAAAAAAAAGTTATTAATGACACCATCCATTAGGACAGTGTGGTTCAGTGCAAGAATATTTGGGTCGGAATGAGGAAATTCAGATTTTGTACCCCTCCCGGACACTTGCATCATGAATTCCCTGCATCTCAATTTCTTGCCCACAATGTGGACACACAACCCCTGTTCTGCCTTAGGTCACAGGTGAAACATAAAGGAGACCATGGATGGGAAGGGGCTTTGGGGGCTGTAACATGCGAATGTACTGGGGTGGAGATCATGGGTATATAATGAGTGGACAGATTGGGTGGTTCCCCAACTGCATCAGCAGGGCCTGGGGCATAGAACTGGCTTTATGGACAAATATCAGGCATCTCCTTCATACTCTGGTTGCAGGCTAAAGATGTCAGAGAATTGTAGCAAGATGACAACTGGTTTTTCTACTAACTGGTTGGGTTAGCCTAAGCAAGTCATGTTTCTCTATAAAATGAAGACTCTCACCAAGTGACCCCTAAGTTACCTTCTTGCTCCAATATGTTGAAAAGAAATGATTTTAGTCTTGGAACCTCCATCAGCCATGGTTAGGACTTTGGTCCCTCTTCTGGCTGTCCTACAGAACACAGAGCCCACGATCAAGAGACTGTGCACAGCACCCTGCGGGTTCACTCAGAGTCCGGGGTTTGCTCCATGAAGTTGCAGTGAGAACCCAGTGGGTCCGCATAGGATCCCCACCCTCTTGCCAGAGGCGATGCAGAGGCTAGCTCTGTATTCTCCTCCTCCTCCTTATTGGCTGTGTGACCTTGGGCAATTACTTTTACCTCTCTGAGCTTCCTTTGTAAAATGGGGATAACAAATCCCCAACTCGCCTCTGATGAGAGGATGAAATAAGGCATGAAATGTGTGCTTCTTAGCACAGGGCCCAGTTCACAGTATGTGCTGAGGAAGTGGTAGCAATTGTTTATTATTTTTATTTGATTAACATATGGTAACTCCCTGTGCTAAACATTTCCAAAGTCCAGGGAACTACAGGTGTTCTTGCTTTGGAGCATTTGTTCAAGTTGTTCCTTTTGCCTAGAATGTAATTAGCCTACCCTGATCTAACTTGGTTTCATGATGTCTAGAGATGTTTACAGGTCTATCCTTTGTGGCCATAATCCCTCCCTCCCCCTCCTTCAAGATGGCTCTCAATTGCCTACACCCCCCAAAGCCCTAATGGGAAATGGAGGCCCCATTCATTGTTCTTTGTTTCCTTGTATTTTAGACGTCCATCTCTTTTCATCTCATAATGACTCTTGGAGGTCGACATTATTTTCCTCATTTTGCCTCTAGCCACAAGACATCTCCACCACCTCCACTCCCACTTCACATTTTCTGTATCTCCTGGCACTGTTTAATAGACCGCCTATTCCAGTCATTATTTCCCATATAACATCTCCTTATTCATCAAAGTCTCCAAGGAAGGGACACAGAGGGTATCAGGTTGGGACCTTGTTCCTCTCTGTTCCTAATCAATTACTAATAAGGCTGAAGGTGCTTATAGGAGCAGGAAAGGAATTATATGTCATATCCTTTGCAGCCCTTGGAGAACGTGGCACAGACTGATATACATAAGGGGTCTTATTCAATGCAAGAGCTTTGAACTTTCCATGAATGCAGAAATGGAGGTTTCTCAGGGATCCATAGAAAGCTGAGAAATGTCTCAGTTTCCCTGACTTATGCTCAGTTAAGCAGTTGCCTATAATCTCATGCTAATGAGAAGGATATTTTACTGACAGTAGTGGTTCCCTTTTGTGGAAGTGCCCTGGGACAAGGGATGTCCCTACCCTGAAGAACTCCTTCGTGGATCCCGCTTCTAGGGTCCCGTAAGCGATTTCTGTCTGCTTCGCTAGGTCCTCGGCACTCTCAATGGGAGATACCATCCTCTCCACGGTCAGGAAGGCGGCCAGGTTGGCTGTGTAGGAGGAGATGATGATCAAGGTGAAGAACCACCAGACGCCGCCAACGATGCGGCCGGACAGGGACCTGCAGCCCAAAGGGAAGAGGTGTCAGAAGCACAGAATCAATTACAGAAGACTGTGGGGAGGGGCCGAGGGCCAGCCCCAGCCCATCAGCAGAGCTGTCAAGCCCTCTTGCGCCCTTCTCTTCTGTCAGCAGGCTGTGAGAATCCAAACGTCAGAGTCTCCTGTGCGTTTTCCTTCCTTACTGTGGATAAGGACCTGTGGGGTTGCCATCCTTCATGGGCGAGACTGCCCTGCAGGTACATCTTCACACTCACTCTCACACATACATACACATCGAGACACGAGACACATGCCAACAAAGACACAGACATGTCAACTATTGCCCGCAAAAATCACAAACATGTATAAACATCCTGTTACAAGCAGTTACATATATGCCAAACGTATGTGCATACATATATAAACGCAGTGCATTTACACATACGTTGCACACATTTGATCATGTCCAGACTGCCTTCTCGCCACTGCCTTCCTGGCTGGCGAAGGCCGCCAAAATGATGGATTAGAAGGAAGGGAAGGGAGCACATTTTGGAACTAAAGACAACGCTAGCAGTCCGTCCAGCCACCTTGGGGAATGTCACTGTTGAGTGCAGGTACGGTTCTCCTCCTTATCAAAGAGAAAGAGGATTTGGCTGAAATGAAAGACAAAGGATAGTCTGATCTGGATCAAAATGGCAAATACGACAGTCATATGTGAGACAAGAAACTTATCCTTGATTTTAGGGTCCTGTTCTCTCTTATGCCCAAAACTGTGAAGACAAACATGACCAGCCAAGAGTTCCACTGTGATGGTTGGGATTTGGCTAGGAGACTTCAAGTCCAGGGCTTCCCAAAGGTGTTACCGATGATGTAGGTGTTATATGGGGTGATTTTATGTGGTGGCTAGACATCGCGTCGAGCCATACTCAATCAGATAGTGATAAAGTTATTTGCATTCCATTACTCCTTCCCTGCTGCTCAGTTTATTAAGGAAGTGCCATCCTGGAGCTGCTGTGCCCTTAAGCCCTTTGTAATAACATGTGCTCCGACAGCCTCAAGCTCAGAGGCGACAATGCTTAACTAGAACCTCATGCTTAACATGAAGAGCAATCACCAATCCAAACTGTGAGTTTTATGGATAAGGAAACTCAAGAGTCCCAGATCATACTGGCTTGGGAGCAACACCCAGGCCTGCTGGCTTGCTTGATTGTTGAGACTTTGTCAGCCCTCTGTGTGTTATTCCCATGTTCCTGTCTGTTCTACTTTGTTTCGGTTTCTGAGAGACTCCTTTTCACTTTAGGCAGACAGTGCTCACCCCAAGAAATCCAACGAATACTTGTTATTGCTTGCTATATAGAAAACACTGTTCCTAGATGCTTCACAGGGAGAGGGAAATAAGAGGAGACTTGTTCAAAGGAATGAGAGCAGGAGAGTGCGACCAAACGATATCCTTTGAAGAACAGCTTCAGGAAGAGGGGAGACTACAGGAAGAAAAGGCTTGGAGGGATATGTTCACTGAAAGACTGATCGTGAGGCTTATGCCTTGTGACCTGAGTGAGGCGCATTTGGCAGAAGTTGCAGGAAACAGATGCTATCTAAATAGGAGGAAGATTTGTTTTTTTGTTTTTTTTGTTTTTTTTTTGCAGTATGCGGGCCTCTCACTGTTGTGGCCTCTCCCGTTGCGGAGCACAGGCTCCGGACATGCACGCTCAGCGGCCATGGCTCACGGGCCCAGCCGCTCCGCGGCATGTGGGATCCTCCCGGACCGGGGCACAAACCCGTGTCCCCTGCATCGGCAGGCGGACTCCCAACCACTGCGCCACCAGGGAAGCCCCAAGCTGAGCTCTTGGACTGGAGTGACCCTTCCGAGAGGGTCTGTGTTGGGCTACGATGGCCTGACCTTCACACTCCACATCAATCAGTTCTTGCCGTGCACCTCGGGTGAGGAACCCAGGCAATTTCCAAACTCACTGCCAGCTGAAGGCTTTCTGTGGGAAGCACCCCCAGCAGCTGGGGCTACAAGTCCTTCGTAGAAGAAATGTCCACCCTATGTGAATATTTCAAATGGAACGGTGTCTTTCAAAACATACCCTCCAATCTCCTCATTATATAGATCCTGTGGCCCAAAATAGGAAGTAATATAAAGTCCCATATTAACAACCCCCCCCCCAGCCAAATACTTCTTTTCACAGAAACCACAGTACCCTCCACAAAGCGCACGTTTGATCAGGCCACTCCCCTATTTAAAACATATCATGGCTTTGCATCACTCCAAGGTCAGAAATCAAAATCCTTTAAATGGACCTCAAAGCCTTGCATGGCGTGGCCCCTGCTGTGTTCCCCAGCATCACATCACGCTTGCTGTGCCAGCCACGATACTGCCTTCAATATGCCTCCCACCATAGCACATCTTCAACAATCCTGTGAATGACCTTATTTTGCTGTAGGGAAAAAAACCCCTTCTAGTATGTATGTGTGTTGCCAGACTTGAAGTTTGGGACATTGGTTGGTTTGTAATCAACCATCCATTGCCTAATTGCACTTGGCAGCTGCAGAATTGCTACCACGGTGATGAATATTGCTGTCCAAACTATTGGCCTTGATCTGATAGGGTGTACTGACTTGATACCCAAATTGATGTCTCCCTCCAGAGGAAGATGCCTGTTGCTTTGAAATACGTAGGTATCTGTGCATGTGCCTCTTGATGAACTGTCAAGATAGAAAAGGAAATCCAGAGCAAGTGCCAGGCAGGGCACGTTGCGGTGGGCAAGTCCCCACCTCCACTTTACTACTTCACTGGAGGTGTAAATTGTGTCAACTGTGGGTCTGCTCAGCGAACGCCCCGCATAGTGGACTGACTAGGTTCACGTTAAAGAAGTCCTTTGGGGTGAGGGAGTGAGAATGCCTAATACAGGCTAAGAAAGACAAAAGGTAAAGCCAAGGGTGCAGAATCCTAAGATGAAGCTGTTTTACCTAGGCTGATTCAGCCTCTGGCCTAGTGAAAATCTGGGGCTCTGAGGCAAAGGCTTTGGAAAGAGTTCCCCTTTATCTCCCTCCTCTACCCCGTAACTCCTCACATTTCCGGAAGGCTTCCCCCAAATCCCTCTCAGGTCTTAGAGAACATGGCTCTTTCTCTCCTCTTACCAAGACCCACTGCTTCAAGAGTTAACTCCAAGGACACATTGATCCCCACAATCTATTGGTCTTTGTGTATCGGAAATCACAAGATGGGATTTTCCAGCCACCCACCAGAGCACCTGAGAAGGGCTTCCTCTCATCCTCCCAGGCTACCACTCCTCCCAGAATCCGTATCTTATTTCTCACCTCCTCCACCTCTACCACTTAATTTGCTCTGCAGAGAAAGTCCCTAAGTTTTACTGGAAACCCACCTTCCGTCCCAGTAGACCCTGTTGTCACAGAAGGGAATGAGCAGAGAATTGCAAGGCTAGCAGATGACTCCCCGGCTCATACAAACACACATGGTTCTCGGAGGCATTCTTCTCAAATCCAGCTGTTGTTAACTGTCATCAACAGTTACTCTAATCCAACTGTTGTTAACAATTTAATGATTTTCATGGACTCATGAAATTTATTTACAACTTTTTTTAAATTGGAAAGACTTTTTTATGATGGACATTTAAAAATGCATAATCTCATTATGAAATGAGATTTCATAATCTCATTTATGATTTTTTTGTTTTTAGAATCGCTTTCCACATGCATACATAATTTACATAGTTCATCAGTACAGAGCATTTTGGGTTATTCTGTTATTCCTTAACAATATATCTAAACCTTTCTTGTGTTCCTGGATAGTGAGTATTTATGTTCCTTAGTTTCTTTATCTTATAGTTATTGAAAGATATCTTTCAGACTTTGTCATCCATCTCTTGTGCATATATTGAAAGGAAAACAAAAGTGAAACAAATTGGTTGAGATATTTCTAAGGCAGTGACTGCCACTTGGCGGACAGCAGTATAAAAATCATCCTGATGTCAGAGATGTTAAAATAAAATGGAAACGATAATACATTCCCATGGACATACCCCTTTGCATAATAGAAACATTCCCACTCTGTTGAAGCTTTTCCTCCCAGACCATCCCTCCCTTCTTTTTACCCTACAGAAATCCACTATTGTGAATTTTGTGTTTATCATGTCCTTGTTTTTTTCTACCCTTTCAGCAAATGTGTGCCCCTACTCATATTGTTTGATCTTGTTTTTGAACTTTTCTACAAATGGAACTATATTGTATGTATTTTTCTGACTTTTCTTATTCGACATTACGGGAGACTCCCCCATGCTAACCTGTACAGCTGCTGTTCGTCTTCACTGCTGTATCATATGCACTGTAGGCATATGCCACAATTGATCATTTCTCCTATTTGGCAAACATGTGGACTGTTTCCAGGGTTTTGCTATTACAGTTTTACTACAAACATTCTCCTAGTTGTCTCCTGGCAAGCGTTTGTGAGAGTTTATCCAGGGTATATACCCAGGAGGAAGAAGAATTTTAAGATTAACATCAGGTAGGCAAAACTTTTCTGCCAAGTGCCAGAAAATAAATATTTTGGACTTTGCAGGCCATGTGGTTTCTGAGACAGCTCCTCAAATCTGTCATTTTCATGTGAAAGCAGCCTTAGACAATATTTAAATAAATGACTGTAGCTATGCCCAATAAAACTTTACTCATAAAACCAGGCAGTTGGCAAGATTTGACCCTCAGGCTGTCAGTCCTGATCAAGATGATAAACTTCACTATTCTGGTTGCCTACAAATGCTGAGGCACCCCTTCTGTTCTTCCCTGATTATCCCTAGAGGAGACAGGAGTCCTGTCTTCACTTAGTCTATGGACTGGACTGAATGACCATGTTCAGGGACCTTCAGGGAGAAAAAGAAGGGCATGGGGACATGCTGGTGGTGATGCTTCCCAGCCCGTAGTCTGTGACTTGCAGCCATAGTCTTGGGGAAACCAAAGGCAGAAAGGGGTTGAGGCAAGGCAGGGCACTAATGCTGGCTCTGCTGGGCGTGGGTGGGAGGTGGGGGTCCTGCTTGACTGGAGGCTGGGGTGTCAGGCCAAAGCACAATTCGCATCAGAGAAGTCCCTACCAGGCGAGGGGACATAGAAAACACAAGATAGCATTTCTTTTGGAGTTATATGGTTTCCTTTATTAAAGAAAGTAGGAATTGCCTCTCTAGGGAAGGATCCAAGCCAACCGGGGCTTTGTCTGCCTCTCAGTGGTCATGTGTGAGCCTTGTTTCTGAATCAGGAATGACTGAAGCGCCTAAAGACGGCGAGGATCTCACTGGATGTCTTACTTAGGGTCCCCGAACTGGTAGCGGGCTTGGCTCTTCCTCAGTGTGCGAGCTGTCCTCCCCTCCTTAGTCAACTTTGGAGTTTCCATGGCTGGATGAGGACCAGTGGGAGGATGGTTTCTGGGTCTTGTCCCCTCCTGTCCTGTGGTGACCTTCACGTGTCCTGGGGTGATGGGAACGTTTCCTCGATGAAGACGTGTCCTTCTTTCCTTTTTTTCCTTCCAGGCTTCATCCCTGGGGTGGGAGACCTTCTGGCTTCCATCCCGTTCAGACGTGTAGCCTTCGCTCTGCAAGGTGGAGACCACGGGGGCTGCGACCTTCCCTTCAGCTCTTCCAGCAGCAGGCTTGCTGGTTGTGACTGCACCTGGCAACACCATGCTCATGCTGCTCTCTGGACCATCTGGCCCCGTCGAGGATGTGCTGGCAACATCCGCCAAGACCAGGTTCGTGTCCTGCAGGGATAGGCTGGCAGCACCTGCAGTGGCCTGGCCGGATCCGCTTTCTCCTGGATCCTCGATGGTGGCTCCTGCCAGGCCCACGGTCATCCCTGCCGCCGATCCTTTGGCGCCTTTCAGGGCTGCAGTTGATCCATGGGGACATGATGGATTCCCTCTCCCCCCACATAAGCACAAGACGTGGCTCCAGTCACGTCACGAAGCTTGTGAAGCCCAACCTCATCCTGATCCCCTTCTCTGTGGAGCTCTGTGGTCTGAGCCAAGGGGAGGAGAGACAGGTAAGAGAGAGATGACAGAAAGTGAGCTCAGAACTGTCCGCTCCTCTCTCATCCTGGAGCTGAGCAACTCAAGGCCTTATACTTAGAATAACCTTTGACATCACCCAGTCTAAGCTCCCATTGGATGCAAGACCCCATCTACTGCACCCCTGTCAAACGGCCACTCCACTTTACTTGAACAGTCCCAGGGTCAGGGAGAGCACTGATACAATTCTCCATGATGCTCTACACTTTAACTTTATACCCTTGTGCTTCTCTCCCTGCAGGGCAGATTCCTAGAAGTGGGGTTCCTGGGTCAAGGGATGCACACCTTGTACGTTTTGGTGACTCCACGGGTTGGGCTGATTTGAGTCAGCATGTCGGAGTCCCGGGGAGACACAATGAAGGAAGGACTTCCTAACTGTGAATGATGTTCCCCACCTGCTGAGACTACCTGGGCTGGGGTAAGTGTTCAGGAAGAGACCAGAGAGTCAGGATGCTGTAGGAGGGATTACAGCCCTGGTGATGAGACCAGTGCAGCCGAGAGGATACCTAAGGTGTCTCTGAAATTCGGCCTCGTGGGACAAGGTGGTGCAGCACTCGGAACCTCTCCAGTGTGGTGACTCCTGTAGTGATAGCTCGTGTGTCCCTGACCCTTTTCAACAGTAGAAGGTATTTCCCAGGCGAGTCTCAGAGAGCACCAAAGGCTATGAAGGACCAGCTTTGCCTTGCTCTCCCAAAGCACCCTGCCCCGTGTTCTTGAGTCCCTGTAGGTGCTTACCACTAGGATGTCGGCATCCTCTGTAGTCGCTGCATCTCCAGTTTGGAGCATCGGGGTACTGCTGTAACTGTCTACCGGTGGTCTCAGGATATAGACAAGCTTTTCCCAATAGGAAAAGAGGTCTTCTTGTGCGTCGGAAGAGGGGCACAGCTGCAGGTAGAAAGTCCGGCCGGTAGCAAGACTCAGGCACAGCTGCTGTTTCTCCCGGTTGTGGATGGAGATCTTGACAAACTTCAAGGGGAGCAGCCTGGTGAGCTCTAGGGTCTTCACGGGCTTGCAACCTCTCCCCTTGGTGATCCCGGCACAGACTTTCCTTGGTCGGGCCAGCAGCATGACGTCAGGTAGTGGGAAGAGGGGGCTGGTGGATGCGACGCCCACAGTCACCGTTCGGACGCGGTTGTCTAGGTCGATCAGTTCTCCTTCCTTGCTGACCTGGATAAAGTCGCTCTCAAACATGGGAGCGTACTTGAAAATGTCATACTCTCCTCCCTCGTACAGTTGTCGTTGCAGGACCCCCATGGAGGTCCTCGACACCCCCACTGAACAGTAGCTATTGGCCGTGTAATGAGGTAACCTCTCACTGCTCATGGCTCTCTTCGTTCAAGACAGAGCCACCAGCCACAAATTGAGTCTCGGAGAGAGAGAGAGAGAGAGAGGGAACGAAAGCACCTCGTCACCTCCCTGCAGGACTCTGCCAGAGTCTCTTGACCCGACCCTATTTATACCGCAAGCCCTTTGTGACCCGTCACCATCGCATCACACACCCCTTTGTTGAGGCTCCAAGCCCCCACCCCCTTGGGGCAGGCTCACCAGCCTCCCCCTAAACCAACCACCACGTCCATAGGGAACAGGCTGACCCTGCCAGGGTATAGGTGTGGGTAGGCTGGATAGTCTTCCTACTCAAAAGGTTGAGAAAACCCTCCTGCTTTTGTAAATATCTGGGTGGTTTCCAGTCTTGTTGTTGCTACAAATCTCCATCATCTTCGCGCTTCTGCTGAATGATGTGCTGGGGATAAAATCCTGGAAGTGGACCGTGTACTTGCTAAGGGCAGGCATCCTATGGGGATTGCTGTTCTCTGTGCCCCCAGCGTATATAGCACAGTGCTGGCAGGAGCTTAGAAAGAGTGCTACCTGTCAGAGTCCCATTGGTACTGTCATTTCCAGGATATGGAGAATTTTCTCACCCATTTTCTCTTTTCAAGGAGGCTAACTTTTTATATTTATATTTATATTTTTTTACAGTTTTAGAAACTGTTTTTATTGTGAAATATAACACACATTCATGAAAGTGCACAAAACACAAATATATAGCTTAATGAGTAACAAGAAAGTGAGCACCCTTGTAGCTGCCACCCAGAGCAAGAAATAGAACCCTGCCAGCCCCTCTTCTGCATGCTCCCTCCCCACAAAGGGAACCCAACCTTGGCTTCTATTTTTTTTCTTTTCCTCCTTCTTTTGTATTGAGGTATAGTTGATTTACAATGTTGTGTTAATTTCTGTTGTGTTAATTTCTTCTGTTAATTTCTGATTCAGTTTTATGTATATATATTCTTTTTCCTATTCTTTTCCGTTATGATTTATCACAGGATATTGAATATAGTTCCCTATGTTATATGGTAGGACTTTGTGGTTTGTCCATGCTATATATAATAATTTACATCTGCTAACCCCAAACTCCCAGTCCATCCCTCCCCTACCACCCCCTTGGCAGCCACAAGTCTGTTCTCTATGTCTGTGAGTCTCTTTCTCTTTCGTAGATAAGTTCATTTGTGTCATATTTTAGATTCCACAGATGTGATATCATGCAGTGTTTGTCTTTCTCTTTCTGATGTACTTCACTTAGTATGATAATCTCTAGGTCCATCCATGCTGCTGCAAATGGCATTATTCCATTCTTTTTATGGCTGAGTAGTATTCCATTTTATATACATACCACATCTTCTATCTATATCCCTTCATCTCTTGATGGACATTTAGGTTGTTTCCATGTCTTAGCTATAGTGAATAGTGCTGCTATGACATAGGGGTGCATGTATTTTTTGAATTATAGTTTTGTTCAGATGTATGCCCAGGAGAGGAGTGGGATTGCTGGATCATATGGTAATTCTATTTTGAGGTTTTTTTTTGTTTGTTTTGTTTTGTTTTGTTTTTTTTGCGGTATGCGGGCCTCTCACTGTTGTGGCCTCTCCCGTTGCGGAGCACAGGCTCCGGATGCGCAGGCCCAGCGGCCATGGCTCACGGGCCCAGCCGCTCCACGGCATATGGGATCCTCCCAGACCGGGGCACGAACCCGTATCCCCTGCATCGGCAGGCGGACTCTCAACCACTGCGCCACCAGGGAGGCCCTATTTTGAGTTTTTTGAGGAACCTCCACACTGTTTTCCACAGTGGCTCTACCGATTTAATTTCCAACAGTGTAGGAGTGTTCCCTTTTCTCCATACCCTTTCCAGCATTTGTTATTTGTAAACTTTTTAATGATGGCCATTCTGACTGGTGTGAGGTGTAGTTTTGATTTGTGTTTCTCTAATAATTAGTGATGTTGAGCATCTTTTCACGTGCCTGTTGGCCATCTGTATGTCTTCTTTGGAGTAATGTCTATTTAGTTCTTATGCCCACCTTTTGATTGGGTTGTTTTCTATTGTTGAGTTGTATGAGCCATTTGTATATTTTGGAAATTAAGCTCTTGTCAGTTGTATCATTTGCAAATATGTTCTCCTATTCCACAGGTTGTCTTTTTGTTTTGTTTATAGTTTTCTTTGCCATGCAAAAGCTTATAAGTTTGATCAGGTCCCATTTGTTTATTTTTGCTTTTATTTCTATTGCGTTGGGAGACTGACCTAAGAAAACATTGGTATGATTTATGTCAGAGAATGTTTTGCCTATGTTCTCTTCTAGGAGTTTTATGGTGTCATGTCTTATATTTAAGTCTTTAAGCCATTTTGAGTTCATTTTTGTATATGGTGAAAGGCTGTGTTCTAACTTCACTGATTTACATGCGGCTGTCCAATTTTCCCAACACCACTTGCTGAAGAGACTGTCTTTTTCCCATTGTATATTCTTGTAAAGGAGGGTAGTTTTTTTTGTTTGTTTGTTTGTTTTGTTTTTTTTTGCGGTATGCGGGCCTCTCGCTGTTGTGGCCTCTCCTGTTGCGGAGCACAAGCTCCGGACGCGCAGGCTCAGCGGCCATGGCTCATGGGCTCAGCCGCTCCGCGGCATGTGGGATCTTCCCAGACCGGGGTATGAACCCGTGTCCCCTGCATCGGCAGGCGGACTCCCAACCACTGCGCCACCAGGGAAGCACAAGGAAAATATTTTTGATGGGCAGGGTAGTACAACAATGGCTATCCTGGGGATGAGAGTGAGTGTCCCTATTTCTGAAGATGTTCAAGTGATAAATTAGTTATAGAGATGTTGTAGGTGGTGCCTACCCTTGGTCCTCCAGGGTACTAAGTGCTGGGGACACAACAATAAGCCAGACAGAGGAAAGGCCAAGCATAGACCAACTGCTTCCTCTTACAGTCCTCCCATCTCTGAGACTGTGTGATTGGAAATCGTACATAAGTAGGTCAGGATGCATGGCTTCCATTGGACCGTCAAACAAGATGAGGTACATAGAGGCAAAATCATTCTCCCAGTGCCCCAGGACTAATACACAGTTATACTCAAGATCACACCAGTCTTCTTATAACTAGTCCAGTGCTCTGTTCACCTTAAGAGACAGCAAATACAAGTGTCCAGGCCTGTCTGAAGGTGCTGCTGCTTTTCCAATTCTGGATGATCACAGTGGCATCTGAACTGGACTTCTTGCCTCCATTCAACCCCCCTACCCCCCATCCTCCCACTCCTCTGCCTAATCAGTTCTCGACAAGGGAGCCTGCGTGATCTTTTGTAAAACATTGATTACGTCTTGTTTCTTCGTTGCTTAAAACCCATCAAGGCCCTCCTCTTACACTTGGAATAAAATTCAACTCCTTGGCCCGCTCTCCAGCGCTTTCCCACAGCGTGGATTCTGTCACTCTGGTCTCTCTGGAATTTGTTTGATCCTTTATACTCAGAAGGCTCTCACCCTTATCCCATGCTGCTCTTTCCCGTGATCAATCCATCAACCCTATTCATCCTTCAGACCTCATCCTAGGCATCACTCTTTCGGCATTCAAGCACATGACTCTCAGAGCCCCGTGCAGCTCACATTGCAGCTGATGTCAGTCATCTATTTGTGTGATTGACTGTCAGATGTACCCCTAGATCACACGCACTGTGAGATGTGCCATGTTGGATCTCTAGCACCCAGTGCAGAGTTAGCCTCAATAACAAGTGAATGCACAGATGCCACCTCTTTTAGAACCTGATGGCTACATTCACATTAGACTCTAGAGCCCAGGAATAATTTTCAGGGCCAGGAGAATTCTAACTTGCTATGGTTCAGAATGTCTGGAGTCCTGGTTTCAAACTATGTATTCAGGATGGCAACATTAGGTGAACCGAGAGACCCAGCTAAAGTATCCCAACTTGGGGATAATCTGGTGAAGCTCAAAGGCCTCCCAAGAAAGGTCCAGGCTTATGGGTCCTTTTTCCTGTTCTTTAATTAATATTTATTTGCTGGATGTTTAGAGGAGCTTACCCTGCATGGTATTCCCTATATCCCTGCCTACTTAATGAAGATAGCAAAGAAAAATTCTTCTGCTTCACAGCCAGCAGAATAACTGTCATTGTGGAATAACTGGAGGGCTGGGGAATAGGCTCTTCAAAATGGGACATGATTCCAATGCTTCATTTGTATTCAATTTGTAGTATGGAACTTGAGTGTGAGTGAACCCCCTCCAGTTCAGACCTGGCACAGGCAAAGCTGGGCCTCTACCTAAGAACTGTATTTTCCCAGCTCCATCCCAGAGGCAGCCCTTCACTTACAGCCCCATAACCTTGGCAAGCTGCCTGCCTAGCTGGGCCTCAGTCTTCTACTTCTGTTTAATGGGTGAGACTAACCCTACTTCATGGTGAGAAACCAAAACTTTCAGAACTAGAAAAACTCTTAGTCCATTCTTTTCCTTTAATGGATACAAGCTATCGAAACTAAAATGGTAGAGGGGAAAGTACTTTGAAAAGTGCTGTTGAAACAGAAGACATTATTTTTATGATGATGATGATTCCCCTGGGGGTCTCAGGGCAAAGCATCACTTTTCTTCGTAGGGGTGGCACAGCTGTAATCTGAACCCCTTAAAGGTCTGCCTAGTCACCTGAATTTTATTGGTCTCATAACTTGGCATAGCTCTTCCCAAAACTCCCTAGGTGATCAAGGAAACCCTTATGTTCCTCCAGAATTGGCCACAATTTATGTGGCTCGTTGGACCTTTATCATACTTGAACTTGATTCATAGCTCTGTGAAGTGGATGGGAGAGGGATGAATGCCCCCATGTGGCAGATGAAGGAACTGCAGCTAAGAGATGTAAAGGGACTTGCCCAGGGTCACACAGTGAGGCACTGGCAGAGCTGGGACTAGGACCCAGGACTTCATATTTCCTGTCCAGTACTCCAGCCACTGCAGAGCATTCCCTCTTTCACCAACTTCTGATTCATCCATAGATGGACATGGACTTCCTCACCCCATGATGGTTCATGATGTTGGATCACAGCCAACACTCACCTTTCTTTTTTTTTTTTTTTGACTTTGGGACTATTTTGATTGATTGATCAATTGATTTTTATTGAAGTATAGTTGATTTACAATGTGGTATTTCTGCTGTACAGCAAAGTGATTCAGTTATACATATATATATATACATTCTTTTTTTAAATTTTTTTAAATTAATTAATTTATATTTGGCTGTGTTGGGTCTTAGTTTCTGTGCGAGGGCTTTCTCTAGGTGGCAAGCGGGGGCCACCCTTCATCGCGGTGCGTGGGCCTCTCACTATTGCAGCCTCTCTTGTTTCGGAGCACAGGCTCCAGATGCGCAGGCTCAGTAGTTGGGGCTCACGGGCCTAGCTGCTCTGTAGCATGTGGGATCTTCCCAGACCAGGGCTCGAACCCGTGTCCCCTGCATTGGCAGGCAGATTCTCAACCACTGCGCCACCAGGGAAGCCCCCATTCTTTTTTTTATATTCTTTTCCATTATTGTTTATCACAGGATACTAAGTATAGTTCACTGTGCTATACAGTAGGACCTTGTTGTTTATCCGTTCTATATATAAAAGCTTACATCTGCTAATCCCAACCTCCCATTCCATCCCTCCCCCAACCCCCTCCCCCTTGGCAACCACAACTCCATTCTCTATGTCTGTGAGTCTTTTTCTGTTTCATAGATAGGTTCATTTGTGTCATAGTTTAGATTCCACATATAAGTGATATCATATGATATTTGTCTTTCTCTTTCTGACTTACTTCACTTAGTATGATAATCTCTAGTTGCATCCGTGTTGCTGCAAATGGCATTATTTCCTTCCTTTTTATGGCTGAGTAATATTCCATTGTATATATGTGCCACATCTTCTTTATCCATTCATCTGTTGATGGACATTTAGGTTGTTTCCATGTCTTGGCTATTGTGAATCATGCTGCTATGAACATAGAGGTACACGTATCTTTTTGGATTAGAGTTTTGTCTGGATATATGCCTAGGAATACTCACCTTTTGTAATACTCCCTGGAACCTTTGGGATCCACACAAAGCAGTCTAGCCACCAACATCTCCACAGAATTAGAAACCTGTTTGCATTTGTTTTTCATTGCTGAATAACAAATCACCACAAGTTTAGTGACTTCTAACAGCACTCATTCATTATCTTCTAGTTCTGTAGGTCAGAAGTCTCGGTGAGGATGTCTAGATTCTCTGCTCAGGGTCTCACCAGGCTGACATACAGCCTGTTTGGAGCTGTGGTTCTCATGTGGAGCTCAGGGTCTTCTTTCAGGCTCACTGGTTGTTTGCAGAATTCATCTCCTTGTGGTTGTGGGAACGAGGTCGTCTTTTCTTTGTGGGCTGTCAGCCAGGCGCTGGCTTCAGCTCCCAAAAGCCGCCTGCGTTCTTTACCATGGGCCCCTTCCACCTTCAAGCAACACAGACTGTGGCAAATCCCTCTCATTCTTTGAATTTTTCTGACTTCCACTCGCTGGAGAAAATGCTCTGCTTTTAAAGGGCTCATCAGATTGGGTGACGTCCACCTGGATAATCTGAAAGTCAGCTGGCTTGGGACTTTACATCTGTAAAATCTCTTTACAGGAGTACCTAGGTTAGTGTTTGGATTACCAAGAAACAGGAATCTTTAGAATTGCATACACCGTACTGATCATTCATTCATTTTACAAGCATTGCCTGTATGGCAGGCACTGTTGGGCACAGGGGAGGTAAAAGTGAATACACCACAGCCTTTCCCTTCCAGGGAGAAAGTGGGAAGGTGGTGGGCAAACATGGGCTTTGGTGGTCAGACACCTGATTCTCTGTAAAGTGCTGTGTCTGGAGCGTAACGATCACTCAGTAAAGCCATTATCACCATGTTATATCCATATCATAAACAGTCATTATAATATTATGTTAATTATGTGACAAGTAAGAAAGCAGCACTAAGGGAACACAGAAGGGCTTGCTAGTTACTCTGTTGGCAGAGGGGTGGGGAAAAGTTACCAGAGGAGGAGAAAGTTGTGCTAGGTTTTGAAGTATGAGTAGGAGACTGCCAAGCAGAACAGGTGCAGGGGTGGGAGGAAGCAAGATGGATAGAAATAAAAAGGAGAAGGTGAGTGGAATATCACCTCTTCTGTAAACTTCCCCACCTTTGCCAGCAGAGCACCAAGCATCCCCTTCTGTATTCCCGTTACACCACAATCATTCTGCTCTTAGGATTCTAACCACGTTGTTGTGATGATTTAAGATGTCACTGTGATTATCTGTGGTATTTATTAACATTGATTGGTGATGGGTGGAACTAAAACAGAGCCCATAGAAATTGGGAGAAGCAGGATGACTAAAGAGGTGAAGACATCAAAGTGATAGGATTTGGCGATCCACGGGGGCAGAGGCAGTGAGAGAGGGAAACGCTCAAATGCCAGTCCACGTCCACCGGGTGAATGCATCCAGACATGGCCTCCGAGGCCAGATGCTGGCCACTAGATGCTGCTCTCTTCTGGCAAAGGCTGTTTTTTTTCCTTTGGTTAACGAGACACTAAGCATATCATTAAATGCATAACTTGATGCTAGTAGAAGATAGTAAAGATCTGATTGGACCATCTTTCAGGTTCTGATAGTTAGCATTTCCTGTCCTGGTCATGGATTCGGATTCACCACAGACCTTTAAGTGTATACTTCTAATCTCACAACTTGGATTTGTCTTTCTAGATGAGGGGCCAGTATATATATATTTTTTTCTGTAAAAGGCCGGGTAGTAAATATTTCAGGCTTTGCGGGCCTTATAGTCTCTTGTCATACTCCTCATCTCTGCTGTTGTAGCGTGAAAGCAGCCATAGACAGTATATACACACGTGCACGTGGCCGTGTACCAAACAACTTGCATCACAAAAACAGATAGCAGGCTGGATGTAGCCAGTGGCCTGTAATTTAATGACTCCTTCCCTCAATCCTACTCTGAGTCTGAGAGACCTTTGATCCAAGTGAATACATGACTAAGACATTTTTTATCATCTATCCAGTTATTAGTACCTGCCCACAAACACCCAGATAAAGTACTGGAATGATTCATTTGCCAGTTACTTTTGTGCTTTCCTCAAGCAGAAGGGAGAAGGCATTGGTTTAAGAGAATGGGCTCAGGGGCCACACACAACAGGATAGAGTCTCCTGCCTCATTACTTACTGGTTGCAGGACATTGGGCAAGTCATTAAAACTCTTGGTGCTTGTTTCTTTACCAAATGGAGTGTTAGTACTCATCTTAAAGGTATTCTTCATAATTAAAAAGAAAAAAAATATACCAGTGAAGCATGTAGCTCTGTGCCTGACAGAGAGAGCATTTCTGCCAGGATGGAAATGTGCAGACAGTGTTTGGAGCAGTGCCCTGGCTGGAGGTCGGGGAGCAGGTGCTACGGCCGGGGCCCTTCCGAAAAGAAGACACACGGGGCCAGTGTAAGGAGTGGAGAGTTATTAAAGAGGAATCAGTTTCTGATCTCACCGGTCCCCTCTCCACAACATCTCTGGCAAGGGGTTGGATATGGACATTTCTTCTTTATTTCAAAAGCATGTCCTGTCATCTCCAAGAGGAAGGAGACAGAAGGAACACCTCCTGTGTGCCTTCATTCAGCTGAGCTCAAGAGGTCACTGAGCTCAACTCATTTCCCTTGGTCATCTGCTTCAAATGGCTATTTTTAAAAAGTAATGGAAACAGGCATGAAGGCAGAGGCTCAGATAGTCCGTCTCTAAATTACGGGGAGAAGAAAAGGTCCATCTTGACTAATTACTCAGCTGAGCTATGTTCGGAGAGAGAGGCTCACTTGGTATCGGGCATCAAGGTTCTCAGACTGGGGTAAATAGCTCCAGCCAGATGCAACAATTCCACTGATGAGGCCACTTCATCCAAGATGCTGTGTCTGGGTGGCAATGCATCCCATTTTCACCAGCTACAAATCACTCAACGCTTCCCTGGCAGAGTAGGAGTGAGTCATGTTAATTGCCCAGCTGCTGGTCACTGTGTTCCAGCCCTGCAGGAGGGGGCGGGCCCTGGGCTCCTGTGCTGCGTCTCAGGGTGGGGAGCTTGGGGGTTGGACAACAAGCTCCAAGGAAAGCCCGGCACTCTGTAAGCTAGTGTGTACTGTTGTAGAATTTGCAGAGCTATGTTTCAGAGAGGGATGGTTTTATGTTCCTATTATTTTCCACTTAGGTAAGCTATGGGAGTGTAGCGTGGGCACAGTTTGCAAAAGAATGAAGATCAATTCATTCATTTTTTAAAATTTACTAATTCTTTGGTCTCCATATCTGAAAATGGAGATACTGAATTCCATCTCATGAATTGTGAGAATTTGATGAGCAGGTCATGTTTTGCATCTAGCACAGATACACCAGGACTTAAGATGTCACCCATGGTGATGCTGCTGCTACAATGATGACGATGATGGTGGTGGTGGTGGTGGTAGAGATTATGATGATTTCTTCTGGAAACACTCCACTTCACTTCTAGGCTCCATACTCTCCTCAGTGTCCGCCTACTTTGCAGGTTGGTCCTGCTTAGTCTCCTTTGCTGGTTCTTCCATTCTGCTTAATCTTAAGTTATTGTTGTGTGCAGAACTCAGGCCTTAGCCCTCTTCCCATCCCTGTCTACCATCTTTCCATAGTTGATCTCTTCTAAGCCCATGACCTTTATATACCTAGATGCTAAGAACTCCTAAATTTCCATCTCCAGTCCTTCTCCTGAACAGGAATTACTTAATCTTCTCCATCTTCCTCATTTCAGGAAACGGCACCACTGTCCCCCCTGCTGTTCAAACCAGATGCCAGGTCGACAGTGCTGACTTATCTTCTTCCCTCACCTTCACCTCCAGTCCATCAAATCCAGTCATCCCGCATAGTCAGTGGTAACGTTCTAGATACTAGATATTAGCATCGCATTTCCTTGCTTCTTCTCTTGACCTTGTACAACCCACGTCCACACAATAGCCAGAGGGACCGTTTAAAACTGTAAGTAGGATCACGTTGTTCCTCACCCCACTTAAAATCTGTCACACTTAGAAAATAAAATCCAAATGCCTTGCCGAGGTCAACCTGGTCTGGCTCACCTTTCATCTCATCTGGTACCATCTTTCCTGCCATGGCTCTGCTTCAGCCTCACTGGTTTTGTTGCAGTTCCTAGAACACACCAAAGTCTTTCCCACCTTAGGACATTTGCAATTGTTCCCTCTGCCTGGAGCTTACTACCCTGAAATTGTCCCAAACCTCCCTCCATGTACCCTTCAGGTTTCTGCTCAGACATCATCTCCTCAGGTACACCTCTTCAAGTATTGTCGCTGTTCTCCATCTCTCTCTGTTTTTTTAGAGAGAGAGCCTCTCTGTTTTTTCACCCTGTTTTTTTCATAGCATTTATCAAAGTCTAATGTGATCTTTAGATAATCATATCCTTATTGATTTGTTTATTCATTATTATCTGTCTCCTTCCGCTAAAATGGAAGTTCAGAGAGGGCAGGGGTCTTTGTCATTCACTGCTATATCCCTGGCACCTAGCAGAGTGCCTGGCACATAGTAGGTGCTCATTGAACATAGGCTGGATAAATGAATGATTACACAATGTTTTTTGAGTACTGACCACCTACCAAGCCTGATGAGAAATACTTAAATAGTTTCTTCTTAAGAAAATCAATTTAATGGAATGAATGTGACCCACACAGAAGCAACTGTGATACCTGGACTGGGTGAACAGCACAGGAAATCACTGATTAAGTGCTATGGAAGTGCACAGGTGGGGAAAGCCATGTCCAACTGGGAAAAATCTGGAAAGGTGGGCTGAAAGGGGAGCCATTTACCTGGGATATGCAGGGCAGGCAGGCTTTGAGCACTCTGAAATAGAAAGAAAGGTATTTCCTGGAGCAGGAACAGCTTGTGCTATGGTGTGGAGATGGGACAAGAACATGCCCAAAGCATATTAACTACTCAGCAGCCCCTGTTCCCTGAGTACCAGCTTTGAACTGGATACTGCATAAAATACTTGACATTCATTCTTCTAATCCCCATCACTTTCTTCAGGCCACGTAGGCATATCCCACCCCCCTTCTGATAAATGAGGAATCTGAGGGTCAGAGAGATGAAATAATTAAGCTCACAAAGCAAGTGATGGAGCTTGTATGTGAACCCAGGTCCATCGAATTCCAGGGGTGTGATTTCATTGTGCTGAAAGGGGGTCCAGCTTGAACCAGGACCACCAACTCTCTCAAGGTTGACCTTCTCAGGTCCCAAGCACGATTTACCCACAGTTCCTAGACACAAAGGAATGGTGGCACCACACTTGTGTTAAAAATGGGACTTCCTCCACATACATTTTTTGGGGTAGGTTCTTAGAAGAAACCACTCTTTTTATAGCTAGCTGCCTGCTGGCCAGCCCATAATACTCAAACATATGTTTTCCCTGTATCCGGAGCCCTCCCGAGAGCTCCTACTCTTTGCTGATCCACCAGCTGTTTTCAGAAGTGAGATGGGTTCTAGGGGCCTGGGTCCCTGCCTCAGTGGGCCAGGTGAGGGCCTGAATGGTCATCTGTGGCCTAACCTATCTGGCACTTGAAGTCCTTAGAGTGGGCAGTAGATTTAATTGTGGGATGCTGTGGGCTTTTTAAAAATAGACCCCGACCCATTAGCAAATGGGAGAGAAAATCACAACGCGTGCTTCTCCTTTAATTAACGTTTGGTTTGCTCCAGCACACAGCGCGTATTACAAGGAGTTGTTTTACTTAAAATAACCAGTTGAAAATCCTCATTTGTTAGGTATTTTTTTCACCCTACCCAGTTCCCTGCAGACTCAGACCCTCCCACCCACGTATCCCCAACCAAGCTGGCAGGGCAGCCCTGGAGGCAGGGAACAGCCTCCCTTCCTTCCCTCACCCCAAACCCTCCCAATCATTTAACCAAAGGAACACTCAGTTCTGAGACATTGAAGACAATTATGAAGTAGGAGTTCAGAAGCTGTACTGACCTCCCGTTCCACCCCTTCTGTTCATTAACAGTGATTTGAAGCAAGTTATCTCACAGTCCTGAGCCTCAGTTTCACCTGTCTGTGAAACGGGAATGATAACAGGACCAACCTAAAAGCCTTGTTGTGAGGATGAGCTGTAATGTGCTTCACTGGCCACCTGGACCAGAGGAGATACCTGGTACAAGCAGCTACTACGATTCTGAAATGAAAGATGCCATGGCAAGAGGTTTTCAGTTGCTGGTAAGTGAAAAACCAGGTTATAAAACAGACTATACTGTATGGCCACATTTGAAAACTTAACTTTGGTGGAAATAAGTATTTGAAAGTACTGTAAGAGTCAGCTAGGTGGCTGGATTATGGGCTGTCTTTTTTTCCTACCTTTTTCCTTCTCTTTTCTGATTTTCTAAATGAATACCTATAATAGTTATAATACATAGAAGACGTAGAATATAGTAGTTAAAATTATGGACTGTGGGATCATCCAACCTGGGCTCCAATCCCAACTTCTTCTCTTACTGTGTGACCTTGGGACAGTGCCTTTAGTCTCTCTGAGTTTCAGCTCACTCATCTGTAAAACGGAGATAATAGCAATACCTCCTCCTGTCGGCCATTGAATACTGTTGTTAATCTTTCCTCACTAATCTGGTGGGTGGCAGGGAGTCAGGAGGAGGGACGGAAGGGACCGATGTAGATAGGGAGGTGAGGGACAGTCTCTCTGGGCAGGTGACTTTTTTTTTTTTTTTTTTTTTTGCGGTACGCGGGCCTCTCACTGTTGTGGCCTCTCCCGTTGCGGAGCACAGACTCCGGACGCGCAGGCCCAGCGGCCATGGCTCACGGGCCCAGCCGCTCCGCGGCATGTGGGATCTTCCCGGACCAGGGCACGAACCCGTGCCCCCTGCGTCGGCAGGCAGACTCTCAACCACTGCGCCACCAGGGAAGCCCTGGGAAGGTGACATTTAAGCTGAGAGCTGAGGGTTGAGAATGATCCAGATCGTGTGAAGAACCTGATGGAGCAGCGTTCTAGACGGAGGAGATGGGAAGAGCAAAGCTTTGAAGGCAGGAAAGGCTTCGTGTGTTCAAGGTAATTGGCAGCCATAGCATGAGTCTGGAGAGTGAGGAAAGGACTAGATCAAGCAGAGCATCTGAAGCCAGGGCATGGACTCAGTATTTAACGATTAAAAGTCCAGCTACTAGTGTCACCTCCTCCAAGAGGCCTGCCAGACTGCTGCTTCCTCCCCTCACTTCTCACTTCTTTGAACTCTTCTATCTTCCCCTTCACAGTACCGCTCCTTGTTCTGCTCTTTGGCACTGTTAGCACTGCATGATATTATTAAATCATTATTAAATCATATAATATTAAATCATCATGGGATTTTAGATTTCTTCATAATTCTCTAGAACCCGGCACAGCCTCAACATTTGTTGAGTGAATTTGAAACTCCTAAGTAGGCATTTGTAATGCCTTCCTCTGAGCTACCTATAGAAGAAAATATTTCTTAAGCTAATTAATAGCAGAATCATGATTGTGTGAGGAATCATTTATTCCATGAGGTCACAAACTGATTTCAGAACTTTAGGAGCACCCATTTTTGAGAAACTGATATCTCAGATATATCCATAGCTCTTACATAGTCATAAAATCATGTTTCCTCAGAATCTTCACTCTGCAAAGTGGTGGTCATAGAGCAAATTGTTGCCTAAAGTTATAATAATAAAACTGTGTTTCTTTAAAAATATTGTAAAAGACCGATCACAAATTTAGACCGAACTGTAAGGTAATACATGGGTATTGTTTTAAACTCATAAGTTTGTGGTAATTTGTTACACAGCAATAGAAAACTGAAGTATGACTGGAAATCACTATGCAGTGATTTAAATCATCCATTTAAACCAGGTTCCTTTAAACCGTGCATCTCTTGTCTGCCGTTTGAGGATGGCTACAATAAATCCCTACCCCAATATCTGTCCTAGCCTAGTCCTCTGCTTTTCCCCTTTATGTTCTCTGATTGAAGTCAGTGGTTAAGAGTAAAGGCTCTAGGGCTTCCCTGGTGGCGCAGTGGTTGAGAGTCCGCCTGCCGATGCAGGGGACACGGGTTCGTGCCCCAGTCCAGGAAGATCCCACATGCTGCGGAGCGGCTGGGCCCGTGAGCCATGGCTGCCGAGCCTGTGCATCCGGAGCCTGTGCTCCGCAACGGGAGAGGCCACAACAGTGAGAGGCCTGCGTACCGCAGGAAAAAAAAAAAAAAAAAAAAAAGAGTAAAGGCTCTAGTGTCAGCCTGCTTGGGATCAAAAGCCATTCTGCCAAGAACTAGGTGGTGACCTTGGACAACTTTCTGAACCACACTGAGGCTCAGTTCCTCACCTACAAAATGGGATGTGGTTGGCAGAAAATCAGCCCCCCAAACACATTGTGCCCCAATCCCTAGATCCTGTGAATGTGTCCCATCCTATGGCAAAAAAGACTTTTCTGATAGAATTAAGGTTAGGGACCTTAAAGCAGGGTGATTATCCAGGTGGACTCAGTGTAATCACATTGGTCCTTCGAAGGGGAAGAGAGTTGATCAGAGATGAGATGAGGCAGAGAATAGCTAGGAGAGATTTAAAGTATGTAAGAGGCTTCATCTTCCATTTCTGGCTTTGAAGATAGGGAAAGAGGACCATGAACCAAGGAATGAGGAAGCTGGGAAGAGCCTTTAGCTGAAAGCCAGCAAGGACTAGAGTCCTACAACCACAGGAATTTAAAATTGCCAACAACCTCATGTAACAAGGAAATGGATTTTGCCTTAGAGCCCTCTGAAAGGAACAGAGCCCAGCTGCCACCTTTATTTTAGCTCAGTGAGACTTGTACTGGACTTTTGACCTACAGAACTGTAAGATGACAAATGTATGTTATTTTAAGCTGCTAAGTTTTGTTACAGCGGCAATAGAAAATGAATACAGGGATGCTGTGAAGAATAAATACATGTATATCATGTAGGACAGATATGGGCATGTAGGAAGTGCCTAATCCGTGCTATTTTTTCTCACTATTATTTTTATAAGTCATTCATTGCTTGGCCACACTTATCTTCCCTGTCCAGTCTGAGTGCTTTCATTTGTGCATACCTCTTATCTTCTTACTTCTCTACGTATGACCCCAGATATGTTTTCCAACTTCAAAATCCATCTCAGATGACATTTTCTCCAAGATTTTTTCAACCCCTTCAGTCAGGTGCAATCTCTTCCAATGCAGCACCTTTTCTTTTGTCCCTTTGCTAGCTACTATGTTTATTTAAACCCTAGGTTGTATGAAGGGTTTTCTCTCGTTATTAAATTCTGTATGCTATGGTGTGTTATGCTGTGATCACAAAAGATCCCCAAATCTTCGCTTCGAATAACAAGTGTATTTTGTTTTTGTGAAATTTTATTTTATTATGGCAAGAATTTTATTTTATCATGGCAAGAATAAAATTTTTATTTTATTATTTTATTATCTCAATATGAGATCTACCCTCCTAACAAATTTGTAAATATACAATACAGTAACCTATAGGTGCAATGTTGTACAACGGATCTCTAGAACCTACTTGTCTTGCTTAACTGAAACTTTATGTCCATTGACTAGCAACTCCCCATTTCCCCCTCCCCCACCCACTCCCTGGCAACTACTATAGCGCTCTGATTCTTTGAATTGGATTATTTTTAGACTCCTCATATAGTTGGAATTATGTAACGTTTGCCCTTCTGTGGCTAGCTTATTTCACTTAGCATAATATCTTCAAGGTTCATCCGTGTTGTCGCATACAGCAGAATTTCATTTTTAAAGGTTGAATAATATTCCGTTATGTGTATATATTACATTTTCTGTATTCATTCATCCGTTGATGGACATTTAGATTGTTCCATATCTTGGCTATTGTGAATACTGCTACAGTGAACATATCTTTTTCTAGATCTTGATTTCAGTTCTTTTGGATAAATACCCCAAAGTCGGATTGCTGGATCATATGGTAGTTCTATGTTTAAGTTTTTGAGGAATCTCCATATGATTTTCCATGTTGGCTACACCCATGTTGCATTCCCATCAACAGTGAATAAGCCTTCTAATTTTTCTACATCATTGCCAACACTTTTTGTCTTTTCAGGTATATTTCTTGCTCATGCCACATGTATAAGGCAGGTTGATTGGGGGCTGTTTTCCCCTCAACCCTCCCTCTGGAGCAAAGACTGACATAGCAGCTGTCATCTGGAACATCCCCAGTTGCATGCTGGCTCTTAAAGTTTCTTCCCAATAGTGGCACATACCACTTCCATTCATATTTCATTGGCCAGAAGAAATAAAATGGTAGCACCTAGCATCAGTATGGAAAGGGATGAGCAATCCTACCCTGTACACAGGAGGAAGAGAGCTGGATATCTACTGGACAGCATTCATGGCAACCATGAGTTCTCACCCAGAACCATTTCCCAAGAAGAAGTTTTCATCACAGTTCCCATTTTACAGAGAAAGAGCTTGAGGCTCAGTGATTGGTCATATATTTTCTGAGTGATAGGATTGGAACTAGGACCCAACTGCCCTTCTCTCCTTCTTTCATCTCTGCTGCAATTCTATCACATGCTGTGATGTACCTGACACTGTGCCAAGGATGCAGCAGAGAACAAGCTCTCCTCCCTCCCTGCCCTCATGTTCTCCTTCCAGGCCTCCTCTCTCTGCCTCATGTGCCACCTGTTTTTAGAGTTGTCCTCCTCTACCTCTGCACAACTAGATCACAAGCAACTGGAGGTCAGGGGTAGGATCTTCAGCTTTGATTCCTTTGTCGTCCCTAACGTATTAGGCACTCAACAGATGCTCCTTGGATTAAACACAGAATTGAAAACAAAATTCACTTTAGATGGCAACCATTTGTTTTCTGCTTATATCCCCCGACATGTGTTCCCCAAACTAGTGTGTTAATTGGGATTCGCATGTGCTTTCCTAATTTATTATAGAGAATGTTAGCTCTCTATCAACATATATTTGAAAAAGAGATTAATAAGATCATCAACAATACACCTCATAAGTCACTCTGAAAAATTGCCAAAGTCGTTTCTTAGTCTCTCTGTTTTCTTCCAAGAGATTCCACTTCTTCCAGTGATTTGTACTAAATTGACAGTTCTAATCAGCAGTCGTGAAAATGTAAGCTTTTAAAGCTACGGCTGATAAGAATTTTCCAGAGATGTGATAAAACTTCTTCCCATAAGGGATGTCTTGTGTCTCACTGGTTGGGTTTACGTGAGGAAGGGAAGCCTATGGGACGGGCGTGTGTCTTAGGTACCTGTCTGGCCTCCAGGGTCTGAGCAGATCACTTGTCATTGACTGCCTGTGTGTTCTTGACCCAGTGGGAATGTCAGGGAAGAGCCTGCATTACTGTATGTCTCACAGCTCTGGGTCCTGACGTAACCTAGAAGCTCAGCCCTGGCCCAGACTGGGAGCCCAGTTTGTCCTCAGTCTGTAGGGATTTAAGGAGTTAATGTTGAATCAGCTTTGATGCCGTCACTCTTGCTATTTATTCAACAGATGTTTATCAAGTCCCTTCTGTGTGCCGGGTCTTGTGCTGACGATACTTCCTTTCCAGGCTTACCAGGGGAAGGACCTGAAGCAGAGACCTAAAGAATTGGCTTACCGGGGAAAGCTGTGTTGCAGGGAAGGTTGTTATGGGCACAGAAAATAATAAGAGTCAAAGATGTGGGAGCGAAAGGGTTAATGCTCCCCCCCCGCCCCACCCCCCAGTGGAGGAATGACAGAGGGATACAGTAGAAGCCTTAGTGGGGAGGGTGCAGAGTGATGGCAAATGAGGCCGCGGAAGAGGGCACGCAGGGTCCTGGGGTACTGGAGAAAGTCTGTGGCAGAAAGGCAATGAGGGATGGAGAGCAGAAGGTAGCATGAGTCGATGCACATGTTTCGTGAAAGCACTCTACCACGTAGACTGAAGAATGAACTGGGAGTCATGTGGCCACACGCATGGAGGCACGGAGATGAGAAAGCAGTATTGCAGGAGCCAGGTCAGGGTTGATGAGTACTTGGACCATGTGTTAGCAGCAAGGGTGGAGAAACAGTGAGTAGATTTAAATAGGTTTAGGAGGCAGCATTTCTCCTGGAAGATTGACTGGACCTAGAGGGTGAAGGAGAGGGCTCACTAGTTTTCTGAGGGCTCCATTTTTTGAGTGACTTATTTTGTGCCAGGCATTCTATAAGATGTCTATATTTATTCCTCATTACATGCCATGAAGGAAGATTTAGGTCCATTATACGCATGTGGAAACTGAAGCTTGGCGAGGTTAGGTGTCTTCTCATCAACACACAGCTAGTCTGGGTCCACAGTTTACCCTTAAGCCCTAGGCTATCCTGTCTCCCTACCCTTACCTCCCAGGATTCTGGTTGGAGCACCTCAGAAGAGAATGGAAATGTACCCTGACACGGGGGGTATTAGGAAGAGCAAATATTCCAGTAGGATCTTTCCTGCAATTGCTGCTGTAGAACCAGCTACCACACCACCCTGGACAATGACATCTACGTCTTTACATTTCCCTACCTTTAGAAGTGTCCACCGTTTCCTCCTTCTCATCCTGTCTGGATGGGTGCTCAGCCGGAGTCCCTGTTACTCAGGCAGTATTCCTGGAAATCTGGAACTGGCCCTCACTACTCTTCCTGTCTCTCAGCCCCTGTACCCTGGTGGGGATGGGGACCTCTGTGTATTTTCTTTTAGCTTCTTAGCAGTTAACATTTAGTATTGAAAATCTTCCTGGGAAAGAGAACTGGGGTGGAACCCAGCGGGGAGAAAAATGCCTTAGCTAACGAAGGGGGAGAGATACTTGGTATATTAGAGCAGTTGACGGGGGAGCAGATGTGAGAACCATGGAAAAGGTACCTACTTCATTTCCAGTCTGTTTCCCCATCTGTACATAAAACACAAGAGAGGGGATAATGCTTGCCTGCCTCATGGTGGTTGTAAAGATCAAATACAATAGCAGATGACTGTGCTTCGAAAATCAAAGCATTCCTTACACATGAGAGGACAGAAAGTTTTGATATCATGAGTTAGAATCAGAGATGGAAGTGCTAGAAGATGCCTTGGGGATCATCAATGTGGTTCTGATTATTTTACCGGTGAGGAAAACCAGGCTGAGGCTCAGAGAGATTAAATGACTTTTCTCAAAGTCACCCTCCAAATTAATGTTGAAGCTAGGTTTAGAAGGCAAATCCTTGGCCTCAAGCTGAGGGTTCTTTCTACTATATTGCTTTGGAAGGATAACACAGTAATTGACCCAATAGGTTTTGCAACCAGACTGGGGTTTGACCTCCAGCTTTGCCATTTATTAATTGTGTGATCTTGGCCAATTTCTGTAATCTTTTTGAGCCTCACATTTTTATCTGTGAAAATGGAATAGTTAAAATTGCTAACTCGAAGGGTTATTATAAAGATTAAATGAGATAATGCTTGGAGATACTGGTTAAAAAGTGGTAGTAATTGTTATTATGATTAAGATCATATGTTGTGTGTTTGCCATATGTCACCACCCCTACCGTCCAATTGAAGATTGACCTACTCTAAGCTTCACAGGTTTCCAACCCAACCCAGTACACCCTGGACCTTAATTTGGTGTCTTATATATTTTACTGATAAAGCCAAAGAGAAGACCATTTTCTAATAATCTCCAATACTTGCTCAAGCCTAACCCAAAAGCCTACCCCTAAGATTATTATCTTAGTTCAAAACCTGGTCAAGGGGCTATGTATGTACCTTGTTCTTGCCTAGTTGAATATTTTCTGCAAATAACTGAGGAAGGGCGGGGGTGAGAGATGGAGTTTGATTGATGTAGGATTAGAGGGTCCATTCTGTTTTCTCAGGGAAATTCTTATTCAGAGATGTGAAGGGGGTGGAAAATTAAGAGAACACAAAAGGTGTGATCAGATCTTACTCCAGGGAATTGTACTTTACACCATTAAAGATGATCAAGATGAGACTCTCTCTCAAAGTTAAAGCACCAGAGAAAAATGAAGCTTCTTTGAATCCCGGGAGATGTCATTAAAATGAGTTCTGGGTTCAGCCATCCCCAAACCCCAGAGGTCATATACAAGGCTAGAGGCTGAGTCTGTCTTCTTGATAAACTGGAACCATAAATCACTATCATATGGATTAATCACATCTCGATGATATGCACAAGGCTCTTGCCTCTGCCCAGATTCTCTGTCCAACTTCAGTCTATATAAATTTTAATCAAAGGTTTCACTTTACTTACTGCTTCTTCTCTCATGGAAACGACTGCAGAGGGGCATAACATACCAGCATATACAAATGCATTTCTAATTAGAAGACACAGAAGTTTGAGGTCAGACTTTTTGCAGAAAGAATTAAACAAATAACCTTTACATTATAGGCCTGTTCCACTTTCCTAAACACAGTGAGTTCCATTAGCTCATAATTTTTGCCACAGCCCAGGGTCCAATTTCCTATTCCCTCCTTATTTGATCTCGTGGCAACCTTTGACATAGGTGTTTATGCAATCCTCTTTGACATATACTCCCTTCACTTGGTTTCTAGGACACCAGTCTTTTTTGGTTTTCCTCCTCTCTCACTGGCTGCTCCTTCTTAGTCCCTTCTCATGGCTCTTCATGACCTCTAAATGCTCGAGGGTTGGAACTCTCCTCTTCACTATCTAGACTCATCCCCAAGGTAACTTCGTCCAGTCTCATGGCTTTACATACTGCATGTTCATGATTCCTAAAATGTTGAAGTCTAGTCTGGACCTTCTCCCTCACCTCCAGGCTCATGAGCCTGTTCTATATTCCTCTTGGACGTCTAACAAACATCTCAGACCTAACATGTTCCAAATTGAACCCTTGATTTCTCTCCATTCCACACCTGTTCCTCCACAAATGTTCCCTCTCTCAGTAAATGTCATCACTGTTCTTTCAGTTACTGAGACTTGAAACATTAACTGCTCTCTATCCGTCACACCCCGTCTCCAATGCATCAGAAATCTCATTGGTTCTGCGTTCAAAATACAGTCTGGGTCAGACCACTTCTCACCAATTCCACGACTATCACCCTACTCCAAACCCAACATTTCTTACCTTAACGAATACAATATCCTCCTATCTGGTTTCCCTTCTTTAAATCTGTAATATTATAATATTATATTCTTCATACAACAGCTTGCAGGGTTTGTTTCTCAACCCCCAAACTATTGATATTTTGGGGTCAGCTAATTATTTGTGGTGGGAGGATGTCCTGTCCATTGCAGGGTGTTTAGACTGGCGACGTTAGATTCCAGTGGCCCCCTCTCCCAGTTTTGCCCACCAAAAATGTCTCCAGACCTTGCCAAATGTCTCCTTGGGGGCAAAATCATCCCTGACTGAGAACCAGCGAGTTAGAGAGAGATCCTTTAAAAATGTAAATCAGATCAAATCACTTTCCTGTTCTAACATTCCCAGTGGTGGTTGCCAGGGGCTGGGAGGAGGGGGAAATGGAGAGTTACTAATCAACTGGCATAAAGTTCCAGTTAAGTGAGATGTGTAAGCTCTAGAGAGTTACTATGGAACACTGTACCTACAGTCAACAATAACGTATTGGACACTCAAAAATTTGTTAAGAGGGTAGATCTCGTGTTAAGTGTTCTTATCACAAAAAATAAAAAAAGACCCAGGTTCCTGACAATAGCTTACAAGGCATGTGCTGTCCTTCCTGCCTGAAACACGCTTTTCCTGACTTTTCCTTGAGTAGTATCTACTCATTCTTCCAGTCCTAGCCTAAATTTAGCTTCCTCTAGGAAGCCTTCCATGGCCTATCCTTTAATCTGGGTTTAGGTCACTGCTCTGTGCTCCCGTAACATCCTGCTCTTCCTCTGACATAGTGCACATCACACTGCATTTCCGTGGCTTGGTCACTAGACTGTGAATTCCTTGGGGGCAGGACTGTGCCTCACTAGCACTGTATCCCTCCCTTATGCATAACATAGGGTCTGGAACAGTACATTTAAATAACAACATTGTGGACTGATTGGGGTTGCAGACTGAGCCTGTCCTGCACTACAGATAGGGATAACATGTCCACCCTGGTTGAGACTGTGGAAGCAGATACAACTATGAAGGTAGATACTACCTTACCTTAGCAATTTTCTTCCTCCCTCCCTCCCTCCCTCCCCCCCTCCCCCTTTCCTTCCTTCTTTCTTTCTTTCTTTCTTTCTTTCTTTCTTTCTTTCTTTCTTTCTTTCTTTCTCTCTCTCTCTCTCTCTCTCTCTCTCTCTCTCTCTCTCTCTCTCTCTCTCTCTCTCTCTTTCTCTCTCCGTCTCCCTCCCTCCCTCCCTCCTTTCGTAGTTTGGTAGTTACACAATTACTAAGGTGAAACACTAGGGCAATCTCTGTTCTTAGAGAAATCCTTGGTGAGGGAAACCCCTCATTCAACAAATACTATCTGAGCATGTGCTTTTAGCTGGACACTGGGCTGGATGCCAGACATCTGCTGGTAGATAGGAAGTTACATACACAGGAGTTGTGAAGCTTACATTCCAGCATGGGTGAAGGTCACTTAGCGTATAACAATGTAATGTTACTTAATCCCTACTGTGAACCTCAGAGCAAGTGGGACAGGGAAGGGAAACATGTAGGTAGACCTGCAAAGCAAATGTCCTGAGCTAACAAGGCAATGCATGGTACATTTCAGGAACCAAAGGGAGGCTGGTAGGGCTGTAACAGAGAGGGAGGGAGAGAGAGAGAAGTGCTCTGAATTGAGGCTGGAGACACAGGCAGGAGCCAGAACAGATTGGGCCCTTCACCTTCTCTCCACGCCACCCCACGATCCCAGAAATTATCTCCATTGGCTTCACTTTTAGGTCACACACGCCATATTTATTCCTTCTTTAGAACTGTGAGCTTGGCACGCTCCTCACTTGAGCCAACTTTTCCTTCCCCCACCACTGACATCCTATTCATTCTTCAATGCCAAGTTCAGGCCCTTCCTCCACCATGAAGAACAAGAATTCAAAGAGTGACCACCAATAAGGAGCAGAAAAGGGCACAGATAGGAGTGGAAGTAGTAAACAGTTCAGCTTAAATGGGACAAAAGATGCCTTTCTATGGAGTTCAGGTCAGAATATGGCAGATCTTGGTATTTCTGAGTGACTTATAAAGGAGACAATATAGTGGACAGTTAAGAAGACACACTTTGGAGTTAGTCTGACCTGACTTAAAATCTGGGCTCCCTACCCCTACTTTATTAGCTTTGTGACCTAAGAAAGCTCCCTCACCTTTTTGAATCTCAGTTGTTCGTTTCTAAAGCAGGGGTACTTATACCTACCTCCTAGGTATAGGGTTGTTACAGATTAACATAGCGTTATTAAGAATTTAAATAGATAATGCATGCAAAAGCACAGTGCCATGCTTTACTGTGCTTAACAGTGCCATGTGCATGGTATTAAATGTTATCATTATTACTATTATCATCATCATCCTTCCTCATTCTTCCTTAGCTAAACTGGAAGTTCATTAAATGAGATAACATGTAAATTCTAGAACACAGTATACCTCATGGTAAATTTTCAATAAATGCAAGGTCTCCCTTTTCCTCCTATCTCTTTTCTAAAGGAGAACCATGCCCCTCAATTCTTCTGTAGGCACTTAGTGAGCCCTCAGTAAACATTTGTTGAATATTGAATAAATATTGTTCTTCCCTACAACTATCTAGCACTTTGTTACATACATCATTGAGGGCTAATGATATTCATTACTAGAGAATCTTTGCCTATTTATTTTTTCAAACTTAGGATGGGACTAGGAAGAAAATCTGGGGCCAATTTATATAAAATACCAAAGATAAGGAAGATCTTAATGGTTGGAAAAAAGACTTAAATGGCAACTGTTTTTCTTCTCTCATTCAACTGTTAAAAAAATACCAACAAAATTATAGGGAAATGCATCTAATTTAACTCCACTTGTTCCCTGGGGAGGGTGAACCAAGTGGCATAATGACCAAGCACTGTGGTAGTGTGAAGGAGACTGAGGTAATCATGGGATCATCAGGTTTTTTTTAAAAAAATATTTCATTTGCTAAGGAGAACTAACTCTTCTTGAGCCGTTAAAAGTAACTCAAGTCTCCTTCATTCACTTTATTTCCCTTGAGAGAGGTGATCTGGCAAACAGAAATGCTGAAAAATGTCCACCTTTTCAGATTCTGATGGATCCCTTAATATAGGTATTGTCTGAGTTGAGACACTAAAACCCATGAAAACTGAGATTGGTACAACAGAGATGATGGAGGCCTTTATCAGAGTAGATTGATTTAAATGCCATACTCTCATGATGCAGTGAGATCAGAATTTAAATAGCCCAACTTGATTGTTCATTCTAGGAATGGCTCTATCTCAGAGTAAAGTGTATTTGTATTATCACTTAATTTTAATTGACATTTACAGAAAATGATTAATTCGGTGTCATATGAATAAATGGTTGTCTGCTCCTTATCCTGTAATGAAGTGGCAGTAGCCAGTCTAGGGAACACGATAAGATATATAATTTCTACACGATAAGATATATAATTTCTACAGTAATTCACATGGTTTACGTCAGTGGCTTGCAAATACTGCTCCGCTAAGTTTCATTGGTCTGCCAAAAGTACAACAGTGATCATGGCAAATTCAGATTACAGGGCCAAGCTAGGCCCACTTGCTGGGAGCTCTCCATGGTCTTGGTGTCTGTAACTATCTACAGGGTCTACTGACTTGAGTCCTGTGGTGTGGATTCCTTTGGCTTCTGCTTTAGATTACTCACACTCTGTGTGGCATGCCACAATCAAGGCACTCCTGCATATGTTTGTGTTTTCTTATCGGGGACCTTAACGACACTGCTGGACTTTCATGAGTGCCATATACAGACATAGAACATTACAGAATGACCGCCATGCACCAAGTCCCTCTGCTGGAAATAGAGATATAGAGACGAGTGAAAATTGGGCTCTGCTCTTAGGGAGCTTACATTCTAGTTGAGGAAAAGAGAAGAATTGTAGAGTCACAGATAACGTCCTGAGAATTAACAGAAATATGTGAAAAATACATGCGAGTTCTGAGGTAAGAACTACGGTTTGTCCTAGCAAGTGGAGTGGAGGAGATCAGGAGAGACTTTCCTGAGAAAGTGATATTTGAGCTGGGTTGTGGAGAATGAGTCCACTAGCCTGAGAAGGCGTGGGGTGCACTCTCCAGACAAAGGGACAGCAAGGTGAAAATTCAAACAAGGTCCAGGAGTTTAGAATGGAACAGAACATAAGAGAGGCCAGAATATAGGGGGGAGGGGAGAGAGGGGGGGGAGGGGGGGCAGAGAGGAAGAGGGAGAGAGGGAGGAAGAGGGACAGACACATACACACAGAGATACAAATATAGATACAGACAGGGATAGGAAAGGAGGGGCCAGATTTTAAAGGGCTTTGAAGGCCACATTCATAGGCTTAGGCTTTATCCTAAAGTGATGGGGAAGAATTACTAGAGTCTGGTCAAGATGGTTAAAGGGCTATATATTTTTTTTTTGTGGTACGCGGGCCTCTCACTGTTGTGGCCTCTCCCGTTGCAGAGCACAGGCTCTGGACGTGCAGCCTCAGCGGCCATGGCTCACGGGCCCAGCCACTCCGCGGCATGTGGGATCTTCCCGGACCAGGGCACGAACCCGTGTCCCCTGCATCGGCAGGCGGACTCTCAACCACTGCGCCACCAGGGAAGCCCAAAGGGCTATATTTGAAGTGTGCAGAGCAAACTCTAGGGAGAGAGCTGGGAAGCAAGGAGACCTTGTTTCTGGGCACATCTGACCTCATGACTGACAGAGAGCCCTATGTGCTAGTTACCTGAGTTCTAAACCTTCATATGAATATAGCTAGTCACGGTGCTCTGCTGACTTGGCTGAGTCAGAGCAATTGCCATCTGACATAAAGGAAGAGAACTGATTATACCATTGAAATGTGGATGGTATTCATCAGTTCCTCCTCCTTTCTGACTGCCTGGAAGCTAGTCTGGGGCCTTTTAATCTTCTCTTTGGATTAATGCAACAGTATGCTGCCTGCTCCTTTTCTGCCCAGGTTGTCCATTGCTATTAAATTAAGCATTTCAGAGGAAAACTTTCAGCCCATAACTCTCCTATTTATACATTTTCTGATCTAGTCTTTATTTCTCACATAATATCCAGTCCTTTGCCTGGTTTTCAAAACTCTTTATAATTTAATACTACTCTTGTATCTACTTTACTTCCTATACCCTTGCATCAGGCTTTCTTCATCGGACTGTGATGTTTCCTAGCTTTGTATTTATGCCCGTACTAAGAAACTTTTCTCATGTGTATGCATATAAAAATGTATTGATAAATGCAAATCATAAGTACTATTTATTTAAACATGTATTCATTTACTTCTTCTCTCACTTAACATTATTCATCAAGGCTCCATGGTAGGTGCTGGAGTTACAGTGGTGGGCAAGACAACGAGGTCCTTACGAGGTCCTGACTCTTACGGAGCTCAGAGTCCGCCTAGAGCTTTGTTACTCAAAATGCAGTACTTGGACTAGCAGCATTGGCTTCATGTGGCAGAGAGTTAGAAATGCAAAGTCTTAGGTTCCACCCCAGACCTTCTGAATTTAAACCTCATTTTAACAATATCCCTGGATAATTTTTATGCACAAAAGAATTTCAAGAAGCAACAGTCTAGGAGACAGGCATTGAAAAAAACAACTAACAATAGCATATAGATGACTATGATGCTGGAGGGACACGGATGAGAGAGAGAGAACGCCACTTTGTTGAATGTTCAATTATTTAAAGAGTATGTATTTTTTTCACTGAATTAAGTAAGAAGTGGTGTTTGTTTGTGTGTGTGTGTGTGTGTATGTAGACACCACGTGTGATTCTCCTTGAGAATCTCTCACTCACCTAGCCCTGTCCTGAGTCCACTGTGGGTGACTAACACATACTTTTGCTAACACTGATGGATTAAATTGCTTACAGAAGCACTCAGACTAATTTGAGGATTTTAGATGTTTCAGCAAATGATGGAATGGTTCTATTTTTGCCAGTACAGGTTTGGTTTATTGAGTGTTGGGGGTATTGTTTTGCTGCAACAGAAACCAAACGTTGTTTAGCCTTTTCAAAGCCACAGTGTTTCACAATGGTTGACATAAACAGGGGTGGAAAATTCACGTGATGAAATGGAACCAAATTTTGCACAGGACAGTTTTTGTGCTGTGGTTCAAGGCTATGGATGAGTTCACTCTTTTTGTGACTTATTTGTATTTTAATCATGTATGGAGAGCTGGGTGATTCACAGCTAGGTCAATACTCCTAGTTTAACTGCCCAACACATCCGTTACTTAATAATACCCTTAGACTCAACTAGTACAAAACATAATACCTGAAAAAATCCACATTTTTTAAACTTTTTAATCTCTCTGTGGTGTGCCAATGCAAGGCCCTGCTTTCTTCACACATTGACTCGAGACTAAGGGTTAATAAAAGCAACCATGTGTTGAGTGCATGACAAATTCGTATCTGTTCCTCATTACCTTCTATCTCGTCTGAAATGCATTAATTTACTTGAAATTTACATTAATTTACTTGAAAGAGGATTAATCCTTTTCTCTGGTAGTCTCTAGAGTTTTACATGCTCCATGTTTGGATGCAAAAGGATACCTTTTCTACTCATGATTGTCCTGAGTTTTAATTGTCACTTTCAGGTGTTTTGAAACACTGTCTAGAAAATCACTGACAGAGTCTCAGCTATTGATTTGTTCTAGAGCTTTGAGAAAACTCCCAAGCACTGGTGCTTCAACAGAATCATAGCATCTCATGGTTAGAAAAAGACTGCAGATATGGTCTCATAAATGTTTCTCTTCTATACCACATTCAACGCCTCCAGTGGAATCATCCAACCTCTGTTTCAGCACCCTGAGCAGGCTTCTCCAGATATCCGGTTCCTAGTTATCAATATATTATAAACCTCTACTAATTAAGATAGTGTGGTATAGGGGCAAGAATAGACAAGTATATCAACAGAAGAGAATAAAGAGTCCAGAAGCAGACCTATGTGCACTGGGTGATTTATGAGAAAGGGGTATGTGGTGGGGAAAAGGATGGACTTCTCAATAAATCATGCTAGTTCAGTAGGATACCCATGTGCAAAAAAAATTGACCTTGAACATATCTATAGGACACATAGATAAATGTGAAAGGTAACATTTCAGCAGAAATCACAGAAGAATATCTTCATGACTTTGAGGTAGGCAAAGACTTCTTATACAAGGTACAAGGAATGCTAGCTGTAAAGGAAAAACCTTGCTAAGTGGACCACATTAAAATTATGTATTTCTCTTCCTCATCCAACACTGTCAAGAGAGTGAAAAGACAAGTCACAGAACAGAAAGTATTGATATAATAGACATCTGAAGAAGGATATGTATCAAAGATATATAAATAATGCTTGCTCAACAATAAGAAAAACACAACAGAAAAATGAGCAAGAAATTCACAAAGGTACTTAATAAAAGAGGCTGTACAGTGGCTCATAAACATGAAAAAGGTACTAGTCATCAGGTGAACGCGAATTAAAATGGCAGTGTCTGTTTATAACTGTGTAAACCTGTGTATATTGCAATACACCCACTTGCTAAAATAAAAAAGGAAGATGGCGAGCAACTGGAACTCATATATATTATCAAAGAGAGTGTAAATTTGTTTTCAGAAAATAGCCTGGCAGAATCTATGACAGGAAATGATAAATAATGTAGCCTAGGAATTCCTTTCCTAGGTATACACCCAACAGAAATTCAAGTGTGCTCATCAAAAGACTTTTACAATATTTATAGCAGCATTATCTATAATGGCCTCACCCTGGGCGCAACCAGAATGTTTATCTGCAAAGACAGTCACACTTCTGGATTTATTTATGGATAAATAAACTGGGATAAATCCACAAAATGAAATATTACCTAACAATGAGAATGAACGGACTACAGTTCTATGTGATAGCGTAGATGCATCTCACGACATAATATTGAGCAAAAACAGCCAGACACAAAAGAGTACACAGTGTATAATTCTGCTTTGAGATTCAAAGACAGCTCAGTTAGTGAAATTAATCTATGACATCAGAAGTGAAGACTGACTAAGTGGTCAGTCTTGTGTGGAGAAGCGAGCAGGAGGAGGTGCCTGAGGCTCTGGTATTCAGTTTCTTACTTTGAGTTCTGATTACACAGGTGTTTTCACTTTATGAAAATTAATTGAGTGGTATAGTTGTGATTGGTGCACTGGTTTGTGTGTTATACTTCAACAAAATTAAAAAAAATAAAATCAGTTGTGCTTCAAAGGGGGAAGATATGGGTAAAACCAGATTCTAATCAAAACCTTGCTTTGCTGCTCATGTTATATTAAATTGAAGAGGGAAAAGTCCATTGAGTAACAAGGACATTGAAGTTAAAAAAAATAAACTATGAGTCTTCTCTATATAAGTAGGAAAATTCTTTTTCCCTCTTTGAGTTTTGATGTAGAAGCTACGGTGAAGTGTAAGAGCATTGGCTTTGTGGGGAAGCCTGATAGACTGACTTCTGGTTTAATGATGTGCTTGCCCTTTCTCCCTCCAGCCATGTGGATAGATGAAGACTGACCTTCTACCAACATCCATCTCTCCCTTTTGGGTCACCCGTGGATGGCACTCAGCACTCGAGATACACCTGAGCTCTGTAAGTTCATTGCTGCTTGTGTGGTAGTCTTACCTCTCCAACTAGACTGTGAACATCATGTAAGCCAAGACCTGGCATTTCTTATTTCTGTGTATTCTCCACCATACTAAGGAGAGAACGGATCACAGGGGCCCAGTAAATGCTTTCCATTGTAGAGCGCCAGATCGTTCAGTCTGTGAAATCTGAGGTCTGAGGAGTTAAGTCACTTGCCGAAGGTCACTTGGCACAGTTATGTCTTCTGAGTCCAGCCAAGATCCCTGCATAGCCTTGGTGAGAAAAAACAAGCCATGCGCCTTCCGTTCTGTTCCCTTTGTCCTCAGTACTTCTTAGTGCAGAGATGCAAAGGCACAGCAACTCAATTTTGCTAATTCTGATTGTTTTGCTTGCTGATTCACCGAACAAATACTGCCTAAATGTGGGAACCCTTGGCTTTGGGGAGCAGGAACAATCTGTGTAGTCTTGAAAACGCAAAGACCATGAGTGACCTGGCTCACTTCAGTGTGCAGATCTGCAAAATGAGAACACATCAAGCTTTTGTGCACCTTCTATCCCTTTTCATGTACCTCCAGGGATGATGATGAAGTTCAAGGCCTTACAGATCCTGAAAGTTGTTGAAATCTAAACCTCAGTCTTTTGAAAAATTGCTCATTGTTTGTTAAGGGCCACTTGAGTTCTTTTCAACAAAAATGCTTCTTCCAAGTCTAGATAATAAAAAGCTCAGTGTTAATTTAACCCACTGTGTGAACTCTCTCAACGTGGGTTTCCTGAAGTATAAAAATGAGGTAATTAAACAAGAAACGACCTGACTTTTAAGGCTCTATTCTGTAGATTCATTTGGGATCTAATCTATGTTCATTAACGTAAATCATTACTAGCATCTCTTATAGACACAAACTATTAATAAGCACAGACTGCATGTTAATAAGCACTGTCCAGAAGTGCCATACATATATGTATGTATCTCTACTTGTGGTGGGGGGGGAGAGAGAGGGAGAGAGGGGGGGAGAGAGAATATGAATGTGAATGACTACATGTCTTTTACTGAGCACTTATTACATGTCAGGCACCATGCTAAGTATTTTAAATTCCTTATCTTCTTTAATCTTTAATTCCAAAAAGTATTAGCTTCACTTTATATATAAGGTGTGGCTGATTGTTTTTTTCCAAATTCCACCACCACAGCCTCTCCCACTCCATGTGTTCTTCTTACAATGTGATTTTTGACAGTTGTCCTACTGAAAGGTAGACTATATGTTCCTTCCCTTTTGAGATGACTGGGCTGGTGACTCTGGCAGAAGTCACACCATGTGACTTCTCAGGGTAAGTCATGAAAGGTGCTGCAGCTTCTGCCTGCTTCCTTTTGGTCCCTTGTTCTTGGAACCTGGCCATCACGCCATGAGGAAGCCCAAGCAGAGTGTGGAGAGGGCACGTATAGGTGTTCAGGATGACAGCCTCCACTGCCAGCGGTGTGAGTAAGTGAGCCTTCAGATGATTCCATGCCCCAGCTGTCAAGTCATCCACAGCCTTTTAGTTTTTCCATCTGAGGTCCCAGACATCTTTAAGCAGGGACAAGCCATCCCACTGTGCCCCTTTCCAAGTTTCCTGACCCAGGGAATCTGTGAACATAATAAAAAGGCTGTTGTTCTATGCCACAGGTTCAGGGTGGCTTGTTATGCAGTAACAGAGGCTCTGAGTTGCAAAACTAGTTACCCAGGGTCACACAGAAAATTAGTGTTAAGAAGTAGAATTATGCCCAGGTCTAACTCCAGAGCTCATGTTCTTGATTACTCTCTTGAAAAAGCCTTGTGTATTTACAAGTCCTGCAAAACCAGTGTGTGTCACTCTGCGATACAGAGGAAACCATCATAATCTGACCACTAAGAAACAAAACCAGGCGCCCAGGAGATCAGGAGGGGACTGGTGGACAGTGTGGTTTGGCAGGAAAAGTCATTGCCCAGGTGATGAGTTTTGCCAGGGAAGCAGGCAGGAGTTCAGATCCAGTTCCTGGCCAGGCTTGAGGTATGGAATAACCCTGTTGAATGATGATGCCAGTATCCTTGAGTCATAACACTGCACCTGGCAGCCTTCCCCCTTCTCATGGGAACAGCATCCAGACTTCCCTCTGGCCAGTGCTGGACCAGGAGCACAGCCAGATAAAGAGAGGCATGTCAGTGAGTCTCTTGAAGGCTCTTAGCAGAGAATAAATGATTGGTAGGAGGCCAGGGACAAAGCAGAAAGGAAGTAAAGTGAGAACACAAAAGAAGGGAAAGAAAATTAAGATTTTTTTGAACCCCTGTTGTAGTTCAAAAGTAAAGCTAGGCACTACTCAACATGCTTTAGCCTCTGCTCATGTGTTCTTATGAGAATCCTATGATATTGGTATTAATGGCCTCTGTTTTTTTTTTTTTTTTTTTTTTTTTTTGCAGTGCACGGGCCTCTCACTGCTGTGGCCTCTCCCGCTGCGGAGCACAGGCTCCGGACTTGCAGGCTCAGTGGCCATGGCTCACGGGCCCAGCCGCTTTGCGGCATGTGGGATCTTCCCGGACCGGGGCACGAACCCGTGTCCCCTGCATCGGCAGGCAGACTCTCAACCACTGCGCCACCAGGGAAGCCCAATGGCCTCTTTTTTTAAAGTTGAGGAAACAGGCTTGGCAGTTAAGTTACTGGCTCAAGTCTTAATAGCTAGTAACTGGTGGACTACAATCCAAACCCCGGTCTATGTGATTGATGGGATACTTGGTCTCAAGACACAGTCATCTCCTCAGCTTTGCTTGGGCTCTCCCGCCACCATCGCCTTACCTGAGGCTCCTTCTATAAGTCTACCTTTATCCCTCGGGACCAGCCCAAGTTGCTCCTTTTCTTCCAAGCTAACCCAGACCATTTTAGTCCTCAGTGATCTTTCTTTTCTACCTATTGTCTATAAATCCTGCCCTTGGGAATTATTCAAATGCACATTCTGCTTTACTGTCTACATTTCTTCCCTTGTATATCTTGGTTTTTGCCAAGTCAGAGGTCTGTACGCAGGTTTCTTACTTTTTCACACCTGTCATAATGCTTAACACTGTACCGAAGGCAAGGTTTATATCCTAAATGGTACTCAATTAAAATGTTTGATTGATTAATCCTCTCTTGGGTCTATAGAAATACATACCTACAGTAACCAGAAACAAAGCAAGATAAACTGCCTCTTCATTCTCTCTCCCCATTCTCAGAGTGGGGACCTACACAGAGAACAGGTCATGAAAGGGGAGATGAATACCACGTGAGTGCCCAGCCAGACTTCCACAGAAGGGAAGCACCTTTCTGCCTGACAGCCCCTTCTGTCTGCTGCTCAGGAGATAAATAACCTGGCAACAGCAGTGGCAGGGACTTCCTGAGTGCCAGAATCCTCTGAATTCCAGAAATTAGACCCTGGCTGACACGGTTCCATCCATGGTGGACCAAGCTTTAACACCAATCAATAAAGGTGCTCCACGGGGAGCAGGGAGTTACTTCCTGGCAGCAACCGAAGAACTGGCCCAACATTGCCCATTTTAGATTCTGTGTTTCTTGGGTGACACTCTAATGCCTATACAGCAGGTTCTGGGGCCCCCAAAGTCATGGTATTGAATGTATCATTAAACCTTGTGAGCTCCAAACCCTTGGCTAATGAGTTCCTAGGGATGACCTTGATTGACAGGTCCCCTGGCTCTGCATATGCCTGCTTCAGTGCCTTTGCTCTCAGTGATTCCCTCACCAGAGATTTCCCTCTTCATTTCTCTTGCTTTTGTAGAAAATCTTATCTCATCTTTCAAGCCACAGTCCAATGCTTCCCAGAGGTCTCTTTTCACTACAACCCACACTAATATTTCCTTTCTCAGAAAAAAATCTAGCTTCACCTCTACATACCAAAGAGTTTAGTCCTCAGTGACACATTCTCCTAGTTCCCTGTGTTCCAGAGGCCGCAGGGTGCAGTGAAAAGAGCCTATAATTTGGGACAGGTGGGATGAGAACCCATTATTCCCATTATTATCCAGGCTATGCAATTCTGAAGATCTTTACGAAGTAGCACAGGCATCCTTGTTCATCCACCTAAACAGCTGCATTGTGTTCCATTGGATGATGAACCATCACATTTTTCAGCTGATGGTCAGTGGGCTACTCGTAACTTTTTAAAACAGTGGTGAAATGAGAATCCTTATACATGCATCTTGCCACATTTGCACAATCATTTCTATAGGATAAATGTGTAGCCTCCAGATGGACCATAATTTTAAGGCCATTTGTAATCCTTTTTGCCTTTCCCCCTCCTCCATTTATGTCTAAAGCACTACAGGTAAAAATATGCCCTCTCCAGCTTTTAGCTCTGACTGTGGAATCTACCCTATATCCGCAGTCACCTCCCAGCTGAAACCAAGAGGTTGGCGTCTCCAAAGTGGCACCAGTTGCATCTTTGCTCTTGTCTGTTTCACCATCTCCCTCACCCAGCTGGCCGTGCTGCACACACTCTGGTTGGGCACAGAGCGCACTCCTAGGGGCTTACCTCTTCTTCCCCAGGAGATGGCTTTTAGGGACAAAGATACTGTAAGGAATATTAATGGAAGAAAACCCAAAGCAAAAAAAGGTCTGTTAAAAAAAAGTTAGGGAACCCTACAGAAGAAAAAGGATGCTTTTTACTTCCATGAATTCTAACAATCCACAGGGAGCCCTAAGGGACCTTCAGAAGATTTTTGGTCATGGAAGACAGCGGTGTGTCAAAGATAAATCACGAGTCTTTGAATCCAATAGACATAGGTTAAAATCGCAGCTCTGCTGGGTAACCATGAACAAGGGGATTAATTGCTCTCAGCCTCAGTTTTCTCATCTATAAAATGATGTTGATGTCCCTGAGCAGAGGTTGTCACGATGATTAGAGGTAACATCATATGACACTTAAGAGAGTGCCTGATACATAGTAGGTGCAACAAACTAAGCAGTTATTACTACTGTTTTTCCAGCAAAGAGTAGAGTAGAATGTTCCTGAAAAGTGGGGTAACTGGCAACACTAGGATGACAGGGAACTTTGTTTTCTGGGTTGGTCTATTTAACTTCCTTTCCTCCAATTCTTCCTGCTTTTCCTCCACATTCATTGAAATACCAGGACTGAGTTGCCCCATGTTACACAGGTAGTTGGTGACAGCCAGAAATTCTCTCTCTTAGGTTGCTTTCTCTCCATTAAGTGCAAAATATGACATGGTCCTTAGAAGGCTACTTGTGAAAGTGCATGTATTCATTCAACAAACATGTGCTGAGTACTTAGAACACACAACACCCCGTGTCAGATTCTGGATGAGCGGCAGAGATAAGTTTGCCAATACGTGTTTTGATAAGAAACAGAAATGGGCAACGGTAGCTGAGGATTGAAGATATGAGATGCCCTCGGAGAGATTCAGATGACCATGGTGACAGCAACAACTATGTCGATAGCATTTACCATTTGTGCATCAGCCAGGGAAGAGCTTTCCACACATTATGTCATCTAATACTCAGACTATCCCTTTGAAGTGGGTGTTCTTATTATCTCCATTTTCCAGAAGAAACTGTGGCGCAGAGAAGTTATTTTCCCACGCTTACATAGCCAGTAAGTGGCAGAGCTAGGGTTCAGCTGCAGGCAGGCCTATTCCCAGTTCAAGCTGTAACCATTACTGCAAAGCACAGCTTCCGGGGAGTAAGTGGACTTGGGAGGGAAGCAGTGGGAAGGCAGTATTTGCAAAAGGGAGGGTCACTGAGGGGGAAAGATGGGAGAGGGTGCTCCAAATAGAGGGAATGACAAGGCTATAAAGGCAGCCTGGGGCTGGGGAAACAGAATGAAGCACAATCTGGCTTGGCTAGAGCCTTGGCTGGACCTGGGAATCAAAGGGACACTAGCCGTAGATGGGAGCTGGGGACATACCAGGCACCATCTTGCTCCCATTTTGAAGAGGGGAAAGTGGGACAGAGAGGGGAAGCGACTCACCCAGTGGGCTAGTAGACTGAGACTGAGCTTCTTTCTAAGATCTTTTACCACCCCCTCCAACCCTGTGGGCCCGCTGCCTGTGACACAGCTGCTCCTGTTTCCCCCCTTGGGAAGGGCTCCATTCTGCTCTCAGCAGCCACTGTGCCTCCTCATTTTAAGGTCCTTTCTCCTTAAGCCACCAGATACACAAGGTGACTGTCATCACGTAGGTCTGTCGTTTCTGTGTTAGTGGAACGCGTTATTTTCTGCTAGCTACCTTGGGCTTCATTCACCTATGATCTTGCTTGAACACAGGCTGGCATAGAGGTATTCATTTGCCACAGTTGGATGGTGGTACTTAACTCATATTCAGAACCATCAGGCTCCCCATAGGACTCTGAGCATACATCCCCCATCAATTCAATTAACTATGCTTTCATTTTTCCATTTTTAGAACTCAGTACTTCTTTCCAGGTGAACAATTGGGTCTCTGGATCTCAGATGCTATATTTCCAGAGAGAGTTTAAAAAGAAACGGGGGTGAGGGGCTTCCCTGGTGGCGCAGTGGTTAAGAATCCGCCTGCCAATGCAGGGGACACGGGTTCGAGCCCTGGTCCGGGGAGATCTCACATGCTGCGGAGCAACTAAGCTCGTGTGTCACAACTACTGAGCCTGCGCTCTAGAGCCTGCGCACCACAACTACTGAAGCCTGTGCACCTAGAGCCCATGCTCCACAACGAGAAGCCACCGCAATGAGAAGCCTGCACACTGCAACCAAGAGTAGCCCCCTCTCGCCGCAACGAAGACCCAACACAGCAAAAAAAAAAAAAAAAAAGAGGGGGTTCTCTCCAGGAAAATGTAGATCCCAGGAAGATGTAGACAGGCCTTTCTGGATATAGAGTTGTGGGGACTGTCTTTCTTTTAGTGCAGCCCTATTCACGGCCTGAAGTTTCCAAGATATGTGAAAGGAAAGAAGAACGTAGCAATCAGTTTTTTATCCTTCGAACCAAAAATGAGGGCTGAGGGGGAGAGGAGAATTCCTTTTAAAAAATCTATAAATATGGGCTTCCCTGGTGGCGCAGTGGTTGAGAGTCCGCCTGCCGATGCAGGGGACACGGGTTCGTGCTCCGGTCCGGGAGGATCCCACATGCCGCGGAGCGGCTAGGCCCGTGAGCCATGGCCGCTGAGCCTGCGCGTCCGGAGCCTGTGCTCTGCAACGGGAGAGGCCACAACAGTGAGAGGCCCGCGTAACGCAAAAAAAAAAAACAAAAAACAAAAAAAAACACTATAAATATGATATTCCAAGTGTGCCTAAATGCATTAAAGACACAGTGGTGTTTTATACTCCCCAGCATTCTTCCAGGGGTCCCCAGCTGATGACCCACAAGCTGAGTCTAGGTGTGCTTTGGTTTCATCTGCAGAGTTCTCCTGGCAGTGACTGTCTAGGGCTGAGTGGGAGCAGCCCCTTTTTAGCTGACACAGGCATGCCCAGTTCAGCACAGCTCCTAGCTGACCCCTGTTTTTGTGTTACTGAACTTATGCTGGTTATCTGTGTGACCCTGGCTAAGTCCCTTCCCCTCCCTGTAAGCCAGAAGCTTCACCTATCGAATTGGGATGGAGGTGTTGCCTACATTTTATTCTGTTTATTGCCTGCCTTCTCTCCCTAGAAAGTAAGCTCTAGGAGGGCAGGGGTTTTTGTCTGCTTTGTTTGGTGTTGTCTCCCATAGAATCCTGAACCATGCCTGCCGTATAACAGGTGCTTAATAAACATTTAAGGAGAGAATAAATGGTCCTGAACGTCCCTTTTGGCTCTGGGAAACACTTTCTGAATGTTTGCTTATTGTGATTTTGGAGGGGAAAAAAAACTCTCTCCTTAATTTAAACTGACTTCCACAGCAATCTAGAGAGAAAGAGAGAACAGTTTGACTTCCCCCTTGCTGGTGGCTGAGGCAGAAAATGATGCTTTTCATTTGCATGTCCAGCAAAGCTTTTACCCTCCTGTCACTGCCTTCCTTTGAATATTTCCATCTGGCTTGCACAGGCTCTGAAACTTGTACTCCTGTGCTTCACCATGGTCTGCAAAACTGCTCAGTATCAGAGCCTGGCTCTGGGTCTCGCCATCACGTAGCAGACGGTTAAAGTTGAAAAGGAAGGAGCTGAGTCCCCCAGTGATGGGGGACACACTGTCCGTGCACAGGTTACCCCTGTCACAGCTGCGGTACCTGTTGATGGCGAGGGGGACGCCATCAAGGGGAATGTACTCCGGTGAATCCTCTGTGAACTCCTCCTCGTAGCCTGGCCTGCAGAGGCAGCAGGGTCCCGGCAAGGCTTCTGCCTTCAGTGACCATGCCCAGGGCCTCGCTCCCCTGGCAGGTAACACACCACAGGGCAGCGAGCAGGCAGATCCTGGGCTCAGGGTTCGCTGCGGTTGACTGGCACGACTTCAGGCTGTCCCATGGACCTTACTTCTTACACTTCTAAACTGAGTTTCCTGAACAACATCCTAGCTCAATGGCTTTCAGACTTTAATGCCCAGCTGCCCTTGTGAAATGTGTATTTCTGTCTCCAGTTGCAGAATTTCCAATTCCACAGACCTAGGGTGGGGCCTGGAAATCTGCATTCTTACAGGCATCCCAGGTGATTCTGACGCAGGGGGCCCAGCAGAAACCTTCATACCTGGTCCCAAGACCCAAAGCATCTAACACACATTTCTTGCATCATCGCTGTGCACACATCCTTATGACACTGTTCCTTGCAGCAGTGAATCTGTGTCCTGAATGAGGATTATGCTTTCTAAAGATAAACGATTTCACACATTCAGGCTGCTTCCGTCAACTTCCCTGAATGTTTACCCGCTTCTTTCCCCTGCAACACTCCAGTTACATCAATATGGGAAAGAGGAAGGGGTTTCCATGCCTATCTCTGGGAGGGAAGTGGGGAGAACAGGAGGTGGAAGGGGGAGGTTCCTCATCACCCCTCCATGCACTGTAATACTGGTTGCTGTGGAATTTCTGTGTGAATGCAAAGGTCAGGCTGCCATTGTTTATCAGCTCTGTTCATTGGCTACTCTGTTCCCATGGTGAATCAGTCTCAGGGCCCTCCACAAGCACATTGACTGGGGCAGGGGCTGTGGTAGACGGTTCCCAGAGACGTCCAAAGCTCTATCACTCCCCCGCTTTAGAATTCTTCTCGCTGAGAGTAATTATCTCTACTAGGTGGAAATAATGATCACACATTCTGTCACATTCGAAGATACAAGAGTTCTGAAAGCTGAAATCATAATTTCCCATTTTCCTCTCTTCCCCTAGGACCTTCCAAACCCCTCTCCTTTTCCTTACTAAGGTCATCCAGTCCCAGCAAAGTAGAAGCCAAAGGGGAGGTAGGGTCCATGGGAATAAAGAGTTGAAAGGCTCACTCTTAGTTCACTTGCAGGCAGTGGAGCCTGGGATGAGACTGCAGGGTAGGCAGCACTGGACTGGGCGGCAACAGGCCAGGGGCATTGCCTTGGTGACCTTAGAGAAAATCCCTTTCCCCTTTGGAGCCTCAGTTTCCTCATCTGTAACGGGATGGATGAACTAGATCATTCTCACGATCGGAGCCAGACCTAAAGGTCTCTGAAATGGTGGTGCCATGTTTTCCAAATGCTCCCTACCTCTTGGAGACACCATTGACTTTTCCCTCGCCTCCCCTTCAAATATCTAGTCTATCAGCAAGGGCTGTCAATTCTAGTTTCAGAGTAGACCACTAATCCATCTCCATGCCCATCATAATTTCCATCACTATAATTGCCCCTAGACAGACGTGAGAACCTATTGCTTGGTCCCTCTGTTTCCACTCTTGACTATTCTCTGCTTTAATTCATTTTCCTCATAGCTCCCCGGAGTAGTATTACAGCATGTAAATCAATCCTTCCCTCGCTTCAAACTCTCCAGTGCCTTCCCATTGCATTTAGAGTAAAACTTTAAATCTATGCTATGGCCACGGTGCGCAATCTGGCCTCTGCCTACTTCTCTAATAATACAGCTCTGTGTAAGCTTAGCTCCTTCTTACCCATCTGCTCCTTGGAGGAGCGTTCTTAGAACACCCTAAGTCAGTCCCCTTTAATTCCACTTCCTTTATTATCTAGTGCTACGGCAGATTCATTTTATTCACAGTGCATCACAATTTATACATTCACAATTGTTTATGTAATGTCTGTCTTATCCCACTGTACTCGCCATCACCTTGAAGGAAAAACTCCCGCCCCCCCACCCCATGCTCCATCATCAGTATATCTTCACATCCTCGGCACCCAGCACTCTGTGCTGCACTTCACGGGCAATTAGTAATATCTGTTGAATAAATGAATGACATTGGCCACAAATAGGGTCAAAAGCTACAGAAAGGAAAGTTGGGGGAACTAAAGATAACTTTTGCCTGGGATGATTTTTGCCCTTCCTTTAATATATCCCTTCTCAAAATGTTCCTGTCCCTGAAAAAAGAATCTAAAGTATCTATTAAAAATAGGTCTTTGGGCACAAGACACAGGCCTGCAAAGGCAACTCATGGATGGCATTCTTAATATCTTACCATCAACCTAATGAAAAAAGTTGTAATTTGTGATCATAGCTCAATTGAATTTTAACTTTGAATGTTAAAATAGGCTACACGAAAACAGTTTCTCATAGAAACATTTTAAAGGGAGGACAGAAGAATCTTGAAAGCAAATCAGTAGCATTTACTGGCATATATCACTGAAGGTGCTATTTACATATTATTTTATCTATTCATGGTGCTGGTGAACAAAACGTGGACCTGGGCGCTGTGGCCAGTGCTGCTGGTTGACTCACCAACATCCATTCCAACCCCTTCCATTTTAGAGGCTAAAAAACCTAATTTTTGCCATTTCCACCTTCCTTGTCACTAGAAGTGATTGTGGACCACTGTTCTGACTAATGAGATAGACAGAAGGAGATGTCCGCTTGGGGTGGGGAGTATATTGTTAAGCTTTTGGTTTCCTGATCCAAAGAGATGGAACTGGCTGCAGTACTTTTTCCCCCTCTTGCTGCTTGAACATGGACATGACATCTGGGAGCCGGCATTTTGGGCACATGAGAAAAGGCTGGGGCAACCATAGCACAGCAGACCCCGATTTCACTGAACCATGAGCCACCATCTGCCTCCACTCTCCTTATAAGAAAGATAACTCTCTAACTGTTCATGTTACTCTGGTCAGATTATTGCGTTACTTGCAGACAACCACATCTGGCCACATTTCGTTGGTTTTTGGTTAATAGACATTAATATAAATATTGACGAGATTAAGAAAAGGTAAAACTTCTTGTGTATGCATGCAGATACATGCAATTTAGGTGGAACTTAATCCCCCAAGTTCTAAATTTGTGAGGATTTATGTTATATTCTGTTAGTAAATAGCAAGAACAATTAATTGAAGCTTATTTGAGAAGATGTTTGAGTATAAAAAGCCCTTAAAAATACCTCTTACTGTAGCCCCAGGGTGTCTAGTGCTATGCATATCAGAGGCTCATGAAACTTCGTTGACTTCATCAGGAAATATGTAAACAACAACAACAAAAGCTTCCACTGGTGTTTGCACTTGTCTGCTTGGCTCCGGTTCTCATCACTGTCTTAGCATCCTTGTGTTTTTGTCTGGCCCTAGTGAGGTGAAGTATGTACCTTTTCTCTTTAGTATATATTCCCAAAAAATGTTGTGATGCATATTCTGACTCTTAGGGGGGTTTATGCAGGTCCCTGAGTGCTGGAATTGGCTGAGCTAGGCCTGGTAAGCAAGAGTCCATCTCAAGTGGATAAAACTCCTTTTTCTGGCAGGTAGACTCTTCCCTCTGCCTGTCAGACCCCGAAATCCAAAATCCTTCCTCCCAGTCCCTCTGAGGGGGAGCCTCAGAAATACAGGTATTGCTGGTCTCAGGGCTGCACCACCGTTCTGCTTTGTCCGTGGACTTCCCCAGAAGAGAGAGGTCCAGTGGCTTTTCAATCAGTGTGAGCAGTGGCACCCTTTCTTCTAGTGAAGTTTAGCAGAAGTCCAATATAGAAAATCGATAAAAGAATTGAAAATAGCTTCTCTTTTGTTGTGCTTCCTGTGTGCTGGCTGGATACTGTGTTAGGGGTTCTATATGTATCAATCTCTTTTAAACCGCACGACAATACTAGGGTTGTTTCCCATTTTACTGGTGAAAATACAGAAGCATAGAGTGGAGTTGTTTTATTAAAAATGGGAAGGAAGGCGGCTGGGTTTCCTGTTTGGTCTCATCTTCACCTCAAGGTCAGTTCCTAAGATAGCCTCGTGGAACCCTCAGGAGTCCTGGAAACACAGTTTGAAAATCCTCTTCTAGCCAGAAGTCACAAACGCACATACCCTTTCAGGGGCAGCTGAGTCACACAGGAATGAAGCTGATCACCTGGGGGCTGTGGTCAAGTGGGGAATACACGCATCAGCTCAAGAGGGCAGCTGCCACTCAGTTTTGGACCGTCATTGCCAAACTGTGCAGGTTACACAGAAACACGCCTGGTAGAGGATGCAGTTTGTGGGTCACTAACTTGAGACTTCAGGAGGAATGGTGAGGAGTGTGAAAACACAGCCTGAGGTCAGTCCACAAGGGTGCCATTAGCGGGTAAGATGCCCAGCCATGAAGGAAATAAAGGAGAAGAAACAAGCCCAGGGGTCTTTTCATCCAAACATGCATGTTTGGATGGCCCATTATACTGACTAGTGAAGAATCATTTCTTTCCACTGTTTACCTACTGGCCTGAGTTATTTTTAAGCAAGCCCTTCCCCTTCTTGGTTCTCTCTGCTCTTTACCGTGTGTTTGCCAGTACTGGCCAGGCATCCAGTCTCACACCTCTTCTCCCACGCAACCCCCCTGACTGTCTTCTTATTTAAAGAAAAACAAGAGTATAATGGTGAACGATGAGACAATCTCAAATTATACAGCAGGCAAAATGAGTCCTGAGGGAAGCTCCTTAGGAAGATTTTTTTCCATTGCCACTTAGGAATATTGGTCCTCGCTGACACCCAAATGCGAACCAGACAGGTGGTAAAGATGCCTCCAGGGGCTTCCCTGGTGGCGCAGTGGTTGAGAGTCCGCCTGCCGATGCAGGGGACACGGGTTCGTGCCCCGATCCCGGAAGATCCCGCATGCCGCGGAGCGGCTGGGCCCGCGAGCCATGGCCGCGGAGCCTGTGTGTCCGGAGCCTGTGCTCCGCAACGGGAGAGGCCACAGCAGTGAGAGGCCCGCGTACAGCAAAAAAAAAAAAAAAAAAAAAAAAAATAAGATGCCTCCAGCACGTGTCTATGAGGCCTTGGTATTTATGCAGTTATGCCCCCAGAAAGTGAGAGTGTGTGCAAATCTATTCATGCAGCCAGGTTCTAAGCCATGCCTCCCTGCTTGCTTTAGAAGCTTGGTATCTGTAAGGGACTGCCTACTGATTAAAGAGCTCATAGACATGAAGCAACTGTAAAAGGAAATACAGTCAGCACTTATTCATTTGTGACATGAACTTTCCAGAATATAGTTGAAAGAACGTTACACACAAAGACAGAAAAGGGGTCAGTAAATTTGGGAATTGGTGTAGATTGGTAGTTTTCAGATTTCTTGTTTCCCCTCTCCATTCCACTTTGCCTTCTTCCTCCCTCCCAGCCTCCTTCTTTCTCCTTCCCTGCCCTGCCCTGCCCTGCCCTGCCCTCCCCTCCCTTCTCCTTTCCTTTCCGTTCTGTTTTTCAAAAGAAATTGTATTCACAAGTCCAATATGTAAAACAGACAAAAATAGGGCTACTCATGTCTCCTGTGGGGGCTGAAACCTCACGGATTTGGTCACCCCAGTACTCTCAGTATGATGTCTGAGGCATTTCTTTTTTTTAAATTTTTTTTAAATTTTTTTTATTAGTTTCTGCTTTATAACAAAGTGAATCAGTCATACATATACATCTGTTCCCACATCCCTTCCCTCTTGCGTCTCTCTCTCCCTCCCACCCTCCCTATCCCACCCCTCCAGGCGGTCACAAAGCACCGAGCTGATCTCCCTGTGCTATGCGGCTGCTTCCCACTATCTATCTACCTTACGTTTGGTAGTGTATATATGTCCATGCCTCTCTTTCGCTTTGTCACAGCTTACCCTTCCCCCTCCCCATATCCTCAAGTCCATTCTCAAGTAGGTCTGTGTCTTTATTCCTGTTTTACCCCTAGGTTCTTCATGACATTTTTTTTCTTTAATTCCATATATATATATATGTGTGTTAGCATACGGTATTTGTCTTTCTTTTTCTGACTTCACTCTGTATGACAGACTCTAGGTCTATCCACCTCATTACAAATAGCTCAGTTTCGTTTCTTTTTATGGCTGAGTAATATTCCATTGTATATATATACAATGGAATATTACTCAGCTATGAGGCATTTCTAAGAAACTTCATTTTCCAACTGTAAGAAACAAATTTACATCACCATTGGAACTAGATTATTTCCAAGATCTTTCTCAGAACCAAGAAAAGAAGAACGATTTTGTCTTAAAGATGAAGAAACCAAGGTCTCCAAGGGCCAGGTGACTTGTCCAGAGACACACAGAAAGTGCTAGAACCAGAGTGAGAACCCGCTCATAATGCAGTGCTCCTTCTACCCCTCGGAAATAAGTTCAGGATGGGGGTTGAATCTTGACTCACCTAGCTATTAGCTGTGTAACCTTGGAAAGATATTCAACATTTCTGTGGTCCCTCATTTGTAAAAGGAGATAGAAGGAGAATCCTACCTAACGCTTCTGCAAAGATTCAATGAAATAACGCATGTAGAGGACTCAAAACCTTGCTTAGTAGATGTGGTAGGTTCTCAACAAACGTTAGTCGTACCCTCCTGTCCCCCATCCTTTCTCTGTACCTTTTGGCTACAGAACATCAGAGTTACGATTATCCCTGTTAATCTTGACAGAGCACATCACCCAGACAGCAGATAGAACTGTTCAAGGCACAGGATGTGTCCATATAATCCACAGCATGCAATGGACAGTTGACAGTAAAGCATAGTTGAAAAACCGAATACTATAAAGTCTGGAAAAAATTCCCACCCTTAATTTCCCAGTATTTGTTTTTTCCTATATATATGGCATTGAGCAAAGGGGTTGAGAAGAGCTGACTCACCTTGGAGAAATGTCACATCCTTGCTGCATGAAGGCTCCCAAGGAGAACCACAAGCTGTTGAATATCCCAAACTCATTGGACTGGTCGCTGGTTGTCTGGTCCCGCCCTTCCTCAAAGTCTTCACTGTGCCATTCGTAGGGGCTGAAGCGGCTGACCAGGAAAAGGACAACACTCACTCCAATGTAGGCGAAAACAATACACATCCAAATCTCATAAGCCAAAGGATCCAGGAAGGAGAAGACCCCTGGCTTGGACTTCTGTGGCTTTTTTATCATGATGGAGATCCCCAAACTCATAAATGGTTTGGAGAAATCTATCACCTCTTCTCGGACCAAGGTGATAGTTAAAGGGGCCACGGCCACATCTGCTCTCTGCAAAAACAAACAAACAAACAAACAAAAGAAACACCCTTGAGTTCAGCAGCTCTCTGTTCTCTTATTTTTCTCTTCACTGTGAATATTCTTTTGTAATCTTAAACGATGTGAGAGTTGGAAAGAACCTTAGAAGTCCAAACCCTCCTACTCTCTATAAAATATTTATGGTAAATGGATGATTGGCTCAATATCTCACAGGAGAGATTATCCCATTCTTTGACAGTTCTAATTGTTAGGGGAGTCTTCCTCACCTTATGGAAGGGGGCTGTCATAATATCTGTTAGTTTTTGCCTGCCCAGCAGCCATGCCTTCTTCCTCTGGAAGAAGAACTACTCCTGCCCCACTCTGAGTCCTCCTGGTTCAAATGGGACTGATCACCCTGGATATGAGGTGAAGCATATCACCCAGGTCTGGCCATCGGTGTACACTACTCCCCTGGCCAGAATGGTTCATTCAAGGATGGCACGGGACCCAAGTCTCTTTAATGAGCATGAGCCCTGAAAGTCAGAGTGAGAGATGATCCATGATGAAATAATTTGAGTCACCCTTAATTCAGGGCTTACCCTGGACTCCCTAGGATCGTATGTCAATATACTCTTTTGTTTGTCCTCAGGAACATGATCCAATCAGTCTGTTTGCTTAAGCCAGTTTGAGTTGGGCTTCTTTTACCTGCAACCAAGACAGCCCTGGCTAACAAGGTAGTGAAGGCAAATTTAACTCAGTAAACATTTACTGGGCGCTTATTATGCATAAGCCCTAGGCTGGAAGGGAAACTGTCGTCTCTACACTCAGGGAATTACAAACTAGTAGGCGAGATTGGTACACACACACACAAAATTTTCCAGTCTATAGACTGGAGACATGCTGTCTAAGAGATACAAAATGCTACAGGAGGTCAGGAAGGAATTAATTCTGGCTGGGGAGATCAGGGACTGCTCCATCAGAGAGGTGTCATATAAATTGGCACTGAAGTGAGAGTAGGATTTCAACAGGTTGCTCGGGTACGGAATACATTCCCAGAGAAGGGAATCACGTGAGGAAAGTAGTTTCTCTCTGGCAGAGAGAAAGTAAAGTAGTATCACAATTTTTTTTTTTTTTGCGAGGAGACTGCTAAGAAGTGCACAAATAACTCAGTTTTAAAAATTCATGTAGATAAACATAAAATGGTTGCAAGAAATGTTCATCTTTGTGCATCCAGCATGTGGAATCACCAGCCTTGCTCTTCTGTCTTTCCTACCTCTGCCTAATGGCAGAAGCACTGGCATCTCTGCTATAAAATCTACTGCTCTCTTGGCCTGAGATCAAGAGATCCTGGAAACCTAACACGGTTCCATGGACAGATGCCCTGACATTCATTTTTTTTTTTTTTTTTTTTTTTGTGGTACGCAGGCCTCTCACTGTTGTGGCCTCTCCCATTGTGGAGCACAGGCTCCGGATGCGCAGACTCAGCGGCCATGGCCCACAGGCCCAGCTGCTCTGTGGCACGTGGGATCCTCCCGGACTGGGGCACGAACCCGTGTCCCCTGCATTGGCAGGTGGACTCTCTACCACTGCGCCACCAGGGAAGCCCCTGACATTCATTTTTGAAATGAGAGGCATGTCTGTGCAAGTCTGTTGGAGGTGGATGGCTTTCTCTTATGATGCTGCATAACAGTCCAGATGTGAGGCTGGGGACAGATGCTGTGCAGACTCCGGCCCCGCCCAGCTGCCGGCTGGTGTTGCTTAGGAAAGATTTCCTCTGGTTACTCTCACTGGTTGAGATTTTTGAGAAGGCATTTTACATGGAATAAAAAGCCTGGCTTTAGAATGACTTAAGTTTCTCACTTATAGAAAGAAACTTTCTGTAAAGCAATGTGGGATTGAATCTGTATTTCATAGTAATTCTTTTTTTTTCCCTAACACCCATTGCATAAATCTTGATACTTTTTACAAACACTTACAAGCCATTGCCAGGAAGAAGATATCTCTTCTTTCCTCTGTAACCTAACATAGGTAGAAAAGTAATGGGGGAGAAAAGGCATGGAAATGACTTAGAGGGAATGACCACAAGTTACCCAAAAGGGAGGTGGATGTCGAGCTTCTAAAGTGGTAAAGGGAATTGAATGGATTTGTCTGATGCCTCTGGATGTGAGTTAATAAAAGGGACTGTGAACTGGAAAAAAAGTCACAAAACCACATGATCTCATTGCTTAGTTCATTTAGCAGTTCCAAGATTTATTCCACGGAACATTATTTTTAGAAGGATGTTAATAAGTATAACATGAAAATAAACACGAATATAAACAGACTACTTTGAGGCAGGACTTCTCAGAACCTTTAAAAGGCCACTGTGCACTTAGAATTTCCAAGAGGGGTAAGTAGATATAGTGTTTCCAAAATTCTTTGGCCATGGACCCCTGAGGGTCTTCAGAAGGCACCCATATGCATAGGAGACACACACAGTTGGAGATGCTTAAGTTCAGTGACCTCATTTTGCAGATAGGAAACCCAGGTCCAGAGAGGAAAGGTGGTTTGTGCAAAGCAGCAGTGTTTTCAGCTTGTTTGATGTTGACTGAGAGGTCTCAGGAGTTGATTTCCCGCACCTGAGGAAGTTGCTGGACCTCTGCAGGATCAGTCAAGGGCAATGCTCATCTGGGAAAGTAGACCTGGCCGCTTTGCTTTGTGACTCACTGACCACGTGCCGTCGAGTGAGATGTCCTTTTGGATGTCAATTTCCTCTTTAGAAAAAGAGGCATAATAATTTTTGCTTTATCTGTTGGAGAGCAGTGTTTTGTGAGAGTCAAAAGAATTCAAATACGTGAGAGTACTGTGACCTGTGGGCATTTCACAGGTGCTCAAAATTATTTTCTTAAACAGATGTCTTGTGACAGTGATTCTCAAACTTGAGCATGCAGCACATCCAAAGCACCTTGGGGTTTTTTTTTTTAAACCACAGATGGCAGAATTTCTAGATCACTGGGTCTGGAGAGACCTGAGAATTTGCATTTCTAACAAGTTCCCAGGTGATGCTGCTGCTCCAGACTTTGAGAACTACTGACCCAGGAGATCCCCAAACAAAATATATCTGGAAAAAATCTTGGGTAAACAGTAAACTGCGTTGATGCAGTAGGTAAAAGCAAAAATTGAAGAAAATTATCAGGGATGGAGATTCACTGTGAGCCAGGCACTGTTTAGGGGAATACTCCCCACCCCAGCCCTGGGGTAAAGGATTCAGGGGTAACCCTTGGAGGAGGTCAGTGGCTCGCAGGAGTCATGTAGCCAGTAAGCTGGCAGAGTCAGAATTCAAATCCAGGTGTCTGTCTCCCAAGTTCACTCTCTTTCTGCTTCATTAAGACAAAGAACAGGCAAGAAAGTCACTGAGAATCAGGCACAAAGCCATACCCATTCAAGAAGCAGGAATTTCATTTGCACCCTGTGGCATCTGAGAATGCAGACACTATTGCTATTCTCATCACTAATTAATAGTGGCCTTAGACTCCAGTGCTCAGATGGTGTGATTTCTACAGAGGCGGTATGTCCCAGCATGCAGTATAAGAGCCAGGGCTGCATGTCCCGACTCTGCTCTGTGTCCTTTGCCAAACTGCTTAATCTCCCTGGGTCTCAGTGTCCTCATCTATAAAATGTGGTAAATAATCATATCTACCTTCTGGGGTTGTTATGAGGAGTAAGTGAAATAATATGGGTATTTAGCATAGTGCCTGCCATATACTACGTGCTGAAATGCTACTATTATAATTGTTGATAAGAGCAAAAGGTAGCAAAAGGAAGGTGAGAGACACCCTGATTGACTTAGCCTATTTAACAGGCACAGAAGGAAGAGATTTGGAGGCCTCCGAATGAATTTTTCGGATCTTGCTGGTCATTTGTGGCTGAGAGATGCTTTCCCCAAACCCCTCTATTCTTCCTCGGTTGGAGGGGGGTGGTGCAGAAAAAGAAAGCCAGACAGAAAATCAAGAGAGGGCATCCATTTGGGCCCATCGTGGAGTTTTCAGAATACAGTATTTTGTTTGTTTGTTTTTGTTTTTTGCGGTACGCAGGCCTCTCACCGCTGTGGCCTCTCCCGTTGCAGAGCACAGGCTCCGGACGCGCAGGCTCAGTGGCCATGGCTCACGGGCCCAGCCGCTCCACGGCATGTGGTATCTTCCCGGACCGGGGCACGAACCTGTGTCCCCTGCATCGGCAGGCGGACTCTCAACCACTGCGCCACCAGGGAAGCCCCAGAATACAGTTTTTACTGGGCTGAGGGACAGGCCTTGTGGAGGTGAGGGGAAAGGGGAGGGCTGGCAGCCGAGGCATCCAGAGGCAATTTTGGTTTGTCACTGATGAGCCAGTGACCCATGACTAATGGCTGGCTACTTGGGGGCTTGCCCTTAGGATAATCATATCATTGTTCTGCTCAGATCATAGGCCTTTTCTAAGGGAACATGGGGTTAAGGTAAAGACGAATGTCGGTGGAGGTGAAAAGTTCACAGTAGTTGCCATGGGGATGACCTTAAGAGCCTGGTGGAGGTTCCCATGGAAACCAACCTCAAGATGCAACATTAATCACCCAGATCTCTATCTTTCACCTGTGAAGCTTCCCGAAGGTGAGAGGCAATAGAGGAGGAGAGAGGGTAGAAGCACGTCCCCCTTCTCAGCTCATTAACCGTCTTCCCAGGTTATCTCAAAAGCCACCTTCCTAGAAAGGATCTTCTTTGTTCCATTTCTTCCTTCTTTGAATTCCCTTTGTATGGCTCTCATGGCCATCATGACTCCTATTGCCTTGATCTGAGACAATGAGATTTAAAAACCTCCTAAATGGTTGCTTCATCCTGACCAGAACTCAACACCGGCTTGGGGCTCGGCATATGCTTCTGTTCAGAAACCCAGCCTGGAGTCTTTGATTTCTATGAGTGAAGCTGTGGTGGTCTCCTTCCTGCATGTGGTGGCAGGATTCTTCTTCCATTGCCTTTTGTTGTTCCTCTACTCAAGTACCTTCATGATCTTCCAGTGCCCACTGAATCAATCCACGCTCTTTCCCTTGTCCTTTCTTACTCAGACTTATCCCTGACTACTTATCCCAAGCCCTCTACAAAAACCATCAGTGTTTTCTCATTCTCCTTTCACATATTACTTATTTCCATCACCATTCCATAGTTTATACTTTAGAAATTCTTGGGCTGCCTTTCTCTCTATTTGAATATGGCCGTGTTAAAGTTCTACATCTTTCTAGAGGGCTAGACACACTCATATTAGCCTTTGCCTGAACCTTGATTCTCTGCTGTCTTACCATTCTCTCATTGTCTTTTCTACCCCATAAAATGTTAAGATCCTTGGGGACAGGGATCAGATCTTTTACTTCTCAGTGATTGCTTAAACACTTAAAACAATTCAGGGCATTCAGTGGCTTCTCCAAAATGCTTCAGTTTATTGAAGATTTTATAGCAATTGTGTGTGGTCTTATTTCAAGTGTGGTGAATGGAGTAGACCAATCCCTATTCACAGATAATTGTTATATAAGGCAGGGTAGGCCATAAAAGAAGCAGAAGCTAAATTCTACAAGGAAGGCAACAACTGTTAAAAAGGGTTCTCCCCATACCTGTTACGGGGAGAACGAAATGACATCTTGGAAAAAGTAGTATCTGATACAGGTTTGGGGGGAAGGGTAAGATTTTTAGAGGTGCAGAATGGAAGGGGACTAGAGAACAGAGTGACTCAGGGTGGTTTGGCTGAAATGGAAGGTGCTAGAAAGGGCAAGGAACTAGAACGTTTGGTTGTATCCAGGCTACCCCCAACACCAGGGAAGAAATTCATATTGAGGGAGACATAAGTGACTGAGCAGGGAAGTAACAACTCAGCGGTCTGCCTTGAGAAAACTGATCTTGAAGCTAAACTGTCACCTGTATCGGATGATGATCAACTGAAGTCACAAGACTGAGCTGAGTTTGGCTGAAGGAGCTGGGACCAGGAACCTGAACAAAAAACGTCTTAAGATATGGGATTTTTGGACTCCTGATCTTTTCGGCATCAGTAATACTAAATTATGGGGTCTAATAGGCATCTATGGGCAGGGCCAGCCAACCACCAAATGATTTCCTGTAAACCTCTCTTTCTCCGCTTCCAGTTGCCCACCCTGTAGGGAACTTACTCCATAGACCAGCTCTCCCACCATGCCATTCCAAGCCTTTGTGTCAGGGTCGCGGGCTCCATATTTCCCATCACTGACGATCTCAAGACGGTAGGAGTAGCCCACATGCTTGGCAATCTCTGCTGCCAGCTCTACACAGTAGCCCTCGTAGCGGTCATTGCCTTCAAACTGGTTGGCATTCTTCTTGAGCATCACATAAGGATCTTCCTGGTGGAGAAATGGGAGACAGAGAATGTGGGTTTTGGGTTCACTCTTGCGGAGGGAGGCCTTTGGCGTGGCGGAGGAGGATGGTCTCCAACATTGCTAAACTTTGGGGAAGTCTCTCTGGCCCCTAAATCCACTTCCTGCATTTCTGCTCCCCCCATTACAAAATTTCTTGGGTTAAGGAAGCAAACTATTAAAATAGAATGTTTCACTGAGACGCCATGCCTAGCTTTTCAAGTTGTTCCAGGAGCTCTTGTATTTTTTGGAGGTGTTGGGGGAATAACCCTTAAATAGGCTCCAACTGTCTCATCACTGAAAATCATAGCAGCTTTACTTATACTCACTTTAGGTGCTGGACTTTAGGGAACTTGCTTTGAAAATGGCTTCTACTAAGGAAGGGTGGAATCAGAACCACTACAATTTAGTCTCACCCTTATGTTTTATATACATTGGAAACTATGGCTCAACGGAGGGTAAGTGACTTACTTATCCAAGAGCACAAAGTGAAATCATGGCAGAGCCAGAGAGCAAAAGTCCCTCTGACTTTCAGGATATTCCTTTTTTACTTCCTCTTTCTACTGACCACACAGTTTTGGCAAGAAGAATGACCAGCTTTCACTCCTGGGAAAACCTTTGTGCTGGTCTATCTCACATCCCAGGTAGCCTCCGTGAAGGACTGAGTACTCACTAGGATTGTAGTGACGATGTACGTTCTATTCTGGACACTTGAGTTATCCCCCCCGGCTTGAGCATCCGTGGCTGCAGGGACAAACTTATCATCTTCATTCCAGTAACCAATCTGTTAAAGAGAGGAAGGTGGTGACATAAGGTGATCCAGGCTCCTCAGGAATGGCCCACTCTGGGTCCCCTAGTCAACACCAGACAGGAAATTAAGGAGCTGAGCATCACACCAGCAATCCTGGACACACCAGGCTCTGAAGTATTGGTAGATATAAACAACAAGAGACAAGATGCTCTCTAGGTCCTCCCATCCCCACCCCATGAAAATCCTCATCATGATGGGTAAGCCTGAAAATTTGCCTCTTAAGGGGCGAGGGTTTAACTGTTGATGCAGCTAAACTGTTATGTACAATGCAAGTCAGGGCCATAGAGATTTAATTCCCTGCAGTTGTTCACAAGGCCAAACCCTCCTTCTCCCATGCCTAGTAACCCTTCTCTTCCTGAGCTCATTCTGAAGTGTAGTTGGAATCATATGATTTAAACCTTACATTCTTGTTTTCTTTTTAGGTTAACTGTATTTTTCCATCTGGATTTAACTTTCTAGGTGATGGTTATTTTATCCTTTATTTATTTATTTCTCTTATTTCCAATTTTTGACCTATCATGACACTGAGAATATAGTTGTGCCTGCAAACACTGATTGACAACATTATTTTTTTTAAAAAATTAGTTATTTATACTGACTCATTTTCCAAGGTCTTTTAGCAAATACTTATTGGATCCCTGTTGTGTGTAAGACTCTGAGCTAAAACATTGGTGGTATTGTGGCAGGGTTGAGAAAGATACAAAGAAGTCTCGGAGATAGTCCTTGCTCTGAGGATCCCTCCAGTCTATTTGGGAAGACAAGACACACATGTGCACGTGGCCCCAGAAGTGACAAGTGAGTGGCTCAGGTAGCTTGAGCCTATGGAGTTTGGAGAAGCAGAAGCCAGGTATGGAACCTATGCTGGGAAAAAGGCAGCAGGAGGAGGTGAGGCTTAAGTCACGAGGGATGGAAAGGTTGAGCCCAAACCCGTCAGGTTGGAGAGAAGATAAGCCAAGATGGGAAGGCGGGAATCTGCCCAGATACGTAAGTTCAGTGGGTCCTGAGTGGAGGATAGGGTTAGTCCAAGAGGGCAGTGGGTGCTTGGGTCTAGGTAGCAGAGGGATTGGAAGGCTGGGCTAAGTGGTGTAGACTTTATTCTGAAGGCAACAGGGAGTCATGGAAGGTTTGGGAAGAGCAGAATGGCATGGCTAATACACACACACTCCACACACACCCCTATGTCTATCTATCTTTTATTTTATTTTTTGGCTGTGTTGGGTCTTTGTTGCTGCGCACGGGCTTTCTCTAGTTGTGGTGCATGGGCTTATTGCGGTGGCTTCTCTTGTTGGGGAGCACGGACTCTAGATGCGCTGGTTTCAGTAGTTGTGGCTCGCGGGCTCTAGAGCACGAGCTCAGTAGCTGTGGCTCACAGGCTTAGTTGCTCCACAGCATGTGGGATCTTCCCAGACCAGGGATCAAACCCATGTCCCCTGCATTGGCAGGTGGATTCTTAACCACTGTGCCACCAGGGAAGTCCCTGTTTTTATACATCTTTAGACCATTGTGTTTTGTTTTGTGGTCATTCCGCTGGCTTTAGTTGTAAAGGGCACATGTGCAGGGGGAGGAGCAGGTCTCTAAGTCAGCCCAGCTTCACAAAATCGAAGGCACGTGCCAATGGTCCACTCAGATGTCACCTTCACCTTGATGTCTTTCCCAGTCCCCTCAGTTACAAAGAAACAACTCTCCCTGCCATTTCACTGCCGTTAACAACAATAGTAATAATTGCCAACATTGATCATGTTCTTGCTCTGTCAGAGGCTGTGTTTGATAGTTTTTGTGCCAGTTCATCTGGCTTAGAAGAGTTTGTTAACTTGCAAGGTGATGGTGGTGATGCAGCTGAGAAGTGGCTGAGCTCAGCCTGGAATGGTGGTCCTCTGTCTCCAGGGGCAGCTTTTCATCATGATGCTGTTCTTTCTGAGAGGGGACTTAGCCCTGGGCTGTGAATCATATTAGCTGACAGTTATTGAGTGCTTATTGTGTTTTAGGCACTCTTCTAAGTGTTTTTTGTTTTTTTGTTTTTTTGTTTTTTTGCGGTATGTGGGCCTCTCATTGTTGTGGCCTCTCCCGTTGCGAAGCACAGGCTCCGGATGCGCAGGCTCAGCGGCCATGGCTCACGGGCCCAGCCGCTCCGCGGCATGTGGGATCTTCCCAGACCGGGGCACGAACCCGTGTCCCCTGCATCGGCAGGCGGACGCTCAACCACTGCACCACCAGGGAAGCCCTTCTAAGTGTTTTTTATGTTTTAACTTCTCTCATCCACACAAAAACCTATGAGGTGGGTAATCAATTATCACTCCTATTTTAAATGTGAAGAAACTGAGATGTAGGGGAAGTGGAGTAACTTTCCCAAGGCCGCAGGAGAGTCATGGAGCCAGGATCGGAGCCGGGCAGGCTGATTGCAGGGCCGTGTCCTTCTGTGTTCCACTAGGCTGCCAGCTGGCCCTGAGCGCCTCATGTTGGTTCCCATTGGCCTCATGGTCTAGCTGTTGGCATGTCTGTCCCCATCTCTCCACGATGCTGTGGGCTTCTCAGGGACAAAGCTAGAGGTCTACTTGTTCTAGGACCCCTTTCTTAGGGCCACAGATTGTACCACAGAGAAGCAGCTTAGGAAAGGTTTGTTGAGAGAATGAATGCATCCAGCATGGACACAGTGAATCCTGTTCATGCTGAGACAGTTCAGAGGCCTGAAGGGGGTCAGGGGGAGCTGTCTTTCAGGACACTGGGTCAAGATTTGCCCTCATGCCGGCATGGGTACCATGTTGCCTGTGTGGGGCACTTTCAGTCAGCCTGGAAGGGGACATGTCTCTCTAATGACACAAGAACCAGAAACTTAGATTTCCAGAATATCAGAGCCAAAAGAGGCCTGAAGAATCATTTCCTCCAACCTCTTCCTTTTTTACAGAGAGGGAAACAAGTTCAGAGACTAGGGGACTTGCTCAAAACCAGAATGTAGTCCTGCCTCCCCCATTTTGCTAGGCCAGTGTTCCATGGGACCCTAGGGCATCTGTAAAGGCCCTTCCCCACTTTCATGGGAGGTGAAGGGTCAGAGAAGAGGGGGAAAGCCCTGGGTTCCTCACCCTTGCTTCAATAGTCAGTTCTGCTTTTAATCTATTTCACGCTTTGAGATTCCCCTTAAGAGTTCATTTTTACAAGGAGCCCATTCGTTGAAAAATAACTATTTAAAACCATGATTGTAGCATATCGTGGGGCGAGTTTACAAAAAGAATTTCCAAACTACTTTCCTAACACTTAATTGTGTTTTGCTCCTCCCCTATGCAAATAGCACAGAGAGGCTCGGGATTATTTTCTCTGTTTTATAGAAAAGAAAACTGAGGCTTGGGGAGATCAGATGATCTAACTTACATAGATTAAATAGCAGATTAGTGGCAGGGCATAGGAGCCAGGTCATGGACTTCAAAGGTGCTTATTGAATATAATCAGTGCACACTTGGGAGACGATCACGCAAATGTAATTGCCAGTTTCTTTCCCCCTGTAGTTGATGCTATGGTGTTTTCATGCCCTTCTCTTTCCCTTCCTCCTCCTTTTTCTTCCTTCCCTCCCTTCTTTCCTTTCTTCCTTCTCCCTCTACAGGATTAGTCACAGGTTTAGTTGTTCTTAGTTGTTCAAACTCAACAACCATCAGCCTTGAGGAAGTTGCCTTCTTTGACATGCAGCCAAGTTCTCTAAAATCTATTGTGTTTCCATAGGTAGTTATTTTTAAAAGTGATGGCTTGATGGTCCAGAGATTGGTCTCTGGCATCAGACAGACCTGTTTCAAAAGGTAGACTTTTCTTATTAGTAACTGTATGACCTTGGGCCAGTTATTTGACCTCAGTGGGCCTCAGTCCCTGCTCTGTAGAATGGATACAACAAGAGTACCTGTCTCGCAGGGCTGCTGTGGGAACCAAATGCATTCATGCATGGACAACGGTACGCACAGTGCGTGGTTCATATTAAGTTGCCAGTAAACTAAAAAATGATATCCAGTAGGGTATTGCCTGATTGAAGGCTAACAGGCTTCTATACTGTAGTACATTTCAGTTTCACTTTGCTATTGAACATTGCCAATCTCCAAAAGAAGTATATATTATGGAGTATTTCTCAAACTCATTCGACAGCATAACCCTCTTTACATGTAGAATGTCCTAGGATAAATGGTGCAAAACCCACAAAGCACGGCTCTAAAATATCAAGTTATTTGATCAAAGAGGGGAAAAAAAGCACGATAAATCTGTACAGACCAGATTTATGTGGTTTAGAAAGAGATTTTAATTTTTAGAATAGGGATCCTTCAGAGCTAGTATTATATCACTAATGTTAAATTGGTATCTATAAAAATTATTGTCTAGCTTGGCTTATATCAAAAGCTAGAGGAACAGTTAAATGTTGTAAACAAGCTTATTTTATTCCTAACCCTTTTGTAGGGAAATAAAAACTATTGCCAGTCAGAAGAGCAGGGTGATGCCAAAACCCAGCTTGCCCCTCATGTAAGCTAGCAGGCTGAGAAATCTCGTTCCACATTTTGATGAAAAGAAAGCTGGCAAAGATTTTTGAAGGGACATTGCACTTCAGAGATGAGAGCAAATTTCCCTTTCTTAGAGAAATGGGCTGGATTATTATACAGCCCTTTGATTCTCTACTGAGGATATGTAGGAACTTTGATTCTATCTCAAAGTAAATCAGAGCTAGTAGTTTGGTAAAAATTGGGGCCCACCGTTCAGGAGAGGATTTAAACAATTCTGACAGTGAGAGGTCTTCTCTTGGGGCCAGTTATAATGTTTGATCTCCTGTTTTCCATCTACCTCTAAAGATTTTTTGAATATAGGAAATGAGTCTAGATGATAGATTAGATTTTTTTAAGTAAGTGAAGTCTAAAAAGGAGATGATCATTGAACAGTACATTCAATTGATTTACCTTGCATAGTCATCAAATCAAATTTACACATTTTTAGCTCTAAGCTTCCTGTGAAGACACAGCCCCTGACCTCCAAAAATGAGATCGATTATAATAAATTTTTAAAAAGGAAGATGTCTCGGGGCTTCCCTGGTGGCGCAGTGGTTGAGAATCCGCCTGCCGATGCAGGGGACATGGGTTCGTGCCCCGGTCTGGGAAGATCCCACATGCTGCGGAGCAGCTGCGCCCGTGAGCCATGGCTGCTGAGCCTGTGCGTCCGGAGCCTGTGCTCCACAACGGGAGAGGCCACAACAGTGAGGGACCCGTGTACCGCAAAAAAAAAAGGAAGATGTCTCTTGTGGCAAAGACAACCTGATGACCCCCAAGGATTCTTGTTCGCCTTCCATAGCATACAGGTATGGTGGGAAGTAGCTACCTGGACAGCAGTTGCATTTCCTAGCCTTCCATATGTCTAGGTGGGCCACGTGATTTGGTTGGCCAGTGGAATGCAGCAGAAGTGATGCACATCTCTCCTAGCCTGACTCCTCCAAATCTCCAGCACAGTTTGTAATATCTTTCTCCCTCACCTGTTAGCTGGCTGTTGATAGCCAGGAAGACCCAAACAGACAGTGGAGCCTCCATAAGCCTGAGTCTTAATCAGAGCCCCCAGCCTGCATACTGGTCACTGGGTGAACAAGAATGTGAACTTTGTTGCATTAAACAGCTGAGATTTTAGAGTTTATCTGTTACTGCGCCTAGGGTTATCTTAACTAACACACTTAAAGAATTTGAACTTCGTAAGTTTATGTGTTAACTTTATCTGAGTTCTGCTTGAGGTGTTTTTAAATTAAATTTGCCAGCAATTTTTTTTTCTTACTTGCTGGCAGATCTATGGAAATATGGGCCAGAGTAGATTGCTCCCTGTTTGCCCAGCAACATTCAATACACTACCCACTCATTTAATGAACAACCACTTATTTGCATGTGCTTACTATGCGTCAATATATTATAAGCACTGAGGTTACAGTAAATAGCAGAACCATGTCCCTGTGTTAAGAGAGCTGACATTTTAGGGGCAAGGAGGTGAAGAAGAGGGGAAGAAAGACAATATATATCCAGACCAGGGGTCATCAAACTTTAAAGAGCCAGCCTGCAAATATTTTAGGCTTTGCAGGTCATACAATCTCTGTAGCAACTACTCATCTCTGCTGTCATAGTGCGGACGCAGCTATAGACGATACCTAAACAAATGAGTTTGGCTGTATTCCAAAAAAACCACAAAACTCTATTTATGGACCCTGAAATTGTAATCTCATATAATTTTCACATATCATGAAGTAGTCATCTTTTGATTTATTTCAAAATGTAAAAATCATTAGCTCATGGGCTGTACACAAACAGGCATTTGGCTGAATTTGGCCTGCAGGCTGAAGTTTACCAACCTCAGCAGAGATCAGTAAACCAACAAGAATATGTCAGAAGGGGTAAGCACTGTGAAACATTGGGACAATGGGATTGTGCTGGGTGGATGGGGGTCACTTTAGATAGCTTGGTCAGGGATGGCCTCTCCAAAGTGACTTTGCTTGGGCCAGACTTGAGTGACAAGGAGAGACATTGCATATGAAACTACAGTGATTGAGAATGTCGGGTAAAGGAACAGAAAGATGCTATAGGGTAGCTGTGGAGTTATGAGCCAGAGAAGAAGGAGAAAGGGCTGATGTCAGAGGGATGCAGCGTCTGGGGTTCTGAAGGTCAAGACAAGAAGTTATATTTTACCTGCAGTAGGAAGCCAGTCAAAAGCTTTAGGCAGAGAAGCAATATAGCCTGATGTATATTTGAAAATTATCATCCTGGCTCTTGTGTTGGGAAAATGGCCTTCTAGAGGGGCAAGAGCATGACCAGCAGGACTAGTGACTGGTAAGGAGGCTCCTGAGTGAGTCAGGCAGGTGTGGAAGGTGGCTTGGGCTCTGGGGTCAGCAGTGGAAATGGAGAGAAGTGGTTGGACTGAAGCTCTGTCTTAGAGCTACACCAGGTCTCAGTATGTCCAAAGTTGGGTGGCAAGGATTTAAAGAAAAAACTTCCAAAGGACATCTGGACTGGAGAGCTGTGCATTGACGTCAGTAGGACTTTGTGCCACTTTCTTCCCTGCCCAGTCTTTCCTTTCCAGTTATACTTGGGTCAGAACTGGGGATGACAAACTTGGGGCATGGCGGGGGGATACATATCAAGCTGAAATGAGACTTGGCCATTTGAAGTCCAAAATTAGCTACAGGACCAGTAGTGATGGGCAGAGATGGTTAAATCAACAATGATGGTCCCTTCATGAAAGACCTTCGAGAATTTTCCTACACTTCTCTCTTGGCTGCCAGTTACCAGAATTTGTGATCTTACTTGAATTTGACAAGGTATTTTATTTGGATAGAGGTCCCTAAATCAGCACCCAATGGTGAAATGGAGTCTCTGAATGGGATTTCCCGAGGATTTAGCTTTAGTGGAGCCAGTGCCCATTCTGGCATTCGAAGATCCTAAGCATTTGATGGATGTATGTGTAGAGCACACACATTTCAGTAGGATGTCAAAATGGACCCAGATAACTAGAGGGTGTGTTGGCAGATCGGTGGCCAGGATATGTGCCTAAAGATCAGGAGAGAGCCCTCAAGAACCCCGGTCAAGCAGCAGTAGCCCCTCTATTACCTACATCAGGTAAGGCCAGGCACTGCTCACTGAAACCAGCACAACGAGGTCACCGTGAATCTGAGAAATTACTTTGTTAGGAGGCTGACTGAGTAAAAGGCCTGAAGCCACAGATGTGGAGGAATTGATTGTCCTCAAGTCAGATTCCCTGTAAACAAAGGATGCTTAAGCCCACCTTCTAGGAAAGGATTTAGTCATTGGAAAGTAAGTTGAAAAACAGCCCCAGGATCTGAAAAAGCACACGATTTGCTTGTGGATTTTAAGGTTACTCTGTAATTTCTATTTGCTGATTTATCCATTCCATGGGCTTGCACAGCCTGACTCACTCACAATCAAGGCTGACGTAAAAATCTCTGTGGCCTAAAGAAGGCAGTTGAAACAAACAAACAAAACATGGGCTGAATGTCCACTCCACGCCAGGGGCTGCTTTTGGGGATCCCTTGATTCAGGCGAGTGGGTAGCGGACATTGTTCCACTCAGTGCTGATGGCAACCCTGTGAGGTAAAGGGCATTATTCCCCATTTGGAGATGATGTAACTGAGGTCCAAGGAGCCTAAGTTGTTCAAAGTCACATGCCTAGTAAAGAGTAAGGCAGAGACTTAATTAGGGTCGTGTCTATCTCCAAAGCCTGAGCTTATAACCATTCTGCCAGTGTATCTCACCAAACCACCCAGAGCATCGTGGACCTCCACAGGTTGGGAATAGAAAGCATGAGCAGAGCTGTTCTGTAGAACTTGCTGGGATGATAGAAATGATCTCTTGAATACATCTCTGCTGTCTAGTATGGCAGCCACTAGCCACCTATGGCTACTGAGCACTTGACATGTGGCTAGTGCAACTGAGGGACTTCTAAATTGTAATTATTTAGAATTAAAGTTAAATGGCCATCCATGGCTAGTGGCAACTGTATTTGACAGCACAGGCATAGAGAGCATCAAGTTTGAGAGATGAAGACCCAGTCTTCAATGTGCCAGGCACAGCCCTCAGAACTTCTGCACCTGTTAGATCATTTAATCCTCTCAGTGAGCCTATGAGATTGGCATTGTTATGGTGACCCCCACTTAAGGCACAAAGAACCTGATTTATTTGTCCAGAATCACAGGCTGGTAAGTGGTGATGCCAGGATTGAGTCCCAGGATTCCAGAGCTAATACTCTGATCCATGACACCCTACTAGCTTTATACCATGTGTGCAATGCCTCTTACCCATTACGCTGTGCCACCCCCAAGGAACTAGGAATGCGATGAAGGCCATGACAGTAAAATAGAGGCTGCCATGAGGCATAACAAGGGAGCCTAGGGAAGGCTTCCCTGAGGAGTAACATTTTCTCTGAGTGTTGAAGGCTGAGGAGGAATTGGCCAGGCAAAAGAAGGGGATGGGGTAGGGGGAGTCCTAGGCAGAGGGAACACGTTTGAAGGCTGGGAGGTGAGAAAGAACATAGTGTATTCCTGGAAGTGAAAGTTGATCAGAATGACTGGAGTGGAAGGAGGAAGGAAGTGAGTGTCAAGGGTCAAGGTTGGAGAAATTGGCAGAGACCAGAGCACACAGAGTGTGGTAGAATTCTGAATATTTTCTCCAAGGATTTGAATGTTGTTCCAAAATGTTTAATATGCGTACATATTATACATTACATACATATACACAAACTAAATTTCACTTATACTTCTATGTGGAAAGTAGAGGGGATACGACCAAGTGTGGGTCAGGAGAAGATGGTTCACTTCCTCAGTAAATCATCATTCTCAAGTTCTTACTTTGGAATCCTATAGGAGCAGCAGGGGCATTTTATACACATCTATTACTTTATATTTTCACAGTGATTTCCCATCCCTTGGATCTTCACAAGCACCCCAAGACAAAGCTAGAGATTTTTTTTTTTTTTTGCGGTACGCGGGCCTCTCACTGTTGTGGCCTCTCCCCTTGCGGAGCACAGGCTCCGGACTTGCAGGCTTAGCGGCCACGGCTCACGGGCCCTGCCGCTCCGCGGCATGTGGGATCTTCCCGGACCAGAGCACGAACCCGTGTCCCCTGCATCAGCAGGTGGACTCTCAACCGCTGCGCCACCAGGGAAGCCCGCTAGAGATTTTTTTTTTGATCTCCATTTAATCTCCTCGATTCTCAGAGGAAGGAACTGACTTGCCCAAAGTCCCAGCTGGTTAGTGGCAGAGCTGAGGCTAGAATCCTCATTGACTGCATCTCTTCTAAGAGATCCAGTCCAGGAAAGTGGGCTTCCAAGGCCCTCAGCTCTGGCCTGAGCCTCTGCTCAGACCTCTCCTCCCTGAGGAACTGAAGCAAAGGGACCTTTACCTTTCGGATGCCGTCGTGCTTCATTTCGATCACATGGAGGGTGTAGTTGGTCCGGCGTCCTTTCTCATTAAATTGCACATTTCCTGTCAAGCCTTCAAACCGCACCTGGAAAAGAAAGCCAGGTGGTGACCAGTGAACCCTGAAGTTGTGCTTCATGTTTGTTCATCGGTTTGCTTTTTCTGCTGAAGTGAAAGTCCAGAACCTGAGGAAGTTACATGGGATGAGGTCTTGGAGTAGCATCAATACTAAACACCTCTCTACTCCTTTGCCTGTAGCAGTCATCACTGTTAGAGTACGGTTCTCTTGCCTACTAAACTGAAATTTATCTTGAAAACGTTTTCACCCATTGCTTTAGGCAAACAGTAACAATGGATCAAAGTAGATCCTAATAGGAAATCTCTGTGCCATCCTCAGTCAAACATCCCCATCAGGACTACCACTGTGAGAAAGACCACTCCTCAGGTGCACACCTTCAGATGTAGAAACTGAAGGAGACCTGCAAAGGAAGAGACTGGTGTGCCATCCCTGGTGAGTCAGGAGAAGACCCAGGACCAGGAGCTGGCCTTGTGATGCCTTGGGCTATGCCTCAACATGGCTTCTTAGTTCCTTTGTGAGTCCAGGGAGTACAATACTTGGGAGCCTAAAGACCTAGAATTGGGAGACCTGGATTTTACCCCAACTTTCCTTTGAACAGCCAAGTGGCTTTGGGCAATTAGTCTCTCTAAGTCTCAAACTTCCTGCCCCATCTACGTTAAATGACACAGCAAATGCGAAAGTGCTGTGCAAACTTTAAAGCACCTGAGGAGATTCTTTATAAGACCAGAGCCTTTCAACAGGTCTTAGCTGGTGGAATCAAGATGCGTATTGGAAGCCCCCAAATATGCTGCATGGGACTCCTCCACAAACGAGACAGATTAAACTTCCATGGCTTCCTATCTCCAAGTTCACTTTAAAGGCCAAGTAGTCAACGTGGGGGATCCAAGGCCTTTGGAACCAAGCCTGCTGCTCTGGAGGTGACCAATAAAATTTATCTACCCTCAAACTGGGGATGAGTCTAGCTGTGTATCATCAGCTTGAGTATAAGAAATCACATTCTCCAGTGATGATCCACCATGTGTCCTCAGATCAGTCTGGCCTAAGGCCAGTGAGATGAGCCTGTACCTGTAACCAATATGAACCCGGCCCTTTAACCCAGCATTATTTATTTCCCCCTTCTTCAGATAGCTTAAAAGGAAGCCTCACAGGGTGTTACCATTTTCTGACAGTGAATGACCAGTCCCTCTGCCTTTAGAAGGTATAAGATTAGCTGGGGTGTGTGTGTATTTGAGATGCGGGGGTGGGAGGGAGAAAGAGAGAAAGAAGGAAAGAAAGGAAGGAAGGAAAGAAGGAAGGAAGGAAGAAAGGAGGAAGGAAAGAAAGAAAGAAAAGTATGTGTGTGTGTATATGTCTCCTCTCAGGCTGACCCTCCCATCACCTCCTGGTTTGAAGTCTCAGTGGGGAGGTTACAACAGGCCCACAGCACTGAACAAATTATATAACAAGCTCTTCACTCTCTGAGATGAAATCTGGAGAAATTCTTGCTCTGGAAAAGTCTAGGCTGGTTTTGCTTTTCAAAGAGGAAGCAAAGTACCAATCCTGCTACAAAGAATAAGAAGAGAGCAATTCCAATCCATCAGAAGCTTCAGCTTTTTGCCTTGGTCGTCTCTTGCCCATCTTTAGCTTCCTATTCATTGCTGTGTACCAACTTACATGACTCATTTGGAAAAACAGACTGGGATAGATGTGCAGATGGTTTGCAGAAACAGAAAGAAGTGTCATTAATGATTCAAATGGGCATCTATTTTTGGTGCTGGTATCAAGTGTCTTACTAATTATCATTATGTCATATTCATATAGCAAATTGCATAATGTCTCTATGACTCAGTTTCCTCATTTGGTTCATGAGACCCATTAGGTTTAATTATGTCTTAAGGTTGGTTTACAGATTAAGTGAGATATTTTTTGATCAATGCTTGCCCCATGGTGAGTATTCAACAAAGGCCAGCTATTATTTTTATTATTACTAATTGTTTTATTAATACTGCCACCATTTTACAAGTTTTATGAAGCATTTTCACACGTATTACTTCATCTCCATTCATAGCAACCCCCTGATATAGGTCAGTTAGAGAGAGATTAGGATCTTCACTTTCATGAGAGGAACCTAAACTCTGGAAGGTAAAGTGATTTACTCAAGACTTAGGACTTACAAGTGTCCAAGGCAGGCCTGAAATCCAGAGCTTCTGACATATTCTGGTTGCTTCACTTAATATACCAAGTGGCCTCTCAAACAGAGGACAGTGCTACTGTCCTAGGCTCTGAGGGGTGACACAGAGATGTATAGAGCATGTGTTCTCCAGGCCTACTACGGCTATCCTCTATTCCAGTTGGGCCTTCCCCAGGCTGCACTCTGTTAATTCCTAACTATGTGGCCATGTACAAGTCACTGTGCCTATCTGTTGTTGGCTTCCTCCTCAAAGAACTGAAGTGCTTAGCATATTTGCCTGGCACATAAATGTTCAATGAATAGTGTCTGTTGTCTAAGTGATGGTGATGATGTTGAAGATAATGATTATTGCTACTACTGCGCTGTGTACAGTGGGTAAGCAGTATGGCAAAGAAGAAGATTTAACATGGAAGCCTTGGGTCTGATAAGCTGTCGTCTCACAGCAGGGGATTCTTTTAGCAGAAACGAGGGTCTTTTCACTGTCATTTTTACATGCCTTTCTCAGTTTCCAAAAAAATCAGCAGCAGCAAAGTTTTGTGACCCGAGGGCCCCTTGTGTTGCCACAATGTTTTCACAAGATGCTGCTTATTTGATGTTCCCAGAAACTCAGTGAGTAGCAAAAGCAGAGGTTATTTTGCTGATGTTATAGATAGGATTACTGAGACTCAGAGCTACGGCACTTGGGTTCAGGATTCACAGTACATCAGGAGAGGCCTGGAGCAGCTGAAGGCTCTGACCGTCTAGTTGGAGAAGCCAAGACTTACACACCCTGAGATAAAGTGGGAAAGAAGATGTCCCAGAATTACCGTTCCATGATGGCAGAGCAAGGAGAGGTCAAGAGAATGGATTAGCCCCAAACCATTTATGAGGATGGTCTGGACTCATAGTCAGAGGAATAAGCTTCTCAGAAATATATGCTATGGGCACACCTGGAAACTGCCATCCTATCCATCGGGACTGAGCCTCTGAGCCCTCATTCCCCACTCCTACCCACTACCCCCATGCTGGGGTGACAGGGATCAGACTGAGGGAAACCTGGAGTTTCCCCTTAGTTCCTGCCTCCTGGACCTCCCATCACTGTCCGGGCACCTGCTGACTCCCCGCTGTGAAAGATGGAGAATTAACCTTGGATTTCCTGTAAATGGTATTGGGTGCCAACTCAGAGTCTGCCACCCATGAGATGCTGAAGCATAAATTTTCTTTCCTGCTTGGTGTCCGCTGATTGCTGGTTAGTGTTTCTACTACTTGAGCCATCAACCCTGATGACTCCTCCACCCCCATCCCTAGGGGGGGCAGTGGAGATGCTCTGGGCCCGAGGCTTCTACAGCCTTTTTGTGGCTGCCGTGAGGTGGATCTGTTCTCTTGGCCTCTCCTTCTGAATGCTCACTAGGTGTGGGAAGTCACAGCCTGCGGGCTAGATCCCAGTAGACCACATTGTGGTTATACTAGCCAAGTTAAGTCTCAGGACCCCTCTGAGCTTCCACTTGCCCACCTGAACAATGGGAAGAATAATCCTGCTCTATCTCATGCAGTTGCCCTGAGGTTCAAAGAAGCTGATATATTATCCCTTTTTAAAAAAAAATATTTTTGAGCCTTGTGACAAGCCAGTGAGGGAGGCAGTGCTAAGAGGATTATGTCCATTTAAGAGATGAGGAAATTAATGCCAGAAAAGTGGAGCAGTTAATCCAGGATCCCCCAGATAGTGCTTGGTGGAGTCATGGGGTGAACCCAGCTCTTCTCTTCCTACATGCTAACAGCCAAGCACGATGCCCACAAGTCCTCACTTGTACCCTCACTCTAGCCTTCTGCTGGGTATCATTTACATCCTCACCCAGCCCCTCCAAAACCCAAATCACTCTTTGTTCAAATTCACCCTTCCCTTAAGGCATGAATGACCATCCATCTCAGTTAGCTTGGGATCGTTTCAGTTTACATGTCTTGTTCTGGGATAATTAGTAATAGCTCTCCCTTTCACTCTTAAGTTTGGATGATAAATTATATGGTCACCGTACTTAAAGCCCCAGTTTCGTTCCTACAGGAAGCCTGGTAATGTCCAAATTCCTCAGTCATGGCATTCTTTTCTGACAGTCCATAGCACCAAGAGCCTGGCTGTGTTATTTAGCCCTTAATCTATACCTTTTGTGGCTATTATTTCTCAGGAGCTTGTCTTGCCTTCAACACTGGGTCTTGAGTCCTGAAAGGTATGGACTGTGACTTACACCCCTATTGCCCAGCTCGCCCCAACCTCATCTAGCAGTGTGCCACGTAAACCTTCACTTCCAATGTGCGTGGTCACTGACCAACAGATTGCAAACACAAAGGCGAGAGGGCTGATCCTTATTTAGGGCAGCGATTCTTCAACTGAGGTCCTTAGCTGGGCTTCTAAGAGTGTCTGTGGTCCACCTGACTCCTGGTCATGCAAAAATATATGTGTGTGCATTTTCTGGGAATAAGAGTACAAAGCTTTGTTTCCCATCATATCCTCAAAGGGCCTATGACCCCCCCAAATGCTAACAGCCTGATTTGGGGAGCTGGATCTTTTTTGCCAGCCAGAAGCCAACTTCTGGGCACCCTCATGCCTCTTCCTTCCTGGAGCGCTGAGGAATTCCAGGATGTGGGCTCACTAATATTCTGAATGGCTCTTTGGATGTCAGGCAGGGAGCAGGCAGGCTGATTGTCTTCACTCTGCCGCTGGGGAAACTGTAGTGGGGTGTGGGGGAGCGGGGGCATGTAGATATTACCCAAGGCCATGTGCTGGTGCTGGCTGGGCCATAGCTTGTGTCTCACCTGCTGGGCTGGGCCTTCGAGGCTTCAGAGCAGAGCAGTTATGGAGACAGGGTGAGGTAGCAAGGAGATGTGGGTTGGAGTCCCACTTTTACCACCAGCTATAATTTTGGGAAATTAAAAACAATCTCTGTAGCTCAGTTTCTGTGTTTATAAAGCACAGTTAATAAAATCAGCTGCCTCAGAGGGTTATATTGAGGATTCAGTGAGATCAAACATGTAAAATACATTCAGAACCTTGTGCATAGTAAGCCCTGGACATATCATAGCTGGTATTACCATTATTTTTAGAATAATGTGCTAATTCCTCTTGGCCTAACTCACAGACATCCCAGCTCTACCACAAGCTGACCCACAGGTCCCTCCCCATGTGTGACCTGAAGGCCAGTGGGCAGGGCAGTAGAGACTCGAGCCCCCATCCTTGGGTTCCAAGGACCGAATGTCATTGGGATTTACCCAGTCTACTGTAGGCACACTGCTCCTCCCTAGGGGCATGGCTTTTTCAAGAGATGGGTCTTGAGGGTGAGATGGTTGGACAGTGGCCATGACTGTGTGTGTAAGGCCCTGGAGCCCAGTGTGTACAAGCAAAGGCCCCTGGGGCCACAGGACAGTTGTGGGACAGGAAGACAAACCCTGGATGGTGTCTGGTCCAGCCTGTGCTGCTAAGCTGCTGTGTGACCCCGGCTAAGTCACTGCCTACTCTAGGTCAGCTGCTTCATCTGTAATGTAAGGGAAAATGGGAGTCGTAATCTTTCAGGTCTCTTTCAGCAATACATGTTTGTGATTCTAGGTGATTAACAAAGATTTGAAAGTAATCAGTTTGAACAGCTGATTTTTAGATCAGAATGTTGGTTTTATTTTTGTGTTTGTTTTGTGGCTAGTTCTCCCTGCCCTACGTCCATACCCAACAGAGACTGAAGGGAGTTTCTTGAGGGCAGGTCTTGACTTCTCTTGTTGTCCCCAGAGCTTGGCCCCAGACCAGAGCACATAGTAAGCTCTCAGGAGCAGCTGACTGGCACACACGTCTTGACTCAAGACAGTATAGAGATTATTATTTTTTTGACTAAGACAACTGCCTCCTCTCAACCCCACTGAAGGCAGATGCAGAAGCCTGAGCATGTTACAACCAGAAAGACATGGGTTAGAGCATAAGAAAAAATAAATTAGATCCTTAGAGTTCTTAAGCCAGTTGAGACCCAAGAATTGTCTCTCTAACTGCCTCATTGTCATGGATGAGGAAAGGGAAGGGTGTAGGAGATCTGAATGAGTATTTCAAGGTCACCCAGAGACTCAAGGGCCCAGCGGGACCTGGACCCCAGCTCTCCTGATTCAGTGCCCCTCCTGCCACCCACGTCATCTCCAGGCTTCATCACTGTCACGATGGCATCAGGATATCCTTCCAGGGATGCCCTTAAGATGGGAGATGCAAGGGAGCTAGAAGGGTTGTGAAGCTGAGGGCAAGTCCATGGGACCTTCTGAAACTAGCTTCACATTGCAAACACAATCTGTCTCGACTGTGGGGTCTGGAAGAGCATTTTAAATAAGCCAGAAGGTGGGCACGGCACCTTTGGCGACCATTCTGAAGCTGGGGGGTGTCTGCTCTTGCTGCCTAGCGATTCGGGGCCACCCTGTGCAGAGACAGGGGGAGGGCAGAAAGGGCTGCGGGTGGACCCATTTGCGTGTAGTCACAGGGCAGCTGCTTCACTTCATTCCAAAGGACAGAAGTATAATACATAGTCCATGTGCAGGCAGTTCATCCAAGCTGAAGAACAGCCTGTGATATTCCTGTCTTGTCTCTTTCTCCAGGTTGTGAAAATTGTTAGAGCTGTGCACGTGTGGTTGGAAAACAAATGGGAATAGTTGTACATTTTGCTCTACATTTCTGCCTCATTCAGAAACGCATCTCTCCTTCCCTGGGAATCCAAATTCATTTTCTGTTGAATGGAGTCTTGAAAGTAGAGCTGGCCTTATCTAGGCAACTCTTGGATGGGGAGGGCAGGTCCTGAGAGGCATTTGCACCAAAATATCTTGCTGTTGCTGGCTTGCCACTGTGTCTGATACTTGGACATTCCTTTGCAGTGAGCACTGCCCTCTTTGCCCAGTCCCCTTTGGAAACACAGCCTCTCTCAGGAGGCATGAGAGGCATCATATGGTGCTATCTGTCAGGAGTTGGAGGACCACAGCCTGGGCTTGAGGTGCTTCTAGAAACTTTTATTAGAGACTTCTAGGAGCTCAGAGAGTGATAAAACTGGGCAAATCCCCAGAACCTTCTAAACCAGGAATGTTAAATACACGGCTCACGTGTATGTCTGTCTCATCCTGCTTCCACAGCAGACGTATCACTAATTGAGTATTTATACTCCCCCCTGTTGAATCTGGATTCAGCCTCAGAATCCTCTGCATAGCCAACTGATTGGAGGGGCCTGACCATTTTCTAGCCCCGTTCTTTACCTGTTGTTAAGCGCGAACACAATTGATGATCGCAGTGCTGAGAGGCAAGAAAATAGAATCAGAAGTCCTGAGAAACATTTTCAGGGTCCCATCATGACATGTGCACAGAAAGCAAAGGTAATGAAGAAATCCAGAAAATCAGGGCAAGAGGGGGAGTCTCCAAGAGACTGCTAAAATGGTTCAGTTTCATCCTTGTATGTCTCAAGTCCCCTTTTCAAATACAGAACCACTGGCTTCCCCTTTTTAACATAAAGCCTAAGCAGAAAATAGAGCTTTTGTGCTATCAGGAATGACCATTCCATACTATTGCGTTTTTCGGTTTTGTTTTTCAAATTTCTGCATGACCTTCCATGTACGCCAAGAGCCACAGACACAATGCAGTGGCAGACCAAACTTCAGGCGTGCTCTACCTTTTCTTTTAAATAGCTACGTCCCTCCCACCCGAAACTGATGCTGAAATCCCCTGTGAGGTTCCCATAAGATGGGGCAGCCATTGCCAGCCTCACCTGCTGCAGAGCTCTCTGGATGTCGATGCCCTGGCCCCAGGGCACAGCTGGGTTAGCCAGGCAGTCCCCAGCATTCCCCCGGCGAGAGATATCGATTCTCTGCCTCCGCAGGCTCTGGAAAGCCTCAGCCATCACCTTCACCCCATCGTAGGTGAGCGCAGAGGTGTACTAGTGGGAGGAATAGAGACAGTTAGGTGTCAGAGCGAGCTGACAGGGAGGCAGGTGGGAGCTGTATCTGGGAACGAGCTAGCTTCCCGGTGGTGAGGATGCCTGCAGTGGGCCAGGGATGGGGAGTGGGGGGAGGGGAGGGGAGCAGCTGTGAGCTGGGAAGTGTCTGCCTCTTAGATGGGGGCTGCTGCTCCACCTCTCTAGCCAATATTGCCCTCCTGGATTGTGAGTTCAGTCTTACTGCAGGTTGTGATGTTAGAAGAGAACTTTAGAATTTTGTGTTTCAATCTCGCCATTTGAAAATGTTGGTTCAACTGGAAAAAGAATCCATAGACTAAATACAACCCATCTGTATCTGTCTGATACAGTCCCTGGAAAACCACTTGGTGTTCTCTGTGTTATAGTCATCACTTGGGAGCCAAGAGGAACAGTTCACTCCACCACCCCTGGTGACAGTCAAAGAAAAAAAGAATAATCCAAGAAGGGTCAACTCTTAATTATTTCCACATGTGGTTCACTCAAGTGGCAGGTTTACATTCTGCAAACGTTCCCCTTGTGCTTCTTCATGCTAACCCTCAATTTTATCCCCCTCTCGCCTAAAAGCGGGTGAAAATGTTGAAACAAAAGCAGGATAAAAATCCAGAACATTTCCCGGCACCGGAACTCATGTCTGTCCTCATTAATTTGTCCTCAATGTCTAGCATGTTCTCTGGCACACTCTAAGTTCACAGTAGAGTTGTAGAATGAATGTATATGTATTTTTCCAGTTCTTAACTTTGATTCTCTTGCTATTTTAAAAGTGCATACCTTATATTTTATTATTTTTATAATCAGCTCCAATCTTTTGGAAATTGGGTGGGCTTTTTGCCTATTAATGAATTAACTGCTGTGTGGTTTGCTCATTGCTTTAAAGCACATTTGTGATTTTTCTTGCTTTTAAGCTCATATTGAAGTAAGTTTTTATTTCTGAATTGCTAACTCAGTTTGAGCAAAAGCGAGATGAGAAGCATCTCGGTTAAGTGGCCTGCCATTCGTAAAAAGAAATTGACGAGTGGCAAGAGAAAGTTGCCAAGGATCCACAGTTTGCCCTGGATAAACAAATTTAGCCTCAGAATCCTTCTCAGCACAGTGTTTCACACAGCCATTGCCAAACTGTTGGATTTGATGTGGGAAAGAAAAATTATCCCCTATCCTTATTCTAAGCCATTATCAAATAGCAAACAATATAGATTTTGGCTGCAGGATTTAAAGCTGCCTTGCTGGGAAGTGAGAGATAGGTAGTCTGCATGATAACTGGTAGTAGACTCTCTGAGAAGGAGATGTGCTGGTTATTGCTTAGTTAAATTTCCTTGATTTTTAGCTAGGTATGTGGCTGATTAGAAAAAGCGCCAGCTCACTGCACAAATCTAGGAGGCTCAATCCATGAAGAAATAAATGCATCCCCCTGGAGCTGTGCAACATGGTGGTCCTGCCCAGAGTAGAGACATCATTTTCCAGCTTCCCCTGTATGTAGCTGGGGTAGGTTTCTAAGATGTGGCCAGTAGCATGTAAAGGGAAGATCTGTGTGTGACTTCTGGAAAGAGTTCTTATAGGAAGCAGTTTTGATTTTTATTTTCCTTTTCCCTTCCTGCTGGGTAGAATAGTGAGGTAATTGTTGGAGCTTCTGCAGCCATTTGGGGCTATAAGGTAGCAGCCATATGCTGAGGATAGCAGAACAAGAAGATAGAACAAGCCTCAGTGTTTGATGATTGTGAAGCCATTACACAAGCCCTGGGTTGCTGACTTCTGAATTTTGTTTATATGAAAGAAAATAAAAATATTTATCTTGTTAAAACCATTGTCATTCCGGATTGTCCATACCCTCAGTCTTTACGGATACACTTTTTAACTCGTTCCTTTTAGAAAGTCTGTCCTTATCTAAAGGCTAACACTGTCTAGGAATCTAGGTCAGGCAAAGGGACCAGATTGGTCCTTGGCTGCCTGCTTCCCATCCTCTTACCTTAGGTCTCTTCCAGTCCACCCGGGTGTGGTCCCGAGCATCACTGTTTTTCCACTGCTGCATGATCTTGGCTGGGATGGTGTCTGTGTAGTTCACCAACTGGAAACCTGTTACGTTTGCTCCACTCTCCTTGAATTTGTTTAAGTCAATGTCCATGAAACCCTGGGTGGAGAGGAAGGGAAAGAAGTCAGAATATGCTGCCTAGATACATCCATTTAACCATGTTACAGAATCACAGCCTTTTCCACCCAGTTCCTACTTAAGGGGAAACCAACTTAATGGAGAGACAGTTGTGTCTCCCTCCCTTCTGAATTCTATTATCACTTAGTTTGTGCACAGAGTTAGTACAGTGGTTAAGAGCACTTGCTCAGGAGCCAGCCATGCCTGCATGCCTGGGTTGAAGGTTGGGCTCTGCTACTCACAGCTGTGAGTTACTACCTTGGACCAAGTTCCCTGATGTTTTCTCGTACGAATAATGGAGGCTGGGGGGGGGGGAGAAAAAACAGTGCGATGATCCATGTCAAGTGCATGGTGCAGAGAGATCAATAAATGGTGGCTGAGATTACTATGACGACACAGATATGCAATAGAATAAAAAACAAAAGAGGGGGAGGTTTTCCCTCTACCATCACCACTCCCCACCCTTTTGAGAGGAGAGGAATCTGAAGTCCATCAGGGGCAAGCGCCTGGGGGCTCCCCAGTGTCACCAGCATGTCTAGAAGAGGCTGGCATATCCGCAAAGCATTTTTTATTGGGAAAAACTTTCCTCCCCATTTGGTAAAGTTCACTGAAACTCAGGAAACCTTCAATTTAGAAAGGAAACCTTGTATTTGTATAATATATTCCATAGTGTACAATACTTTCAAATCTATGGCCGCATTTCACTTTATGGCTTTATAAGGTGGAAATTATATGTTTATTTGTCAGATAAAGAAACCGAGACAAGAGTGGGAGAATCATCTTCACAGAGTCATTCATTGATTTAGTAGCAGAGAGGGGACCAGAACTAAGGTCTTCTGTAGGTCTTCGCTCACTTGCTCACTTGTCATTCAACGAACATATCTGAGAACCTACAGTGTACTCTTCTAATAGTGAGAAAAACAACTTCCTTCTCTTACAAAGCTTACTTTCTAGTGGGAAAGATAGAGCATAAACAAACAAACTATTACGTATAAAATAAGCTACAAGCATGTATTGTACAACACGGGGAACAGAGCAAATCTTTTATAAGACCTGTAAATGGAGTATAACCTTTAAAAGTTGTGAATCACTGTACTGTACACCTATAACATACAGTATTATGCATCAACTATACTTCAGTTAAAGAAAAGTAAATATGTAGCACAGTGTCTAGAGTACAGTCCAGCAGAGTACACTCTGCAGTAGCTATGAGTCCTCTGAAGGGAGATGAAATGGGGAAAGAGGATGGGGAGGGGAGGGCAGTGCCATGCCCTGGAGTCATGATCCGTTTGAGCCTCCCTGAGATGGTGGTGTCAGCACAGGGACCTGAGTGAAGCGAAGCCGTGTGAGTGAGCTCTGGGGAAATCTGGGGGAGAGCATTCTGGCTCAGAGGTCGGAGGATGTTTGGCATGTTCCAGAAAACGTTAGAAGGCTGGTGTGACTGTAGCACAGCGAGTGAGTGAGAGAGAGGGCGGGAAATGCAGTCGGCAGCCCAGGGCTGGATCACATAAAGCATTGTGATCACCTGGGTTTCTTTTTTTTTTTTTTTTTTTTCTTTTTGCGGTATGCGGGCCTCTCACTGTTGTGGCCTCTCCCGTTGCGGAGCACAGGCTCCGGATGCGCAGGCCCAGCGGCCATGGCTCACGGGCCCAGCCGCTCCGCGGCATATGGGATCCTCCCAGACCGGGGCGCGAACCCGTATCCCCTGCATCGGCAGGCGGACTCTCAACCACTGCGCCACCAGGGAGGCCCCTGGGTTTCTTTTTAAGGTATAATCGGCAACCCACTGCAAGAATTTGAGCAGGGATCATAAAGTCATTGCTGTCTGAACTCCACAGCTTGGAGAAACTGCCAAATCCCTGGGGGTGAAATGGGGGAATGAGCAGGGGGAGCAGTTTGGTGGATTGAGGTTGGGGAGAGCCATGGGCTGGCAGCTGAGAGCCCGGAGCGCTGGCCCCAGCTCTGCCCAGGTCTCTTCATTTCTCACTGACTTGATCCGGTTTCCTTACCGAAACGATCTAGTCATCAATGACTTCATGACTCAAAGACACCCCACTTGCCTCATGCCTCTAAAGTTCTGCGATTCTGTATTATTTCTATTTTATAAACAAACTAAGCTCAGTTCTGCCCTGAGCCTTTGCCTAGCTGTTCTCTCTGCTTGGAAGTGAGCTTTCCCTGGCCGACTCCTGCCCATATTTTTGGATCTCAGCTAAAATGCAGTCTCTTCAGACAGCTCTTTCCTGACCCCTTATGTAAGATTCAATTCTTGCCCTGTGGTAGATGCTATTGATGCCCTGCTGATTTCCACTCCCCCAGCCCTTAGACACTGATATTCCACTTTGTATACTAACTACAAATACCTGTTACTTCACCTACATGCAGGGTAAGCCAGACGTATCAGGGATTTCATTCAGCCAGAGCAGCTCTCAACCAATGACAGATGGGGAGTTCGTAGATAAATACTCCAGAATCCTCTCCCCTGGGTGGGGTAACCCTGAGGCATGCTCTACACCCAGGTCTAGAGCTTCCCTAAAGGATGGAGCTGCATAGCCCCGAGGGGTAACTGTCTTGGTTCTGCACTTTCATCAGATGCATGCTGTCCCTTCCCTACTTCACATCCCTGATTCCCTGCTGTTGTTTCTGGGATTCACATCCAAAGAAGCTGCTTGTACTTGAATTGCTGTCTTAAGACCTGCTTCTAGTAGAACCCAGTCAAGTCACCCCCAACACCCAGTCCAGTCAGTTCCTTCTCAGTGCTCTGTTTATCCGCATTTGAGATGATCTTGTGTGTTCATTTATTCCCTTGTCCTCTCTCCTTGGGTTGGAATGTCAGCTCCATGAGGGCAAGGACCTTTTCTGTCTTGTTCACGGATGTATACTAGAACCTAGCACCTAGAACAATGCCTGGCACAGAGTAGGTGCTCAATACGTATTTGTTGGGTGAATGAATAAAAGCCAAAGACTTTTCTCAAGCAAGAATGCTTATTAGCTAAGGGGAAGTGTGATCACCAGGCAGTAAATGCCAGTGGATGATTTTAATTGTTTGAAAAGAGAAGCTCATGTTGGAAATGTATTTTGTGATTAACTTTTCCCATAGCTTTTCCCAGTTTACAGACATTCACTGGGGTCTACTGAATTGCACAGTTTCTAGCAAGCTTTTAGTACAGATGAAATCAGAATTAGGTTCTCGTACCCAATAGGCATTCAAAGACATTCTACTACCTAAGAGTACAACCATCCCACCCCTGGTTAAAAGCTAATGCACAGTTGAGAGACTTCCCATAATTTTTAGAGATCTTAAAAAGAACATCTTGTTCATAAAATAACTATTGAGAGAATAAAATGAAAGCGACCTCCTGCAGTCAAATTCTGTCGCTTGAAAATCTGTAACAAGCTCCCGGGCATTTTGTATTGACTGCCCACATCAGTGTAATGGGGGCCACAGGAAATGGCAGAGTTTATTCAAACATAAATGCCACTCAACTCCATCACCAGAGTGACTACAAGGTTACTGGAACCAAATCTCAAGTTATATCTAATCAAACTGATGGGACCTCTAACTGAACTCCTTAGCTCCCCTGAGAAGGAAGGGACAAAGAATGGTAAAATAAGCTCCTATCTGTGCTGTTAGGTAAAAGACACAAAATGAGGGAATATTTTTTTCTTTTTTACCACGTGAATATGTTTTCTTTTTAGTACTGTTAAAAAATAAAAATAGATCCTCAGATAATTTTGATAGATGCTGTTGGTTCAAAATCATCTGTTAAGTCCCTGGAAAGTGTGGGAGGGAGTGGCGGTGGCAGACCAGGGAAGAGAAGTCATGGCATTGGTTGACTCTTTGATAGGGTCTGTTAAGGGAGCCCTGCTTAATTTGTTGTCTCTTGGCCTGGAATTAAAGAACACTGGCGCTGTTAAATGCTCTACTGAAATGCAGCTTCAGAAGCATTGCTCCTCAGGATAACAGAAATGACAGCAATGGCAAAACTGTCACTTCTTATGCATTATATAACTTCATCTATACAGCCTTTTGAGAATTACGAAGTTGTCATTTAAAACTGAAAAATGAAATAATCAGTCGAGAGTCACCCTTAGATTTATTAAACATTTCCCAAGCTCTTATCCTGAGCCAGACATTCTATTAAATGCTTTATATACATAATCCTATTTAATCCCCCCAAACAACCCTGAGAGGTGAACATGCACAGTAGGCACTGGGTGCTCATTTGCATAAATGAGTGAGTATCTGTCCCAATTTTATGTGTGAGGACCTGTGGTTCAGAGACCTTTGGAAACTCCCTTGAGGTCACCCAGCAAGCAAGGAACCCAGCTGTGGTCCAGCCATCAAATCTGTCTTCTTCGTCTATGTGTTACACTGCTTTGCCAGTGGAGGAACATAGGAGGCTAGCTTTAGGATGGCACTTCCATATTGCCCCAGACAGAAGGACAAAGAAGCTCAGACAGTGTGGCTGACAGTTAATAGCCTAGAACAGATGTCTCACTCTGACAAAGAGGGGCCTTCCAATACAGCTTTCTGTCTTAAAACAACATCTGTGGGAGAGCACAGTAGGTTTCTTTCCTTGACACCATGATGGTGGTTAGAGATTGGCTAGATGTTTCTCAAGCCTCTGATCTATACGAAGTCTGTTAGTGCCCACCTACCCCACATTTTTACCAGGAGTCAGCAAATTTTTCTTGATAAAGGGTCATATTGTGAATTTTTTAGGCTGGTGGGCCATGTGGTTTCTGTCGTAACTATTCAATGTTGCTATTATGGCACGAAAGCCGTCCTAGACGATAGAAAATGAATGAGCATGGTTGTGTCCACTGAAACTTGAATTTCACATAATTTTCACACATCATGAAGTATCACTTTTCATTTTTCTAATGATTTAAAAATGGAAAACCATTCTTAACTCATGAGCCAAACAAAATCAGGTAGCAGTTGGATTTGACCCATGGACCATAGTTTAGGTTTACAAACGCCTGAAGCAAAGATGCTGGCGATCAGGTCAAACCCCTCGTTGTCCAGAGAGGAGACTAGTGGCCTCAAGTTGTAGGCTGGTTAGAGGGGTAGCTGGGATTAGGATCTGTATTCCCTATGTACGCATCGTAGAAGGCAATGCAGTGCTGACCAGTCATTTAAATAGAATGACTGGGGGGGAAAGTGCTCAATTAATTAAACTGGTTAATATAGTCATTCCATCTATCATATCTCAATGATAATTTTCAAAGGATTAGAATGAAAAGGCATTTCAAATAATTATACTAACCTAAAGAGATGTTTCACAGTATAATTACATTAGACATGCTTTCATGTTGCTGTAAAGATTTAGAACATGCTTTGAGGATCACGAGGAAGCTCTGAGTTATCATTATGACTATTAATTATCATTTGTGCCTGGAAACAAGAGAACCTGATTATGTGTTCTTACTGGTTATTTAACCTCTCTGGTCTTCCAAATGCGGATATAATAGCACCTACGGCATAGAACTGGAGCAAGATTTAAAACGATACATAGAGCACTCAGAGCTGCGTCTGGCACATAGTAAGTGCTTAATGAATGTTATTATAATCATCCGTGATTATGCACGTTATTGGTATTATCATAACATTCACCATCGTCATTACCACTGGGTCAGAAGAGCTTAGGTGTTGTTACAACTGCTTTGAAACCAGGCACTGGGTCGGGCAAGTCACCTGAGCCAACAGGAGGCAGGTGTATAGGAACGTGGCTTTCAAAGGATACAAAGCTTTATCTTCAAAGCCAGATTTCCTTTTGCTCTGGGGTTCTTTCCAGGGGTCACATACAAGCTCTTCAGCCCTCATCGTCCTGCTTGGGCGGACACTACCCCCATTAGAAGGAAGAGGGAACATCCAACATTGTTAAGGGGCCAAGGAGAAGGTTTTTTAACAAGACCTGGGATGCCGGAGAGAGCACTCCCTCCATCTCCTCCCCTTGAGATCTAGAAGAGGTAAGATTAGAACAAATTGAAGAACTCGCACTTTATACTCTGAATGGCACAAGTTGAATGTGGCAGGTTTCCCCAAATTGTCAGATAAATTCTTAGATGATAGCTCCATAGAGAGGATAGTTATAGGGAGGTACAGTTTGAAAAGTCTGGTTACATTAGAAATGCTTGAAAAAAGTGGGGATGTTCAACCTGAAAATAATGGAAGACTAAGAAGGGAAGTGAAGGATGTATTTGAATCCCAGAAGGGCTGTCGTGGGAAAGAGGTAGAAGATTTGTTCTCTAAGGTTCTGGAAGGCAGGCCAGCACCAACCAATGGACAGAAGTCATGGGATGCAGACTTTGGCTAAAATAATAATGACAGTAACAACCACCGTGCCTAACGTGTATCAGACCTGTACTGTGTAGTAGTAGACACTGTGCTGAGAGCTTTATTTGTATGATCTCATTTAATCCCGGTGACAGTCCTGTGAAGCAGGTACTTTTGTCATTCTCACATTGCAAATTAGAAAACTGAGTCTTAAATGAATGGAGTAGCTTCTGCCTAACATAACCTAGATAGTGAGGGGCAGAGACCATAGTCATAGCAAGTGACAAGACTCTGGGCTTATTTTCTAGCCATTGTACATTCTGCCCCCTCAATGCTAGTCCCATCAGTCTGATTCATTTATCTCCTGTCCTGCAATGAAGCCCTTGCAATGGCTTGCATCTTTTTTTTTTTTTTTTTCACGGTACGCGGGCCTGTCACTGTTGTGGCCTCTCCCATTGCGGAGCACAGGCTCCGGACGCACAGGCTCAGAGGCCACGGCTCATGGGCCCAGCCGCTCCGCGGCATGTGGGATCTTCCCAGACCGGGGCACGACCCCATGTCCCCTGCATCGGCAGGCGGACTCTCAACCACTGTGCCACCAGGGAAGCCCTGGCCCGCATCTTTATACTAAGAAGGAATTAGCAGGCTTCTAGGAGACGCAGGTGTTAGTCTTCAGTTCCTTTAATGGGTGCTGGTCGTTGGGATGTGAACCACAAAGCTCTTTATTTCTCTCTCTCTTGGGGTCTTTCCCAGCTTTCTCTCTGACTGCAACCTTGCTTCTCATCTCCTTTAGACCTAGAGGACCGTGTGACCCTAGAGAGCAGGAACCTCGGTCCCCACGGTATCCACAGCCCAGTACCTGGAGCAGGCTGACTGCTTAATTCACACCAAGGGCTGAAACATATACAACAAATGTCTTCACTCACCCTTTTCATGGTTTTCTTATAAGTTACCATCCTGTCACCTGTCAGTCTCTCAGCTTTCATCTTGTGGACCAAAGAGGTCTTGTTATTGACTGTTTAGTGTGTAGTATATTCTGAACTGGGTCGTAAATAAGTAGTGTCAGGAAAATAATTTTAGGGACAACCGCATAAGTTCTGTCCTGTCTTTGAACTTCATGAGCTGTCTACCCTTGGGTAGTGTTCTCACCCTCTCCAGGCACTAGATTATTGATCTGCAGAATGAGGGCATTGGCTAGATCAACGATCTTTCAAACTGTTGTCCCAGGCTATAGGCATTTCAGAGGCTCCCAAGTTGAATTAGTGGGAAGGCAGAGGGATGAGGTTCTGGATTTCCACCCTCCCTCTTCCACCAAAGCAGCTCTGCTTTTTATGTTTTACATACTGGGGTTCTCCCCAAGATTCCATTTGAAAGTAGAGCTTTAAACGAAAAAGTTTGGAAACTTCTGAGCCAGTCGATTTCTCTCTTAAGGGCTTTTCCAGCTTTGATCTACAATTCTGTGATCACACAGGTGTGTGCACATGAATATGGATATACATGAATCCATGGATTATTCCTGGGCTGAGGACTTTGTTGTGTCCTCAGATAACCATGTCTCTGCATAAGGTCTTCGGATTTTCCTATTCTAGCCCCTTTAACCGACTGAAACTTGAATGCGTCCTTACCCTATATAATCCCTCATAACATAGGCTTATCTGGTTCCTGCCAAGTCAATAAGACATTGCAGCTGTGCTTAAACCAGCTAAAACACCATTCGATTTGGGAAAAAACCACTAGTGTTAACTCTTACCCAAGTACATTTGAAACCAGGGAGGCAGGCACCCGTACACTTGGATATCAGCAAACACACAAACAGACCTATCCCCCAAACACAAGTCCACGGCTGACAGATTATTTAGAAAGGTAGTTGGGATCTCACAAACCAAATTCTCTCAGTCTGTGGGTTTAGGATAAAATGCTGGCATTTTGTGGCAGAAGGTCAGGGGCCCCCACATTGGGCTGTCAATGCACAAATAAAGAAGTGCGGTATCGGGCTTCCCTGGTGGTGCAGTGGTTGAGAGTCTGCCTGCCGATTCAGGGGACACAGGTTCGTGCCCCGGTCCGGGAGGATCCCACATGCCGCGGAGTGGCTGGGCCCGTGAGCCATGGCCGCTGAGCCTGTGCGTCCGGAGCCTGTGCTCCACAATGGGAGAGGCCACAACAGTGAGAGGCCTGTGTACCGCAAGAAAAAAAAAAAAAAAAAGAAGAAGTGCAGTATCTGGCCTGGGGTTGGTTGGTCTTTCAGAACCTCCCTTCATCTTAACTCTGTTCTAATTTGCTGCAGTCATGGGTGACACCTGGCCACGGCCACTTCAGAACAAGAGCCAGAGGGTAGGGGTGGGGTGGGCTTTTATGGCTGGAGTTCCTTGCAGACTTGAAACCAGCAATACCTTCCTTTCACATGATCAAAACCTTCCTGTCCAGTGAGGCTCAGGCAAAGACTATAGCAAGCCAACCTTTGATGAAATGCCAGCTTAAACATTCTCAGGGGCTCCTATAGAGTAGGCACCCAATGAATGCTTGGTGAAGAATGAATGAAAGTCCAAACATATGATAAATTTGAAACCTACTAGGAATGGGGAAAGGAATATTCTTGTTATTCATTCATTCATTCACTCATTCACCTGTGAGGATCTAATATTGCCAAGTACATACTGGACAAAGGGATGCAGCAGAGAATAAGATAGGTTTGGTCCTTGTTTTCAAGTCACTTAAGGTTTAGTGAGAAAGGCCCATATTACCCACATAACTATAGGGCAAAGTAGGTAGAACAAAACTGGAACCTGGAACTCAGGGAAGGCTCCCAGTGGAAGCAAGGAAGCTGAAAGAAGAGGAGGCTTTGGCTGGGTGAAGAGTGCAGGGAAGAACTCTCTAATTGGAAAGCACACATGCTCGGAGATTCTGAATCAGAGTGACAGAGGGCGGTGAATCAGAGGAAATGTGTGTACACACCAACCTGGATTCAAATCTCAGCTCAGCCACCACCTAGCTGTGTGACTGCAGGCAAGCTACTCAACCTTTCTGTGCCTTGGCATCCTTTACTGCAAAATAAGAATCATTATAGCAGCTATCTCATAGGGATTAACTGCATTAATCGTTATCAAATTCTTAGGACAGTGCCTGGTACATAATAAGTACTCACCTAGAGTACTCTAGAGTCTGTTTGCTTTTCTGTCTTAAAAAAAGGGACAAGTAAGGAGGTGAGGACTGAACCTTTCTAGTTACATATTACCCCAACCTCCTGTGAAAATAGGTACTTAAGGGGTCTGTCCCTCCTGCTTCTAAGCTGGTAGTGGCAAGGGGGTTCCATGCTCTGGAAGAGCAATTGCAGCTGCTGGCTTGCATATCTGAAATAACCCACTGACTGAGCATGGAAAGGGCCTTTCCAAATCAGCCAAGGTGTGCATGGCTGGCAAGAGCAAAGGATGCAAACACCCAGTGCTTGAGATGAATGGAGTGGCTTCTCCCTTAGAATGAAGGGAGCCAGTGTGGCTTCGAGAATTTTGTTTTGGCACCTCTGGACCACAGAGAGAGGCAGGAAAACCAGAACTGTAAGTTGCACACCTGGAAAAGTCCTTTTGATCATTTAGTCCTTTTGAAAACCCTTGAACAAATCTGGAACAAATTGAGACCCTCAAAAAAATAGAATTTTTTTTTCAAAGGATAATGAGTCAGTGGCAGAGTTGGGATGAGACCCCCAGGCTTCTGCTGCACTCACTGTTGTAAAACTTGATATAAATTAACTCACTTTATCTTGTGAGGTATGCATTAATATTCCCACCTACAGATGAGGAAACTGAGGTACAGAGAGGTGAGATGACTTGCCCAAGGTCACATGGCTAGTAGGTGACTGAGCGAAAATTCAAACCCAGGCAGTTTCAGAAGAAAAGGAGTTTATTTCTGAGCTTTCTCAGTTATAATACCAGGCCTGAGAGTCACCAAGCTTTCTTTGATTTGGGCAATGTGGCCCAATGGACAATAAACCTAATCTTTGGAATTAGAGAGGTTTGAGTTTAAATTCCAGTTTTAGCCACATGACCTTGGAAAACTTTCTTCAGCAACTTTGACTTCCTTTTCCTCTCTCATAAAGTGAGAATATAATCTCACCTTTCTTGGACGGATGCAGAAGCTCTCAGTTCTCTAGAATGGATTATTCTAGAGCATGGGATGTGACTGCAAAGAGTAACATATACTCAGCCTTGTCTTTGCCTGATGGGATGCTTGGACCACGTAGGAAGTGAGCATCCTTTGGGGTCTGGGACTTGATTTTCTACCCATCCATTTCCTCTTCCCTTCCAGAGGCTCTCTGCAGTGTAAGCTCTGGTGGTCCTAAAGTAAGCCGTGTGTTCTCACTGCTACAGAAGAGTGAGGTGAAGCCGAGGGAGAGGGGGAAGGCTGTGTGGGAGGGAGAAGAGGACACTGGGATGGACTCCATCAGTGAGGGGTAACTCTGAGAGGGGCAGGGGGAGTGGAGAGGGAGTGCTTCTCAACCTCTCTCTGTCTCCTATTTCTATATGTTTCTTTCTCTTACACACACACACACACACACAGAGGAAACTGAGAGGCAGCAGTGGGGTAAAAGAAGCCACAAAGAACAGAACAAACAGTTGCTCCAAATCCCAGCCCAGCTCTCCTGTTCAACTTCCGAGTGACTTCAAACAGGTTATGTCCCTTCTCTGGGTCTTAAGTGCCTCTCTTACAAAATGCGGGAGGGATTGGGTGAGACCAACTCCTGGGGACCCTTCAACTCTGGTTCTTTGGGATTCTTCAAGCCAGCGCAAAGGCCTACTGGCTGCAGGGATGCACCGTCATGATCCTTCCCAGAAACCTGCAGCCTCCAGGGGCCTCTCGAGCCTCTGACCGCCAGGCTCTGGCAGTTGGGGTGGCGGTTTATGCGGCCTGCATTACTTTCACACAAGATTTTTCTCTGGCATCCTTTTAAAACTTTATTTACATGTTCCAATTTAGCTGGAAGACAAAGCCAAGTTGCTTCCAGGACAAAAGTAAAACCGCGTGCTTCTTAGTGCTTCTGGTATGAGCCCAGTGCAGTGGAAGGCACACAGACATGCTTGGTTCATGTTTGATGTTCATTTGGCTGGCTGTTAGAACCTGTCCTGTGAGAAGGCATGGGGAGGGGTGGGGACAGGGGGTCGTCCAGGCTGAAGGAGCAAACACCGAGAACAAGCAGGGTAGGCGGTTCCAAATGCACTATTCCCTATCACTGGGTATTATTCAAGCAGGAACCAGCTGGATGGGCTTCTGTTAGGGATGTTGTCGAGGAGATTCTGGCCTTTTATGGGAAGTGGACTAGATGCCCTCTGAGGCCCATCTCTACCTACTCATTTGCATATTCTTAGCTGTATTCATAGTCCCACGATCCCTGATCTCTGCTTCTTTTAGCATAGACACAGGGGATTTGCCTTTAAGTGCATGTAATAAGTGGGTACCAACATTGTTTATTTCCTGAGAAGTCATTTCACTCACTCATCCATTCATTCAGTGACTTTTTAAAGAACACCGTTACATGCAACTCACTTTGCCTGGTGAACTGGGAATTCATCAGTGAAAAGGGCAGACATATTCCTTCTTCCAGGAGCTTACAGACAAACAGGGAGGAAGGTATTATATAATTGGGTTTCAGTTGTGGATGAGATTGAGTTTGGAAGGGGGTTGAGGGACCTCAAGGATAGTATCTTGTCCCCAGATATTTAGTGTTTTCTTTCTCCACTAATGATGGTGATGATGGTGATGACAATGATTATGATGGTGGAAATTGTTTACTGAGTGCTTATTTTGGGCCAAATATTACTATGAACACTTATAAAGTATTATTTCATTTAATTCACATGATAGCCCATGAGGAGGTAGATGATACCACATTCCTTTTTTTGCAGATGAGGTAATGAAAGCTCAGAGAAGGTAGGTCACTTTACTAATATCACACAGCTAATACATATAAAACCAGAATTCAAACTCTGTCTGACCCAGAGCCACCCTTCCCACCTACTGCTCCAGCTCCCTAACTAGAGGAGCCATACAGGAGCCAAACGTGACCGTGGGTGGTATTGAGATGGCATGTGCAGAAGAAAGCGGCCGAGCTTGGCCTTACAGAAGGCAGAGACAGCTTTATCACCATAGGGGAGCAAGGAGATGAAAGAGCAGTTTCTTCTCAAGACTGATACAGCAAAGAGGTAGCAGCATGGAGCTGGGGGCTTGGATGAGCCGCCACATGGACCAGAGCTGCCAACTCCTTTGACATTTCACAGGAGGTCATCTGCATCCACGTGGTGGAAATGGCTGACCACCCTGGTCCCCAAATCCCCCAGTAAGACCTGAGATGACCCGTCCTCCGTGTGTTTCCCTCAGCTACTTTGTGCACTAGAAATCACAGTTGTCCGTTGGTATCCATGGGGGATTGGTTAAGGAACCCCCGCAGATACCGAAATCTGCGGATTCTCAAGTCCCTTATATAAAATGGCGTAATGGCATTTGCACGTAACGTACTCTCATCCTCCCGTATGCTGTAGGTCATCTCTAGATGACTTATACTACCTGATAAAATGTAAATGCTGTGTCAATAGCTAGAAATACAATATAAATGCTATGTAAATAGTTGCTGCTGTGCGGCAAATTCAAGTTTTGCATTTTAGAACTTTCTGGATTTTTTTTCAAATATTTTTGACCTGCAGTTGGTTGAATCCGTGGACATGGAACCCACAAACATGGAGGGCCAACTGTATAATTTTAATGAAATTCCATCAGTGTACAGTTGAAAAGATACCCAGTGGGAGTTTGAGAGCCTGAGTTTGAATTCCAGGTTTATTGCTGCAACTGTAGGCAAGATTTAAACTGAAGCCCTCTTAGCGAGAGCCTGTGTCCCCCTTGCACCCATCCCCACCTCCCCCATGCTCAGCAGTCACATGACACAGTATAAGAACATGGATTTTGGAGTTCTCTAGTCCTGGAGGGGAAGCCCAGCTCCATGACTTTATAAACTTTGTCACTTGAAAACTCACTAATCTTTCTGAACCTTAGTTTCTTCATCTGAAAAATGGGGATAATATTATCAACCTCCAGGACAATTATGTGGATTTAATAGGTAACTGTTGAAGTATATATCATAGTATCTGGAATGTAGCAGTCATTCAATGAATAATAGTTATCACCATTGTTATTATTGTTGTAGTTACTTATTAGGGGTTTAAGAAATTCTAGTTCGATGGCTCAGGTTAACCTGGTCATCCTATTCTTACGATCACATCACTTGGCTTTTGCCAGATTCCTGAGAGCCAGACTCCACTGAGGAGTGCTTGCCTTCCCCCTCTGCAGATCAGTCATGTAACATCTTGGATTCTCAGTTCTCATTTCTATAAAGTGGGGATGAGGAATTCTCCCCTGCTTATGTCATAGGACTACTGCAAGGTTCAAAACCCAGTGGTGTGATTCATGCCAAAACATCACATGAGCTATAACTTGGTGTAAAAATGAAAGGAGTTGCTGTTATTGTTCCTGGTGCCCCAGGAGGCACCATACGGTCCACACAGAAAGACAGCCAATACCTTCAGTCCTTCAGTGTTTCTCACACTGGGGTCTGCTGGACCCTTTATAAATTCTCAGAGCTCTGCTAGTTCTCTACAAGAATTTTTAAATGTTGTGGTTTTTTATTTCAATGAAAGTCAAATCATCAATATAAACAATTTGATCATTTGTCCCATGCTGTAAATACTCATGTTTGCAGTCTCAGTGGACTGAAGAATTTAACCATTGGCTCAGTGTTTCCTAAACTGTGCAGACACATTGTAGAGGTCCACATATCTTCCTTTTGAGAAACACCAATTTGTTCTAAGATTTGTGGCTGATGCATCACAGAGATAAAGAGCTATAACTCTGGAGAGCTCTGGCTGGTAGCTGTCTGCTATGATCATAGTCTCAGAGCAGGGAGTGAAAACCGAGTCAGTGCTGGGCTTGGAGGCGGACTGACAGCCAGACAAGAGAGCTTGGTTCATCAGGGGGCTCCAGGGCCCAAGGGCTTCTTTAAGAAATAGTGGTAGAGTTCACCAATTCCTGCAAGGTTCAAGTTCACTTTATGGACATACCAATGCTGTGAAAATATAAATATACATCTACCCTATCATATATAAAATATGAATACATATATCAGCATGTATATGCACAGGCATATATATGCATGTATACATATGGACACAACATGTGAGTATGTACAGATGGGTAGATTTAGTATATGAAGTTAGGATTCTTCACCTATGCAGAACACTTTAACTTTTTCAAGGCACAGTGGCATTCAGCAACATGTTTGGTTTCCCCAGTGACTCCATGAGCATATAGAATAGGAACTGTTATTCCTGATGTGGAAACTGAGGGCTGGAAAATTGCCCAAGATCACAAAGATACTAGCTGAGGATGGTATCTGGACAAAAAGCATGGCTTTTCTTTTCTGTTCTTTTTTTATGACTCCCTGTTATAAAGCTCTCCTCTCTGACCCACAGTCTCCTTCCATCCTCTCTTCTAGCGGCCCTCCAAAGCCAGAAAAATATCCCTCCAAAGTGCTGTGTTACAGGAATGCTGTTGGCTTCTTTGAAGCTCCTGCCTTCTGACAGGGACAGAAAGAACTGCAAAATAAAATGTAGCTCCCTCTTTTTGTTAAATCTTTCAAAAGCTTCCTTCCTTAGTTTCTAACTCTATTACTACACCCTAATCACAAACACTCTGAAGGAGGGGGTCAGTTCCATGCAGCAGCAGGCTAATTATGTGGCGGAATTTCTAAAAATTATCATCTTATAAACTGCTTTATTCCTCTGAAGCGGGAAGAAAGACACACAGCACATACTCGACTATGTTTCAGACTGAATTAATTAGTAATTTGAAGCCTAATTATCAACTAATCTATTGGAACATGCAAGTCTTTTGTATTTGGATGGTATATGCAATTTGCATCCTATTAGTTGGCCGTTGTAAGGATTTGAGAACTCACTAGGTCAGGGGAAAAAAAAGAATGCACATCAGAAGGAAACAGACACCCAAAGGGCTGACTTGGTGATGTTGTGACCGAGGGGTCACGGTCACTTGGCAACAGATGGAGCCTGGCGATGTAATTACCTGAGGTCTTTCGGTGGCTTTGAGGCCACTGATGTGTAATTTCTATCTGACCCTGGAGAGTTGATTATGCATGCCCCCAACCTTGCTCTGTGTGTTCTCAAGCAGCAGGGTGCCCACGTGGTCTGTGCTGAGAGATGTCCTGATGAAGTGGAAAAGGCATTGGGTGCTGCCCACTAACCCTGGTGCCAGGCCTAGCTCTATCACTGACTTGCTGTGTGACCCTGGCCAAGTCACACCATCTTGCTGGTTTGACTACAAGCAAACGTTTCCCTATAAGCAAATGAGACTTAGATACAGCTGACTTCCAAAGTCCCTTCTAGGACTAAGGATCTGGGATTCAAGGGATGTCAAGAGTTTTCTTCCTTATGAAGTCAAAAATTTCATCCTTGCAAATGTTTTTTTTGTTTTTGGGTTTTTTTTTTTTGTTTTTTAAGATTTTTTTTGATGTAGACCATTTTTAAAGTCTTTATTGAATTTGTTACAATACTGCTTCTGTTTTATGTTTTGTTTTTTTGGTCGTGAGGCATGTGGGATCTTAGCTTCCCAACCAGGGATCAAACACACACCCCCTGCATTGGAAGGCGAATTCTTAACCACGGGACCTCCAAGGGAAGTCCCTTCCAAATGGTTTTTGAGGGTGAAACTCTTGGTTCCCCAAAAATCTTTGGATGGCCATCTGCCATTTAAAATGCAAATATCTCTGAGAAAAGTAGCATATATATCTATTAACAGCTGGGTCTAAATTAACCTATCGCAAGAAGTCCTTCTTATTTCCAGTCCTGACCTTGCAATATTAGGACAGCCAAGGCAAGGAAGTTTTGAAGGGGAAAGAAGGTTAAGCCAGGGATCTGAGGCTGGAGATCCACCCAGAAAGAGAGACAGAGCTTAAGAATTAGGCAACGTGTTTTAGATCCTGCCATTTTGACCTTTACATATACCCAGCCCCTGTGCTTTTGTTCTCTTAATGATCTTTGTTCCAAAAGCAAGTAGAAAATATCAGTCTCTTGTTCAATTAATAATTAATATTACTCACAGGAATAATCAACACAAGATAACATTGCTAAAACTGAGTGATATAATTTGTTATAGACAAAAAGCTAAACATCACATCTTAAAGGAAACACCGAAAATCATAAAGACAGGCCAGGATAATAAGCAAACTTTGTAGAAAAAGCTATCATTAAGGAAATCTGACAATTGCTCAAACTGGCACATGGCAAAATTTGTTATTTATTAAAATTTGCTGGAAAATAAATAAAATAAAACTCAAAAAAAAATTTGCTGGGAGATGCAACCACTTTGGAAAACAGTTTTGACTGTTTTGAGTTTCTCAAAGTATTAAACATAGAGTTGCCATGTATCCTAGTGATTTCACTCCTAGGTTTATGCTCAAGAGAAAAACTTGTAACAAATGTTCATAGTAGCATTATTCATAATAGTCCAAAAGTGAGAACAACCCAAGTGTCCATCAACTGATGAATGGATAAACGAAATGGGATACATCCATATAATGGAATGTTATTTGACAATAAAAAGGAATTAAGTACTGATTCATGCTACAACATGGATGAACCTTGAAACCATTTGCTAAATGAAAGAAGCCAGTCACAAAGGACCACATATTCTATGATTCCACTTATATGCAACATCCAGAATAGGCAAATCCATAAGGATATAAAGTAGATTGCTGATTGCCTAAGGCTGGAGGAATTTGTGGGGCGATGGGGAATCACTGCTAATGGCTATGAGTTTCTTTTGGGGGGGTGATGAAAAAGTTTAAAAATGAGATTGTGGTGATGGTTTCACAATTCTGTGACTATATATAAAACCATTGAATTGTATACTTTAAGTGGATGAGCTGGATGGCATGTAATTAGCTCTTTAGAAGATAAGACAGGCAAAATGAAATTACATTTGGCTTTGGGAAAAAACTACTGGAAATAAACTTCATGATTAAAAAAGTAAGAGGAGCAAAACATGACGCAGGAAAAACAGACTTGTCAAAAACGATGGTCACAAAAGAAAACTCATAATTGTGCATGTTGCTCGGTAAAATTTAACATGTACAAAAAGTTATTTTATGAGTCAAGTCTTCACACCATGGAAAATGATTACACCCAGTAAAAATAGGGCTTCCCTGGTGGCACAGTGGTTGGGAGTCCACCTGCCGAAGCAGGAGACACGGGTTCGTGACCCAGTCCGGGAAGATCCCGCATGCCGCGGAGCGGCTAGGCCCGTGAGCGATGGCCACTGAGCCTGCGCGTCCGGAGCCTGTGCTCCGCAACGGGAGAGGCCACAACAGTGAGAGGCCTGCGTACCGGAAAAAAAAAAAAAAAGTTCCTGGGCTTCCCTGGTGGCGCAGTGGTTGAGAGTCCGCCTGCCGGTGCAGGGGACACGGGTTCGTGCCCCGGTCCCGGAGGATCCCACATGCCGCGGAGCGGCTGGGCCCGCGAGCCATGGCCGCGGAGCCTGTGTGTCCGGAGCCTGTGCTCCGCAACGGGAGAGGCCACAGCAGTGAGAGGCCCGCGTACAGAAAAAAAAAAAAAAAAAAATAACTGCAGCACATAAAAATGAAAATAAAAAATTTTTTAAAAAGGCAGCTTGTCTATGCCACATAAAAAGGGAATAAAAACTAAATTGACATAATATTGTTTATGCTGTAAAACTGTTTCTGGTTAAAGATCTGTCAGCACTAGTATCATTATGATTTAAACATTTATATTTATAAACAGTAAAACTATCACTGGTGTCAAAATAGAGGGTCAAAACCAGTGGGGTCCAAACGTTCTGTGTCATTCAAAGATGTGGTGATTTTGTTCTTATCGCCAGTGGCAGAGCCGATTAAAGCTGGAATTGTGATGACTGAGGAAGGCCTGCCCACCAGCAGGATCTCTTCCAAGGAAGCTTAGAGGTTCACCTTGAGTGTGCTGTGGTTTGACAAGCAGGGATGTGAAGGGGAAAAGGCAAAGCTTGGAAGTGCCCCTCCCACCCACACCGTTCCCTCCAGCCAGGGACCACAGAAGCAAGCCGGGCCCCAAGCACAGAAAGACCCACCATTTGAGAGCCTTCAGTGTCCTCTACTCACCAGATTTGCAAGGATATAGTGGTAGCCAATGCCATTCTTCTCCAGCTTTACAATCTACAAAACACAACGAGAGGGGATGCATTAATGATACTGACAATTAAAGCTACACCAACAATAACCAGCAATTAACACTGAGTACTGAAAATGTGCCCTGTCCTATTCTAAGTACCCAAACTACAGTATCACAACCATCCAATGGTGGTGGCATTGCTGATATCCTTGTTTTACAGATGAGGAAATGAGACTTAGAGAAGTCAAATAAACTCCCTGAAGTTACCCAGCTATTAAGTGCAGATGTAAGATCTGACATCAGTTTTGCCTGATTCCAGGGGTAGAATAGTGTTATCATAACCCCAAGGTCCAGGCTAAAATGCTCACTTCTTTCCTTCTTCCATAAAGCCTTCCCATACATAGTGGGAATCTTATGTTGTATTGAATTCCTTGTCACTGTTATAACAACATCTGCTGCTTGGGTGGACAGATGGGTGGATGGGTGGAAGGATAGTCAAATGGGTAGGTGGATGATTCCACCCCAGTTCTTGAACTTCAAATACTTGAATGGACCATATTCAGATACAGTTCCTTCTTTCCCTGAATTTTGTGCCTTCTTCCCTAAACCCGTTGGATACTCAGACATCAATGGGCCATTCAACCCGGAAGCTGGAAGAGAATGTCAGGATCATCTGGTCCGGCCCCTCACTGTACAGATGGGAAGTCCAGGCCCAGAGAGATGAAGTGATGTGCCAGATCCCACAGCAGTATGGTAGCAGTGTCAGGACAGGGACCTGGCTATTGTGAGCCTTTCCATATGATGCCTGATTCAGAGCCAGGGTCCCCAAACACCCGTCCATGTTCAATGTGCAGACCAACCCTAATCATTGCAGGCAAGAAAATATTTGTAGAAAGAACTACCCAGCAGTTCGCTTGGGCATCCAGACATTCCACCCAGCAAGGAACAGCTAAGACCGCAGTCCTTGGTTTAGTCCTAACTCAGCCTGCAAGTTAACTTGATCTATTTCTGTATTGTTATTATTTTTTAATCATCACATTGAGGTTAGTACCCCCTGCTCAGTGCCTCTCTCCCCGCACTGTTGCAAGGACGCATAAAACACATGAGAAGCACTTGGGCTTCTTCTCTAACTGAATAAAATTTCAAGGTATTAACACCCACATTCAGACATCTACTTAATTGGATGTATGTGCATAGCGGCTCACATTTTTTTTTAATGTAGGGAATAATTAAATGCAAGCACACACAATGAATGCTCTGAAACAGTGGTTAGCATGTGAAATTCCAGACTATGGAGTGCCAAGACTTTTGGGATGATAGTTTTATTAATAATTCTTCATTACTTTTTCATTTTCTTGTCAAATGGTTTTTTGGTCTTTCAACAATGAGATACCTTTATCAGAAACCTATTCAGCTTCTAAAAAGCACAAAATAGCAAATAAAAGATAGTTTGAAACCCAGTGCATCCAGGCAATGGATAACAATAGTCCCTGCAGGATGAAATTACAGGTTGAAACATAGGAAACAGCAGATAATTAATGACTTTTGACCAATAAAAATCAGTAATTTCATATGGTTTGACCTAACACAAACCGTCCAACCCATCTACTCACCTACGTACCTGATGGCCTAGCTTCCCTTTCACAAACATTTATTAAGTGCTTACTACTATCTATCAAGCACTCTGCTGGAGATATAGTGGAAAGTGAAACAAGCATGGTGCGTGCTGTCCTGGAGGTCACAGTTTACTGGGAGGAGACCCATACTTAAACAGATGAAGAGATACAGGTACATAGGGTTACAAACTGAGAAAGTTGTTATAAAGGTAATGTACACTTGGAGTCCCCTGCCTCACTCACCCCATCTCTTCAAAGCTCATTTCCACTGGATTGACTTAATTCACAATCTTTGTGTCTGGAATGCCCTTTCCCATTCTCTCTAATTATTCATAACCCTTATGGCTGAGCTCTAATCCCAACTACTCTGTAAAGCCTTCTCTGATTAATTAATTCACTCAACAAATATTTATTGAACATGGGCCACATGCCAAGCTCTACGCTATGTGCTAGGGACAAGCTATGAACAAATGAGGCAAGATCCCCAGGCCCTCATTGAGCTGAGTTGACACTTTAGCAGGGAGCCAGATGGTAAATATATAAACAGATAAATGAACAAGATTTCAGCAGGTGAAAAGCACTTTGAAGACAATACAACAGGGTAAGGTGATGGATGGCCTGGTCCTGGTGTCCCTCATCCATCTCTAACTCATTCTAACTCATTCTGAACTTAATGACTGTATTACATAATTAAGTGTCTTATATATTGATAAAGCATTATATTCTAATAACCCTGTTCCCTGCTCACAAACCTTCACTGGCTCTCCACTGTTTACAGAATAAACCCCAGACTCTTTGGGGTGGTTTCCAAAGGTGGTCACAATCATGGGTTCATCTCCTTTTCATTGCCTTCCAGTAAACAGTTGACATCCTCCACTTGGCCTCTTAAGCCCCTCTGTGAACCTTGGCCCCTACATGCCCTCTGGGCTTCCCTGCATGCTCTTACCTCCAGCTTAAAGGCTCTTTTCCAGTCAAAGGCTACCTGTAGATATCTAGACCCATCTCACATTTGGGATCTTAGAGCATTCATTGATTCCCTATTCTTCGCATTCATTCAAAAAATATTTACTGAATACCTGCTAGGTGCCAAGCACTGTTCAAGGCACTGTGGTTGCAGCAGGGAAGAAAACAAAACAAAAATCCTAATATTCTGGAATCCTAATATTCCAGTCAGGGCACTAGAGACTGAGACAGGCAGTTAATTCCCTATTTGGAATTTGGAATCATTGTCTTCCTCCTTAGGTTAGGCAGAACATTTGTGTTAGACTGAAAAGATCCCAATTACTGAGTGTGAGATAGTCTAGGATGATGCTGAGATGTCAGACTGCAAATCAGAAGATGTAACTTTTAGACTCATGGTCATTGTCACTAACTAGTTGTCTGAACTCAAGGCAAATCATTCAACCAGTATGACCATCAGTCATCCCATCTGTAAAGTATGAATGCAAATGGTAAATCAGGTGATTTGTAAGATCCTTTCAGCATTTGGTCTTACTTTTCAGAATAGAAGAATCCAACGATTAAAAAAGTTAATACACTGCAATCTAAAATATTCGTGCAAACAAGTTCCTTCCTTCCCAAACACAAGTTTGTCCTTTGACAGAGGGGGTAGCTATAGACAGCACATGTGCTGAAAGTTGCATTTTTAAAAGGTTGGGCCCTGTAGCCCGACCAAGATAGATTTGACTTCCTGCTTTCCTTCTATGTGAAATCCCAGGCAAGTGTAATCTCTTGTTTCTTCATTTATAGAATAGGGGATCTAGTAGAAGCTGTTTTTATAGAGATGATGTGAGGATTAAGTGGAATTATACATGGAAAGAGCTTGGCATAGTGTCTGGTATATGGTAAGCACTCAGAAAATAGTACCAACAGCTTTCTCTTTACTATGGAATAAAACAGCAGGAGTCATCAGTCTTTAAGAATACCAACTTATCACTCAACACTTTCTCTACCTCCTATCTCATCTAATCTTCTTATCAGCTTTGTAGAACAGGGGCCTTCATTCCTATTTTACAGATGAGTACACTTATGCCAAAGAGGGAGTGACTCAAGAAAGCAGTATCATACCCACAACAACTTGAATGAATGTCTGGGGAATTATGCCAAATGAAAAAAGCCATACACCAAACATTACATACTGTGTAATTCCATTTATATCACACTCTTAAAATAAGAAAATTACAAAAATGGAGAACAGGTTAGAGAGTGCCTGAGGAAAGGGAAAAAGAGAGGGAAGCCAGATGATGACAAAAGGGCAACACAGATGATCTTTATGGTGATGGAAATGTTCTGTACCTCGAATGTATCAATGTCAGTGTCAATTTCCTGGTTGTGATATTTCACTATGGTTACTATAGTTTTCTGAGATGTTACCATTGGGATAACTGGATATGTGGTACATGGGATCTCTGTATTATTTCTTACACACGCATATGAATTTGTATCTCAAAATTAAAAGTTTAACTAAGAAAACAAAGCAAAACAAAAGAAAACCAGTACCAGTTGGCACTATGAATAGCCAAAATAGGTAAATCCTTACATATATCACTTTCTGTGGGGCAGGCTCTATTCTAAGTGCTTTACATGTATACATAGATTCTTCTAACCCTCACAAGAGCTCTCTAAAGGTAGTTATTATCATTATTATTATTATTATGCCCATTTTACAGATCAGGAACCTGAGATGTAGAAATGAAAAACCTGGCCCGAGGTCACAGAGCTAGTAAATACTAGAGCTGGGGATGTGAATCCCAGGCGGTCTGGCTCCAGGGTCTCTACTTTTAACCAGTACTCTATTCTGCTTTACTTAACTAGAATTCCAGTCCCATGACTCCAGCTCAAAAAACTCCCATCTCAATGGAAACAATTTTTGCTGGTTTCTCTCTCTGAGAGGGAAGCCAGATCCACACTTTGTAAAGTAGAACACAGAGTTAGCGCCTCAAAGAACCCCTGACTTTCAAAATCTCTCCTATTCAGTTCCCGAGGCCTCTGAGCAATTGCTGAGCTGGTGCTGAGATTCCCTGTGGGAGCCCCAGGGGTCTTGAGGGCCATTAACAAGCTCTGTCATGTTGTCAAGTACCTAAAACTGCCATCTTTAATTGTATAGCACTGTTCAAAAATGATTGCAAAATCTACTTCCTTGCTAGCTCGTCTGAATACACAAATGTAATTTAAAAAGACAAGTGACCTATCCAATGACACATGCTTTACTTCTGAGAACTGGAGGAACCGTGGCTTAGAGATGTCTGGCTAAATACTACTGAGATTACAGTGCCCTTTCTTGGAATGGACAATCAATTAATTGCTCAGACACATGGATGTGTTCCAGGAAAGGGAGGTGCCTGGTGCCTCCTTGGACTCACAACTGGTCAGTGGGCCAAATGGATGAGAAACCAAATGCTGGACCAGTGGGGAACAGAACTCGGAGCTGAAGCCAGGAATCTGGCTCTACAGGTTGTGATAGCACTTCACAAACTCTAAAATGCAATGTATTTTGCTTTTTAACAAGAAAAGGAAGCACTGGGGGTAAGTTTTTGGTTAACTGATCCGAGAACCATTTGAAGTCCTGCGTGAAGGCTCCCACTGTTTGCGCTATTCCGTAACATTGCAGAATTAAACTGTATGAATTAGAGAATGTGAGAAGGCAGGCCTCTGGTTTCATCTAGTCAAGAACTGTCTTTGTAACACCAAAGGCACATGGTCACCCCGCTCGCTCATGAGCTGTCTCCCACGCCCACCCTGAGGGCACTTGGCTGCACTCACTACCTGGCCCAGGATAGCACTGAGGCGCTCGGATTCACAGTCCACCACCACCAGCCGCTCCTTTTTCTTCTCCAGGTCCTGGAAGAGCATCCGGTATCCCTCCTCTGTGGTTGTCAAAATGTTGACGGCTGTCACCTGCCAGTTCTTCTCGGCCGCCGTGTCTAGGACTTTCTGCAGGACGGACAGACCTGGAGGTCGGGTGAGTAGGACAGAGAGGTGGCAGTCAGGATCCACAGGCATCACCCCACTTCCGCCAACCCCGCTCCTCCACTAAACTCAGCTCCAGCTTGCTCTTTGCAAGTCTGAGCTCACTGAGGTCAGGTTCTGCGTCTGTTTTGTGTTTCTGTTTGCAGAACATAGCACGCAATACAGTTAGTGATTAAACATCGAATCTGAGGCTCAAATCCTGATGCTACAATATACTAGTTAAATGATCTTGTACAGACTAATTCACCTGGCTAAAATTTAGTGTCTTCAGTGGTAGAAGGGTGATGTTAATAACGTCCGCCTCACGGTGTCATCATGAGGATTGAATGAGAATGTCTCAAGCATGGCAAGGGTTTTATAAACATTGATTACTATTGGGTGTTTAGTAACTGCTGATTAAATGTGCTAATCTGATATCTAAACAGCGCCTAATAATTGTCAACCATGTTTACGAATGTTCAATATACATCAGTACCTAGTGCTTTGCCTCTCACACAGTAGGTATTCAATCAATGTGTACTGAATTAAGCTACTCTCTTCTGATTTATAGCTAAATGATAGAGGAATCCATTACTCAATACTGCTTTGTTTCATCTTTGGGACATAGATGGTGTATTAGTTTCCTACTGTGGCTGTAACAAATTATTGTAAACATAGTGGCTTCAAACAACACATTTATCACCTTATACTGCCAGAGGTCAGATGTTTGGAATGAATGTCCTTGAGCTAAATTCAAGTTATTGGCAGGGCTGTGTTATTTTCTGGAGGTTCGAGCGGAGAAATTGTTCTCCCCTTTTCTGATTCTGGAGGATGCCTGCTTTCGTTGGTATGTAGCCCCTTCCAGCTTCGAAACCAGCAGTGACTGGTTGAGTCTCTCACGTTATACTCTGACCCTGACTCTTCTGCCTTCAACTTGCACACTTAAGGACCCTTGTGATTACACTGAGCTCACCCAAATAATCCAGGATAATCTCTCTGTTTTTTTTTTTTGTTTGTTTGTTTGTTTGTTTTTTTGCGGTATGCGGGCCTCTCACTGTTGTGGCCTCTCCCGTTGCGGAGCACAGGCTCCGGATGCGCAGGCCCAGCGGCCATGGCTCACGGGCCCAGCCGCTCCGCGGCATATGGGATCCTCCCAGACCGGGGCACGAACCCGTATCCCCTGCATCGGCAGGCGGACTCTCAACCACTGCGCCACCAGGGAGGCCCTCTCTGTTGTTTTTTAATTAATTAATTTATTTGTTTTTATTTTTGGCTGTGTTGGGTCTTCATTTCCGTGCATGGGCTTTCTCTAGTTGAGGTGAGCGGGGGCTACCCTTCGTTGTGGTGCGCCGGCTTCTCATTGTCAGGGCTTCTCTTGTTGCGGAGCATGGGCTCTAGGTGCATGGGCTTCAGTAGCTGTGGCTCTTGAGCTCTAGAGCGCAGGCTCAGTAGTCTGTGGCGCAGGGGCTGAGTTGCTCTGCGGCACGTGGGATCTTCCTGGACCAGGGCTCGAACCCATGTCCCCTGCATCAGCAGGCGGATTCTTAACCACTGCGCCACCAGGGAAGCCCATCTCTCTGTTTTAAGGTCAGTCGATTAGCAACGTGAATTCCATCTGTAACCTTAATCCCTCTTGCCATTTAACATGACATATTCACAGGTTCCAGGAATTAGAACACAGATATCTTTGGTGGAGAGGGGAAGGTCATTATTCTGCCTGCAACAGATGGTTATTTCGTATTTTACTCTTGCATTATTAATCAATCTTTTGCACATATATCATTTCTGTCTTCCTATAACATTGCTAATCCCTCCCATAGTGACCAATATGGTGCCTGGCATAAAGAATCATCTGTAGATTGATTCTGTTGTTTCTTTTTAAGGATAAGGTTGGTGTGCTTAAGTCTCACGTTTACTGGAAGTTTACTATGTGTCTGGCATTGCCCTGTTAGCTTTCCTGTCTTCAATTCACTTAATTCTCTGAGGTAGGTACTGTTATTATCCATGTTTCACAGATGTGGGAATGGAGGTTCAGAGAGATTTAGTCATTGGCCCAAGACCACACAGCTAGCAAATGGCAGAACTCTGAGTTCAGAGTTGTGAGGTGGGTGGAGTATGAGTATGGGCGCTTTTGCTGACTGACCCCAGAGATGATCCTCTGTAATGAAAGTTACATTTTTCTGCCTTTGCCACTTCCAGACCTCAGGCCTCATTATGCCACAAAACTGACCTGAAATAACCCTTCTGCTGGTCATCCTCATAATGGCTGCTTGTCTGAGAAGGGAAATCATTAAAATGGAGAGAAGGGAAAATCGAAGAAAATAGAGTGCTTCTGGCCTCTCCTGCCAGCTAATTCTCATTGAATAACGCCTGCCTAACTCTTCCTGAAAAACCATTTCACAAAGCACTCTCCTATTCAAAAGTCTTCTAAGCCTCCCTAAAGGCAAACTTCTGTAAAACCTCCGTTTTGCTCAGGGCAAAATTCCTGTGCTTCACTTTCCAGACCTTGTATGATCCATTTATTTATTTACAACAATAATGACTGAGTTCTTATAGGACTATTTAGTATGCCAGGGGAAGGTAGGACAGTACAACAGAAGCAACACAGGAGTTAGAAAAAAGAAGAGAGTTTCCATTTAGAAGGTCAGGAAATAGAGAAAGTGGTGTTCCAGTAGGTTGCAAAAGAAAGGAAGAATTTGCATATGTAGATTTAAGGGAAGTGCATCCCAGAAACTGGAATTGTTTGAGTCAAGATGCAGAGAAGAAAAAAATATTGGAAACATTTAGAAAATGGAATGGAAAATTCAAAATTTAGGTGGAGGCAGAATTAGAAAGGCCTGGGAAGGTTGATGTTGATGCTGGTGATGATGATGACAGCGGTTAACATACATAGAAGACCCTGCGCATTGATTATGTTGTAGGCACTGTACAGGCCCTTTCTAGTCATTGTGTCATTCAGTCCTTACAACTGTATGAGGTAGAGACTGGTTTTATCTTCATTACAGAGATGAAAAAACGAAGGAATAGAGAATTTTATCCCCATTACAGAAGTGGTCGAACTGAGGCAGAGAGAGCTTGCCCAAAGTCAAACAGCTGGAGAGGAGGGAACATAGAATTCAGATCCAGGTCTGCCTGACTCCAGAATCTACGCTCCTAAAAGCCGTGCCATGAGCCACGAACCATGAGCCATTCAACTGAGGTCCTTGGACTTTGAGTCTGGGCTCAGGAGCCATGGAAACTTGGTAAGCTGTAGAGTGACATGGGGCGTTAAGACGGTTATTCTCTCAATGGACGTGTTTCCACGTGTGAGTTATAGATTAGTTACCAAAAATTCAGTTCACAGACATAAAACACTTCTGGATCATTCCTCCATGATCCCTGCCTTTCAAGAAGGCAGAGAGGCACCATTCTTCTTCCTGCTGATAATTTTCTCTTCATCCCTCCACAGTCCCCCTCCCCTAACCCCTGGCTTACCCCGGTCAGCATCATAAATGTAGACAAATTTTTGCCACTTGTAATGGTCGATGATACTGATGAGGGCATCCTGCAGCTCGGGACGCAGCTGAAGGACAAACTGGTTGGATGTGTCAACAGGAAAGCTCGGTGTAATGAAGCAGACATGGAGGGCCCCGCAGAAGGAGGTCAGCATGTTGACAGTCCTCCGTTCATAAAACCCAAAGATGGCATAGACTCCTTTAGAGAACTGGGAACAGACTGGAAGAGGAGAAGAGAAAAATTAATGGATGGAATATACTGCAAACATGCTGTCAGGTGGCTCTAAAACTAATTCATCCACTAGTCTATCCATCCAACCCATCATCCATCTGTTATCTAGCCATCCACCCATCCAACCAATCCATCACTCTATTCTTTCAACCCACCAATCTTTCCAACTGTCCATCCATTTTACCCATCTGTGCATCCATTCACCCAATCATCTGTCCAACCCACCCATTCATCTGTCGAATCCAATGTTTATTAGGTACCAATTCCATACCAAATGTTGTCATGGTTATTAATTATAAATATATGCAAAGCTGTTTTGTTTGCTCTTTCACTTTATCTGTACAATGCCTTTATTAAGGTAGGAAAAGGATGGCTGGGTCATTTTTTAAAGGGGAAAACCAAGGCTCAGAAAGTTAATGAACACGTCCAAGGTAGCACAGCTAGACCGTATCTGAGTTAGGCAGGTATCTTGAACCCAATCCAGTGATCTGTCTATGACACTGCCCATCACGTCAAGGCAAAGCACAATAAGATGCCTTAGGAAGAAGGTCTGTCAGCTTGCTGCTGATACCCGTTCAAGAAAACAAGGGTAGATTTTCCCAGCCAACCCTTAGTTTTCAGTGTACATTTCTCTGCTGATGTTCATCTTGTGTTTGTACATCCTCCTGGCTGATTTTTCAGCCCCCCGCCCCACAATGTATCAGCCACAATAGTAGCTTAGCTGTGTGAGCAACCCCACAGGAGCTATTTTGTAAGATCCCAGTGCAGTTACCTGTACTGGTTTGTGTTCGGTTACACTGCTGGTTAGAATATAATGCTAAAAAGTCCAAGGTTATGGGGCTAAGTCCAGGTAATTCCACTACTAAACTTCATTATAATATGTGATACAGGATAAGGGTTCATAGACTTTGCCCCAGTCAAGCGATCAACCCCAGTGCCAACCCCAGTGCCTGAAAATTACCGTCTTGATGTGGATGGTGAGGCAGACGAGTCATCCTCATCACAGTAGCAGTGTTTTAGGGCGCTCTGCCGTATATGTTAAGCTGTTTAGTTCTCATCACGACCCTGTGACTTTGGTATCATCAATGTTCTTTTAAGAGGATAATGTTGATATTCCTAGATCTTCTGCTCTCTTTACCATATAACCTGCTTCCATGACCCCGTACTGCCTTTGTAGATGGGCTCTCAGATTATGCTCCATGAGCATTGCCCAAACGTGTTCCATGAACATTAGCCCCGCAGAATGCTCCTTAAAAAAGAAAAGGCTTCTTTGCTCAGAGGAATTTGGGAAATGGTGCAAACCCTGTCCTCCTCTTGGAGTTTCAAACTGCATACCAGCTACATAAAAGATGGAGAGGAATCCTGTTCAACTTTAACACAGATTTTGTCAAATCCATACGCCCCCAGGACCCTTTGTTGGTGAATACTTTTTAACATGTTACTGATGCACTGGGCCACGCTGCACTAAAGAATGCCATTAGCCACTGGGACCCAGTTGCCTACTGAGTCTCAGTTCTCAGTCAGTCCCTACACCCTCCCTTCATGTCCCTGAAAGATAATCTCTTAAAGACTGTAATGGAACCATACAAGTCATCTGTCTAACTTCCAGGGTAACCCAGCATACCATCTACAGGAAACCTGGCAGGTGCACTTTATTGTGTGTGTGTGTGTGTAAATTTAATTTTTATTTTATATTGGAGTATAGTTAATTTACGATGTTGTGTTAGTTTTAGGTGTACAGCAAAGTGATTCAGTTATACATATACATATAACCATTCTTTTTCAGATTCTTTTCCCATATGGGTTATTACAGAATATAGAGTTCCCTGTGCTATAGGGAACAAGTAGATCCTTGTTAATTGTCTATTTTATATATAGTAGTGTGTATATGTTAATCCAAACCCCCTAACATCTGCTTGCGTACTGAATTACTGGGCATGCACTGCTTCTCAAGGTGCCCAGTCCATTGACTGACCACTCTTTGAAACCAGAGCCTCATAGGCCTGCTCTTAACCCACTCCACAGCCCTCCTTGTATCCAAAGGTGGCCCTCATGGACCCCAGCTTTATGGCATTTGGTTTTCAGTAGTGATGTTCATCCTCCACCTAAAAACCAGAGGGATCCTTTTAATTAGAAAAACAAAAAACAAAAAAACAAAACACACTGTTTCCCTTCCTTGTGCAAAAACCTCTTAAAAATTTTGAGGTTTCCCACTGCACACAGGAGAAATCCCCAAACATCTGACCATGACTCAGAGGCAGAGTAACCTGTCCCTTTGCCCCCTCCTACCTCACACCACTGCCCTTGCTCCCTGCTCTAGCCGCCTGGCCTTCGTTCTGTTCCTCCGGCCTCCACACTTGTTCTGCCCTGGAGACTCTGCCCTCCACCTGCGGTGCTCTTCCCTTACTTCTTTGCAATGCTCACTCCTTTTCAGCAATTTTATCTCAACTCAAATCTCACCTCCTTGAACAGGACTTCTTTCATCACCTCTTCTAAATAGTGATTCCACCCTCCCCTCAACCCTCTGTAAGTCTCTATCACATCTCCCTGTCTTATCTTTCATACTTGAATTATTATTATTTGAAGGTGTTTTCTTTTTTTACTTGTATGTATCTGTGACTGTTCCGGTCAGTGTTAATTCCCTAAAAACAGGGGTCTCGGGCTTCCCTGGTGGCGCAGTGGTTGAGAGTCCGCCTGCCGATGCAGAGAACGCGGGTTCGTGCCCCGGTCCGGGAAGATCCCACATGCCGCGGAGTGGCTGGGCCCGTGAGCCATGGCCGCTGAGCCTGTGCGTCCGGAGCCTGTGCTCCGCAATGGGAGAGGCCACAACAGTGAGAGGCCCACGTACCACAAAAAAACAAAACAAAACAAAAAAAAACAGGGGTCTCAGTTATGCCCCAAAGCCAGCATAACGCCTGGGACATGGTAGGTGCTTAATAAATGTTTGTTGAATGAATGATGAGTGCTTGATGAGAGCACTGCACAAGGGGATGAGGAGGAACCATTGGGTCACCCTGGACCTCTTCCTCCCCTGCTCTGGGTAGGCGTCTTCTGAAGTAGCTATTTATCCTTCACTACTCACACTCTTTTCTCTTTCACCCTAACGAGGACACTCTAGCCACTTGCAGCCGACAACAGGCACTGTCTTTAAGTGTCTATTGTAATTGCCAGAATCAAGATTTCCATATATATGGATTTCTCCACCAGGAAGCATACACTGTATATTATTCTCCCTGTGTTAGATATAGATTTGTCAAAAAGCACAATCTATCTTACTGGGTGAGGTGTGTATAGGGAGCACATAAACCCCGTTAGCATATTATAATATGCTCTCTGCAGTATTTTTAGGATCTTTACTTTCCATACTGCAATGAAATATTATTTAGTGGGATATAAATCTCATGTTCCGATCTATTCCCTGACGACATCTACTTGGTTTCACACCTTTAGCTGGGTCTCTGGGGCCCTCATGGCCAGTGTTTCCTGCTGGAACTTTAGAAGTAGAGGAGGAATGGGTAAGATGGGGTGGAAGAAATGGGCGCAGATAGGCACGATCGAACCCTTACACACATGGAGGCCAGGATGTTTCCCCCGTCCTTGAATTATCTCCCTATTTTTCCCTTTTGCAAATCTCTTTTCCCTTAAATTGAGTGTGTTATTCTCTAAGGCTAAGAGGGTACGTTTAACCAGTGCTCCCTAAAAGAGCATGGCTTGGAGGTAGCCTGGCCTGGATTTACTCAAGTGGACCCTGGTCTGCCGAGTTGCTCAGCATTTGACCTTCAATCTGGCTCCTCATTTCAGCTAAGCCTGAGCAGCAACAGCGAGGGAGAGGGAGAGACTAAGAGTCTGTAGGCCCCAAGGCCTGTGGGAGAATGCATAATTGGTTACACGTTCAGAAATATAATTAGTTGTAGCACATTTCTTTAAATCTGTCACAGTAAATATTCAATTAGAAAAGATAACTTGGTCTTGTAGAAAAAGTACTAGATTAGATGCCAGAAGACCTGGAGGATTCTTTTTGGTTTTATCACAGCACAGTATTACGTGACCTTGAGCCAATCCCAGGCTCTCCCTGCACCTCAGTTTCCATCTGTAAATTGGCGCTTTGAACTCCATAAGGGTTAACATCTCTTCAAGCTCCGACAGTCTACGTCCTAGTCTAATTAGTTGAAAAATATTTACTGATTGAGCACACTTTGGTTATTTGCTCATCAGACTTGTAGCAACCTCCAGTGCAGGTTTTCAAACCTAGAAATCAGATAAAGGCTCTGAGTTCTCGGATCCGATTGTAATAGAATCCTAGCACTAAATCTAGGTGCATTCAGAGTCTTGAGTTGTATTTAAGGTACAATTTTGAATGTGATAGGTGAGTTAGTTACCTAGCAGAGAGTAGATGAGAGAAGGCAAATCAGAAAGGGGGCTAGAGGTGGAGTCCTTGTATTGTCAGGTACAGCAAGCCTGAGGGGAGAAAAGGGCGCACTGAAAAGCAGCCTCGCAACCCTGCTGTGTACTGGTCCAGTCAGACTCTCAGGCTGACAGTGAATCAGAGCAGGGGGGACTGTGTGCGTGTCCTCCATTTAAGACAGCAGTGGCGCATACAGTGCCTCTGTATAGTAGCATATTAGGAGCTGACGTTTGAGCACTTACGAAGTGTCAGACACCGTGCCAAGGACATTCCCGTGCATTGACTTCTTTCATCCTGTGAGGTAGGTTACAAATCGGGAAGGGCAGGCCCAGGGCCAGCACAGTGCAAAGCTGAGTTCTGAACTCCACCAGTCAGACCACAAGGCTTGAGCTCTTGACCTCTGTGATATGCCACCCCTTCCCTCCCTCCAACAATATTGGAAAGAAACAGTCATGGCATATGGGACAGCTTCAGCTTCTAGAAAATCCTCTCACGTAGCACTCTGCCTTCCTCTGTTGCCAGATCAAGAAGCATTACTGCATTAGGGTCTGTTGATATGAAAACAAAACCTAGAGACTGTCATACAGAGTGAAGTAAGTCAGAAAGAGAAAAACAAATATTGTCTAATATAGCTTACATGTGGAATCTAGAAAAATTGTACAGATGAATTTACTTGCAAAGCAGAAATACAGACACAGATGTAGAGAAGAAACGTATGGATACCAAGCAGGGAAGGGGTGTGGGATGAATTGGGAAATTGGGATTGACATATACACACTACTATGTATAAAATAGATGACTAATGAGAACCTACTGTGTAGCACAGGGAACTCTACTCAGTGCTCTGTGGTGACCTAAACAGGAAGGAAATCCAAAAAAGAGGGGATATATGTATACGTATAGCTGATTCATTTTGCTGTACAGCAGAAACTAACACAACATTGTAAAGCAACTATGCTCCAGTAAAAATTAATAAAACAAAACAGAAGAAAACTGGGTGGTGCTCGATGCATTCCCCTCTTGTCCCTGGGGATCATGCAGAGCATATACACACACATCTGTTCTTCTGTTGGTCCATACATGTGTGCATCCACCCATCCATCCAGCTCTTGACATCCAGCATCTACCATCATGAGACTCTGTGTTAGGCAGCGGACATGCAGTATTGAAAAAGGCAAGCCCCAACTTCGACGTCACCTTGACAGTGGGAGAGGCCAACACCAAACCAGTCCATTACACTTCCCTGTAAGTGCTGTGGCAGGGATGTGGTCGGGGTTCAGGCAGAGACACCTAAGCCCGGCCTTTGGGGACCTCAGAGAAGGCTTCCAAGAGGAAGTGCCAGCTTTGACCTTGAAAGATAATTGGGGATCAGCCAGGAGAGGGAGTAAGGGGAGTATGCTGCAGTTGCTTGCTCATGAAGAGGATTTCAGGTGGAAGGGAGAGCGACAGCAAAGACCTGGCAGAGAGAAAAGCCATCGCACGTTCAGGGAACCCTGCCAGAGTGTCAGATTCCGAGGTCCCTGCCTCTAAGAGATTCTGTAGCGGAATGTGTCCAACAATCAGAGCAAGTAAAAAATGAGGCCAGGAATTCCCTCTTGGGGAGGCAGGAGGGCAGGCCCCGGCGAGGGCAGGAAAACCCACGCTCTGCACGGGTGCGGGCTGTCCAATTCCATCATCGCTTTGCTCAAACCTCTTTGATAAGTACTCCTGGTTAAGGCACCATCCACTTAGTATCAATAAATCTCCCAGCCCTGGGCACTCGCCCTGACAGCTCTCTCCCAGGGAGGGAACTCCTGGTCTTAGCAACTTCTTTTTTATTGTCACTTCATTTAAGGCCTCTCACACCGACATTCCTCCTTGGCTCCTGGCTGCAGTCCCTGGAGGTGTGGCAGCCTCATGGTAAATAGTGGATAATGAGGTGACAGGATGGCTTCATTCTGGGGGAGGGAGATGGAAAGTGTGTGTGTGTAGGTGGGGGGACTTTTAGACACTCATCCTGCTTCTCTAATAATTCTATCCTTACAGGTGGGAATGACATTCTTGCTCTGACTCTAACCTTGTGACATCAAATGTGCTTTATTTCTGTCGCTCAGAGGACAGTAAGAGTGCCCTCCATCCCCTTACACTCTCTTGCATCCAAGATCTGGTAGTGACATGTAGTGAATTACCATAATAGATATAAATTGTCCCCATCTCCTCTAAACGACAATTATTTAGGGTTCTGAGACATGTCCAGGGCTTCTCTGTCATTTACTAGATAAAACCTTATTGTTCATTTGTTAAATCAACAAATATTTTTTGAGCACCAGAAACTAATATTGCCAGAAAACTGGGATGCAGGGATGACATAAGACAGGTGTGTCTTCTGCCTTCTCACAGTTTAGAGAAGAGTTCTACGTTTTATTTATTGATTGATTGATTTTTGGCTGCGTTGGGTCTTTGTTGCTGCGTGCGGGCTTTCTCTAGTTGTGGCGAGCGGGAGCTACTCTTTGTTGTAGTGCGTGGGCTTCTCATTGCGGTGGCTTCTTTTGTTGCAGAGCACAGGCTCTAGGCTCACAGACTTCAGTAGTTGTGGCACGTGGGCTCAGTAGTTGTGGCTCACGGGCTTTAGAGCGTAGGCTTAGTAGTTGTGGCACACGGGCTTAGTTGCTCTGTGTCCTGTGGGATCTTCCTGGACCAGGGCTCAAACCCATGTCCCCTGCATTGGCAGGTGGATTCTTAACCACTGCACCACCGGGGAAGTCCAGTAAGTTTTAAATTAAGGGAAAGGAAGGTTATTTTGAGAGAGTAATAGGGGTATAAACATAGAATAAGTAGTCATAACTACCATTATAGCTAGTGTTTACTGAGCACTTACTACAGGCACGCACAGTGCTAAGCACCTGTGTCAATATCCAGGTAGAGGGACCAGTTTATCCAAAGGCAATGAGGTAAGAGAGAGGAAGGAACCTTAGAGAAGCTCCAGAAAAGCCAGTACAACTAGGGTGGGGACTTTGGCACAGAGTTGGGGGGGGCGACCAGATTGCCAAGGGCCTTGCCAGGACTAGAGAAGTTAAGCCCCTGAGTCTTGTGTCCATGTTGCATTTCCTTTGGCTTTGGTTTCACCTCAGCTTCATAGGGCTTCTCTTCACCCTGGCCTTGGAGCCCAGTTGGGACAGGGCAGCAGAGGGAGATGCGGAAGAGGAGGCATCCTCCCCTGCTCAGATTCGTGCATTTATTAAGAAACATGAGTGTTAATTACCAGGCACTGAAAGCCACTGAGATGTGACACGGTATATGAGGCTAAGAATTAGATCAAGACTGAGCTCAGTGGTCCTGGAATTAGACTCACCTTGTGGGCTGACACATGAAACCAGGGACAGCGGAAGGACAAACAGACTGAGAGATTGTAGGTTCTGCTGGAAAACTCTTCAGGTGCCTGACATGGTTCTGGAAAAGTAAACGCAAAGAAGCAAATCTGGGACCATGAACAAGCCCCTTTTTCTCGCTGGGCTGCATTTTCCCCATCTGGACAATGAAGTTTACACTAAATCAGTGTTTCTCGTGTGTGTGTGTGTGTGTGTGTGTGTGTGTGAAATACCTCCAATAAAATGCCTATACTCATTGGAGATGTCTAGTTCTATAGACAGGGAATTTCTCTTTCTTCTATCTATCTACTCACCCACCCTTCCAACAAATGTTTACTGTGCACATGGTGTATGTTAGACAGCAGGGGTGCCAGTGGGATACAACACTGAAAACCTGCCATCATGGAGCTTAGGATCTAGAGAGGGGAGAGGGATGATACACAAATCAGCAAGATTATTTGGGATACTGTGTTACGAAGACAATAACATGGGATGATGTGAGAGTGACTGGAGAGACTGCTTTAGATAAGACGGTGAAGGAGACCCTCTCTGTGGCACTAACATTTAAGCTGAGAAAATGAACCATAAAAAGGACTGGCCAGACAAAGAGCCAGGGAAACAGTTTTAGGCAGAAGGAACAGAAAGTACAAAGGCTCTTAATAAGGTTCAGGAAAAGATTGAGGAGTTTGAGAAATAGAAAGCCAGGGTAGACATAGTGTAGGACAAAGGAGAAAAGCAGTAGAAACGAAGGTGAAGAAAAACAGATCATATAACTCTCTGAGTAAACTTAATGCTCCCCTAAGGTGTATGGTACTTCATGTGTGGCTTGGGTACCTGCAGAATCCTAGAACATCACCTTGGTCTGAGATGGTCAGTACTAGCTGATCTTACCAGACCTTTCAGCTCTAACATCCTATAGCTCAAGGCAATGGAGGAGACACAGTAGAGGGGAAGGCGGTTATGACTGAGTGGAAAATGGGAAAGGGAACATCTTCTGACTCAAGTGTAATGGGGCTGCAAAAATGGACCAGTGAGTTCATCAGGTTCTTGTGTAGATGCTGCTGTTCTTGGATGCTTCTTGGCTTGCTTTAGATTCTGGGCCTTTGCCCACGCTCTTGTTCTAGCCTGCACAGCCTTCCTGACTTCTGCCTTTTTCCTCTCCAAATTCTTACTATTCTTTAAAAGTTCAGCTCAAATGCCACCTCTTCTGTGAACCTCTCATGCCTCCCCATTTCTAACTGTAATCTAAAGATCTCCATCCCTCTCTTAAATGTCCTTAGAAATTTATGCCTCTTACAAATTTTTATCAAGGCCTCATGTTTTATTAGTGTGAGTTCTTTGACTGGGAACAGAAATTAATGCATGCTAACTGAAGACAAAAGAAGAAAGGATGGGGGTACCCTCAGCTCAAAGACTGGACCTTAGAGAGACAGAAATTGCAGGAGCTCGGGGAATCTAGATGTGAGAATTTCATGGACGGTATCTTCAGAGTGTCACTGTTGCCCCAGCCATTTGTGATCACTGCTCCACACAGCTCGAGACTGGCCTTTTTCAGGTTAGGAGTCATCCCTTGGTCAAGGGAAGGCAGGGAAACTAACTAATTATCTTTCTAAGATTACTAAGGAAGTAATCTTACTAAGATGTCAGCCAAAGGAAAATGAATACATTGTGGATAGAGAGAAGATGGATGTCAGGCATATCAAACCAACAGATGTCTACTAAATTTGTATTTTCTAGTATTTTATAATATAAGTCAAAGTCTAAGACCATAAAGGAGCTCTGTAAATGTCACATGCATCTGAACACCAAAGTTAGGTAAGGAGTTACTTCTAATTCAGTTGCTGTTGCCTGTCTCCTATGGGTTAGACACTGTGGAACAGAGTGGTGAATAAGATAGACGATGCCTCTGCCTTCATAAAGCTTATTTTATTCTTTACAATCCCTAGAGGGCATCACACAATGACTACAGAGTATTCCTGGTAAATGAAAGAATGAAAAATGAACGAATGCAGATCATTCACCTATATTAATCAATTGATACTATTCTTGACAATTGACCTAATCTTGCTTCTGTGGCATTTCTTGCATTGGGTGGACTCATTATTCTTCTTTATATTATTAAATGACGTTTTGTGTATTTATATCTTTCATCCACAACTGAGGTGTAAGCTCCCTTGAAAGCAGAGGCCTTTCAACTCTATGGTTTTTCTTGGTTATGTATAATGTGATGTATCCTATATAGAGCTGGGCAGGGAATCAACATAAATGCTTGGTGATATTACTTGTTTCACAGTCTTCTAAATTTAGCTGACCGTCTCACAACCATGAGCTTAGGGGGGTATGCATTATCCCCTGCCCCTTGTCCAAATTCCCCCTGCTTCAGCCCACTGAACTCTGTCACTCCCTGTTATCTTAAGCCAGTAGAGAATGAGAGCCGTGCTCCTAGGCTGGCGTCCAGAACCCAGACAACCTTAATGTATTCCATGCACAACACCCAGTCTCCTTAGCCAGTGCTCCCTGGCAAGAAGGTTTACATCCCATTACATAATTCAATCCTTAGGATGTCTAAAGGATTCAGAACGAGGGCATTTTCACCCTGCATAGCAAACTATGCAACCATGTAGTATTACAGGAAGAGGATCTTTCAGAGATAGTTCATATAATCACACACACACACACACATACATATGTGTGCTGTCCTCCTTGACGTATCACTTAACCCAAGAACCATCATAGGGTCATAGATTGTTAGTGCTAAAAGGTACTGGATCTTGAGGGCCTATTAGCCTAGGGAAAAGCCTCCTAAGAGGCAGCTGTCTGCCCAACTCCACTTTGAAGTCTACAGAATTTACATGTGCTTGGAATATGCAAAACCTGATGTCAAGGGTGTCACTAGCCACAGGTAGAGCCTCCTGGAGACGTCAGCATACTGGAGACCTCTCACTACCTATCTGTTCTGGGTGACTGCGCCTACTTGGGAAAAATACTATTCTTCATCTTATTTATTATTATAGTTCCGTCACCTATTGAGTGTTTACCATAGGCCAAAGCCTGTTCTAAGCACTACCATTTACTCCTCGCAACAATCCTGTATTTGTTTTTCCTATTTCATGCATTGAGGAAGCTAAAGTTCAGGGAGATTAATGAATCTCTCACAAGTCATTCATGTGATAAGTGGCAGAGCCTGGCATATGAATCCAGGTCTGTCCTCCTCCCTGGCCTGTGCCTTGAACCATGCTAACTCTGTCCCCTGAAAGTCTGTCATCACAAACCAGAGCTTTCATTCCCTTGATGATAATAACAGCCAACACTGAGCACTTACTGAGTGCCTAGGATTATGCTATGTGTTTTCCATGAATTGCTCATTTACTACTATTTTAGTAGTATCGAGTAGGGAGACAGTTATTATCCCCATTTTATGGAGAAAAAACTGAGGCCAATTAACTTGCCCAAGGTCACATAGCCACAAAGTAGAAGATTCAGCGTCCAAACACAGGAATTCCAACTTGAGAGCCATTGCTCTGATCCTCTATGCCAGGTGTCAGCAGCTTTTTCTGTAAAGGAACAAGTAGTAAGTATCTTAGGCTTTGAGGGCTCTGCAGTCTCTGCTGCAACTGCTCTATTGCTGTTTTTGTAGCACAAAAGCAACCAAAGACAATCCGTAAATAAGTGAGTGTGAAACTTTATTTACCATGTAAAACTTTATTTACAAAAACAGGCATTGTGCTGGATTTGGCCTGTGGCCAACTCCTACTCTATGCGATTCTGCTACTGGATGGCAAGAGAGATGAAATGCTGACATTTTGAGAGAGGTAATAATTGCTCATAGTGTATTATATGATTTTTAAATCTCTCACATCCATTTTCTCTTGTGAATACCCAGTAAGGTGGGCAGGGCATGACTGATGACCCTTGAGCCCACATACAGATGAGGAACCAGGGATCCTTTAGGTGGGGGATGATGGACACAGGTGTGAACCCATGTCCTTCTTTCCATGTCTTGTGATTCTTCTGCAGTGGCTTTGGTTATTCACACTGCGGGGCGGGCAGGGGAAAGGAACCATGAGAGAGTCAAAGTCAATCACTGACATCCCGATATGACTGAGGCTGCTGCTTGCTGCTTCAAAGCCCTACTGGTTTTGAAGCTCACAGACTGACTCCAGCTGAAGTGTTGACACAAGCACAGTCCTACGCCAAGTAGGTGGTGGGGTTCTGAGTTCCAGGCTCCTCTCCTGTGCACTCGCTGGCTTTGGGCTAGAGGAGGCTGTAACACTGCCTCCTGGCTAAAGGCTTCTCTGATGAGATGGCAAGGGGGACCCGAGCTTTGAGAGGACAGCTGCTTTCAGAGGCTTATTTAAAAAGTGGATATGTACCAGGGGATACACGACATTGTGGCTGCACCCTTTAAAGCCAAGGCTCAGGCACATGTAGGGGCTTAGTCAGGAGTGCTGGGTCAGGGGCTCGGTCTGGGGCTAGGGGGAGGGGCTGGACAAAGTTGGAACTTGGATTTGAGGCTGAGGTCAGGGCTCATTCTAGGGTTGGGTTCTGGGGTCGACGTTAAGGCTGCCGACCAGGGCTGGGGTACATGTTTACTCAGTCTCATTTGGGGGTAGGAGGTGGGGTTCACTGAAAAGTCCAGGTAGGGACTACATCTACCTAGCTCTGCCACTGTGCAGCCTTTGAGATCTAGCAGAGTAACCAACTAGAGCAGAATAGATAAAAGCAAGGACACTAGCCAAAGGGAAGAAGGTTATGGGAGAGATCAGCCTCATAGCTTCCTCTGCCTCTGGCCCAGTCACCAGCCTGTGCCACCTACCCCCCCATCACACAGCATCTTCTGCTGGTTCATGTATGAACTATCCCTGCAAGGAACACCAGGTAAATCATTCAGGAAATGAAGCCAGACTCGTCCTTTGCCGATCTTGATTTCGTTCCCTGGGTGAGTGGGAAAAAATATTTTGTTTCTCATTTGCTATTCTTTTCCTATAAAAATCATGCATATAAATAGGTTTTCCTAAGCCAAGTGGCAAGCCTACAATACACTGCACACCGTGAGCTTGATTAGCGCCTGTCCGTCAAGGCAAAGTTGCATGGAAATCCTCAGATGACTGCCTGAGGGTGCCCTATATCAGTGAAATTCATTTTTCCAGCGAGGGTGTATTCACGGAGGAGGTGAAAGGACAGCACTGAAGGGTGAAATAAAGCTACAAAAACAAGAGGTTCCGGCTCTCAAAACCATACGACACCACCAGAAACCAAACTCTACCCCATCTGATACCTGAATTCACGCATGACCCCTGCCCTTGGCTGATTTTTCGAGGTGAAACCTAACCAAGTGAGAGGTGGATACAGAAGAAAAGCTCAACCTTTTTTTTTTTTTTTTTCTTTTCTTTTCCTGCTCTTCTAATCCAGGTCTCAGAAAAGCACACTGAGAAGAGCGAATTTTAAACAAATGCTCAACCGGTAGCATCTTATTATGAACGTGTACTTGCCTTTCCGTCCTAACAGGGATGTGAAGGTCAGTCAAGAATTTACTAATAAGGGCACTTGGAATTTTAAGGCTGCAAATTTTAAGCCCTTCCTACCTCTCCTGTACCACGTCTGCTCCCAGGCCACGCCCCTGCTGCCTCTGCTTCACACTGGTCTTTCTTTGACCTTTCAGGACAGTCCAAACGTTTTTGCCCTGGGGCTTTTGCACAAGCTGTTCTCCCCTGGAAGGCTCTTCCAACCCTCTTCAAGTGGCTGACTCCTTATTCTTTAGGCCTCCGCTTTAGTGTTCTTTCTTCAGAGAGGCTTTCTCTATACTCTTGCCCTTTTATTCTCTATAGCAGTACTGTGTTTATTTCCATCATAGCTTATCTCTGTCTTTAGTTATCCCCTTTAATGTTTCGTTCATTGGTGTAATTATTTCATTTCCCCCAGTATGGCAGAGATCATGACTATTTAATCTCCTGCTCTAGTCCTAGCCTCTGACACAGGAGAGGCACCAAGACATTTGCTTGGATGGAATGGATGAGTGAATGACTAAACAAGCTGCTAGTTCTCCATATGACCTTAAGAAAGTTATTTCTCCCCTTTGGAGTTCATTTCCTCATTAGTAAAAAAAGGAAGAGTGAGACTCAATTAGCTCTAATGCTCTTCCACCTCTAAAAATACACGTTTCCTTATTTATCATTTTCCAGATGGGAGGGTTGAGGCCTGGAAGCACGCTGTCCAGCCCAGGGACTGGAACTCAGGTCTCCTAGACAACTTCCAACCAAGACTCTTTAGCAAAAGCCCAACTGCCTTCTCTTCAGAGACACCTCCCCCGCAGCCAACTCCCCGGTATTTAGTTCCCTTTGTACCAAAATCTGAATCACTTTTCAAGGTTTCTCAAAACATGGGATGAAATGGCTCCTGCTAAGCAACAGTCCAGGCTCCTTGAATTCTACAAGAAATTCTGAGAATAGAAGCATTTCTTACTGTCCAGAGGTGTTCTCTTTGTATGTCCCCACTCAATTGAGATCCAGGAGTGTGTGTGGGAGGGGAAAGGCTGAGATTCAAACTAATTCTGGGGAAAAGAGTAAGTGAGGAAGGAGAGAGTAAAAGGCACAGGCACAGATACAATGCAGAACTGCTGAGAGCATTTGAAGAAGGCATAAGCATGAAGCTACTGTACTATGTTTTTTGCTTGGGCATAATGCACCCACAGAGCTCCATGTGGGAGAACCTCACTGGCCCCAGTCCACCCCCAGCTTCATTCCTTAATAGTCCACCAAACACTGGAGACTACGACCACACTGCTGTGTGCAGCAAACCATCTCCTTCTAGGTCTCTCTGCCTCTGCACGCATTCCTCACAAATGCCTCTCAGCCCCTGAAAAACTTCTACACATCCTTCAAGACCCCAATCACATGTTGACTCCAGCGGGAAGCCTTCCAACCCTTCCAGAAAAAATTAATTACTTTCTCTGAGTTTCTCCTGTGCTTTCTTTCTTAGTATTATACTTATCTTGATAGTCTATAATTTCACAGTTTCATGACTGTCTTTTTCATCAGACCGTGAACTTCTGTAGGGCAGAGCTGGGTTTATTTTTAAAGTCGCACAGCCTAGCCCTGATCTTGATATAGTAGATGCTCAGTAACTTGTTTGTTGAATACATTTTCTTTTTCTCACCTGTGAAGTGAGGGCAATAATACCTGCCTTACTCTCTTTGAGATTACCCAAGCCCTACATTCACTGTAAAGTGTACACACGTCAGCCATCATCTTATTCAAGTTGCACAACTTAAATATGACATGGACTGGACAGGATATTATTATTCACTTTATCCAGATGAGCTCCCAAGGGTTAAGAGGCTTGCTCTGAGTAACACAGCCAACAACTATCAAACTAGAGAAAGAATACCAACTTGCTTGATTCCTGGGTTTTTTTTCCCCCATCAGATCACAAATGCCTTCCAAAAATTAGCTGTAAGTTTGGTCATGCTGATTGACTGACGAGAGAAAACATGGATATAAGTCCTTCTAAAGATGCCACAAATGTATCTACTTACTTCCACAGCCTACTACCCCTCCCCCGGGCTTAGTGCTGTCAGTCCTTACCACGCATAGAGTCAGCTCTCCATACCTGTGGGTTCCACAACCATAGACCAACCAACCGTGGATTGGAAATATTTGGGAAAAAAATCCAGAAAGCTCCAAAAAGCAAAATTTGAATTTGTTGCATACCGACAACTCTTTACATAGCACTTACATTGTATTTATAACTATTTCACACCATTTGCGTTGTATTAGGTATTATAGGTAATCTAGACGTGATTTAAAGTATACGGGAGGATGCGCATAGGTTATATACAAATACTATGCCATTTTACATAAGGGACTTGAGCATCCATGGATTTCGGTATCCGAGGAGGGTCTTGGAACCAGTCCTCCTCGGATACCAAGGGACGACTATACTTACTGCGTGTTGTCGCTTCCTTTATCACTTTCCTTTATCCCTGCTTCCACCTTGCCCTCTTCCCTTTTCTCACCTTCATCCCCACTCTTCACATAGCAGCCACAATGTTCTTTTAAAAATGGAAATGGGGTCCTGTCATAATCCCCTTGAGCTCCCAGAGGGTCCTCATCATGCTTTCAGTAATGTTTATATTCCCTTGTATGACCTGTAAAGGTCTGCCTTGTCTGAAGCCTGCTGATCTGGACAGTTTCATTCATCCTCTCCGTCTCCCCATCCACTGCTGCAGCTCCTCCAACACACCAAGCTCCCCCACTCCCCATGCTGTGCCCTCTACCTTGAACTCTTCTCTCCCACTTCTGCTTGGTTGTCTTCTTCCCATCTTTCAAGGACCACCCTAAGTAGGTCATTCTCTGTGCTCCGTCACCACATGCAGTTTGTTTCCTTCACAGCACTTTTCTCGAGTCGCAACTGCAGTGAAAACCCTTTTATCTGATGCAGTGGGGACTGTGATTAAACTATTTGAAAAATATGGTTAAAACAAAGAATCATAAAAATGATTCATCGCAGGTATTTTCTTTTAGCTTAAAACACCTAAGTGCACATGTATTTATCAGGCTTTTGTTGTAGTGGGAACTTGACATAAAATAAATGTAAGTGAAGAATTTTTTTGTGTTTTGCACCCGATCTTTAATAGTTGCCTTGCCTACACCTAGCACTACCATGTTTTTAGGGATGCATCTTTGAGCCTTTCAAAGTATTTAACTTAGTTTCCAGAGAAGTAAAACAACTTTTTTTTTGCATTTGTATTTTACCAGTTTACATAATTTCTGGTTGCACTGCAAAAATATGAGTAAAACACAGAAGTATAAATAGGTTTGGAAACAAATGGAATGGATTCCTAGCCACCTCCAACAAAGTTGATGTGAGCAGAAATATATGGGCTGATCAGAGAAGAGGCTACTCGCCAGAAGGTGTGGGGTTTACAGAGATAATGGAGAATGCAGGTCAATCCAAAGAGATGGTTGAATGGAAGTTGGTTACGAGAGACTTCACTGCATCTGATGGATGGTTGGCTTGTTGATTATCTCTCCCTCTTTTAGGCTGTATGTTTGTGAAGGCAGGGCCTCTCTCCCTTTTCCTCAGCTTGCCTACCCAGTACACAGCATAGTCCTTGGCATTCAGAGGTACAATCAATGCCAAGTAAATGAATAAACAAGTGAGGGGACTATTTCACTTCTTGGGTGAAGAATTTTGTTTCCTCAACTGTGAGAGGATTGGCATGGACTATGCCAGCATGGTCATTTTCAGATCCACATTCTGTTACCGCTAACCACATCCAGTAACCATGTCTGTGTTTCAGCTTCTGCTTTTCTCCATACCCTCTACACACACTTTAGAGCGTTAATGTTAGTGACCTCCCTCATACCTGCACACCACCCACCACTACAGCCATGCCAGTACCTAACCCCCCCCCGTTTTTTGGGGGGTTTAGGATAATCCCTTCCCTCAGTGCCTCCCCCCAAAACAAGTAAGGAGGTGGCGAGGCCAGTTCGGGCTGTAGTGCCAGAGCTGCTGGATTTGTTTCTTCGGCATGCTAGGCAACCCGGGGGCAGCTTTGAGCGTGGGGAGGACGGGCCTCTTCCACCCTGAAGATCTGAGTGGAAAGTTTGGACCCGCCTTATTGGAGAAATTGGGCAAGACTTCTGCCCCCACCCCCTCATTGCCTTGGGTTGGCCTTTTCTGGTTTCCATGGTGCTGGGATCCACAGAGCCAAGGTTAGGGGAGAGCCTCAGGAACGAAGCTTTCACGGGCCCTTCAGCCCACAGTGTGGCTCAGTGCAACAGCCGTGGAGTAAGAAACATTGGGTTTCTTTCTTTTTTTCCCCTTCCGTTTATTCCTTTGCCTCTCTCCCTCTCATATCTGAGGAAAGACAGGGACTGATCGAGAACTTGGGGATTCCGGTTACCAGCATAAGAACAGTGTCAACAAATGATGATGGTGATTTCTGATGTTACTAATAGCTGCTTATGTATACTGAGCCCTTTAATGCTAGGAACTAGACTACACATTTTAAAGTAATTAACAGTTCTAAATTTCTGTAACAGTCTGAGAGAGTACACACTTTCATTACTAGTATTATTATTATTTTATAAAAGAAGGACTGAGGCACAGGTAGGTGGAAGTCACAGAACTGATAAAGGCAAAGCTAGAATTCACACTTACGTATGTCTGATCCCACAAGGTGAGGTCTTCCTATTAAGCTAAAGTACCTTGAAGTGTATCTAATCATAACCTTCACTGAATAATTAATGTATTGACTCAGTACATCATATGCGATATAGTATGGGGAAAACAGAAACCAAGGCCCCTGCCTTTAAGAGGGATGTTCTAATATGATGAGGAAGACAGACTCCTGAACCATGGATAAAAACGGGACATGAGAAAATGAACTAAATTCTACAGTAGAAGTACAGCATGTTCTGTATATTCAGAGGAAAGGGCAAATCCTTCTCAAGAGGGAGACCAGGGCACATGGTGACTCCTAGCCTGCATGCCCGTGGAGCCCAGGTGCAGCTTTGGAATCTTCCTCAGCCTGGTTACCACCACCACAGCTGGACCTGTCATGTGAAACTAAAATCAGTTATCTCCTTGGTCTCAGGGGAGCAGGAGAAGGCAAGCCTTAAGGTCTCCTCATTTTTATCACCTCTCTATGATGTCGGTCATCACAAACGTTTCCCACCTGCCTTTTTCTCATTTCTTTGATGTCGACGCAGTTTAAAGTGTTTTTAATCTTCTCACCTCTCTGCCTGTCAGCTGGGCTCTGAGCTTCTAAGGCCCCATGTCAGTACAGGGCGTGTAAGAGGCATCTGAGGATGCTTGTGGGGGCAGAAACTGTGGGTACAACACGGACCTCAGGAGGGCTGCCCCTTCCAGCTTTACCCAAAGCCAGGAGGGAGGGTGAGGGAGGTGAAGGGAGGGAAGGAACTGCATCTTTGACCCCATCAGAGCTCAGGTCTACAGAGCAAAGGCACAGAGGTCAGGGGAAGCCATCCAGGGTGCACAGGCATGTGAGTTCCCACACTTGGGGTCGAATGCACAGACCCACCCCTGTCTGCCTCTCTGCAGAAACTTGACAGGTGTCTTCCTGTCTCTGGCCCTTGTGGTCCTCACTGGTAAAACAGAAGATTTGGCTCTAGTTCCCTGTGATCCCAACATCCCCTGATGATTCTCACAGCAGGGTGATGAACAGGAGACAGCAAAGCCGGGCTGTGGACCAGACAGGACTTTGAGAAGCTGACTCTGATAATGGCTTTTGTGCATTCACTGCTGGATCTGAATGTACCTCAAAGTGTGTACCCTCCGATGTAGAACCTTACTGCATGAAGAAGAAGTGAGAAAACAAACCTCGATAATTTGGTCCATTGTATGGACAAGAACACCAAAACACAAAACCAAAAAAGCAAAACTGTGATTCAGCAGTAGGCAAAGGTGCTGGCTCTGCAAGGGTCTGGGGAGAGGGAAAACGCAGACAGGGTGAAGGCAAATGCAAAGGAATATGTAGGTGCATTTAGTTAATTCTGGAAGTTGTCTGAGTATCCAGCAGTGGCTGGTTAGCCTCAGATGTTGCCCAGATGAGCTACATAATGTCCAGTGCCTTAGGAATCATAACGAGAGTAAAAGCTATCATTCATTGAGTATTTGCTAAACACTTGCATTACTAAACATTTGTCGTAATTAATTTCTTTATTCCCCACAAAAAAGATACTAGTACCCCCTTTTACAGATGAAGATACCAAGGTTCAAGGTCACACAGACACGGCAGATCTGGAAGTCAAAATCAGGTCATTCTGAACTTTAAGTCCGTGCTCCGTGCTTGTTCCATTCTGTCTTCAGCAAAGCAAACATAGACATACCGACTTCCTCTTTTTACTGACTCCCCCCCTTGATGAAGGGAATTTCATTGCGGCCCTTTTCCACTCATTTCACTCCCTCAAGATCCCACTTAAACACCGCTGCTTCTGGGAGAACCCCAGTCAGAATCAATCCATCCGTCTCTGAGCTCCCGGAGCTCTTAGCTTGTACTTCCGTTAGCGCACTTAGCACTTTCTGTTTTGTGTTGGAGTTAATTGTGTCTGATCCTCCCTCCACTCTACACCCAAAGCAAGTTGTTTAGACTTTCATTATTGCACTTAGCGTCTAGCATTAATGCTAGCCAAGCCTGGATTTGTCTCCCGTCTTATACAATGAGCACAGGAGCTGTGTCTTAGGAACATTTCTGTGTGCCCGGCACTTAATAGAGCTTTGGAAACAGATGCTTTCTAAGTGAGGCTGGTCCACGCAGCTGGTTTCTTCATTCTGTCTAATCTATCGACTGTGACCCCTCCCCAGCTCTCGTGTACTTTTCCTTGTGCCCTTGGTTAGGGTCACTGAGCAATGCCAGGCAGGGGTCAGGGACTCCTGTGTGGAGTACCTCTCAGATCACTGAAAAGGTGGGCAATTGCTTTTTCTCATGCCACTCTTGTTCCTCTGGCCCTCTCTCCTCCAGTGGAGACCTGTCCACGTAAGTATCATCAGAGTTCACTTTAGGGAAAGGATTGCTTGTTCTGTTCTCTTACTCTGGAGTTAGTGATTTCCTTCTTCCTGAGGAAGAAAGGCTCTGATCCCTGTGAAAAAATCTTTAGAGATCATTTTTCAAAGGAGGGCGGCTTCAAGGGCCACCTGGGACACTTAGGTCCATACACTTATATTCACTCCCGGCTGGACATCTAGATGGCTGAGAGCACAAGGTTGGACGATGGACAGACTGGATTCAGTTCTCCACTCCATCTCTTGGGCAAGTTAATTAGTAGCTCTGAAACCTCTGCCTCCTCATCTGTATTGTAGAAATAATAACAGTGCCCACCCAACGGGGCTGCTCTGAGAGTTAAATGCATTGAAACTGTTCCTAGCACAGTTCCTGGCTACCACCGTGTCTGTTGCTACAGTTGCTATTGTCACATTGTTGTTGGTGTTTTGTAAACAGCATCATCTGGTCGCTAAGAGAGATAAGAGCAACATGCAGCTGAAAATTTGACCGCTGCCGTTAGTAGGAGATGCAAAATCTCCTACTCACATGTAGCGTCTAGTTGGGAGCCTAAGAATAGCTGTAGTTAAGTTTCTGCTTAAAAATAACTTGCACATTTTTAGGCTTGCAGAATTGAAGGTGCTTTAAAGAGCATGTTTATCAATTGTGCCATTTTCCAGAAAACGGAAGCTCAGAGAGGAGAAATGACATTTCCAGGGTCAATCAGCCATAAAACAGTCATGCTGGGGCTCGAACTCAAGCCTTCTGACGCCAGTCCAGTGTATTTCCCACTGAGCATCCCTTGAACGACTGCCCTTTTCTTAGATTTAGCCATTGTGTACCCCTTCAGCTTTCCCACCAGTTCCTATGATAACCTGGGCACCATCTGAAGATGCTGCTTTGCCCGGTATTGAGAAGATGACAGTAACACATCTTGCTACACAGACATTGCTGAGATGAGTCTATTTCTTTATGCAGATGAGCTTCCACTCCATTCTAACTGTCCCTTAGCATCACTCCTACATAAGCTAATTCTGCTAAAACTAATGTGCTAATGTATATATTAGTCCTGAGGGTTAAGGGCCTAGTCCTTGCATTCAAATGCTGTGATTGAACTCAAATGCTGGTGAGAATTGCACTGGCATTCTGGGCTGAGCTTCAGGAGTACAAAATGTAAGGAAAATCGGCTAGATTTGTCTTTCTCCACATTAAGGGAGCACGGTCAAGGCCTAACGTAGCCGGTAGAGATGAGAAGAAGTGAGGCATTGGGTGGAAACCACCCAAGCTGCAACTCTGGGGAAGAGACCCCAGCCCCGACCCATCAGGTAGCACTTGCTCGTGAAACCCACTGGACAAACACTCTACTGTAAACATGTGCCTAAATATACCTTGCACTTTACCACCTCCAGACTTTTCTTCACACTGCTCCTTCTGCTTTCTTCTATTATTTAAGAGTAAATAGGACTTTGTATCATTTAAACAGTATTTTTTTTTTTTTTGTGGTATGCGGGCCTCTCACTGTTGTGGCCTCTCCCGTTGTGGAGCACAGGCTCCGGACGCGCAGGCTCAGTGGCCATGGCTCACGGGCCCAGCCGCTCCGCAGCATGTGGGATCTTCCTGGACCGGGGCATGAACCCGTGTCCCCTGCATCAGCAGGTGGACTCTCAACCACTGCGCCACCAGGGAAGCCCCTAAACAGTATTTTTATATCCACCATTTTGCTGCATCATCATAACCACCCAATGAGGCCAGTACTTAGCACTGCTATTTCACAGATAAGAAACTGGAAATCAGAGGCATGAAAGGACTTGCCCAGGGCCAAAAAACTCATCTCTGCAGTCAGATCTCCTTCATTCTCCGGTCTCCAGGGTCAGCGGCTTTCCATATGTCAGGGTCAGTAGAGCCACCAGACTGATACTGGACTTGGGCACCAGGTCCCCTGCCTGGGTTTGAACCCTGGCACTTGCCACTTTCTTTGTGGTCTGTTACTCAGGTAATCTCTGCCTTAGTTTCTTCATATATGCAGAATGGGAATAATCCTAGTCTCTCTAAATCTCAAAAGACTGACAGGAATAAATTGGTTATTATGTGCAAAGTGCTTAGCAGTGCCTGGCACAAAAGACCTGCTCAGTATATGTTGCTATAGAAACTAAACTGTGTCCTGTCTGAATTCCCTCCCTGCCAAGGCTCATCTGAAATGCCGTGAAGTGTGATTCTGACTTTTCGTAAATAGATGCAATTTCTGCCTCTTTTAGACCCTGCAATCATTTGTACTTTGCTCATAGCACACAGTGTGTTCTGCCGTGCGCTGGAGAGAACTGTAAACTTGTTTTTCTCGTCTTCCTCTCCCCTCGCCTGTGAGCGCCGGGGTTCAGAGAGAGAGAGCTCCCATAGAAGTACATCCCCTGTAGCCCCTGGTGTGATGCTTGATGCCAAAGAGGAAGAAGTTGGCAAATGCTGGTTACACTGAATTCAGTCGAACCCAGAATTCCAGTTCCCTTGAAGACCTAGAATGTTAGGGCTGGAAAGGCTCCTTAGAGATTAGCCAATCCTGCACTAATGCCAGATAACTGGGCTGCTGAGAGGGGAAAGATACTTGTCCAAAGTCACATAACATATTAGTGGCAGAAGTAGGTATAGAAACCAGATTTTGTTACTACCCGTAGCCCTGGGCTCCACCCAAAGCACCGGGCTGTGTCTCTCTCCATGGAATGGAGGAGAAAATAGCCATGTACTTGAATTAGAGAGGGATGGGACAAGTGACAACACACAGCTAAGCTTTGGCAGCAGAACTGCTCAAAGAGGAGGGATGTATTAGGGATACATATTCAGAAGCCTACTGGGGGTGAAGGATGTGAATAAACTGCACAGGCAATAAGACAGTGTCTCTAAACTGACTTGGTATTTCTCTGCTGCACGAACGTTATCAGGAGCCCTGCAAAGGAGGACCTTCAGAGTTCAGTGTACTCAGTGTTAACCTTTAAAGGGTTCTCTTCCTCTTTTAGAACATGTAATCTTAACTGGAGATCCTCAACCTTGGGCTCCAGGGCACCTTCTTTGTGTTAGGATTTGTACATAGACGATGCTAAGATACAAAGATACACAGTCCCTGTACATCGAGGCCATTTCTTACAGTTCTTCAGGCGATTATCTAATCCGGTAGGGATGAGAAAGTTAAAGTCCTTCTCAGCCTGCACCCCGGAGCCTCTTCTCCACAGACTACTGTCATGTTTGTTCCCCTTGTTGAGGTTTCAGATAATGTTTAAAATGTAACATGAATCAGAGAGTATTCTGCACTGGTCAGCAGGAAAGTGTTTTGACTCCTGGTACTGTCCAATCTTGTCTTCCAAAGTAAGATGAGGTAAGTAAGTCTTACCGTGATAAGTGATAACCTCCCCCATCATCTCTGATGTAAATGTTGGGGGAGGTGGGGAGGAGGAGGACCAGTGAGAAGCTGGTTTCTGATGGCTGTGGGTGGAGGTTTAGGGGAGCTCTATAAGCAGGCATAGCCCTGGGGTGGAGGACTGCTGAGGTTTACACCCCACTGGTTCAGATGATGAAACCCAAGGCTGCCCATAACCACCAAGTGAGCCTCGGAAAATGAGGTGGCATGTTGGTTTGCCAAGTCATGGTTAATGAGAGATGAGTGTTCACAGCACAGGCTTCCTGGGGAGAAATGTCCAGAGGGCAGACAGCTCTGACCTTGGGACTTTGGGGGAGGTCATCTTCTCCTTTTGATCTCTATGTCCAGTGCATGAGTCACTTAAACAATGGTTAATGTCGAGGATAAAAAGTGTTTATAAAAGTTCAGTGTGAAGCTAATACAGGGAGAATTGAAAAGGACTTTTTGCAAAGGACATTCATCCAGCAGTCATTCCCCACTGCGGGCTGGCCTGATGGTGCCCGTCAGAGTCCTTCTGATCATCAGGACCAGTTGTTCTCGTTGTGTTGCCGTTGTTGTCATTTCAATGCATGCAGTGGTTTAACAAATGTACTGTGAAAACAACATTTGATTACCCTTCAGAGAGCTCACCTACCACCCTCCTAATACCGTAAACCATGCGTGAAGAAAACTGGCACTGACTTTACTACCATCTTGGCCTTCAAGAGCCGCCGTCTCAGTCCCTCTGACTGATAGCAACTTCCAAACTACTCCACATATGAGCCATTAGGTATGTTGAATGCATACTTTTTGGGTGGCATTTGTAAATTTAAGTTTCCCCCGGGCATGATAGAACCAACTTGACACATTACTTGTGAACAGTACCATTTCCTGTCATATTAACATCTTTCATGTTGATGGAAATAACAGAAGTAAAACTTGAAAAGTGAATTGGCCTACAAATTGTGAAGCTTAGTAGATTCATTCATAAGATTGTTCTTTATTGTTGTTTGTTTTTCACAGTTACACTTCATCAGCATCTTCACTTTTTAAAGAAGACTTTAGGGACTTCCCTGGCGGTCCAGTGGTTAAGACTCTGTACGTTCACTGCAGGTGGTGCGGGGTCAGTCCCTGGTTGGGGAACTAAGATCCCTCATACTGCACAGTGTGGCCAAAAAATTAAAAAAAAATTTTTTTAATTAAAAAAAATAAAGAAAACTTTATTCCCTTTCTCCCTGAATGCTCCATCAGCTCATAACAGCCTGAGCTGTCACTGACTACCTCCTGGTAATATATAATAGGCCCCCACTGATGCCATAGAGCTATAAGTTCCTTGAGGTCAGAGACAGTCTTCCATGAATTAGAAATAGCTCTGCAGGTCTGTCCCTCTTTGTGCTAAGTCCTAGAGGCAGTACTCTGCAGTGCAGGGACAGCAAGTGCATGACACATACACTCCCCTCTTCTGTACCCAAGGCAGACATCACTAATTGATCATGGCATTCTTTCCAGTTGAGCCCTCAGAGCCCTCATCATCAGCATTCCTGGAAGCCCTTACCAATTTGTCAGGATTGACAGGCTTGATAAAACCTATTTTCCAGCCTAACCTTAATGGTTAAAAGCAAGGGCTTTGGAAATGGACTGACCTGAATTCAAATCCCAACACACCACTTACTCACAGGTTATGTGACCTGGAGTACAGTTGTCCAAGTGCCCTAAATCTCAGTTTTCTCCTAAAATGACCAATTCCTCTCATCCTTTGGAAGCCTAAATTTAGGCATTTCCTCCTCTGAGAAACCTCTGTTTGCATAAGACTGAGTGTAGCTGCCTCATCTAGGCCTCTGAAGACACCCTGAACTTGCACTTCATACTCCATCTCGCTGGAACAGTAATGGGCTCATTTCTTCTGATTTTTCCCCATTGGTGTGTGAGCTCCCTGAGGGCAGTTAGACTCTCACAGTTGTATTTTCAGAGCCCAGCATAGGCCTTGGTACGGTAAACAGCTAAAAACAGGTAACGCCACTAACAAATAAAAATCACTTAAAACAGGGCTAGGGATATGATAAATGCTTTATAAGCATTAGTTGTTTTCATATTTATTGTTCTGTTCTATAACTTCGAGGCTCAGAGAAGAAAGCTTAACCACAGAGCTAACTTTTAGACATGTATGGTTTAATTTTGGATTGCTATCACTCTTTGGCTGCAAGGGTACCAAGGGTATCTATACTTTCTGAATCTTCCAAGAGTTGCATTCCTTGAAACAGGGCCATATTCTTCTTTCTCAGCTCTGTAAAACCTAACATGGGGCCATATACACAAGAGGCCTATTTGAGCATGTTTCGGGCTACACCTGTCGTGTTTGCTAACCCTGGTGTCCCCCAGCCCAACCTTGCCTATACTAGCCCTTTAGGGAACTCTACTAGGTACTCTTCCAGGTTACTGGAACCCTGTCATTCTCTTTCGAGTACCCATAACGAACATATGAGCCCAGGAGGTCTGTCCTGGGATAATCACTTAAGGCAGTGGTTCTCAAACTTGAGCATGTAGTGTATCAGAATTCCCTGGAGAGCTTATTAAAATGCAGACTGCACTGCCCACCCCCAGAATTTCTGATTCAGTAGGTCTGGGGTGGGGCTTGAAAATTTGCATTTCTAACATGTTCATGAATAATGCTCATGCTGCTGGTTCTGGACCATTCTTTAACAATCACTGACTAATGGAATAAAGGAGATAAAAAAAGAATATCTTGCCTAGAGAAGAAACCTTAAGTTCTATATATCAGCTTCCAGACTGGTGATGATCTCCATCTGAATCCTGCAAGCTGTATTTGCAACTGATTCTCACTAAAGTCAAGGAAATATACACATAAGTATCAGCTGTAGGACCTTGCTGAAGGATGAAAAAGCAGAGGTTCTAAATTTTGCTGATGGAGTTTGCAATTTTCCCTCTTTCTCAGTTGACAGACAACTAGTGAAACGACTTGATACTTTAATATCTCACAGTTAATATCATACTTTTGCAGGATACTTTATGTTTTTCCAGAGCGCTCTCATCCATATTATCACATTTGGTTTTATAGTAACTGTTTACAAGCAGAGAGGTAGGCAGGAATTAGCATCTCTTTGAATGACAAGGCAGAGTAAACCAGGATCCCGAATCCTCGACTCTTTGCCAGGTCTGTTTCCGTGACCCTGCATAGCCTATGGTGCAAGTGTAAGTTCTGCCTTTGAACTCCCTTCGTGTACCAAACCCTAGTTTATTTCAGTTTGTTACAGACGTTTTGAGCTCGAAGATACCACAAGGAGATCTACTAATCAGAAGTTTCTTAGGCATTTGGAGATACAGATTCCATGGAGAACCTCAGGAAGGCTTTGGACTCTTTTCTAAAACAATACAGATGTATAAATATATGATACAGTTTACGTATAGTTTCAGGTTGTACAAAGCCCTCTTAAAGTTGAGGGCCACCGTGTTTCATGACTGAGAGGCACCGTTCCCCGTGAATTAACTGTAGCCCTGTCATATCCATCCACAAACCATAGAAAAAGAACAGAGGCCACATAGTCACTGTTGTGGTTGGTTGGCTGGTTGTTTATGTGATTTTTAACAGATGAGCAAACTGAGATTCAAGAACCTGAGTGATTGTTTTTCAGGTACCACAGTCAAATAAAGGCAGAACTAGAGTGGAAACTAGGACTTCCAGAGGCAGTGAGGTATTGTGGAAGAGGACAGGTTTTGGAATCAGGGAACCTTTCCATCTCAGCTTCTACTGGTTACTGGCTGTTAAGACCTACTTAACCTCTCCAAGATTTCATTTCACCATTTTACAAATAGGAATCAGAAAATCAAATAATGTTTAAAAACTGTTTTCTGATAGGGTGCTTTTAGTCTAAGGATTAAGTGAAAGAAAATATGTCAAGTGCTAACACATGTTGTGGCACCCAGTCATCATGAATTCCCGTCTCCCAGGCTGTCTTCTCAGCTCAAGTTCAAGTGTAACAATTGGATAAATTTTCCTATCTCTCAGGACAGGTAGATACTACCTCAGGTTGACCAGAGGCTGTATACCCTCAGGTCCTCTGGATCATATAAACCTATATATGATGTCATTACTTGTGACTGTGCCCAGGTGACCTGACATTCCTCTACGTGCTTGCACCATTGTCCCATGTAGAATCTCAAGGATATTTGTCCCCCATCTAAGCATGGGTGCAAAAATAGAAAAGTCTCACCAAGGGGGAAGAAAGCCCAGACTACCATAGTGTCTAGTTATTCCAACATTTTTCAGTGCTTATTTCAGCTTGTGCAAGATTCATTCTTCCCACTACAAAGGAACAACATTATACTTCCTAATCTATAGCGGGTAATGATTTTCACCCTGATTTTTCATTCTGTATTTGCATCGAATTCACATTTAAAGTGCAGCAGAATTTATAGGTCACTTCACTGTATACATTTCCTTGTGTCTTATAATACATTAAAAAACAAGATCGTTGTTTTAGCTTATTACTAAACCCTAGAATGCCAGGAATGGAAGGACCTATAGAGGCTTTATCTAACTCCCTTATATGACAGGCAAGGAGTGGATGCTCTGGGGTGGGGGAATGTTGTCCTCAATCGCACAGTAAGGGTGTCAGCCGCAGAAACTACACTTGAACTTACGTTTCCTGACTCCAAATTCTGCATTCTCACCATGTTTTTCCTGGTTTCTTGACTCTCCATTCAGCATTCTCACCATGTTTTTCCCGACCTGCCACAGATTTTAAGATGCTCGAAAGAGCAAGCAGTTGTATAGCATTTTCCTACTCTTAATTTCCTCCTACTCTCATTTTTTTCCCTAAAAAACGTTTGGTGGACAGTGGGATGAAAATACACATTCCTTTCTCCATTTTAAATAAATGACTGGCCCTGGGTCTGCCTGCTGCTATCATAAGGGTCCCATTATGCTCACTCTCACCCATACCTTCCATAGGATGAGGGCAGCAAATCATCTTACTCCCCAGTACCACGAGCTACGCCACTGCCTGATTGCCTCTCCTGTCTCTCAGCAGACACAGAGCCTACCTTCTTGGACTTCTTGAAGTTCCTTTATAGAGGAGCTCTTTCCCCAGGAAAAATGCCCTAAATCACTCTTTAGAAGACTCCTCAACGCTAAATGACTGGCATGATGGAATACAATATCCAAAGCATTCCAATGACTGAAGTACAAGGATGAGTTTGGGGGTTCCTGATCTATCTCAAGACTCCATTCTCATTTTGTCTAATGACCTATAGGTACCATGGCCCCATCCCCATGGAATCTTGGGGAAAATATGCATCTTTAATGAGATATTTCCTTTCATTAAATAAGTTACCAGTAAAGAGAGAAAACAGTTTATACCAAACTGGATTTCTGACCATAGTCCTATCAAGCTATTAAAACCTGCCCCTGGCCTGAGTGAGGTCATGGCTGTGTGCTATCTAAGTCTGCACAGAGAGACAGCTGCATGAACTTTATGAGGTCATTATTCTGAAATTCCTCCATCATTAGCACTGTCAGGAAATGGCATCTTTGAGAAAGCAGTAAACAAATTTATCTTATAAGTAGCTAAATAATTTTATGTATTTTCAAGAGAAAAACCTCCTAATAGGTTCTATGCATGTCCCAACATTTGTAAAAAGAGCTTAATATACACAGCTTCAGCTTGGCCAATGTGGTAGTGTTGCAGATGGTAAATATTTTCAGAGCAAGGTTCTATTTTTTATAATTTTTTGTATTCTGAATTTCCTGGAATGGAACCTGGTACATAGTAGACATATGGTAACTCGTTGTTGATTAATAATTGTGACCACTGGTGTATATGATAACTCCTGTAAGGACTCCTAAGGTCGTAGGGTGTTTTATTTGTTTTGGTTCCCAGACAGTTTCATACTTGGTGAGACTGTAGTCTCTACTGGACCTTCCCGTCGTGTCAGCTGTCACTCCTCCCTCTGTCAGCAGCCAGTGCCCACTCCTCCAGTCTACCCTCACCTGCTGTTTTTCTTATCTGACATCTGTTGTTAACAAGCTCAATAACCAAGCCTGTTAAATCACTCAACTGACATTTATACAGTTTTACAATCAACATGCATTTCCCTGCAGGGTGTAAGAATAATGATAATTCTTTCATCTGCATTTGTGTACCAGAAGTTTTCCAAAATTTTAAGGTTGCTTAAAGTCTGAAAGCTGGTTAAATGAGGACGTACATAGGTTAAAATGCAAACTACCCCCACAGGTTATAATATGCTTAACTAGAAAGTTTATACTCTTGATTCCATCTAGCAAACCCTGCATCCTAGCCTCACAGAGATTTCTAGTCCATCCCCTTCTGCTCTTGCCAAAGTGACACAATTAAGCCAAATTTCAAACCAAACAGGTCATCTCTGGGTAAAAAACCAATACACAAGAAATCAAATAATCCTGTGTTATCCCCCAGTTATTACTACATCCAACCTGCACATAAGCCCAGACTCTTTTGATAATCATAATAGGATGTGGGCATTTAAGTTGAAGGATCAGTTTGAAAAAAAAAATCACAGTGGCCAAAAACATAGGGTGCATGTGAGGGTTTTGGGGGGTGGGGGGAAGAGAGCGGTAGGTAAGTAGTACTGTCAGCCCTTTAGGGTGGTAGGAGCATCACAAGGACTTAAGGGGAAGAAGACAGAAGGGAGGGTAAACTCAAATAATAGATGTAAAGAGAAGGATAAGCAGTTTTAATGGGCCATGGAGACCTACTGTAGTATGAGATGAGATGAATGAACTACTCTGGAGTATACTTTAGTTGGCTACTTCTATAAGGTCTTATGGACTGAAAGTAGGTATTTCAATGAAGATCAATGGCAAGAGACCAACTAAGGGATCACCTATACCAGCACACCCTCTCTCCCTAATCCCAGTCACAAGGACCAAATCACACCTTTTCACATTTCTACTTGGGCAACCTTAGGAAAAGACGAGATGGCTAGACATAGAGCCCAAACTGGTATCATACTTCTAGATGAAAAGATGTCTAATGACACACCACTCTTCTCCAGAAAGAATAAGAGACAGCGGCCCACATTTCCAGGGAATCATTTCCTGGGAACAAAATGGCAGCCACCGTACAGAGCTTCGCCTATATGTTTAGTGGAAAAGACACACACATTGGATCCAGGCACATACGCTGGACTCTTCATTTTGACATTTAGCTCTTAAAAACAGGAATGGAGCATGGTTTCACCAGCTCTCTAATTTTCTGAGCATTTCATACCTTGGTTCAGAGGAATCTCTCTCTCAGCATGAAATATCTATAGCCTTTTTTGCCAATGCCGTGAATTGTCTTTATACCCTAGGGCAGGATGTTTCTTCATATCTCTGTACTTTTCCTCAGAAGTGCACTTCTGCATAAAATGCCTTACTCTCCCAACTTTGCCTAATAATAATAATACTGGAGGACAGGTAGCAGCAGTAGCAACAGCAGTGGCCGTGACAAACATCTGAATACTTTTTAAGAACAGAACACTCAGCTGAGTTTCTAATGTATTGCTTCATTTTGACCTCCCAACAGTCTGATTTTTGTCATCTCAATGGTATAGATGAGAAAATTGGGGCTCAGAGAGAATAACTTTCCTGGGTTCACATAGTCCAAACGTCCAGACAGGAGTCTTAATGACCACATTGCCCCCCAATCCAACTTTAGGACATCTTCTTCTAAATGATATTTGTATTTTTAGAGCAGTACTTCTCTCCATATGGATTGCAACCTTGGGGGTGGGGGAAGAAGGAACAGAGGGTTGTCTGCAGGACCTGAAGCCTTACCCAGTGGTATCTGATGGTGTCTCACAAAGTCCACCAGATCCAGGGATCCTCCCTCAGGGGATCTGAGAAACGGCTCATGCCTGATTCTATCAGGATGCATCTCCAGGGGTACTTAGGTTTCTTTATTTTATTTTATTTTATTTATTTAATTTTTTTTTGCTTTGGAATCTCTTATATAAGATGTAATGGCAACTTCAGATTTGCTTTCTCAGCTTCTAAAAGAGGTTCTAAGAAGTCTTGCTTGTCCTACGGTAGGGTCTCCACCAAGGTCTAGTCCAAGAACTGCATCCTCAGTAGAAAGGAAGAACTCTTCAGCAAGCTTAACAGTCTCCTTGGCTACTGAAGGGCCACCTCTTCTGTTGATTGCTATCAAATACCTAACATCAATGTCTGCATTTTCTTTTTCAAACTGTTTTATACTCTCAAGTACAGATTCCACATAAGTCTTTTTAGTCATTCCTTATAGCATTTTCTCTTCTGGGTATGCTCCTTAGTTTAAGGCGCTTGACACCATCATCTGTGAATTCTTTAATAACATCTTTTGTAGCCATGAAAATATCTTCAGGGCTAGTAGTAAACTGATGAATAATTTGAAACATCTGGAAGCATTCTTCTAAAGTTCTTTTCTTTCTCTTGTTAATCATAGTCATCTGATCATGGGTTTTAAGACCTGGCTTCTTGGCTCTTAATTTCTTCACGGCTTTGGAACTAATGGATCCATCCAAGTGGACATGAAGTTCCATTTTAGGTAATTCCAAGTAAAAGGTTGTCTTCTAGGGCCGTTGTTCTTCTTCTGATTCCATCATGATTTAGCAGAATGGGTCTTTCTTCAAACACTTTTATTCTTGGTGTACACAATACAGTGTATTTCAGTCAGTAAGTTTTGTGGTCTTGAATCCTTCAGATTGCTTGTGCTCATTTTGATAAGATTAAGTGTATATGCAGCTCTGGGCTCAGCTTCACCACCATGGTAGACTTCCGCCTTGAGTCTCTCCTGGTCTTGGCCCTTGCAGCCCTGAGCATAGGGCAGGGACAGTAATGAGCACCAGTGACAGTCGTGCCCTCAGCAAGAGTTCCCTGTCTGCGAGCAGGTACACGTAGGACCCCTCCGCCATGTTGACATTTCCGGGATCACGTTGTACACCACTCATCCCCCGAGGCCATTATGTCCACACATGTGCAGTGTAGCACTGAGTGAGCATCTTACCCAACTTTTCAGCAGTTCTTTGTCTTGGAGCTTCAGTTAATGCCCCCAAATATACTCCTTCTTTTGAATTCTGCTATATATTAGTTGGATACATATATGGCACTTTCTACCTAAAATTAATTTATTCTGTAAATATTTATGAAATGACACACTGTATGTCAGGCACTGTACTGGACCTGGAAGGATAAAATATTATCCTGGAAGAACTTGAAGACTGGTAGGTGGGAAACACAAATGATTAGAACGTGGGATGAGAAGTATTATGATGAGGGGTCATGAAGAAGGGGATAACTAACCCAACTGTATAGTGTTTGAGAAGCCTTCCAGGAAGAAGTGTCACTGAATCTGGGATTTACAGAACAAATAGGATTGTGGCAGGTGAAGAATGGAAATTTATTTCGGACCCGGGTCGGCAGCATATGTAGACCTGGAGAGGCTGAGTGGTGTTACTTGCAGTGCTCCCTCCGTCCCCGCCCCCACCCTCTAATACTGCAGACTCTTGTAGTACCACATGCCTCTCCCCCATAGATGATCTTGAAATAATGGGATGATGAGCACATTTGGCATCGTTGATGCCAGAGTCAGACAGACCTGAGTTTAAATCCTGGCTCCACCAGTTCCTGACTTTTTGACTGTGGTCAAGGAAATAGCGTCTCTAAACCTCCGTTGCTACGTCTGCAAGTGGAGACTAGTAGTGGTACCATCATCTTAAAGGATGTTACAAGTATGAAAATGACCTAATAATATATAAAAGGACATAGCACAGCACCTAGACAAAGCAAATCCCCAAGATGGTGGCTTTTATTGATAGTGGTAGTTGTTACCAGGTCCACCTAGACTAGGACCTCTCCATGAAAAGGAATCTGACTTGTTTTTCTTTGTGTTCTCCATTGCACCTTGAGCTGCGTAGACTTGATGACAGATCCTTAGTTAGTACCTGCTGATGGATTTGTTGATGTGCATTTTCCATTAATTCGTTAAACAAATATTTATGGAGTACTTACTACGTGCCAGGCACTGTTTCACAAGCTGTGGATACAGCAGCAAACAAGGCACCCTCCTGGAGCTTTCATCCTAGAATTCTGACCAGCACTTTCATAAAATTGACGGTTGCTTATACTTTAGAATCAGGTTTGGAAAGTATCATCCAAAGCGTGAGAATTACCTAAATTGTTAGTGATAATAACTGTAAATCCACTTGATGTTTCTGGAGAACCTGATTTCTTATCTTAAGTCCTCTTCAATGGTTCAGTATTTTTCCACCTGCCAGTAGGTCCTGCCTGAATCTAAAAGGATGATTTCCACTTCACTCCACAATCTACATCACAGGGTCCATCCCATAGTCCTTATCAGCAACAGACCAATTTGTTAATTTGCTTCTCTTTCTTGTTACTGCATTCTGCTGGTACCTGAGAGGCTCTCTGTTTGCATAGAAAGAGGAGTGGATTGTCAATCAAGCAATTTAAGTTTTAACCTCAGTTTTGCCGCTATTAATTTGGATAGATTTTTCATTTATTCCTTCAGTGAATATTAATGGAGCACTTCATAGAGAGACAGCATGGCCTGGTTGAGCGTTCAGGCTTTGGGGTCAGAATGCCTGGGTTAGAAACTCGTTCTGCTACTTTCTAGCCATGTAATAGTGGGTGGGTGACTTGACCACTCATACCCTCCTCCTAGGATAGTTGTAAGTATTAAATGAGTTAATACATGTAAAAATCTTAGAACAGTGTCTCTAAAACTTGCAAGTTCTCAATAAATGTTAGACGCTATTACTTTCTTGTTAATATCTGTTGTAACTATCAAATGCCAGGCACTGTATATGGCCCTGAAGAAATAGTGGGGGTGGGGTGGGGTGGAAGGGACATGGTGTTTGTCCCTAGAGATCTTGCTTTCTGATAGGTGAAGAGACATTAAACAACTAAATACATAATTACAAATTTGATGAGTGCCAGGAAGGTGGTCTAACGAGTACCATTTGAGTTGAGACTTAAAGAATAAATAGAAGGTCAAGTGGTGAAGAGGAGGTGTGTGCCTATGTGTGAAAGCCTGTGTAGGAAGAAAGAAAAGCATGTGTAAAGGCCCTGAGGCAGGGACTGAAGGGTCTGTGTGGTTACAGTGTGGAGACTGAGGTGGAGATGTGGCTGACACAGAGGGCAGGGTCCAAGCCATGCAGTGCTGGGTGATGCCTGTGGAGCTTGAAAGTTTTCCTAAAGGCAAGGAAAAGCCATTGATGGCACATGGTTTCCTTTCTAGCACACAGATTTCCTCAAAACTAAAGTGAGAGGACTGTATTAAAAAGCTTCTTAAGCCTCTTTGACACTGAAGAATAGGAGATTCTATAGTGACTACTAAAAATAGAGGCAGTTTCTGGGAAAAGTAGAAAGAAAATAAAGAAGGAAGGAGGGTGTGAAGGAGGAAGAAGGGGAGATAAGAAAGGAGGAAAGAAGCAAATGACTAAAACTTCAGTGGAGACTTGAAGTCTGGAAATGAACTGTTGAATATTCAATACAGACACAGACTCAGTACATATTACATCTACGGGTGTGTAGGTGTGTTTGACTTATGCACGTATTTGTACGTTCACTGATTTGGCAGGAAACCAAACTGGGGGAGTCTTTCCATGGAAGGCAAATAAAGACTAATGGGCTGGAAAAGTTGGAGAGGGAGGAAAATGCTGTGTCAATCATTTTGGTTAAATGCATGATTGCTGGATATAAAGATGCTTCTGGAACAGCTCCTGCTGGAAAGCTGGTGCTCAGGAATTGAAATGCTGGCTGCGTCATGGTTCAGTGGCTCCTTTCAGGAGCTGCACAGTGGAAGTCCAACAGAATTGCATTAGGAAAGGAGTGGCTGAGAAAGGACTCTCTGGAACTGAAAGTTTTATTGGAAAATGGAAAAGAAAAAGGAGTTTAGTCCAAAAGAAGGACTGACTCCAAGAATTCTAATTTGTTCCAGACTTCAGGAGCCCAAAGGCGCTTGAACACTTCTTGCCTTGATGTTTAGATGTGGCGGTGAAAAGAGGCACGCAAAGCAGTGAAAATCAAAAATAAATAAGTGTTCTTTGGGCCCAGATTTTTCATTTCCAGCTGAGTAGGGTCGACATTTAAGGATTTTTGAAGGGGAAACGCACACCAGTTCGACTCTGCAAATGCTTTATAATGCTAATGCCACCTCTGGCTCTCAGTACTTGCTGTTGATTTGGGCATGTGTGGTTGGGTATCTTTTTTTTTTTTTTTTTTTTTTTTGCGGTACGCAGGCCTCTCACTGTTGTGGCCTCTCCCGTTGCGGAACACAGGCTCTGGACATGCAGGCTCAGTGGCCATGGCTCACAGGCCCAGCTGCTCCACGGCATGTGGGATCCTCCCGGACCGGGACACGAACCCGCGTCCCCTGCATCGGCAGGCGGACTCCCAACCACTGCGCCACCAGGGAAGCCCGGTTGGGTATCTTTTGACTCTTGTAGCAAATGCTAGGAAAAATACTGATTTAAGTTACCTCAGTGCAATGGGAAGTAAAAGGAGCCCCTTCTGGTTGATGAAAAGTTCTTTTCTGATAAGGAAATATCCACTAGCAATATGTCATATTCTCTTAACTACTTCCTGGTTTGCCAGTGCTTCAGTTAGCATATGCCTGATTTGAGTTAATAACAGCAGCAGCCACTTAATGGGCATTTACAATATGTTTTAGGTACTGAAAACACATTATCTCACTGAATCTTCACAATACTTTATTAAGACAGATTCTTACCTTCCCATTTACACACAAGGAAACAGAGGCTCAGAGAGGTTAAGGAATGTTGCTGGGATTGATACGCAGATCTGATTCCAAGCCCATACTCCCTCTGAGCCCATATTTTCTTATCTGTAAAGTGGAGGTGGTTAATAATATGATCTTTAAATTCTCGTGTTCCCAGATCTCCCTGAGCGAGACTGCAGATTCAGCAAGTTCACTGGTATTTCTGTTTTTCTCACCATGGAGCCCTCTCTCCCCATCCATTCTCGGTGTTCCAGTGCATTCAAAGACTTACTCCTATCAGACCTTGTTCTGGGATCACTCATCCCCACTAAGGGGATGGTAGATAACAGGAATCAATATTTAGCAATAATTCTTTACTTTTCTGCAGCTGGCAGTCAAGGGCTCATACTCTCCCATTTCAGACCACCCAACGTCATTGGGAGGCAGACAAGGTGAGCATTCTCCCAGGTTGCAAATGAGAAACTAGGGCTCCTATAGGGAAAGTGAGTCAGCCAAAGCCACACAGTGAGTTAAAAGCAGCATCAGGACTACAAGCTCATATCTCTGAAGTCCTGGACTGTCACCTTTTCCAACAAAGGTGAGTTCCAAGCTCAGGGGCCAGGCAGGAAGCATAAATGAACAAATGGACAGGTGAGAGAACACTTTTCCCCCTGCCAGTGGTCACTTAGCTTTAGCCAGAATTCATCAAGTGAGGAGCAGGTCCAGATCTTTTTTTTTTTTCTTTTTTTCTTTTTTTAAGAAAAACTTCACAGAGAATCTGGATTTTAATGTGCAATGCCATGATTTTGTAAAAGCTGCCTCAAATTTTGTTTCAAATCTTTGTGAGAGCCAACCATCACACATCTGTAAGCTAGAGCAACTACTGGGCAGTTTTCTATTTCTGTCTCACACTGAAGAAATGAGAGTTTGAATATGGATGCAGAGGTATCTAGCTGACAGCCCTTTCAACCACAGGAATGCCTATTCCATGGGAGATCCAAACCTCAATCAAGAAAACCTCAGAGAACAGTGAAGATTTTGGGTCCCAAACAAAAGAGGGTCAGAGACACTCCAAATCCCAGGAGCTGAGAAGATTGTACCTGCAGTGTGATAGTCAACCAGCTGTCCAGAAAAACAGAAAAAGTAACATCTGCCAATTTTCATGATGTCAATATTCCCACCATAGCCAACAGCTACTGACGGTTTAACAACCAGTTTGCAAAATTCGTGAATATTTAACAGTTGGCTCCAGATATTTAATAATTGGTACACCAGAGTCCAGTGGTTCCAAAATGGTTGCATATCATAATCACCAGGGAGCCTTTTAAAAAATTCAGCTTCCCAGGCCTTCCCAGATCTACTAAATCAGACTCTCTATGGGTGGATCCTAGGAAGTTGTGTTTTCAAAGAGCTTTCTGAAATGAGCAGCAAGATTTGGAAATCCCCAGTGTAATCCCCACCTCCAACTAGGAAAGAAATCGTCTTGTGAAGACAGCCTGTTTAGAACATTCAATGAAAGAGTATAGTACAGAGATAAGAAACCCAGGGCTCTGAGAGACAAAAGATAAGCATGTTAAATATTGTTAAGTAATTATAATAATAAAACAAATTTAATTATAATTAGCAGTTTTTGAGATCAGTCACTGTTCTAGGTACTTTACATGCATTATTTTTTTAATCCTCACCCTACGAGATAAGTATAACTATTATTTCTATTTTATATATGGGAAAATTACAACACAGAAAAATTAAATAACATGTCTGAAGTCACATTGTTAGTATACAGGAGAGCTGGGATTGGAATCCAGGCAGCCTGGTTCTGGAAACTACACTCTCAACCCAAATTAGGGAAAGTACCTTCTTCCTGAAAGTAGAGATTATTTTGCATAGAGCAGCTGTACTCAGAAATTTTTCATCAAATTAGACTGAGCAAAAGACAGGAGTTCATTTTTTAAAAAAAGATCACACCCTTCTGTATTTCCCAGGGTATCTGGAAATCTTTGTAAGCTTTTATTCCATTTTAGTGACCCTTTGACAAAGTCTATTCTGAATCCACTAGTCCTTGAGCAGATATATTTCCTGATTACTGAACAGAAAGAGTTGAATCTTCTATCTCATTTTTTTTGTGGTTTTGTTTTCACTCTACTTGGCATCCTAATAGCATTAGCACTCCTTATACTGGCTCTGGAAGTGCACTCCACACCCTATGGGAGATATACACCATCTGTTTCTAAGTCATCCTGCCTTCAGTCTTCCATTTAACACTGTCCTGGTCTCACATCATGACTGAGGCTAGAAACCAGCTTTTAGTGCAGATGTTCTGCTGCACAAGGCAGTCTGGCAGTCCATCCTCACAGGGCAAGCCTGGGACCATTAAACATTCCAGATCTTACAGGCACATGGAGAGGAGAATGACAACAACCCTGTAAAACCTTTAGGCTCTTTCCCAACAAAATGATAAAAAACCTAACCTTTATTTACCAAGTATATAAAGCCAAATTTAGAAGAAATAAACCCAGGAAGGTCAAATAGTGTCTATTGGAATGTTTATCTTTTGCTTTGTTTTAGAAAGAATTTAAGGCAAGAGTCTCGATCCCAAATGCCAACAGGACTGGACTGATGTAAATGGGAAGTGACCAGCTGGACACTGTGGTGACTGGGAAAATGCATGCCTCATCTAAAGGGGGAAACCACTGCCTAGGGTCAGCCTGTTGTGGACAGGTCTGTGAATTTTTTAAGAGAAGGCACAGGACTTTTACTTGTGTTAATGAGAAACTATATAATTTGGATCAATGAGGACAAACAGAAAAACTGGACAAAGTACTTAAAATCTGCTTGAAGATGTAAAGAGGTAGCTAGAGAGTGAAGAACTGCAGAGCCAGGTTCTGGGGCTGGAGGAAAGTCAGTGAGTAAACCATGTGTTTGGAGCTACTTTTGCCCTGGAGACATTCACCAATTCCGCTGGAAGCAGCTAAACTCCAGGGGAGTCAGGAATAAGAAGGTGGGGATTGAAGTTCAGGACCAAAAAGTGGTGGCAGTGGAATGAGGCTGTTAAACAATGATCACTTTGAGTTGAAACCCAGAAGAACTACCCAATAGGAGGGAGAATGAACCTGGAAATAGGTGCTTGTAGGGACTGCAGTTTAGGTTCAAATCATCCCAATCTCTGAAATTGTATTAAAATGAAAATGGATTGCTATCAGTAAGGCAAACATATATTCATTAGGGAAAAAGATAACATAACCCTATGTCTCAAATTATTTCTACAAAAAATTCTGCAATACAATGTCCAGCACACAATAAAAAACAACCAGTTACACTGGAAGGTAAAACAACATAGATAAAAATGAACAGGAAAGAAGAGAAAATAGGGAGATACTCACAATGGCTCAAGATATTAGAGTAATCAGACATATGTTTTTGTTTTTTTTTGTTTTTTTTTGCAGTATGCGGGCCTCTCACTGTTGTGGCCTCTCCCATTGAGGAGCACAGGCTCCGGACGCGCAGGCTCAGTGGCCATGGCTCATGGGCCCAGCCGCTCCGCGGCATGTGGGATCCTCCCAGACCGGGGCACGAACCCGCATCCCCTGCATCGGCAGGCGGACTCCCAACCACTGCGCCACCAGGGAAGCCCCCAGACATATGTTTTATAATCAACTATGTTTACTACCTTCCGGGGGTAAAATACAAGATTGATAATTTCAGCAGACTACTGAAAATCATGCAAAATAATCAAGAGAAAATTCCAAATTTTAAAAGTACAAAACTGACATCAAGAATTTTACAGGCATAATGGCAGATTGGATACTTCTTAAAAGAGAATTAGTAAACTTCAAGATAGATCAAAAGGAAAATAATAGGATTAATGCATAGGAAGAGAAAAAGATGGAAAATTATTATTATTGCTATTTTATTTGGTCCATATTTACTTATATTTACCCATATATTTATTTTTTTCCTTTTTATTCCATTCTGCATCTCTGAGTTTCCATCTAGAATAATTTTCCTTCTCCTGAATAATATCCTTTTTTTTTTTTTAAGATTTAATTTTATTTATTTTTGGCTGCATTGGGTCTTCGTTGCTGCACTTGGCTTTCTCTAGTTGCAGCGAGCGGGGGCTTCTCATTGCGGAGCACAGGCTCTAGGTGCGGGGGCTTCAGTAGTTGTGGCACGCGGGCTCAGTAGTTGTGGCGCACGGGCTTAGTTGTTCCATGGCATGTGGGATCTTCCCATACCAGGGCTCGAACCCGTGTCCCTTGCATTGGCAGGAGGATTCTTAACCACTGTGCCACCAGGGAAGTCCCTGCATAATATCCTTTAGTATTTTCATTATCATGGGTTTCTTGTTGACAAATACGTTTTAAAATTTGTATGAAGATGTCTTTGTCCCACAGTCTCTCTTGAAAATAAGTTTTTGTTGGATACAGAATCTGCATTTGCAGTTATTTTCTTTCAGCTCTTTAAAGATAGAATTCACTTGTTTCTTGTGAAGAGTCAGCTGTCAGTCTTATTGTTGATCATTTCTCAGTAATCTGTTTCTCACCCTTTTCTCACTCTGAATGCTTTTAAGAGTTTGTCTTTGGTTTTCAGCAATGTTACCATGTTGTGTCTAGGTGTGATTTCTTTTATTTAACATGCTTTGGGTACATTGGACTTCTTGAATTTGTATCTTAATGCCTTTTATCAGGTTTAGAAAGCTCTTGGCAATTGACTCTTCAGACATTATTTCTGAATCCTCTTACTTTCTCCACATGACATTCCATTTACATGTATGTTAGGGTTTTCCACTGTACCCACTGTATTTCCCACATATTTTGTCAGGTTTAAAAATTCAAAAATTACACAACAATCATGGTATGTATGTTGGCTGGAAAAAAATAAAGCTACAATGTTCTAAGATCTTTGCACTGTCTAGGAAGATGGCATAAGTGGCATATACAGTAAGATTTGGTAAGTCAAGAATGAATGTTGTGATCTCTAGTGTAACCATGAAAGGAATAGTTAAGGGTTGTCAACTTTCCAAATTAATAAGATGAGTAAAAATGGAAAAATAAAATATTTAGTAAATCTGAAAGAAGTCAATAAATGAATGATGTATCGATAGTTAAACATACTTTTAGAGGGAAACATACCTCCCTCTAATGTATGGCTTTAAAAACACATACATTAGGAAAGAAGAAAAGCTGTAAAAAAAAAAAATCAGTGAGCTAAGCATCCATTTCAAGAACATAAGTGAGAAGAAGAAAATACAGTGTAGAAGTTAATTAAATAAGAAACGTACAGTAGAAAGGATGAACAAAGTCAAGACAAACCCCTAAAGAATCCTATAGAAAATGCAGGAGCAAACAAGCAGAAAAACAACCAATGTCAGGAATATAGAAAGTAACATCACTACAAATCCTACAGACATGAAAAAGATAATTAGACAATATTATGAACAAATTTATGACAAGATATTTGAAAATATAGATGAAATGGGAAAATTCCTACATAATATAAATTATTAAAGCTGCCACAAGAAGATTTAATGCTTTGCACAAAGAAAACTCCAGACCCAGATTACCTCTCTTCTGGGTTCTATAAAACAGTTAAGAAATAAATAACAACTGTCTTACATGGCTCTTCCAAAGAATAGAAAGAGGGAGCATTCCCTTATTCTTCTTCTGAGGTCAGCACAACTCTGATATCAAATTGAACAAGAACATTATAAGAAAAGAAAATTACAGGCACTTTATTTCATAATCAGGATGAAAAATATCTTAAAATATTAGTAAACAGGATATAGGAGTTAATATCATGACCGAGTTGGCAGGAAAAAAATAATGTTGTCATTATTCATAGGTGACAAGATTACATTTATAGAAAAGCCCAAAAACACTATAGAAAAATATTAGAATTACTAAGTGAATATGGCAAGGTCACTGGACACGAAATCAATATAAGAGTAATCATTTCTATTTTTGTATAGCAGCAACAAACAATTATAATATTTTAAAAGATACTGTTTATAATAACATCAAAAAACATTAAATACCTAGAAAACAGATATAACAAATAATATGCAAGATCTCTATACTGAAAAACTACAAAACATCACTGAGGGAAAAATAAGAAGACCTAAGTAAGTAGAGCAATATATTATGTTATTGGATTGAGAGACAATTTTTAAAGATATCAGTTCTCCCAAACTGACTTGTGAGTTAAAGTCCACCTCAATTCCTGTAGCTTATTTTTATTCATAATTTGATATGTTGATTCTAAAATTATATGAAAATGTAAATGTCTAACAACAGGCTCAAAACAAATTTGAAGAAGAATAAGGTGGAAAGACTTACTGTCCCAAATATCAAGACTTAGGTTAAATTTAAGACCTAAGATATACAAATAGACCAATGGAATAGTAAAGGAAGACCAAAAACAGAACCACATAGACTTGGTCACTTGATTTATGACAAAGATGCCATTGAAGTTCAGTGGAGAAAGGATGAGTTTTTCAGTAAATTATGCCATCAGTTGGATATCCGTATGGAAAAATTGATTCTAGACCCCTGTATCAGACCATATAATAAAATCAATTCCAGGTGGAATAATCTAAATGGAAAACATAAAGCCACCCAAAGATAATCTAAGAAAATATCTTGATGACCTCAGGGTGGGAGAAATCTTCTTAAATAAATATCTATAAAAGAAAAAACTGATAAACTGAACTACATTAAGATGAACAATTTCTGTTCTGTACGTCAAGAGATACCATTACATCAAGAGATACCATTAAGAGAATGCAAATACAAGCTGCAGAAAGGAAGATGATATTTTCAACATACACATTTGACCAAGGGCTCATATCTAGACATCTATAAATCATTAAGAAAAGCACAGACACCCCAGTAACAAAATGGGAAAAAGGCATGAACTGTTGTTATCCCTGTAAAAAGCATGTCAACATTTCAATAAACATAGAAATGAAGCTAACCTCACGAATAATCAGGAGGGATACAAATTAAAACCACAATGAGTTGTCACTACACCCTCACCAGAATGGCTAAAATTAAAATGACTGACAATCCCAAGTGTTTGAGAGAATTTGGAGCAATGAGAATCGTCACATACTGATGGTGGGAGTATAAATTGGTCCCGCCACTTTGGAAGCTATATGGCAGGATCTATTAAAACTGAACATTCTCATACCACTCCTAGGTTTACGTCTAACGAAAATACGTGCACGTGTGCAGCCAGAGACATATACAAGAATATTTATAGACTCATTTTTCAAAAGTGTAAGCAGCTCAATTGTCCATCAACAGTAGAATTATAGATGGATGAATTATAGATGGATGACAAATTAATTCAATAGAATCCTATATAGAAATGAAAACAAGTAAATTACATCCATATACAACAATATGGATAAATCTGATAAGTGTGATATCGAGCAAAGGAAATCAGACACACATAAAATCATACTGGATTATTTCCTTTATGTAAATTTCAAAAAGAAGTCAAAATTAAACTCTAACAATTAGGAATGCATGTTAAATGGTAAATCTATAAAGAAAAACAAACATGTCATTATTAGAGTCAGAGATTCTCTTTGGTGGGACAGTGTATGTGGCTAAAAAGGGTACAAGGAAGTTCCTGGAGGGCTGGCAACATTATATCTCTTGACCTGGGTGGTGGCTACTCGGGTGTTAACTTTGTGATCAATCACTGAGCTATATAGTTTTGCTCTGAGTATGTGTGTTAGACTTTACAATTTATGAAAGTTAAAAATGAAACAGAAGTCAGAAACCTAGATTTTCAAGTGAAATTCCTGGATTTGAAAATGTTACTAACTAATTTTGAAAACTTTAGACAACTGTGTGGGCCATTCCCATTTCATCTGTGAACTGCCATTGTGTAACCTCTAAAGGTAACTTGTGTTTGATTGGCAGTTCTGGGCAGGGGGCTTGGATCTTTTCTGGTGCAAGAGTCTAAGAAAGTAAGAGGGCACCACTTGAGTTTGCATGTAGGGAACCAGAGTTATACTAAAGTAACAAGTCAAACTTATTTCTCTTAGCTCTTTTTTTTTCTTTTTTTTTCCCTCTCTCCTCTCTCTGTAAGTTGTAGCAGATCCCTGAAGAAAGCTCCAGGGAGAAATTTTAAAAAGTTGTTTCTGTTGTGTCCATGCATGATAGCAACATCACAAATGATACAGGACTCATTTGGAGGCTTCTGGAGATTATTAACCAGAGGAGAAAATATATGGTAATAGCATTACCATTTATGGAGAGCTCACTATATGCCCAACCCTGTACAAAATTCTCTGCATATCCTTTAATGATCATACCATTTAAACATTCCTGTGCCATGGGAATTATTGGACCTGTCTTATAGATGAGAAAGTTGAGGCTCAAGAACATAGCATACCAGCAGCAAATGGCAGAGACTGGATTCTTGCTCAGGGCTGTCTATTACTGACCATTACATCATCCTTGTGAGGCCATGAGTACCCATGTGAGATATATAGACATCCTTCCAGGATGTCCTAGATTTTGTAGAGCAGAGAAGTAGGTATATGCATGTTCAACATGAAAAATGGACTCTAGCTTCTTAAGCCCTCACTACCTTGAGCACTCAATCAATACAGGTAATTGTTACAATCTGTTCATCCTTCCACTTTCCCTGAGACCCATGGTACAAGCTCAGTATGGTTAAACAAAGCCCAGACCAGTTCCCCGGAATGAACACAATGGGCACAGAGAGAGAGAAAAGGAATCATAGCCATCATGGACTAAAGAACCAGTCTTCAGTACACCATTACTATAGGACCAAGGACAATAGAGGCTAAACAGTGAATGTTCAAGAAATTCAGACAAGTAAAACACTTTAGTCTTGGAAAATACCAATAGAGGTGGTCTGGTCACTTTCCTCCATCCTAGAATACGGGAATTGATGCCCAGGGCCATATGGAACAAGGAGTTATGATGGGAAGAGCTTCACTCCACACATGAAGGCTAGTTAGCAATGGTAGCTGGACCTTGGGTGAGTCACTTCATCTCTTTGGGCTTTGTTGTCTTTCAAATGGGAATGTTAGAATAGACATCATTTTTAAAAGGAATTTAAGCTTTTCTTTACTACAAATCTTAACTGCAATTCTAATATAAGGCAGGGCATGGTTAAATAGTGAGGAGGAGAAGTCAAGTTTGTCTCCTTGTTCCTCCTTCCCCCTTAGAGCAGCCCTGGAGGTAGCTCCTAGACCAATACCTGGCAAGTAGTAGGTTCACAATGAATATTTGAAGAGTTGAGTGTGAGTATTCTCTGTTCCTGGAGGGCACAGTTTACAAAATCTGGGGTAGGGCACTTTAAGGTCCCTTCCAACTCAAAAACTCCAGTCATCTAAGGAACTTGCCTGAGATCATCCTGGGAGCAAGGTAGGGAGAGAGCTGGCTGGCAAACTGGCTCTCCCATCTGGCATCCCAGGGTCCTAGGACTCACTCTCTTGCCTCTTGGCCATGGGCTAGTTCATTTATGAGCTCTTCGTTCAAACCCCAGCTCTCCAGAGTTGTGTGAAGAGGCATTCTTTGCTCTTCCTCTCATATTTTTTTTTAACTCTGATTTGATTTTCACCTTTGCCTTGAACATGCACCCTGATGACAGGAAACACACACACGTGAGGATAAATGAAAGTTAATCCCAAGCCCTTCATGTCCCAGTGAAAGGTCAGGAACCAAAGATGCCTTCATCTTAGCAGTGGAATTATGAAATAGCAGGGCTGGAGGATAGCTAGAAGTCATTTCCAGTATGGTATCGTTGTGCAGAGTGTGGACTCCAGGGCACTTTTCTGAAAATAAAAAGTTAAAAAAAAAAAAAGTGTGGACAGGCTTGGTTCAAATATTAACTCTATTGCTCATTGGCTAGAGCAGGGGTCCCTGACACCCTGTTAGGAACCTGGCCGCACAACAGGAGGTGAGCAGTGGGGTGAGTGAATGAAGCTTCATCTGTATTTACAGCCACTCCCCGTCGCTCACATTACCCCCTGAGCCATCCATCCCCCCACCCCCCGCCCCCAGTCTGTGGAAAAATTGTCTTCCATGAAACTGGTCCCTGGTGCCAAAAAGGTTGGGGACTGCTGGGCTAGAGGATCTTCTGCAAGATCCCAAACTGTTATGGGCTTCAGGTTTCTTTTTTGTATCAATAAAATGGGGATAACAGCATCTCTTACCTCATGGAAACACAGGGGGGAAAGTATATAAGATGTTAAACATAGAGCCTGGCAGCCAGGATGTGCTCAGTCAGTGGTAGCTATTATCATTATGACCAGCCAGCTGCTGAGTGAATTCTCTTGACAGTATCCCTGCCAAATGGTCCTCTGCTTGAAAACTTCCAGTAATGGAGAACTCACTACCTCAAGGGGAATCAGCTCATCCTCAAGCATCTGATCAGCTGAGACTTCCACCTTCCTCTTGAGACAAGGAAGTCCCTGAAGGCCAAGATGAGACCGTTCCAGGTGGGATCCCAGGGTGTGATGCCGCTCTGACAGCCTATAGTTAAACTTGAGATAAACAGAAGGCTTTACCTCCCAGGTCTGCTGGGTTGGCAATCTCTGTGCAAAGCTCACCTAAACCCAAATTACTAAGCTGCCAGACATAGGGAAACTCTGAAATAATTCTTTAGCAGCAAGATGCCAAGGTAGCAGACATCTATCTGCTTCCTTTCCTGGTTTGCCTCCAGCCCCTAGCCTGGCAAGGAACAGACAGGTACTTCTCTTTGGTCCACTCAGGATGTTTCTTTTTCAGTCTGAGATTTGAGACCATCATTTTCTATAAATGTAAGCCCCTTGTGTACAATGGCCTGAGATCCCTATGACTTCCCATGGTGAAAAATCTGGTGGACACATGGCATTTCTTTCTTCAAGAAATTCAGGATTAGAGAGCATTTCTCTTTCCTACTCTTTGGAAACCTAGCCCTACAATCTCCATACTTCTGCCCCGTCAGTAGGAGATGGCTCCCCCTATGGACCACCTGTGACCAACCCTGTTTGGCCCTCAAGGCACTCAGTACTCTGCCTGCTTTATCTAGCCAACTTCCTTGTCCTACACAGAATCTTCAGTCAAGTTTGTAGCCTGTGACTCTACATGTCTCAAGACCTTTACCCATGGTATCCTCAGGCAAAGCATCTTCTCTTTCCTGCCTTTCACTTACTTTAAAGTCCTGCTTTCTCTGAACTTTTCACTATGATTTTTGACCCTTCCCAACCACCCAGGATCCATCCCTGTAATATAGATGCAGTCACTTTAGTTTTCTGAATTGGTGGCAAACTCACTGGCAGGCTTGCACCACTCTGAAGTAATCCGTGAGTGTTGTCCATTTGCAAGATTATGGTCTTTTGGGTTAAGTGCTGTGGCTTACATTACTTTCATACTTTCTAAAGTGCCTAGCCTAGTAGATGCTTAGTAAATTTTTCTGGATAAAAAGAATCTATTTGAAGTGATATAAAGTATTAAACTAGAATTAGCAATGGACTGCAAGTCAGCCAAAAAGAAAGGAAATTATATAAAATCAACAGCCCCACTCTGGTGAACCTATGCTATAAATATACCAGTTACCATCATTTGACTTTTATTTAATTCTGTTAAAGTATTATCATAGGACAGATAGGGAAATTTGTGTGATTTTCAGTGGACCACATCATAATCTCAGGACTACAATACTTACTGAATGAAGGGAAGGATGGAGGAATTCCTGAGAAGGAAATACAATTTCACATGCAATTAAGGAAGGCTGATAAATACAGTACATTATCAAAATCAGTTCTCCTTGAGGCTGCCCTTGGATCTCAATTCTTTTTTTTTTTAAAGAACTTAAAAAAATTAATTTATTTATTTTATTTATTTTTGGCTGCGTTGGGTCTTTGTTGATGTGTGCGGGCTTTCTCTGGTTGTGGTGAGCGGGGGTTACTCTTCACTGCGGTGTGCGGGCTTCTCATTGTGGTGGCTTCTCGTTACAGAGCACGGGCTCCAGTAGTTGTGGCTCATGGGCTCTAGAGCGCAGGCTCAGTAGTTGTGGCGTACGGGTTGAGTTGCTCCGTGGCATGTGGGATCTTCCTGGACCAGGGCTCAAACCCGTGTCTCCTGCATTGGCAGGTGGATTCTTAACCACTATGCCACCAGGGAAGCCCTGGATCTCAATTTTTGCCTCAGCTCTGTAGCATGGCATTCAAGGCTCTCCATATTCTTTTTTTTTTTTTATTGAGGTATAGTTAATTTACAATGTTGTATTAGCTTCAAGTATACAGCAAAGTTGTACACCTGAAACTAACACAACATTGTAAATCAACTATACTCCAATATAGAATAAAAATTAAATTTAAAGTATACAGCAAAGTGATTCAGTTATACATATATATGTGTATATATATTCTTTTTCAGATTCTTTTCCATTATAGGTTATTACAAGATAACGAGTATAGTTCCCTGTGCAATACAGTAGGTTCTTGTTTACCTGTTCTGTATAGAGTAGCATGTATATGTTAATCCCAAACTCCTAATTTATCTCTCTCCCCCACCACTATCCCCACTGGTAACCATAAATTTGTTTTCTATGTCTGTGAGTCTATTTCTGTTCTGTAAATAAGTTCATTTGTTTTGTTTTTTTTAGATTCCACATATAAGTAATATCATATGATATTTGCCTTTCTCTGTCTGACTGACTTCACTTAATGTGATAATCTCCATCCATGTTGCTGCAAATGGCATTATTTCATTCTTTTTTATGGCTGAGTAATATTCCATTGTATATATGTACCACATCTTCTTTATCCATTCGTCTGTCTATGGACAGTTAGGTTGCTTCCATGTCTTGGCTGTTGTAGATAGTGCTGCAATGGATATTGGGGTGCATATATATTTTCAAATTATGGTTTTCTCCAGATATATGCCCACGAGTGGGATTGCTGGTTCAGGTGGTAGTTCTATTTTTAGTTTTTTTGAGGAACCTCCATACTGTTCTCCATACTGGCTGCACCAATTTACATTCCCACCAACAATGTAGGAGGGTTCCTTTTTCTCCACACCCTCTCCAGCATTTATTATTTGTAGACTTTGGAGTGATGGCTATTCTGACTGGTGTGAGGTGATAGCTCATTGCAGTTTTGATTTGCATTTCTCCAATAATTAGTGATATTGACCATCTTTTTATGTAAGACTCTCCATATTTTAAGTACAGATGCTTTTCCAGTTTCAGCTATCCAGTTTTCTCCATTTGCCCCTATGTTCCAGAAAATGGACTGTTTAGTGTTTTCCAAATACAGTTTTAGTTCCCTGCTGTTACCTTTGCTTATATATTTTTCCCTTTTCTCTAAGATGTACTAAACCCAACCCATAATTTAAGCTCCAGCTAACTCCTCTCTGAAACCATTCAAATCAAAGAAAAAGGATCAGCCCAAACAGGTTGTGATCTCCCTGTCCCTGAATTCTTCCTCCCCCAAATAGTTTGACTACACCTCTTTGACAAGACTTTGTATGTTTGGGCTCATATATATAATTTGTGATTGGTTATTTACATGCCATTCTCAAGAGCTTCTCCTGGACTGCGACCTGAGGGCAGGAGTGGTCTTTTATCCATCTTGATGTTTCCCCTGGCACTTAGAAATAGCAAAATTTGCTCAACAATAGCTAATAATAGTGCTAACATTTTTTTGTGTGTGTGTGGTACGCGGGCCTCTCACTGTTGTGGCCTCTTCCGTTGTGGAGCACGGGCTCCAGACGCGCAGGCTCAGTGGCCATGGCTCATGGGCCCAGCCGCTCCGTGGCATGTGGGATCTTCCCGGACCGGGGCACGAACCCGTGTCCCCTGCATCGGCAGGCAGACTCTCAACCACTGCGCCACCAGGGGAGCCCTATTGCTAACATTTTAAGAGCCCTTCTGGTGCCAGGTATCATGCCTTATCTCACTGAATGCTCACAATAACCCTCTGAAGCAAGAACTCTTATTGTTGGTTTTTTCAGATGAGGAAAGTAAGAGAGATCTTAAGTAACTTGTCTGAAATCATATACCTGTGAAACGGAGGAAACAGAATGCAACCCTAGCAGTCTGACCCCAGAGCCTGATTTCTTGAAAAAGATCTGGCGACCCTTCCATGGGCAACAATCCTAGAGAGGAGAACAGACTCGCAAAAGCGGGTGCAGGATCCATGGCACGGACCTCCAGAGATCCTGACTCTTGAATGTGTCAATAACCATTTCGTATTCAGGTGGTCCCCAAACGTACTAAGCATTGAAACAGACAAAGGAAAAGAGGGATAGTGAGTTCTAAGGACCAAATTTCTATTGACCAAAGCACTCTTTCAAAGCAGAGCTTAAGGCTCTGCTGAGCTGAAATTTTCAAAACTGTCGCTCTCCCGCAGAGTGAACACTTCAAAGGACCTCCGTTCCTAGCAGACAGCCAAGTGTGCAGAATGCCTGGGGAGGCCAGGGAGCTAGGAAAGCTTGGGATGCTTCCTGAGTCAGGTGAGGAAAGACCTGTCTCTCCCTGTGGCCTGGTCCACCGGCCTGAATGACAGCTGAGCAGCATCAGGACCAGCTTCCACGGATAGGAGCAGGTTCGGAAGCCACATGTGCTTTTCCATCAAACAGCTTGTTAAGCTGGTGAAGAACGGTGGTGCAGAATGGAGGATAAAGAAAGGAGGAGAAAGCACCCGTAATCTGTTCTGCCCTCTGAGGCTATCTCAGCAAATGTCATTTGAGAAGGGAAAGCAAGGACACAAGGGAACTCATAAGCCATTAGCCAAGATTTGAGGGTCTCTCTCTCTCTCCTGCCCTCCCCCGACCCCAGCTTTCCCAGTGTCACAACAGGGCCTTCCAGGGTAATGAACAGAGAGAGCACTGGCTTTGGAGTCAGGAACCATGGGTTTTAGGTAGTCTTCCATTTACAACTTGCATAACCTGCTGCACATCAGGGATCGCCATTTCCCTATCTGCAAAATAGAGCTATAGGTGGTATCTGTTGTATCTGCCTCTTTAACAGGGGCTGCTGTGGGGTTCATTGAGCCAACGTATGAAGGGGCTTTGTCGGCTGGAGACCACAATGAGATAAATAAAGGGTTGTGGTTTGTTGGATTTTGTAATGCACATGCAGGCGCAATTGGAGGATGGAATGTGGATGCATGAAGGGTAACTGACTTAGCCAAGTGAAGAAAGCTGAAACTTAACTGTCTGCAGGGGAAGTGGGTGGAGTCAATAAGAGAAGCCAGTAATACCACAGGTCACCAGAAAGGGGTGGAAATTTGAAGTGCTAGATACTCGAAGGACTGATGTACAATGGGGTGAAAACTGATAGAAAGCTCCAGAACCCCTCTCCCAGATCATGTAGCCAGGTGATTGCCTGCTTTCCGGCCAAGCAGCAGACTGGAGGCTGACAATGAAGGTGAAGTGGAGGGACTCTAGATTGGGGTCACCAGGTATAGCTGTGCGGCAGTCGGTGGGGGGAGGGAGGAGGAGGGAGGGGAGGGTCACCCACTAGCCACCTTCCTCCTCTCATGCAGACCATCCTATTGGCTTTTTGACATTTATAAGAATAGATAGTTAAGGGCCTCTAAATATAGGAGGGTAGGAATTAAAATTAACAAACAGAAAAATGTAAATCACAGAAAACAAGCACAGTTCAGGGACCAAAAGAACACTTCAAAAACCTATACTCTGGGCTTCCCTGGTGGTGCAGTGGTTGAGAATCTGCCTGCCAATGCAGGGGACATGGGTTCGAGCCCTGGTCTGGGAAGATCCCACATGCTGCTGAGCAACTGGGCCCGTGAGCCACAACTACTGAGCCTGCGCGTCTGGAGCCTGTGCTCCGCAACAAGAGAGGCCGCAACAGTGAGAGGCCCGCGCACCGCAATGAAGAGTGGCCCCTGCTTGAAGCAACTAGAGAAAGCCCTTGCACAGAAATGAAGACCGAACACAGCCAAAAATAAATAAATAAATACATTTATAAAAACAAAACAAACAAGCAAAAAACTGTACTCTTATTCGAGAGATGAGAAGCATGAATAGGATACTATTACAAAGGGATAATAAAAAAAATAAGAAAGAACTCTGGGAAGTCAATACAACAGATAAACAGATTAGTTAATAAAAATAGTAAAATATAAAGTTGAAGATATCACCCAGAAAATAACTTAAAGTCTCATAAATAGAATCTTGGAAGTCCAACGTACAACTACTAGGAAATGAAAGTGAAGGAGAAAAGAAAAAATGGAGGGCAGGATACTATTAAATAAATTATAGAAGAAAATCTCTTAAAAGTGAAGGATCTGCATTTTCAAATTGAGTGCCTGGCCTCACGAATGACCCATGAATGAAAAACACTCTATACCATAGTCCATCATATCTATCAACAATTTGAGGGACAAAGCGAAGATCATAACAGCTTCTGCCGGTAGAGAAGGGAAGGAAATCATATAAAAGAAGGGAGTGCTCAGAATGGGCTGGCCTTTCATTAGCTCCAGTGGAAAAGAGAAGTTAATGGAGCAATATCTGCAAAATTTTTTATGAAATATCTGCAAAATTTTGAATGAAAATTGTGTCCAAGCTTGCATTTAATCCCCAATCAACAGTTTGAGGTGGAATAAAAACCATCTCAGATATGCAAGACCTAGAAATTTATCTCTCATGTACTATTTTTAGGAAGGCGAGGATACAATCCACTGACATGGGAGAGTCAATGGGGACATGAGGAAGGATGGGAAATGGAGACCAAGAGAGCCAAAACTAGGGAAGGAGAGGGCCAGTCCTAGGAAGACAGCTCTCCTGCTATACCCAACAGGTCCAGGCCAGGCTAGAGCAGAAAGGACCAGGGACAGGGTGGGGGTCTCCAGAAAGAAGGCCTCTAGGAGAGCGCAGTGCAACTGAGAGATCTCCTCATATGGGCAGTTATAACTAAGAGGAGTTCTGTGGTTTGCTCTGCAAGTTTGCATCTGAACCAATGATAAAATACATAGAAAAAAATCAACAAAGCAAACAAACAAAACAGCATAAACAAACAAAGCAGGAAAACAAAATGTTTCAGAGTACAATATTTGGCTCTGCTGTGGAGGTATGTATCTAGTTATAATATTGTAAACACTGAATATTGATGTCACAAAAATATGACATTACGAAAGTGGGAGCCACGTGAATGAGTTGAGGATGTGTGAGTTCAGTCCTCATCTGCCATAGTAGAAATCCAATAAATAACATCTAAAACAGGAAACCCGGAAAAGGCAGTATAAAGGATACGAAGGTAAAATATCAGAAGAAATAGCAAAAAAACTTAGAGTGATTCTCCTGAGCCGGAATCTGGGATAGAAACGGATGAGGGAAGGGAATGCTGAATTTTGTTTTATTAGTTAGAATACAATTTGGTTTTATAAGTTGTACACATGCATTACTTAGGGGGAAAGTGAAATTTAAAAATATCCTTATCCTACCAAGCAATGACTGGAAGAATGAATAATCCCCTTTCTCCATTTTTCGGAAGAGAAGACTGAGGATGTAAAAGGTAAAGTGACCTGCTCAGAATCACAAAGAGAGATGGTGGCACAGCCAGGACTAGACTTGGGTCTCCTGACTCGCAGACTGGGGCTCTGTCCACTCTAGATGGAGAAGAAGCAGTAGAACTAATTTATGCTGTCAGGCCTGTTGGCAGGGATTCAGTGGAATCTAGAATCATCTGCCAGTTTCAGGGACACTCTTTGACCTTTACCACCTCCTGTGAGTTCTGAAAAACAACAGGCTTGGACAGTTCATGGAGTACAGCCTCTTTGGCTATGAGAGAGCCAATTCCTAAAATCATCTTTCATCAGCCCCTTTTGTCTTTCTCCCACGCTCCTCTCCAGCCCCTTCCGGATGCCACGTGCTTTGATTAATGTAACTGCCTTTGCTCTGGGTGGGAAAAACTAAGGTGAGACAAAAGAGCAAAGCCCTAGATGTAGCTGGCTTTTTAAACTAGTCATTTGCTTTTGTTTCCCTCACTGTACAGGGGATAGCCCATTTCTTTTTCTGCCTGATGCAGTTAAAGCATGTTTTCCTAAGATACTTCCTGTCTTGGGAGATGCATCCTGGTTTGGGCTTTTGCTTTCATGTTGCAATCACAAAAGATTGTTCTACTTTCTTGGTTTGTACTTAATAACCTGCCCTACTTTCTGCCCTGTGTAGGCTTCTTATTGCAGGTACTTGCCTTTATGCAGCCCTGGGTTCTTTCAGTGCTTTCCTTGCTTCCTCAAACAGTAGTATGCTTCTCAAACTCATCCACCTCCCTCCTAGATCATCATTTATTTCTTTTTTCATTCATTCCAGTGCATTCCTACTGAATACCTCTCTCTTTTTTTTTTTTTTTTAGTGCTAGACATTAAACTGGGATCCAGGAGTTCATCAGTGCACAAAACTGATACCACCTCTGTCCTCCTAGAGCTCTCAGTTGGGCAGATAAAGCATACACGAGGTCAATAATTATTGCATTACTAATTGCAATTAATAATAATAATGTGATGTAGAGTTGTGCAGGGAATTTGGGTACCATGAGACCTTGTGAATGAGGATCTATCCTAACTGGAGTGGAGGGTGTTGGTCAGGGCTGTTGTGTGATACACATTGGGATACCTCGAATGCCTGCTACAGTGTTGAGTGGCAAGTTAGTGCCTAACAAACATTGGCTATTTCCTGGATGAATATCCTTGGAATGGTATTGAAAAGTTAAAAGTAGTCTACAAATTAAACTTATTATTATCATGCCCTTAGGAAAGGCAATTAAAAAGTCAGGAAAAAATTCCTGATATAAAATGAGACTTAAACTGGATTGGGGGAAAATTATGGGAAGGATTCTGCTTAGACCAGGAAGATCTAGCTGACTTGTCTACTTACCCATTTGCCCTCTTCAAATGCGTTCTGGAAAGCAATTTCAAATTTCAAATTTCTGCTCAACAGCTCCTGAATAACTAAGACTGGGTCAGGATGTAACTATATCTTTTGACACTGGGGGCAACAGCCATAAAATAGCAACCCACGTTTGCAGTGCTTGTAATGAGCACAGTACCCCGTCAAAGGTACAACGCTTAGACCTTTTCACACTCTCACAAATATTCCTCTCAACTTTGAAAGGGTAAGAAAAAAACAAACAAAAAAGGGTGCTCTTCTAACAAGTACTGTACACACCCTAAATGAGAACAAATGTTTATAGACACAGGAAGCTGAAAATAAAGTTTAGAAACTAGCAAATACGGGTTTCCTGCTTATACAGTAAATTGGTATTGAGAACAGCTTTCAAGAGCTGAAGTAAGGATGCCCTCAATTGACAAAAAAAAAAATCTTGTGGAAAATATGTGTGCACAGTGAATTTCTTTAAAATTAGTACCATTTCTACAGAGTTTTTGATTGGAAAGTTAGGAAAGCAGCCTAGTAGGGAGGGGATCTCCCAAGTACGGAAAAAGGGATACACACATAAACATACCCCCGCCACACACACACATATCTCAACAGCTGGTTGAGGTTGGTTATTTTAGGCGTTCATCAGAAACACTTTCAGAACTTTGTGTGTCTTCATCACTCTTGAATTCTCCACTTCATCCAACCTTGAAGACCTCTTTAGAACTTCAGTTTTTTTACTCTTACCTGAAAAGCTGTGGTTTCCATATCTGGAATTCTCCACACTTTTGATCCCTTCCTTTATGTTTTGGGGACTTGGTATACTAAAGCTTGGCCATAACGCAGCACTCTCTTGAAGGCTTTTACTATCACCTGCTAAGGCAGTTTTCTCAAACTCATGTAATTTATGGGCCCATTTGGAAGGAAACTGTTCTGGACTTACAATGTTGATGAATTATTTTTATTATAAGGATGCTTAAAAAGGTACCAACATTAAAACAGGGGTCAACTCTATGCTTATCACTCCCTTAGAATTATAAAACAGAAGAAACTGTACCAATGAGACGCAAACACAATGATCTGACCAGTGCATTTTGGATTGCCAACATAAATTTAATGTGACAAACTATGGCATTTGCTGACTCCAAAACACAACTGGTGGCACCAATATGACCCTGTGTTATTAAATAGATTCTATGAGGTCAGCCTGCCTAAAGTACTGTGTACTGCTTGAAGATTCGGTGCTCTCACCAGTGTTTCCCCTCTTTTCCCATATAGTGCATCATTATGTCAGCTAGCCTTTACCTGTGTTATTTTACTGTGCATTATTTCTGTGCCAATGTGACAGTCAATGCAGATACCAGCAAGGACTCTGAATCTGTGGCAGTACACAGTTACGAAGGGATCATTCTAAGATACGCTCCTTATTTTTTAGGATGATCAAAATAAGAACACCAAATTAAACAAACAAACAAACAGACATAAGAGTACTCAAATCCCTGAGAAAAAGTTGCTGAGTGGCTGTTGTTAGCCTGAGAAGCTGATAATATAGTCCTTTATAATTATATTTATGTCCAACTCTGTAGATTTGGCAGAGCAGGTATAGGAACTATTTTATCTAGTTTTTAAAGGCAAAATTCTTCAAAATATCCTTAATTAAAATGAAAGGGAGGGCTTCCCTGGTGGCACAGTGGTTGAGAGTCCGCCTGCCGATGCAGGGGACACGGGTTCGTGCCCCGGTCCGGGAAGATCCCACATGCCGCAGAGTGGCTGGGCCCATGAGCCATGGCCGCTGGGCCTGCACGTCCGGAGCCTGTGCTTCGCAACGGGAGAGGCCACAACAGTGAGAGGCCCACGTACCGCAAAAAAAAAAGAAAGGGGCTTTGAAAGGTACAAATTAATGCATATTTGAAGAAGTGTATGAACTCCTTTGGGAACCTTCCACTAGAGTGATTTGGAATAGAGGCACCTCACAAAATACATGGTTTTTCCTCCTTTTTTCCTGAAGAGCTTATACATAATGTCTTAAATTTCTATACCGTCTTTCCCCCAGGCAGTACAGAGTACTTCAGAAACTTCATATTAATGATGTTAACATACTCATGAGACTAAATAGATGGTATGTAACATGGTCCCCAGCTTATACATAAATGAACAACTCAAAGAGAGGGATAGAATTTTATTTTCTGGACACTTTGATTAACTTTTTTCCCCACTCATAGCACTATAAAAATTGACACTCTCTTCTTTTACTTTTTTACTCTTTTATTCATTCACCCAGGGAATCTGTATTAAGAGCAATGTTCTATGCATTGTGCTAGATGTGATGAGAATAGTAAGGCCAAGACAAGGCATGGTGCCCGACCTTGAAAAGCTAATAATAAGAGAGGATGAAAAGGAAAACACTCATACAAGAGCTGAAAGATGATTAAAAAATAATAACTTCATATGAATAAAAATATCTGAAAACCTGTTCTAGGAATTTAGATAAAGGGTCCACCCTAGAGGGCTGGTGGTAGAGGCGGGATGGTACAGAGATGGCAGCGATTCAGGTGATATTGATCTGGTGATTAGAGGGTTATACATTTTGGATAGATGTAGAAGAAGCTGTTCTAGGCAGGAGAAATAGTGCATCACTGGCTGCGAGACATTAGATAAGAATGGGCAACAGTGAGTAGACCACAGTATAATAGGTTATTATTATATAAGTACTTTCTATATGGTATGGATTATGCACAGGCGTTATATGCTTATCTGATATAATCTTTACACTTTGATCCAATTTAAAGGCACAAAAATGCAGGCTCAGCAAGATTAAATAATCTGTCCTGGGTCACAAAGGCAGAAAGTGGAAGAAACGAGACTCACACTGGCTATTTGACTCCAAAGCCTCTGCTCTCGAACATTATGTTATATGATTTCCCCACAGTGAGAGATGACAGCTAAAAGGTTAGTTGGTGCTGGATTATAGAAGTTTTTGATGCCATTGGGTTCAGGCTTCACACCATAGGGAGTGGAAAACAGTGGATAAGTTTTTGAGTAGGAGAGTAATAGGAAACACAGCAGTGCTTTAGAAAGAGGAATTTGGCAGTGGTGCATTGGATGAGCCAGAAGGAGAGGCATAGGGAAGAACAAAAATTGATTCCTTCCGGTGTCAAGGCTTGGAGGTTATCATGGCCTCCCAGTGTCCCAACGTAGCCCCTCCTTACCTCCCCAACCTTATCCCATCCCACCCTCCGCCCTTGCTCTCTGTCACCCTCCAAATCAGCCTATTTTCACTGTTGTGGTCGGAGTTATACTCCCTTCCACTGAAGAACATTTGTGCATGTTGTTCTAATTGGCAGAAATGATTTTTCCTCCTTTTGATTCCTTAACTTATCCTTCTCCTCATCCATCAGATTTTGGTTTAAATGTAACTTCCCTTGTCCTGGCATTTCTGCTTAGGTCAGATGCCCTGCTAGGGACCCTCATAGCACCATGCACCCTCTCCTTTATAACACTCATCACAGATAGAACGATCCATTTATCTGTGTGATTATTCACTTAACATCTGTCTGCCTCCTCTAGAATATAAGCTCCTTTTTCTTCTTTTTTTAAAATTTATTTTAATTATTTATTTTTGGCTGCTTTGGGTCTTCGTTGCTGCACACGGGCTTTCTCTAGCTGCAGCGAGCTGCGGTGCGCGGGCTTCTCACTGCGGTGGCTTCTCTTGTTGTGGAGCACGGGCTCTAGGCGTGCGGGCTCCATAGTGCGGGCGCATGAGCTTAGTTGCTCTGCAGCATGTGGGATCTTCCTGGACCAGGGCTCGAACCCGTGTCCCCTGCATTGGCAGGCAGATTGTTAACCATTATGCCACCAGGGAAATCCCTAGAATATAAGCTCCGTGAGGGCAGGAGTCATGCGCGCTTTTGCTCATCACTGTATTCCCAGGGCCTACTGCACTGAGTATCATGTGGTAGGCACTCGACACTTGTTGAATGAGTGAGTGAATGAGTGGATGAATGAATCTTGGATCAGGAATGACAGAAGTGGGAATGAACAGAAAGGTACGACACAAGTGTTGGCAAAAGGCCCCAGTGACGGATTTGGGGTAGGGGAGGGGAGAAGCAGAGGCAGGGAATACAAAGGTTTAGACAGTTGTCACTGATGGCTCTGTGGTGCTCGGGCCTGGCTACTAGACAAATCAAAAAGTCTGCAGTAGTACACTTTGCACTCACTACCATCTCGGGGCAGTAGCCGCCTGAAATTTTGAAGCAAGGGGCAAAGAATCAGAAGCAGAAATGGGTGAGTGGCTTAGAGTAAATCACACCCTTAATCAGAGAGTTCGAGTAGGAGACCAGCGGGGTGGGGGGAAGTCCCTGTGTGGAAGTGTGCCTCGGGGGGATTATCAGATTTCCCAGGCACCGAAATATACAGTTGATCCTCAAGCCATGTCACTAACACTGCTGCAGTTTTCTTTACATTTGAGTGAAGCCTGATTCCTATTCCTGATCCAGGGAGATTTCATAATGTCAGTTGTCCCAGGTGGGGAGCAGCTCGGCATGGTGGAAAAAGCACTGATGACATCCTCCAAGGCCTTGACCAGATATTACTGTTGTCACATGGCCTTATCTGACCACCATGGCACTCCCACTCTTCCTCAGAAGCACTAGTTCCACCCTCACTCACCCAGGTCCTGTAGTGTAAGTATGCACACCTCTGTCATGGTCACATTATTTCTTTATGTTCAAGTATCTTTTTGATTTTTTTTCCACTAGATTATGAGCTCTTTGAAAGAAAGGACTTCATCAACTTAATATAGATTGGGATTTAGAGCAGGGGCTCTGGAGATAAAATGCCTGGGTTCAAATCCTGGCTCTTCATGTACTCACTGTAAGCTTGGACAAGTGACTGAATCTCTCTCTGCATTTTGGTTTCCTTATCTCACAAAAAAGGATAATAGTTACACCTACTTAACAGAGTCCTTGTCAGGATTCTCATTCATTCAACCATTCATAATTGATTCCAGTCATTTATTAAGTGAGTATCATATGCCTGGCCCTGTTCTAGATGCTAGAAATACAACTGTAAATGAAATGGAAAAGGTTCCTCCTCTTTCAGAGCTTATATTGCATGGGAGGGAAAAAAGAATTACAAGTTGATAAATACTGTAATTTCAGGCAGTAAAATATATGCCAGAACTGGTTTACACTGTCTCACAAGAGTGAACTCTGTATATTTCTTCCCAGCTTCACATTCAACAACATCACACGGATAACCTGGAGCACTGAATGAGCCATAGTGGAAGTATTTACGTGAGGAAATTGGCAAATGCTATAAATCCACAACCCCTACCTTGGCCCCGCTATGTCCAGGGGCTAAGCATTTATTTGCACATCACAGGGTAGGAAGGCACTAAGACAGGTTGATTAAGAGAAAGTGACTAAGGGGGTGAGAGTGGGGTAACTCATTGTCAAGGAATCTCTGAAAAAGTGAAGTTTGTGCTCGGACCTGAAATATAAGTATCCAGAAATGATGAAGGGAAGAGTAATCTAGGCTGAGTGGACAGCTGGTTCAAAGACCTAAAGGGGCAATAAGTCTGGTATATATTCCAAGAACAATAACTATGAAAGTCACTGAGGAATGAGGGGAAGAATGGAACCAGGGTGAGGGGGGGAATGAAATGAGGTGAGGTCAGAGCAAGGTCACATAGATCCTTGTAGGCAAAGCATCTGCATTTATTCCAAGTGCAGCTGGAAACTGTCGAGGGTTTTAGCAAGAGGGTCTATTTAAAGGACTTAGCCTGTACCTAACACCTAGGACATACTCAGTGAATGGCACCTATTCCTTTGAATACTTATCTTGGTGTCCCTGGGAGCTCACACATTGTCTGATATGTAGAAGGCATCCAGTTAAAGTTTGTTGAATAATAAATAAATGTGTGGTCACAAAGAAGCCCCTTGCCCTCTCTGAGCCTCAGCTGCCTCATCAGAAAAATTAATTCTTTGTAACAGATGGTCTCCCAGGTCTTCTGTTCCTAAGCTCTCCCACTGTATTACTGTGGATTACAGACTGGTTTTGCTAACCTGACCTGGCAGAGGTTACTGCAGCTCTAACCGCCAATAGTCTTGAATGAATATGCAATACCACTTTGGAGTTATCTCATTCCAGAACATGACATTCCTACCCTGTACAATTGCATAAAACATAACAGGATCCATATTTCTGTTCCCATCTTAAGGGGTGGGAGGAGAAAGGAGAGGGAGAGAGAAAAAAATATGCGCTCACTAACAAGGCCATAAATATTGATGTCTTCCTCAGACCCCCCTCGAGCTCTATCATTTTGTCAACTGGCTGATTAATAATAGATTAAACACGTTATTTTGCTTACTCTGAGATCCATGACTTTAAATGCATCTGCTGTGCGGGAACTGGTTTAGATGGGCATCCACAGATCACGCAGACTTCCAGCATAAAAATACAACAGGAGGGCTTCCCTGGTGGCGCAGTGGTTGAGAGTCCACCTGCCGATGCAGGGAACACGGGTTCGTGCCCCGGTCCGGGAGGATCCCACATGCCGCGGAGCGGCTGGGCCCGTGAGCCATGGCCGCTGAGCCTCTGCGTCCGGAGCCTGTGCTCCGCAATGGGAGAGGCCACGACAGTGAGAGGCCCGCGTACCGCAAAAAAAAAAAAAAAAAAAATTACAGCAGGAGGGGAAACAAATGGAGCACGACAACCAGCATTTCCACTGAGTAGTATCTCAAATGATGCATGCAAGGCTCGGGATGTCTTTCCAGATGTTAATTTCTTTTCCCAAGAACCCACTCACATGAGAACACAAGTGAGAGGACTGTGCTAACATGTACCATATGGTAGTGTTCTGAGTAAGTGACAGAAGAGAAAGGAAGTCTTCCCACACCTCATCCAAATACCAGTTAGTGACCACAGGAATTTGGGCCAACATGGGCACAGCTGGGAGGAAACTAGGATGCATGTCTATGACTGCTGCAGTAGACCACCTTGCCCTAAAACCTTACTCTTAGTGGTGGAGACAAGTGACAGGACCAAAGGATCCACTGATGCCTCACTGGAAACCACTGGTGAGGTAAATGGGCCCTTGGGGCAGATGTGGGCAACTGGAAATACCCAGTTAAATGCTCATCTTTGTAAACCAGTGAGAGGATCCCCACGTCTGAACACCAAAAGGCAGTTTGGCCTATTGGAAAAGATGTTGGGGGAATCATGATACCTGGCATCCTACTGTGACATTATCACTGAGTCTCTGTGTGACCTTGGACTCACCCCTTCCCTGGGCCTGAGTTTCCCATCTGTTCAGCAAGGGGATAGGTAAGAACAGTGTTTCTCAATGAGAATTACTGGTGGAATTTTTAAGAAATACAAATTCCAATATTCTTTAGCATGTGTTGCATTGTGTCCTCCCAAAAGACATGTTCATGTACAAAGCCCCAGTACCTCTGAATGTGACTTTATTTAGAAATAGGGTCATTGCGGATGTAATTAGTTAGGATGAGATAACAGTGGAGTAGGGTAGACCCTTAGTCCTATGCAACTGGTGTCCTTCTAAGAAGAGAAGACACACAGATACAAAAAGGGAAAACACTGTGTGATGACGGAGGCAGAGACTGAAGCTCAGCGGCTACAAGTCAATGAATGTCAAGCATTAATGGCAACCTCCGGAAGCTAGGAAGGAGCAAGGAGGGATTCTCAGCTACAGTTTTTAGAGAGAGCATGGCCCCACCGACACCTTGATTTCAGACTTCCAGCCTTCAGAACTGTGAGACAATAAATTCTTGTTGTTTTAAGCCACCTGTTTGTGGTACTTAGTTACAGCAGCCCAGGAAACGAATACATCTTGCATCTAATCTTACCGAGTAAAAAAGTCAAAGTAGAGGCTGGTGGAAACTCATAGTTATAAAAAGTTCCCTGGTGCACATCATGGCTTATAAACATTGAATTATGTGCCTTCCCAACTCTGGAATTCTTTTATTCATGTGGAAATCTGACTAGCTTCTGGCACTGGAGATATGCCATGGAAACAATGAACTAGGAAAGAGATGCTTTGGTGATAAGAAGGGGAAACTTCCCTATATATATTCTGTGACAGAACAGTGGAGTCATGTTGATAGTGAAAAAAGAGAACCTCACGGTGATGCTGAGATCATCACTCCATCCTCTTTCTAGGCTCACTTCACGTCCCCCGCCAAACCTTAACTACTTAAAAGGAAAAGTTGATGGTGCTCCCAGTGAGTCAGAGATCCCTTTGAGCTACAAATAAAAGCCATAAACATTCTTGCCAGAAATATGCCTACACTCTCACAGAGCTCCAGACACCCTGATCCTCATCTGCTGACTTCCCAGGAATCTGTGAACATCCCATCAAGAGCCCCTGGATGCTATAACCTGCCAAAGCCCCAGTATGGCCCAAAGGTGCTCACATAAAACCTTCCGAGAGAAAACAGGGAGGCAGTGATGGCCACTCTTCTCTGCTTCTACCTTCTCCATCTGTAGAAGGAGGGGCTCATCCATCCATCTCACACATATGCATCGCCCATCTACTCTGTGTCACAGCACCTCTGTTCTTACATGCTGCAGATCTGAAAGACAGTGACGATCTCTACTCTCACGGTGCTCATCTTCTAGTAAGACCATCCATAGGTAAACGAGTGACTGGACGCTAGGAAGACAATACAGCAAGGTGATAGGGTGGGGACAGACTTGGGGTAGGAGTGGAGGCCAAATAGGAAGGTCAGGGAAGTACTGGCTGCAGAGACTTCTGAGCCAGGCTGGGACCCAGTGATGCGAAGGAGCCGACCATGGGAAATTTGGGGGAAAATAGGTGCAGGAGAGAGCTCTAGGCGTATAGCCCCTAAAGTAGGAGAACACTTGGCGTGAGTGAGATACAGAGAGGAGGCCTGTAGGGCTCCTGCATAGTAAGGTGGCAGAGCTATTTGGGAGGTGAGGTTAGAGAGTTCAGAACAGGTCAGATAAGGCTCAATATCTGGGACATAGAAGGCATCTGTGTTTTATTCTAAGCATGATGGGAAGCCAGGAGAGGAGTTCTAAACAGCAGAATGAGGTGATCTGATTTACATTTTAGAAAGGCGGAGTGACTTTCTAAGGTTTTCCAATGTGGACTTTCTAGAAGGAAACAGCCTCATGTTCTTCTATCATTGCTGTCAACGTGGACAGAATGTCAATGTAGCTAAACAGTACTGTACTATGGTGACAAGCCGTGGTATCCCACAGATGTGCAAGGGGGGAAGAAAAGGAGAATAGGAAGCTGTTTGCATGCCAAACGTCGAACTGAGCTGCTACCTAAGCCCCCGGGTTCCCAGTGAAATGTATAAACTACCTTTATTATTTCTAAAGGGTTATCTGTTGAAACATCTTTAGGCAAAACCTGTCATAAGATGTCTCTCCAAACTCACACTCGATCTCAGCTGCCCCCTATTAGGATGTTGACACATGCAACATCAAAGTCAGAGACGCCCCACTGGGTGGCACTGCCAAGGTACCAGCAAGCCTCTCTGAATACAGAGAGCGGTAGTAACCTAGGCAGCGGAGGGCGACTCTCGCCCCCTCCCTTCTCCTCTCCCTGAATCCAAATGTTAGCTTCTAATGAGATGTCGCAGCCTGAGCGAGCTTCTCTGTGGCTGAGCCCCCCAGAAATTGGCACCAGACTGTAATATTAATGAGATGAACACATGCATCTGAGTAGAAGATGACAGAATACAAAGTGTATTCTCATCCATAATCCCACTGGAACCTCATGTACATTCTAGGAGGAGAGCTGGGTGGGTATTTTTAGCCATTTCACCCACAGAGAAGCTTGGACCCAGGGCAGGCACTTGACCAAGCCCAGGAGGCTCCCACCTGGGCAGCAAGAGTCCCACCCCTGTACTCATGCACATCCCAGTGAACTTGGCTGCCTCTGAGCTACATCGCATTTTAGGCTCAAATTGGACAAGATGATGAGTACAGCTGCCAAGTTGTATAGAAGGTCAGTGCAGCTAGTGCAGCGTTTTAAAGATGGGTTCTATGAACCAGTACATCTGGGTTTGAGGACTGTGTGAGCTCAGGCCAGTTACACAACCTCCCTCTGTTCCATTTAACTCATGTGTAAAATGTGGGAACTCAAAGTTTCTCCTTTGTTCAGTTGAGAGAAGTTGGTGAGATAAAGCAACCTCTTCTACTAGGAAATGACCAGTTCTGATGTGATGATGTGGATGAGGATGAGGATGAAGATGATGATAGCAGCAAAAACTGGCTTTTAATGGGTACTTACTATATGCTGGGTCCTTTGCCTATTGTTTATATGTGCTTCTCTTATCTGGTTTCATAGTGCCTATTGTATGATGGGCCCTCAATATACATATATTTTTGTTGACTATTTAGCTTTTTAACATTGGAGATAATATTCTAGGGCAGATAAAACCCTATTTTAGTTACTGGAGGTGAAGATAGGGGTTTGGGAGAAGGGGGTTAGAATTTGTCTTTCTTTTTCTATGGACGGTGTCCATATCTGGAACTAAGGAAACATAGTGTATTCCATGGACCAAAATATAAGAGCCTTTTATACAACAAATAATTCAATGTATAATCAAAACGGCCAAATATATCCCATCCAGCCCATACATGGTGGAAGTAAAGAATGCTAAAGTTGGAAAGAACTTGAAGATTCACTTTGTCCAAAACCCTGAGGGGAGGGCAAGAGAGGCCTAGGGCAAATGCATGGTGGGCCCAAGGTCAGCCCCAAAGTCCCAGAGACCTCCTTTCCATCCAAAAGAGAAAGCCCTCAATTTACTGAAGAGCTGTTCCCAGTCCTATTCTCCCTTTGGCAGTGCAGCAAACTGTGGACTGCCTTGATTTCTTTTGTGTCTTCCCAATCCGCTGCCTCCCCCAGCTACGTATGGGGTTGAAAGGCAGGATGGCAGGAACTTTAGTAGGTACTTGAGCAGGTGGTACAAAGAGCACTTGTCCACATGGGCTGCTGCTTGTGGCCATTTTTCCCTGTGTGCAAAATGGGAGAAGAGGGCAAGACATCAGGGATCAGATTTTTTTGACAGCCTCAAAATGCTCCAATTCCTCTTTATTTAATCTGGGGTTTAGGATCCCAGTTTTCTTTCTTAAGGCTCCCAGGGGAGCTGAGGGTCTCGACACGGTGTGCTGGCACAGGATTTGGGAGCCCTGGGACCTGGTTTCACCTCCTCCATCACTCACAGAATGACCTTGAGGCAAACCACTTGAACGCTTCATGGCCATTTCCCCAGTTAGAACACTGCCACTCTATCTGTGTGCGTGAGTGTGAGCTAAATGAAAACAATAGATGGGAAACAAATGCTTTGAGAAAAGTAGCAAAGGGCTATGTGTATATGTGTGTGTGTGTATATATATATATATATATATATACACACATACATGTGTATATCTATATGCATTACTAATCATTTATTATTATTATCATCGTTGTCTGTATTATTCTTCACAAGTCCTTCCTAGGTAATGGGGGACCTGTGACTAATGAGGACAAGCTCCCACCTGCTGCAGAAAGTGCCCAGTTCCAGGCACACACTGGCTAACTTCACTCCCAGTCCTGCCCATCATATTCTCTCAGGATATTTTTATTTCTTAGGGTTAAATAGCACACTTGAGTCTAGTTGATGTTTCCTGGGCCAAAAATAGAGAATAAGTTAGTGCCATGGAATAAAGAAAACCAAACCCTGACTCTGATAAACAAGGGAACAAAAATATAAAGTACTTTTTATTGGGATGTGGTTTTCAGAGCATTTGTGGCAGATTTTCTTATCTGTTCCTGTGAAGGAGTCTAGGCTTTGGGGAAAGATGATGTTGATAAAACCTTAGGTGTGCGTGACACTTTATGGTTTACAAAGCGTGTTCATATTGTTATTGAACAATTCAAATCAACTCAATATTGATCAAATGCTCCTTGGAGCAGTGTATTATGATGAACATCATGTGAGGCCTCAACAGCCTCTTAGAGGACACAGCAATAGGAGGTTTTTTTTCCTCCATTTTTAGGAGAGGAAAGGGAAACAGAGAAGTTGAGTGATTGGGCCAAAGTCAGATTCTTAAAACAGATTAGATCACGTGCTGTTTCTACTTATAACCTTCCAGTGGCTTCTCATGCACATAAAATAAAATCCAAATTTCTCTCCATGGCCTCTCAGACTCTGCCTTGTCTCGTCCCTTCTCTGTCTTCCCAGTCTAATCTTCTGTCGCTCTCTCCCTTGCCAAAAATCTCCAGCTACCTGGTTGACGCTCAGTTCCTCAAATTCCACCACTAAGCTTTTTCCTACCACAGGACCATTGCACAAATTGTTCCCTCTGACTTGAATATTTCTCCCCCAATTTTATTTTGAGGAGCTAGTACCTCCTCAGCCTTTAAGACTGGGCTTAAATATCACCAGCCCATTATTACATGTATTTAGACCCTTATTTGTTGTGTGTGTTTTCTTTGTCTGTCTTACTCCATTAGAACTAAAGTCCATTAAGTCAGGTGCCTTGTCTCTCTTATTCACTACCATATTCCCAGAGATTGGCAAAGCCTGCTACAGAGTAGGAACATAATATGTAATGAATGAATGAATGAGTGAATGAATGAAGCTTATAAACTTTGGACCTGAATCTCAAACACATTTCTTCTGACTTTGGTTTTCTGGTCCTTCCTTTTTTTTTTTTTTTTTTTTTTGCGGTACGCGGGCCTCTCACTGTTGTGGCCTCTCCCGTTGCGGAGCACAGGCTCCGGACGCAGAGGCTCAGTGGCCATGGCTCACGGGCCCAGCCGCTCCGCGGCATGTGGGATCCTCCCGGACCGGGGCACGAACCCGTGTCCCCTGCATCGTCAGGCGGACTCTCAACCACTGCGCCACCAGGGAAGCCCCTTCCTTTTATTCTATATGATCTCCCTGCAACCCAAGCATTACTACCCTCAATTCTGTACATTGGGATGGGAATGGGCAAAGATTCTATTTTTCTCAAATGAGGGAGAAACTGCAAACATACTATCACGCATTGTGCGAAAGGAGACAATCTCTTGTACAAATAGCCTTGGTTGTTGAGGGCCTTGCTTCACAGGAAATTTACTATATTTCCTATATCACAAACTTATAGCAGACAGGCTTACTGCCCATCCCCATTTGACAGGCTCCAGGGTAGCCCAGAGGTAAATGACTGCAGGGCATGCCTGCCTTCTGTGCCTGGGATTTCTGCTGAAGCTGGGATTATCACTGAGGACAAAGATAAAGTTTGGCAGATATTCAGAGCAGCTATCAACTGACTCAATTCCCCTTCCTCCCCCATCCATCCATCCATCCATCCATCCATCCATCCATCCATCCATCCATCCATCCACCCATCCATCCATCCATCCACCCACCCATCCATCCATCCATCCATCCAGTATTTATGGAGAGCTTACTATGTATCAGGCAACCTGGCCAACTATTAGTGACCTTTCTAAAGCACAAACAACCTAAAATGCTGCATGGACTTGCTGTGAGGGCCAAAGGTGGAGACATAAATACCACCCCTTACCAACTGTAAAGTCTAGAACACAGAAGGAATTATGACTATTAATAGTACAATTTAGCAAGTGGAAAGCAGGGGGACAGTGAACATATTGTAATTAAAGTCTAAGGTGGCTGCTCATTTGGGGAATTATTTGGATATAGTCTTTACTTTTTTTTAACTATTAATATATTTTACAAAAAATTCAATAAAAGGGAAGAAAAGTTTCTGTGATGTGACTTGTTTCAGTACATAGTCCCCACTCTTCCCCAGGGGACCAATTCAGGAATTAAAATAGAAAACACGGTTGAAAGGAGGTGTCAAGGATTGGAATATTATTTAAAATAGAAGTACAGAGCCCAAAGCATTAGAATAATCAGAAGCTGTCTTTGGACATTTGCTCAGGGTACTGCCTCTACTTTCTCACTTCCTCTGGCCCCTTTCTCTTCTCCTCTAGTTTGCAAATACAATGCAATTGTTTAAGACTCCCCTGCTTCCCAGTCTCTCCCAGGAAGTTTTCCTAACCTCCTCAGGATACTTGCATATTTTCCTCTTCTCTCTAATTTCTCATAATGTATATAAACTAGATCCTAGGAATTCATACTTAATTCCATGCCTCTTGGTTTTTTTTTCTTTTTTTCTCATTTAGTTTAAGTTAACTCTGCTCAGCAGATACTGTCCTCATCATCTCTGTCTTAAAGGTGGGAAGGATGAGGCTCACAGAATTTAAATAGAGCATCAAGGTTAGGTGACTAGCGGGTGATGGCAGTCGGATTAGAAACTAGGTCTTCAGAATCCTAGTCCATTTCTCTTGATAGCACGACTCTCTGTATCTGAATCAGTATGTTGGCCTGATTTGAATTGGGAACAGCAGTTGGATCTCTGGATGAACACAATTCTTCCCCAGGTGCTAGTGGTATATATAAAGACCTGCTGTATACGGGTCACCAAAGCCTCGCAAATCTAACATTCCTTTGTCTAACTGTCAGTCTAAGGTACCTGGTGTCCCTCATGCCCGAGAAGAATCCTAAATTTATTTCTGACATTACACTGCGAAGACTCAGAAAGCAGAACTCTCTCGGAGAAGGTCAGGCAGTCACTGGGGCCAGGTCATGGGAAACTTCGGGATGCTATGTTAGAGTTCAGTTCTCATTCTGAGTTCTAGTCCCAGCTCTGCTGAGACTCCCAGGTGGCTCTGGCAAAGCCTTGAATCCTCTCTAGGACCTTGTTTCTTAGTAGCAGCACCACAGATTTTTGGAAGCTCTCTAAGGCGTCTCCTTTTGCTGATGTTCAGTGACCTTTCTCAGCCCTTAGGACTTCCCAGAGCCTCAAGGACTAAGTTTCCAAAGTCTGAAGTACTGGATTGTAGGTCTCTGGAATTTTCCACCCTTTGTGCGCCCTAAAAATGGTAAACAGCATTATTGAATAGACAGTGTGCAAATTGTGTTTTATTTCCCTACATAAGAACATTGAATCTGACTTCTGTTAGGGACCGAAAATCAGGCCATAAAGAGTTAAGAGGGTAGGCAACCAATATTTAAGGCCTGGCTGAGGCTTTCACTGTCCTTTTGCTGGTACCTGGGGTGGGGGTGTGGGACAGCTCCCCAGGTGATTCAAGTAAATTCTTCTTTTTAAACAGCTCTCTCTCTCTCTCTCTCTCTCTCTCTCTCCCTCTCTCCTTCCATGGGAGCTCTGTGTGCAGCACTACAGAGCTGAGGAAGATAAGGCCCAAGAGATCATCCCAGGGTTAAATAGAGTCTCCTTGTGATGTAGAAGCCTGAAATTGCCAGCTCTAAATCAACATGAATTCTCCATTTAATTTGAATCAATGGGTTTTATGAGTCTGTTTCCCTTTCAGTTTATCAGTCAGATAGATTCTCTCTCTCTCTCTCTCTCTCTGTCTCTGTCTCGCTCTCTCTCTCTCTCTCTCTCTTTCTCTTTCTCTCCATCTCTCTCTCACCCCCCTCTGTTTCAGTGTTGTGCAGGCAGAAACCTTATACTCTGGCAAGCCTGAAAGGGACCTTAGGGATTGTCTCAACCAAGCCCTAGGTTGCACTGATAGAGAAACTGAGGCTAAGTAGAGGGAAGAGATTTATTTGTTCAAGGTCACCTACCTAGAGAACTAGAACCCCTTTCTTCTCTCACTCCCATCTTTATTATATTTCTCCTATATCACCTCTCCTTTGCTTTACCTCAAACAAAGGTTTTTGTTTACTTCAATTGTTTATTCTTTCTCTCTACTATTAGATAATCAGTCACCCCCTCAGGGTTCCTATCACAGCAGCCTATTGCAGCTTCAGTTAATCAGAGATCAGGTCACAAGACTGACCTTGAGTGATTTCTCTGATTAGCTTTAAGGAGAAATAGATAATCTCTCTTCCTCTTTCCCTCCCTTCTGTTTTTCCCTACATAACCAAGATATTGGTTGAAGAAGATATTGACTGTTGGAAAAAAACAAAAAAACAAAAAACAAACAAAACCCTTATCTACTTCTTTGGACACCCAAATTCAATTACTGGCCATTGAGCAATTTTTTCTATAACATAGCAGGGTGTTTATCATTTTTATTATTATTAAGGATAACAACAGAAACACCACAAGCTAGAATTGATATGTTGCAGTTTACCAAGCCTTTAAAATAAACAGTCTCCTCTCTCCACATGATAACACGGGGTGAAGCAGGTGTGACAGTTGTGCCCTTCTTGCTGATGAGATAACTGAGGCCCAAAGAGATCCAACAACCTTCTCAAAGTCATCAAACTATCACAACAACAGATCTGAAACTCAGACTGAAGTCTCCTGTTCCCAAACCCCAGTTATTATCGCCTCTCTGCATATCACTTTTTCTGGAATGTTTTTATTTTAAGGCAGCTTGGTATTTGGTGGGAACTCTGGTCCTAGAAGGAGAGGACCTGGGTTTTAGGCCGCTTGCCATTTGGGTGAGTTCTCCTTCTCCTGGACATCCAGCTTGCCTCTTGGTTGCTTCTGGGACACACTCATGGAAGGTTGCATTGGGACAGAATGTTGGCCTGCTGGTTTCCTGCCTCGGGCTCCAGAGCACCCGACACACGTCATCACAGTAATGGTACTTCTAGTGTTGTACTGTCATGTGCATTACCTGTTTGTCTCCCCCATTACACCTGGAGTTCCTTGAGTTCACAAACTGCCTCTGATTCACCCTTAGATGTCTGGTGGCTGGGACAAAGCCTGGCACTTGGTAGGTCTTCACAGTATGTTTACTAAATGAATCAAGACTCCGGTCTAATACTGTCAGTTGACACGAGAGATGATTTGCCTAAAAATCTCACAGGGAACTGATGGCAGAACTGGAACTAGATCCCGCATCTCTAGACTTTTTCTGTGTATTTCTATGTATGGAGAAGAAGATGATGATATTACTACTACTGTTAATGACTGTAGCCACCATGTATCAGATGCTGACTAAACGCTGGGCACTGTGCAAAGTGCTTTCCTATTTGGTCCTCCCAACAGTTCTAGGAAGAGAGTTGTATTTTTATCCCCATTTCCCAAGTGAGAAATATTTCTTATCATTAGATAAGTAAATCACTTTAGATTGAAATTATATTTCTTTTCTTTTTAATTTTATTTTTTTATACAGTAGATTCTTATTAGTCATCCATTTTATACATATCAATGTATATATGTCAATCCCAATCTCCCAATTCATCCCACCCCCACCCCCACCCCCCGCCACTTTCCCACCTTGGTGTCCATATGTTTGTTCTCTACATCTGTGTCTCAATTTCTGCCCTGCAAACTGGTTCAACTGTACCATTTTTCTAGGTTCCACATATATGCATTAATATACGATATTTGTTTTTCTCTTTCTGACTTACTTCACTCTGTATGACAGTCTCTGGATCCATCCATGTATCTACAAATGACCCAATTTCATTCCTTTTTATGGCTGAATAATATTCCATTGTATATATGTACCACATCTTCTTTATCCATTCATCTGTTGATGGGCATTTAGGTTGCTTCCATGACCTGGCTATTATAAATAGTGCTGCAGTGAACATTGGGGTGCATGTGTCTTTTTGAATTATGGTTTTCTCTGGGTATATGCCCAGTAGTGGGATTGCTGGGTCATATGGTAATTCTACTTTTAGTTTTTTAAGGAACCTCCACACTGTTCTCCATAGTGGCTGTATCAATTTACATTCCCACCAACAGTGCAAGAGGGTTCCCTTTTCTCCACACCCTCTCCAGCATTTGTTGTTTGCAGATTTTCTGATGATGCCCATTCTAACTGGTGTGAGGTGATACCTCATTGTAGTTTTGATTTGCATTTCTCTAATAATTAGTGATGTTGAGCAGCTTTTCATGTGCTTCTTGGCCATCTGTATGTCTTCTTTGGAGAAATGTCTATTTAGGTCTTCTGCCCATTTTTGGATTAGGTTGTTTGTTTTTTTTAATATTGAACTGCATGAGCTGTTTATATATTTTGGAGATTAATCCTTTGTCCATTGATTTGTTTGCAAATATTTTTTCCCATTCTGAGGGTTGGCTTTTTGTCTTGTTTGTAGTTTCCTTTGCTGTACAAAAGCTTTTAAGTTTCATTAGGTCCCATTTGTTTATTTTTGTTTTTATTTCCATTACTCTAGGAGGTGGATCAAAAAAGATCTTTCTGGGCTTCCCTGGTGGCACAGTGGTTGAGAGTCTGCCTGCCGATGCAGGGGACACGGGTTTGTGCCCCAGTCCGGGAAGATCCCACATGCCGCGGAGTGGCTAGGCCCGTGAGCCATGGCCGCTGAGCCTGCGCATCTGGAGCCTGTGCTCCACAAAGGGAGAGGCCACAACAGTGAGAGGCCTACGTACCGCAAAAAAAAAAAAGATCTTGCTGTGATTTATGTCAAAGAGTGTTCTTCCTATGTTTTCCTCTAAGAGTTTTATAGTATCTGGTCTTACATTTAGGTCTCTAATCCATTTTGAGTTTATTTTTGTGTATGGTGTTAGGGAGTGTTCTAATTTCATTCTTTTAAATGTAGCTGTCCAGTTTTCCCAGCACCACTTATTGAAGAGACTGTCTATTCTCCATTGTATATCCTTGCCTCCTTTGTCATAGATTAGTTGGCCATAGGTGTGTGGGTTTATCTCTGGGCTTTCTATCCTGTTCCGTTGATCTATATTTCTGTTTTTGTGCCAGTACCATATTGTCTTCATTACTGTAGCTTTGTAGTACAGTCTGAAGTCAGGGAGTCTGATTCCTCCAGCTCTGTTTTTTTCCCTCAAGACTGCTTTGGCTATTCAGGGTCTTTCATGTCTCCATACAAATTTTGATTTTTTGTTCTAATTCTGTAAAAAATGCCATTGGTAATTTGATAGGGATTCCATTGAATCTGTAGATTGTTTTGCATAGTATAGTCATTTTCACAATATTGATTCTTCCAATCCAAGAACATGGTATATCTCTCTATCAGTTGGTATCATCTTTAATTTCTTTCATCAGTGTCTTATAGTTTTCTGCATACAGGTCTTTTGTCTCCCTGGGTAGGTTTATTCCTAGGTATTTTATTCTTTTTGTTGCAGTTGTAAATGGGAGTGTTTCCTTAATTTCTCTTTCAGATTTTTCATCATTAGTGTATAGGGATGCAAGAGATTTCTGTGCATTAATTTTGTATCCTGCAACTTTACCAAATTCATTGATTAGCTGTAGTAGTTTTCTGGTGGCATCCTTAGGATTCTCTATGTATAGTATCATGTCATCTGCAAACAGTGACAGTTTTACTTCTTCTTTTCTGAAATTATATTTCTTCTCACCTTGCACATCTCCTCCAGGCAGTTCCCCACCCCCGACATAAAAAATGAAATAAAAGTCAGTACTGGGACAGAGGCCAGAAAGGTCTCTTCCTGTATGCATAAGACACACAGATTTCTGGCATCCTCAACAATAGATGTCCTGGCCAGGAAGCACAGATGAGGAGCTGTGCTCATTAACTGCTAACTTCAGACCTCTTAGGTCTCCTTTATTTGGGCTGTCACTCAAAGTGGCCTTATTTTTTCCAGGCCTCTTGTGAGCAACTCCTGCTGGTGCTTATTTGTTTATCTGAAAGGCCAGGCTCTCTGGGATGGGCTCATTACGAAGACATTCCCTTTCACGACGGCCCGGGAGAATGGCGGGGACACAGTGTCTCCTACGTGCCTCCCTCTTGCTGTGCCAACACCACAATAGAAGTCACTCAGCCTCCAGACAACCAAAACCCGAGTCAGACAAAGTGTACTCTGCTGGAGCCCAGCTGTGAGGGAGAATAAACATCCTTAAAGCCCTGACCATCGTCTCACCTCTGCCAGGCAATCTTCCCCTGACCTTTGCATCCCATGGTGATCCTGCCTTCTTTGGATCCAATCAGTACCATGAAACCATGCCATCAGAGGAATATAGCCATAGACATTTCTAGTTAGGAGGGACTGACCATAGAGATGATTGAGACTAAGCATGGCAACACCCTGGCATTTGTGCCAGCCACTCCCTGAGTTCCCATCCACGGCAGACAGCTGTAACCAATCTTGTCACTCTCCTACTCAGCTTGAATGGTGCCTCCGAATCCTTCTCAAAAAAGCACTCTGGGCAGAAGAGAAAAGTAACTCTCCCATTCAAGATAAAAGGCAAAGAAGGGTCCAGAAAAGAAGCCCCCTGCTTGCCAATCCAATGCTCTTTCCCACTCTGTCTTTCTTGATGAGGTCCTCTTTTGGGGTCATCTCATATGAATAAGCTTTACCATCACCAGAAAAATTTCAGCTTCTTGAGGGTAGAGGCTGGGTCATTTGTTAATCTCCTAGATACTCACCATGCTGAGTAATACTCAGGCCACTTAGTTGACAAGAGAAGTGAGTAGATTCCAGACCCCAAGCGTATGAAGGAGACAGGTGGAATTTCAAAAAAGGATTTATAGGAACCACCTTGGATTAAACAATTACATATTACACAACCATTCTCTGGATGAAATACATTAGAGAACCATCAAGGCACTTAGAATATTTCTAGGTGCTTTATCGGACCCCATCCAAGGACAATCAGTTATGAGAAGTCCAAAAGGCTTTTATGTTAGTTTCTTCCTACGATGGCAACTTCTCAGATTTGTCACCAGAGTAGCCTAAAAGCAGAGGAGAATGATGGCAGCGATGGCCTTCAGGGATGTGCCCCGAGGCATAGCTCCAAGCAACCCATGGGGAGCAAAACATTACTTTGAAATATCATATATTATCTTGAAAATTCATGTGGGTTTAAACTCTACTCCAAAATATAGCAATGTTTATTTTGATTAAAAACCGCTTTCTCCCAGTTTTTAAAGTTAATCTGATGCTCTCAGGAGAAGTACCATGTTTCTCCCAGGGCTTCACATATTCCTTCACACAGAGGTCAGCAAAAATTGCCCACAAGAAAAATCCAGCCCCCCACCTGTTTTTATATGGCCTGTGAGCTAAAAGTGGTTTCAGTCATTTAAAGTGGCTGAAAAAAATAAAAAAGAAGAATATTTAGCGACACATGGGAATTATATGCAGTTCAAATTTCAGTGTCTATAAAAGACATTTCATTGGAATGTACTTGTTTATGCACTGTCTGTGCCTGCTTCCATGCTACAGTGGCAGAATTGAGTAGTTGTGACAGAAAGAAAGCCTAAAATACTTACTATTTGAACTTTTACAGAAAAAAAAATTTTCCCACTTCTGTCTTGGCCTGTCTCTGGCTACCCCATGGCCATACATGTCCCCATCATGGGAGAATGCAGTATGTACATCAGTGGTTCTCAGCTGGGGGCATTTTTGCTCCAGGGCACACTTGGTAATGGCTGGAGATGTTATGACTGTCGCAAATGGAGGAAGGGGGATTCTACTGAGGCCAGGGATGCTACTGAACATCCTTCAGTGGTAAGAATAGCCCTGCAACAAACACTTATCCAATCCAAAATGTCAGTAGTGCTGAGATTGAGAAACTGTGGTATAAACCATCTCATGTTAAAGGCTGACTTCCACCTCCATCCCTCATTTCTTTCCTCATCTCCATTAAACACCAAAGTGACTCTTGTTATTAGTAAATCTGAGGGGGTTACTCATTCAGGCCTGGGAGAAGAACTCTCCGTAAATGTTTATGAAGGATGAGGAAGACTTCTCATTTTATTTGACTGTAGGAATTATTAATAAATATGTAAACAGAATAATAATTAATTTTTATGAAGCACTGTGTGCCAGGCAGTGGGCTAAGTATTTTATATTTATCGTCTTATTTAGTCATTATTTCAGCCTTGTGAGGCTAAGTATCGTTATGACCCCCATTATGCAGATAAGGAAGTCGAGGCTCAGTAAAGTTAAGTTGCCAATGGCCACAAAGCTACAAAGAAATAGAGCAATAATTCATACCTAAGCAATCTGATACCAGAAATTTAGCTTTTTACCATCATACCATGAACTTCCTAGAATGCTCATTGACTATTCATTTCCCTTCTTTGATGTGGGCAAAATAATTAAATTTGTCCACCCTGCATCCCTACCATGATGCACAAGAAAATAATTGCCACCCCCAAATCTAGCTTTTAAGACACTGTCCTTAGCACAGATGTCCTTTGCTATAAAACTGTGTTATAAATTCCAATGCATTGAATCACTTATAAGCTAGTGGGTCAGCAAAACTCTTTGATAACTGCATGATCCGTGTTCCAGAGGCTTCTTGTAGGAAATAAATGAGACTGATTCACTGAGATGTTAGAGCCAATTAGCATCTAAATAGGTTTCTTATTTTTCTCCCAGATATAATCAAAATTGAAAATCGTTATTAAAGGGATAACTTTGAAGGGAAAGTAGATAGGTGTTTGAAGCAATGAATCTCAAAGACAGAGGATACTGCTCCCAATTTTGGCAAACCTGTCTTAGAACAGAAATGGCAAATATATCTCTTTACATGAATCAGTGTGGACTGTCTGGTAGGCCATGTTGATAGTTGGGTAAGAGTGTGGACTCCAGAAATAGATCATCTGGGTTCAAATGTCAACTTTGTCTACTTACTGTCAACCAGTAATGCTGCACTGAGCCTATAATACTGCATATTAGCCCTGGGTTCATGAAGCTTGAACCCTAGTCTCAGCTCCGGAACAAACATTTGTGATCTTGGGCAAGTTAGATTGCTTGCCTGGGCCTCTGTTTCCCTAGCTGTAAAAAGGGAATGATGGCACTTTCCTGCTATCTCTTTAGTTCTAGGAGGTTCAAAGGAACTTAGTATATATACAAAGAAAGTTGTTAGTAGTTGTGTCTCCTTATGGGAATCTTTATAGTCTAATGCCCAGGAATAGGAAAACTAACCAATGCTACTGTACCATGCCATTTTACATAAGGGACTTGAGCATCTACTCATTTTGGTAGATTTTGGTATCCACAGGGGTCCTGGATCCAATCCACAGGGGTCCTGGATCCAATCCCCTGTGGAAACTGATGGACAACTATATACAAAAAGCTAATAATATTCTGAGCCAAGTGACCAGCCAACACGATTGCCAACAGCCTTAAGAAGGAAGTACTAAGCAAACACAAAACTGTAGCAAAATACAAAATTAGGGTTAATGTTGTCAGCATTTTGTATCTGGCTGCCCCTGGCTCAGCTGGGGCAGTGCGACTGGAGCTCTACGCCTGACACACTGTTCAGAGCAGCTGGCCTTGAGTGTCACAGCAGGGAGGTGGGAAGGGATACCTGTTGTTCTGACACCCAGAACAGAGCTTTGTTCCACAGAATACAGTGGCTCTTGAAATAAACATTCACAGTTTTTATTTGGCCTGAAATTCTGGACTGTTTCCCATGCCTACTGCCTTGCTGATTGGAGGCTGCCTACCCATGGCTGGTTTTATAAACAATGCTGCTTGCCTAATTGCTGAGTGGTAGCATGGACGCTTAGAGGAACTAAATGAGTAGGAATGACGTGCTTGTAATTCTGGGCATTATTCTACAACTTCGTCAGATTCAGAAGCAAAATATTTACTGATTACCTACTATGTGCTCAGTGCCTTGTCAGATGCTGACAAGGAGAGGGGTAAAGATGCAGCCCCTGTCCTACCATCTAGTTGTGTGATATATACTTTTACCTGAAATTATAACGCAGTTGAACAAAAACTCATATAGGTGACAAGTGCCACAGGACCTTAGAACAAGGGAAGGCAACAGAAACGTGGGTAAATCTGACATTCGTGATAGAAGTGGGATTTCAGCAGAGCCCTGAAGGCAGTAGAAAAGATGGGAAAGGGCATTCCAGAGTAGGAACAAAGGCATGGCCAGAAGAACACATATGCAACCTTGTCTGGGTGGTGTTTTGGGACCTGAATGTAATGGTTTTCAAAGCAAGAGTTAGGATATGAATTTTACCTTGAAGGCAAGAAAAATCAAGAGCCAGAGAAGGTTTGAAAATCAGAGAGCTTTGGGCAAATAGAAGGGTGTGAAGAAGGTTGGGCATCAGTTTGGATTTCAGTAGTCTGGGTGCAGGGTAATGAGGGCCAAGACAAAGCTGGTGGCTGCAGAAATGGAAAGGAAAAGATCTGTGTCCTAATTAAGGAAAGCTCCTTAATTTGTGACTTGGTGAGTGCAGACTTAACTGAAAACAAAGGAAAGAAAGGAATCAGGATGGTGTTATATGAGAATTTGGTGATAGCATCATTAATTAGTCTTCTGACTCGGGGAAAGCCCATCAAAAACCATCTGAATCACTAAACTGCTTCTGATGATACTTTGATAAACTAGATCAGGGCTTCTCAAGCTTTAACATGCCTACAAATTACATGGGGGCCTTGTTAAAATAGATTTTAATTTAGTAAGTTTGAGGTGGGGCCTGAGATTCTGCATTTTAACAAGTTCCCTGCTGACACCGATGCTACCGGTCTGTGAACCATAGTTTAGATAGCAACAGGCTAGAGTTTCTTTTCTTTGATTTTCATGCCAATGTCAACAACCATGGTGGGACTTCTTAAATAAGGTGGATTGAGGGAAGGGACAGTTATATTAATGGTCACCTGTAATCTTCACACCAGTTAACAGGTGAGAACTGCTTAGTCTCCCTTGTTTAATGGGAGGACCACTAGGCTAGGAGTCAGGAAACATGGATGTTAGTCTTAGTTCTATCACTGTCCGTTTTTAGGTACTTGAGCAGGAAAACATGGGACAAGGACACAAATCCACTGCTCAGTTCCTATATTTAACAGCACCTGCTAAATGCTGCATATTTGTACCTTCCCTAAGTTCATATGTTGAAACCTATCTCCAATGTGATGGTATTTGGAGGTGGAGCGTTTGGAAAGTGATTAGGTCATGAAGAGTAGAGTCCTTGTGAATGGGATTAGTGCCCTTATAATAAATACCCAAGAGAGCTCCCTTGCCTGTCTGCCATGTGAGGATACAGTGGGAACATAGTCATCTATGCAACAGGAAACGAGCTCTCAACAGACACCTGCTGAGACCTTGACCTTGGACTTCCTAGCCTCCACAACTGTGAGAAATAAATGTCGTTGAAGCCACTCAGTCTATGGTAGTTTCCTTCTAGCAGGCTGAATGCACTAAGACAGAAACTGGTGCAGAGATTTGGGGGTATTGCTGTACCAAATATCTAAAACTGTTGAAGTGGCTTTGGAACTGGGTAATGGGTAGAGAGGCCAGAAGACTGTTGAGGTGTATGCTTGAAAGAGTCTGTCTTGCTATGAATGGATCTTTAAAGGTGATTCTAGTGAGAACTCAGAGAGAAAAGGAGAGGTATAGAGAAAGTCTCCATCTTCTTAGAGAATACCTAGGTAATCATGAACAGGATGTTGGTAGAAAAATGGATGGTAGAGTTCTTTCTGATGAGGTCTCTGACAAATGAGGAACGTGTTACTGGAAAGTGGAGGAAATGTGATCCTTGCTGTAAAGTGTCAAAGAAGTTGGCTGAATTGTGTTCCTGTTCTAGTGTTTTGTGGACGGTGTAGGACTTGCCAGCAATGAAATTGGACACTTAGCTGAAGCATTTTCTAAGCAAAGTGTTGAAGGTGTGGCTTGGCTCCTCCTGACCGCTTATAGTAAAACGTGAGAGGACAGAAATGACTTACAAGGGGGAATCGTTAAGCAAAACGGAACTAGAACTTAAAGACTTAGAAAATTCTCAGCCTATTTACATTTCAAGAAATGAGGACCCTAAAGGTGTGGCCAAGTGACGCTTTGATAAGGAGATTAGTATGGATTAGCCTGCTCAACGGAAGCTGGGAGCTATTCTCCCAGACAACAGAAGAACGTCACTGAAGGTGGTTCAGAAATCCTCAGGGCTGCCATTCCCATCACAGGCCCAGGGTGCAAGGACCTGGGGTGGGGAGCATAGTGGTTTCAAAGGGTGAGGCCTCCTGTCCAGTTTAAGTGGGCCAGGATGCCCCCGCCCCATGCCTTGGGGTTGGGGCCCCTGCAGAGAGCTATGGCATGGGCTATGCCCAGCAAATCCATGGGGGTATGACTGCCTCCACCTAGATTTCAAAGGATGGGGCCACCTGGTAGAACCAGGGGCTCAGGACCCCAACCTGGGAGACCTGTAGGCATGGAACTCAAGCCCAGAAGAGCCACAGGCATGGGATGCCAACAGAGGGCTGTTGCAGGGCCATCCCATCAAGCCATGGGGGTGAGGTTTCCACCCCAATGGGCCTGGAAGGCAGAGCATTAAGACTAGAAGATGATTCTGGAGTCTTACAGGTTAATGTCGTCTGCCCCACTAGGTTTTGGATTTACCTGGGACCTGTCACTCCTTACCTCTTTCCTGTTTCTCCCTTTTGGATGGTAATGTCTATCTGATACCTGTCTCACCAAACCAAACTTGTTTGGTTTCACAGGTTCACAGGCGGAGGGGAATTTGCCTCAGGATGAAGAGTACTTTGAGTCTCACCCCTATCAGATTTACATATTTAGATGAGACTTTGGACCTTAGACTTCTGATGCTGGAATGAATTAAGACTTTTAGGGATGTTGGGATAGAATGAATTGGGTAGGGGGGCAGGGGCAGAATGCTATAGACTGAGTGTTTGTGTCCCTCATATGTTAAAACCTAATGCCTAATGTGATGGTATTTGGAGGTGGGTATCTGAGAGGTAATTAGGTCATGAGGGTGGAGCCCTCATGAATAAGATTATTGCCTTTATAAGAAAGCCCTCAGAGAGCTCCCTCCCTTCTACCTTGTAAGGACACAGAGAGAACATGGCCATTTATGAATCAGGAAGTGGGCTCTCACCAGACACTGAATCTGCTGGTGCTTTGATTTTGGACTTCCCAGCCTCCGGAACTATGAGAAGTAAAATGTTTGTTTTTTAAGCCAGTCAGTCTATGGTATTTTTGTTATAGCGGCCTGAATGGACTAAGACAGCATCCCTAACTCGTTGGCTTCCAATTGTACTTAGAATAAATCCCAAATTCTTTATTACTATCTACTGGGTACACCATAATCTGGCTCCAGCCCACCTGTCAGATTTCATCTTCTACCAGTCCTTTTCTCATTTACTGTACTCTAACTCAAAGACCTGGTTTCTGTTTCTTAGATAACCACATACCCATCTTGAGACTTTTGTGCTTGATCTACAATCTGTTTCGAATGACTTCACCTTATAGCTTCCCATAAAATCAACTCCTTCCCCAGGTCTCCATTGAGAGATATTGTCCTCAACCCTCACCCTCAGTGGTTCTCAACTGAGGGCAACTTTGTCCCCCAGGGAACATTAGGCAATGTTTGTAGATGTTTTTGCTTATCACAGCTGGGGCAGGTGGTGATATTGGCATCTTGTGGGAAGAGGCCAGGGATGCTGCTGAATATCCTACAATTGCACAAGACAGCAACCCCTGCTTACCAAAAAAAAGAAAAAAAATGATCTGTCCTGAAATGTGCTCTGCACTTCTGACACTTGCCCCATAAAAACTTTCTATCTCATTACCCCCACTTTATTTCCTTAAAAATATTCACTATTGTCTAAAATTATTTAATGTATTTGTTTATCATCTGTCTCCCCTGACTGGAACGGTAGTTTCATGACAGCAGGAACATTGTCCTACCTTGTTAACTAATATATCTCCAGTGCCTAGAGCAATTTCTGGCACATAATAGGCACTCAGTGCATGAATGAATGAATGAATGAAAATAGAAGCAAAATTGAACATAAAATGAAACAAATATATGAATATCTGACCAATGAACATTAAAATAAATGACCAAAGAACATCTTCTGGCATAAATGACACCATCAAGAAAAGACAAAAGACACAGAGTGGAAGAAAATATTTGCAAACATATATCTGATAAGGGACTTGTATCTAGAATCTATAAAGACCTCCAATAATTCAAAAATAAAGACAAAAATGCAATTTAAAAATATGCAAGGGATTTGCATAGACACTTCTCCAAAGAAGATATGCAGATTGCTACAAAGCACATAAGAAGATGTTCAGCTCCATTAGTCATTAGGAAAATGCAAATCAAACCCACAGTGAGATACCATTTCACACCCACAAGAATGACGAGAGCCAAAAAGACAGACAATAGCAAGTGTTAGGGAGGTTGTAGAGAAATTGAAGCCCTCGTATATTGCTGGTGGGAATGTAAAATAGTGTAGCCACATTGGGGCCAGTTTTTCAGTTCATCAAAAAGTTAAGCATAGGGCTTCCCTGGTGGCACAGTGGTTGAGAGTCTGCCTGCCGATGCAGGGGACACAGGTTCGTGCCCTGGTCCGGGAAGATCCCACATGCCGCGGAGCAGCTGGGCCCATGAGCCACGGCTGCTGGGCCTGCGCGTCCGGAGCCTGTGCTCCGCAACGGGAGAGGCCGCAGCAGTGAGAGGCCCGCGTACCGCAAAAAAAAAAAAAAAAAAAAAAGTTAAGCATAAAGTTACTGTATAAAATAGTAATTCCACTACTAGGTATATACCCAAGAGAAATGAGAACATATGGCCAGATGACAACTTGTACAAGAATGTTCATAGCTTCATTAGTTACGATAGCCCAAAAAAGGGAAATAGCCAGTGTCCATCAACTGAAGAATGAATAAGCAAAATATGATACATCCATACAGTGGAATATTATTTGACCACAAAAAGGAATGAAGTACTAATACATGCTACATCATGGATAAATCTTGAAAATATTATGCTCAATGAAAAAAGTCAGTTACAAACAAGCACATATTGTATGATTCCATTTATATGAAATAAATGTCCAGGATAGGCAAATCTATAGAGATTACTATAGAGTAATCTGTAGATTACTGTTTGCTTAGGACTGGAGTCTGTGGGCAGGCAATGGTGAATGACAGCTAATGGGTACAGAACTTCTCTTTGTTAGGAGGGAAATTTTCTAAAATTAGGTTGTGATGATAGATACACATATTTGTGGATATACTAAAAGACATTGAATTCAACATGTTAAATGTTGTATGTGACTTTTGTCTTAATAAAGCTTTTAAAAGAAAAAAAGACAACCATAGTAACTGAAATGGAGGGAACTTTTATTTCTAATTGAAAGGAGCACTTCTGCTGTTTTACTCTTTTGGGAGAGGAGACAATTGCTTAGAAATATAGATCTATTGAAGTAACCTTACTTGTTTAGTGTAGATTTTTGATTGGGGGTGGCTCTGGAAGAATAGTGACATGAGAAATCAAAGGTGAGTCTGCTGGCAGAAAGAAAGGTTAAATTAAATCATGTGATAAGAATTCCTGAACCAGTCAGTCAAAAGACTTGCTTATATGACCATAAGTATTAGGTAAGGTTACTGCTGAAGTACTCTCTGAGGCTAAAATAGGTGAATGTCTTAAGAATGCACAATGGCTCTCCATCTTTAAAAACAAACCCTCTCAGCAGTAGTTTATAAGTGGGGGCCAGGAAGGTTACATATCCTCAAAGTTCTGATTCAGAGAAAAGGGAATAGAAATTATAACATTGGGTTCATCAGGATGTTGTAAGAATTAAGTGAGACTCTGCTTGTGAAAATGCATAGTTAGGCAAAGGAGAGGCTCAGGTAATGTTAGTTTGGCAGTAGTGGTGAACCCAGAATGAGGGAGGGGCTGTTAGTTGGATGATTTATTATTAATATATTATTAAATACAATTTCCTGATACATGCATTTCTGTACAATACATAGATATGACAAGGGGGAGAAGTTGTAATTTTTTATCTGTTGGTTCTTTGAAGCAATGTTAGACAAACATGGTCACATTTGTTGGTCTTCTTTATTCCTGTTTCCCTCTCCTCTCTCTCTTTAATTTTTTTTTTTTTTCTATCTTGACCACCTGTTTTCTGTTGCTGATGTAACTCTCTGTGAAGCGTCATCCTGTCATGGTCTTTGTCACAGCTTTTTGCCATGCTAAGCCTTGGAGCCCAGTCACCATGTTGTGAGGAAGCCCAGGCCACATGGAGAGGCCATGTGTAGGTGTTCAAGCTGGTAGCTCCAGCAAAGCACACATGAGAATGATTGAGCTTTCAGATGATTCCAGCCCACAGTTTTCAAGTCTTACAGCTGAGATCTCAGACAGTGTGGAGCAGAGACAAGCCATCTCCATTGTGTTCTGTTTGAAGCCCTGACCCACAGAACCATAAGAAATAATAAATATTATTGTCATAAGCTACTAAGTTTGGGGTAGTTTTTTATGCAGCGATAGGTAACCAATACATAAAATCTGTCTAATTCCTAACCCCATGTTCTTAATCATGATGACAAAAAACAAAACAGAACAAAAATAATTCTAATCAGAATGGACTCCCCATGAAGACTTTCCTACTGGGAAAGGCTGCACTGTTTGAAGACTCCAAGGTCCAGTCCACATGACTGGATATTTATCCCGGCAAATAGATGCCACTGCAACAACTGTTGATAGGGAAGTTTCTCAAGGGTTTAGTTGTTACAATGCAGGCATCTTGAACCTAATTGTCTTTGAGTATTGGCAAAACTGAGACTCTAGACTTGGCTGCCATGAGAACCCTAAATTGTGCAGAGGTCACACCTTAATCTTGGCAGTCACGATTTACACAAGACACACAAAATAGCTCTCAATGTAATTGTTCAAGAACCAGCAGCGTAAGTTTCTATCTGTAAAAGCAACATATTTTGCACTATACAAATATGAAATCTTACTAATTTAGCATTCAGTGTCTTCAACAATGCTATTTATAGAATATCTGCTTTTTTTCTTTTTGTCCCTGAGAGCCAAGAAACTAATGGAAAGAGACCAATTTGAGATGAAAGAGTTTTTGCAACCCAGGCTTTTTGTTCCCCCTGAAGGGGAGAGGAAGGAGAGAAATGAGGGAGTGAGGGTGACAATGAGCTTCTTTGATGCCACGCTCCTTCTTCAAGATGGACTGACTGCACATCCCAGTGAAAAGAGAATTTTTGATCTGCTCCACAACCAATATTATACGTATTTGATGGAAGGAGTAGACTGGCAGTGAGAGGTGGAAGCAGCAGAGAACAATGAGAAATTATAGTTTTGTGTTATTTCATTTTTTCCCCAAACTATTCAAGACCTCTGAGGTGTAGATAAACCCGACTTCCTCCTTCTACCTTCCATCCTTCACCCTCCTTGCTGTAAGGAGAAGAAAGCTTTGTAAGGGGAAATAAAAAAAAACAACAGCTGCCTCTGAATGCTTGGAGAACAAAACAATTGGTACCTTTCATATCTTTTTTTTTTTTTTTTTTTTTTTTTTTTTTTTTTGCGGTACGCGGGCCTCTCACTGTTGTGGCTTCTCCCGTTGCGGAGCACAGGCTCCGGACGCGCAGGCTCAGCGGCCATGGCTCACGGGCCCAGCCGCTCCGCGGCATGTGGGATCTTCCCGGACCGGGGCACGAACCCGTGTCCCCTGCATCGGCAGGCGGACTCTCAACCACTGCGCCACCAGGGAAGCCCCCTTTCATATCTTTGAAGGCTAAGCTCCATTATCTTGCATCAGAATCAGAGCATGGGGCTGGAAAATCGGCTCTCAGAGGGCGCACTCCCTCCGTGACTAACTTAAAAGAGAACAGGCAAAGCATTGCTTTTAGGAAGAAAAAAAAAAAGAAAAAAAAAGCAAGCAGGATTCCAAGTCATTAAATTGTGTATACCTTGGAAAGCATCCCCTTAAGGAAGTGTAAATGGAGACGTGTGAAAATAATGACATTGGGAGAGATGAAAAGTCCTGGGTTCGGGTCTCAGTCATATGCGTTACCAACCATGAGAACTTGAGATATTTTCATCCTGTCTCCTCACTTCAATTGCCTGAGTCAAATGGAGATTCACTCTCACACTCTTTATTTGTTAAGTATGCAAAAATCAAGCAATCGCATCACACACACACACACACACACACACACACACACACACACAATCTTTGCCTTCAGTAAGCTCACAAGGCAAAATATTTCCCTCTTCTCATCACAGGGTTGTTCTGAGAATCTGATGGACTTGAAAGACATGCATGAATTTCATAGTAACACTGCAAAGTAGGGGGCTGTTATTAAAGTACCATGATGGGTTGAAAATGCACCTTGGAAGACCTGTTAAATCTTGGACATTTCACAAGGCTGACACAGAGGGCACAGATTCTCCATCCCTATCCAAAGCCAAAATAGGTCTCGCTTATTGGATACAGCATTGTATTGGGTCAGATTTATCATGAACTGGTCCTTCCCAAGTCTCATTCGTATCCTGTAACTCCCTCACATGCATCCCAGCCACAGTGGGTATAGGGGGCCTGCAGAATCTTCCTGGGGCAGAGCTCTGCTCTGTTGCTCCCCTGCTCATAAATATTCAGTGTTTCCTCTCTTCCTGTAAAACCAAGCCTCTGCTCAAGTCAGTTCTCCAAACTTTCACCCCAAGGCATCTGTCTACGGTCACCTGCATTTACATGTGTATCAGCAAAATGGCCTATTCACCATTTGTAGTCATTACTAGTGTTTTCCTATTATCTCTTTGCTTTCACTCCTGTTGTTTCTTATACTGGCCCTTTTGAGTCCGAATCCCTACGTACACATTCTCCTTTTGAGGTCAAGTTTGAATCTTTATGAACCTTACACCTATCCTCACACACCCTGACTGGACCCTTTTTTTTTTTTTTTTTTGCGGTACGCGGGCCTCTCACTGTTGTGGCCTCTCCCGTTGTGGAGCACAGGCTCCGGACGCGCAGGCTCAGCGGCCATGGCTCATGGGCCCAGCCGCTCTGCGGCATGTGGGATCTTCCCGGACCGGGGCACGAACCCATGTCCCCTGCATCGGCAGGCGGACTCCCAACCACTGTGTCACCAGGGAAGCCCCTGACTGTCCTCTTGGTGAAAGTGATTGCCCCCTCCTTTGAACCACCATAGTACTTTGCATATGCCTCTCTGTTGACAAACAATAACGATGATAGTGATGATAAGAATAATAGCAGCTAGCTTATATTGAGAATTACAATGTGCCAGGCATTATGATACATAAATACTTTACATTAATTATCTTTTCAATTCCTGCAAACACGGGAAGCCTGCGAACTTGGTTATCCCGTTTCACAGAGGAAATAGAGGCCTAATAAGGTTAAGTAATGAATGGGACTTCCCACATGGTAAGTAGCAGTTACATATATGGGCTTTGGCATCACAGGCCAACGTGAGTTGAATGCAGGCTCTGCAAGTTACCAGCTTCATGACCTTTGTCAAGTAACTATCTTAGTGTAATCCCCAGTTTCCTTATCTGTGAAATATGGACAGTGTTAAGTTTATTATAATGATTACATAAGATAATGCATGTAAAGCTCAGCAAGATGCTGAGTACAGAGAAGGTACTAGAGAGTTGGTAGCTATCATGACCCCCATCTGAAATAGTTGCTTGGAAGCCAGGATCTGATGCCTCAGTAGACTCCTGATCCTCGCCCCTGCCCCCATCAGGTTTAATGAATGCCAACTGAATAAATCAAGCTACGTGAAGAATCTTTTACTATTCTAAGGCTGTCCTAAAGATGTGCATTATGGAGAAACCTGTGTAATTGGGAAGAAAGAAGTTACATAAATAGAGGGACCAACCAAAAAAAACAAAAAAAATCCCTGTTCCTTGGTCTTAAATGTATCTTTCTTGCTTTGCTGAAAAAGTTGCAGCCCCAGAATTGGCTTTGTTACTTTGTCTTCTCCACATATGCAGGCCTTTATTGTTCTGTGGCTCTGGCTTAATTACTTACATGGGAGCATCTTCAGAACTCCACTTAGTGGTACATAATTCCCAGCTAAACACTGAAGAGCCTCAAAACCAAAGGCTCACAGCTAATGCTCAAAGTCTCCATGGTACCTTCCAAATCACTGGTTTGGGGTAGAGTCTTTGGAGGCCACTGCAGGAGAGGCAGGAAGGGGTGGGAGCTAGAAAGGCAGGCAAAGGCCAGGTCTTATAGGTCATCTTGTGAAGGCTTTGGGTCTTTATCCCAACGGCTTTGGAAAGCCACTCAAGATTTTAAGCAAGGGAAGGTAAAGTGATTTTCCCATCTCCAGTGAGCTTCTGTTAGCAAAACCAGGACTGGAAATCTGGTCCCCCGTTCTAATTTGCCACGCCTTGATGAACATTTTTCTTGGCATGTATCCTCCCAGGCATAGACATTAATGAGCAAAATGAGTGCAACTGGATAGAAAGTTTCATGCTCTGTGATTGTGCCCCTGCAGGAAGCAGGGCAAATCTGAATGCTGGGTATTTGAAGGCTCTGAACCAGAACTCCAAAGAGGCGGGAGGCCAGAGAGGAAGCTTGCATTATGTTGCCTAGGAAATGTAGGATAGAGAAATGGAGCTTAGCCATCAAACCCATTATCAATGGACAGGGTTGCTGAGGTCCTGGGAAGGGAAAGAGGACTGGCAATGTCACGTAGTGAAAGACTAGACTCTAGTGGGGCAGCACCTCAAATCTAATCCAATGCCTATTTTATTAAGCTAAGCTGCCTCTCAGTTTGTTAATATTCCATTTGAGAAGTCAGGCCACCGAGCTTAAGGAACTCAACACATAAAAGGAAGCAGCAACGGGATCAGTGGTTCTCTTTTTTTTTTTCATAATCATTTTTTAACATTTTTTATTGGAATATAGTTGATTTACAATGTGTTAGTTTCAGGTGTACAGCAGAGTGATTCACTTTTACACACACACACACACACACACACATACACATATACATATATATATAAAGAATATATATATATATATATATTCTTTTCCAGAGATCAGTGGTTCCTAACCTTTTGTAAGCCCTGAGCATTTTGGGAATCTGACAAAAACTATAAACCATTTCCTCAGAAAAATAATATATATATATATACTCAGTAATTCTGCATGGACCCACTCTCACAATATTTACCTGAGAGATATTAAGAAATATGTGTGAAAAATGTAAATGTGAATATTTATAACAGCTTCATTCATAAATGCTCCAAATTGGACACCATCTAAATGTCCATAAGCTGGGATGAATAAACAAATTGTGTAAATTCTATACAATGGAATATTTGCTCAACTATAAAAAGGAACAAACTACTAATACACACAACATAATGACTGAATCTCAGAAGCATCATGCTCAGGAAAAGAAGCCAGATCGAGAAGGCTATGACTCCATTTACATGGTGCTCTGGGAAAGACAGAATTACAGGAAGTGAAAAAAGATCTGTAGTTCTCTGGGGTTGGGGGAGGGAATTGCTTGCAAAGGTATACAAAGGGACTTTTGGGACTAATTAAAATATTTTATATCTTGATTATAGTGGTGGTTACATGATTGTATACATTTGTCAAAAGTCATAGACTATACACTTAATAGGGTTACCTTTTACCGAATATAAATTATACTAAAGTAAATCAAATTTTAAGGATATTATGCATATGATTACAGCGAGTATATTGACCAATCTTCTAGACCATAGGTAAAGAAACTCTGCTTTATGGTTAAACAAATTTTGAAGTGGAAAGACCTCCCTAAACACCTAGACCACACCTACTTATTTCAAATATAGAAAAATTGAAGAAAGAAAATAAAGTGCTTTCTCCAAGTAAGTATATCCCTTACTAGTGATGTTCATTCTTGCAAACAATATTACTTGCACACTTACTGCATTCTAGACATGATACTAGGATCCACACCTAGCTGAGTATTCTAGCTTAGAAGAAAAATGAGACTTACTGTCTTGAAGACCTGGAGTTTTAACTCAGGTTTTTGACTCTTTAGTTTATTCCAATAGACTAGAAGGGCTCCAGGGAATATTTGGTTTCTGGATCTTGCTGGAGCACTAGACTGGGGGTAAGAAGACCTGCATGTGGATTAAGTGAGCTGCAGGAAAGAGTGACATTTTGAGACACCAACTGATCTCTGAGCCTCTTCTTTCTTGGCCACAACTGGATGAGAAAATAGTTGAATTTCTAAAAGGACCAAATTCAGATCCCACACTGTGCAAAGATCAAGAACGTCCCCAGAAGCATGGCCTAGTGCAACAATTAAAAGCCTTCCAGAATGGTAGCTGCCACAGGGAATTGCATAATAATTGTGCAGTGAGGGAGAGTAGAATGGACTTGAGGGTGAGATGGACCCGGGTTCAAACTCTGGCCCTGTAGTACCTGTGTCACCAGGTGTAAGTCACTTAATAGGTCTAAACCTCAGGTCCTTTATGTAGAATGAGACAATGATACCTCTGCCTCCCAGGGTTGGTATGAGGGTTAAACAGGGTAAGGCATGTGCCTGACACATTTATCATCTCTTAATTAATGTCACTGGCAGCTGCTCTGAATGCCATCGTCATCAATATCATCATTCCAGTTTCTACTTTTTCTTTCTGCATCACTTGAAAGCTTCTTCCTGATTAAAAAGGCCAAGCTGTTATTTAGTTGCCAGGCAGGGCAATTTCAGCCTCTTTCCCTTTGAATCAAATCATTTGACATCCAGCAGGGGAAGAGTTATCGAGTTGCTGAAGTGTACACTTGAGTCCCCTTGAGCAGGCTGTCAGGCTGGCTGAAACTCCAGCCCGGACAGGCCAATTCAGATGCACAGAAGCCTTCCAGATAGGTGTCTGTATCCAGAGGCCAATCATTCTCTTCCTGGCCTGGGCTCCCTGTGGTGACAGGAGTCCGTCCGTCCTTCCAGCTGCCTTTCTGGCCCTTCCTGGCCTTCTCATTGTAACAGTGGGTCTCAGTGGAGGGACACAAGGAAGTAGGGGCATGCTTGCTAAGGGAAGGGGTTATATGACAATATATCACAATATTCCTTCAGTGCAGCAGGAGTAGGGGCAAAAGCATATTCAGTATTAAAACATTATCAATTATTAAGCATCTATCTATACCTATTGTTTTTATGGTAGAGATTTCCAAAAGTCACGTACCACACATTTTTCTGCATTAGTAGCGATGCATAGAAAATGGAATTTACACTCTGTATTTAGTGACACTCAATGAGTGGCATCGTCCAAGGACGTATTCACATCTAGTAGAGGACAGCAGGGTGTGAGGCTGTTATGATCATCCGAAGAGGTAATCATTCATTCTTTTTTAAAAAGTTGCAAAACACTGCTGTAGTGAGACCTCAGAATCTAAAGACTTAGATTCTTGTACCCCATTTTGTATACTCCTATAGTAAGCACATTTGGAAAACCTCTCAGCTGCTCTGTTCTAAGAAAATGGTTACATCACTGAGAACTGTGGGTTCCAAGCTGCACGTCCTGGTAGCAAAAGGCATCACGCATGATCTCTGTCATGATTTAACAAATGAAGAGGCTGCTTCTGAACTGGTTCCTAGGCTGCAGCCTAGGTTCAGAAGACAAATAGTCCCTACACTAGCAGACGGGGAAGGAAGGCCATTTACTTACCTACCATATTTCTCTACATCTAATTCACTTGGATGAATTGTCTTAAAAATGTCAATTCCTGGCTCCCACCCTAGACCTACCAGTTCAGAATCTCTGGGAATGGGGCCTGGAAATATATAGTAACTCAAGCCTCAAGGGATTCTGACACACATCGTTCCTTGATAATACCTTGAAAAACCTGGATCTAGAAAATGAATACACCATGGGGGCATTTTTAGTTCAGAGAAATGGCCAGCCTGAAAGAAATCTTTTGGCCCCAGGAAGTGTTCCAGCTTCAACCCTCCAATTTCAGACCTCAAATTAAACTGTTGAAAATTACCTACTCCGTTCACTCATATAACCAGTCAATTAGACCTGGCTGACTGCTTCACTGTCACCTGAAAGAGAGGTGGCCAGGACTTAAAACTAAATCAAAGAAAGAAACTCTCAGTGTTTTAGACTGCTTATAAAGACAGATGGCACTATTTTTCTCAGTGTATTAGCTCCTCTAACTCATAGTTACGTGATCTTGAGCAATAACAGGGAAGGCTGGGTAAGGATCTATTTTCTAATCTCCACCCCATCCACCACCAGAAAACGTGGGAACCGCTAGGGTGAAATAATGTTCTGTTGGCTGAAGACCTACCCCTGCCTCTTTTAGTCAAGAAGTCATGATGGAATGTAAGTAAATGAGGAAAAGCACCCACTTTGTTACAGAAATGTCCTTGATACCACTATCATTAATGTTTTTAAAAGAAAATTCTTAAAAAAGAGTAAGTTCTTCCTAAGCTTCGATACTTAACTATGATGAATAAAGCATTATTTTGGCATCCCTTTAAACCTATGAGCAAGACCAGACTAGACGATCTCTAAGGTTTTGCTGCGTAAAATGTTGTCTTGGGACCAGCAGCCTTGGCTTGTTCGAAATGCTGGATCTCAGGCTGCACCCAGACCTACTGAATTAGAACCTGACTTTGTAACAAGATCCCCAGGTGATTCCTATGCACAATAATGTTGAGAAGAAAAACTCTTCTAAGGTACTGATTCTCACATATGTCTGTATATTAGAATCATTTAGGGAATTAAGAAAAAAATACTGATGGCTTGGTCCTACCCCAGAGATTCTTACTTAATTAGCATTGGGTATAGCCTGGGTATAGGAATTTGTAGAGGCTACTAGGTGATTCTGATTGAAAATCCCTGCTCTAAGGGACCTCTCTAGCTCCCAGACTCTGTAGGTCTGCAAACCTGTTAAGAAGAGCAAAAATGAGCAACTAATTTAAATATCTTCAGGAACCAAGCAGGTAATGTACATGAGTGACAAGCCAGTGTGGACAGTAGCAAGCTGGAGAGCTTGGACCCTGTGCAAAGGAGGTGGTCAGCACTCAGCTCCTTCAGTGTTGCCTTTAACAATGGGAGTCCAGGCTGACAAAGCTTCTGAACCTTTTGTTTTTGAGAAGCTGGAAATCCAAATTTTATATAAATTCTCTGTCTCTCTTTTTGTAATGCTGTTCACAAACTCAATTTTCTTTTCTTTTCTTTTTTTTTAAACTATGTTACCCCGGGTGAACATGGTCCATGGAACACCAGTTTGAGACCTCTGACAGAGAGAAAACGGATTTACATGTAGAAAGACTATAAGTCCCATCACACTAAACACAGGCAGACGATTCCAAAGGGTGACACGTTTTGAAGAGAGCATGTAACTGCTTCACTGAAGATGAGGCAGGCTCTCTTGATCCTGTTGCTTGAAGTAATTAGAATGGCTGCTGTTCTTCCTCTTTCAAAGAGGAAACAGACACCTTAAAATATATCATGATCATGGAAAGGCAATACCCGTGGCATGGCTGGAGCCAGGCCCTGGAAAATGCTGCTCCCCAAAGAAGTTCAAAGAACAGAGCATGCACAAGACACTATAAAGCATGAAAGCATATAGAAGCCAAGAAAGGGGATGGGGTGCAGGAAGGGGATGGGTTGTGAAAGCATGGTGGTTGGCTGTAATCTTCCTGAGACTAGGGTGTTCTGTGGCAATGGGAATATGCATGGAGCAAAGACTCCACTTCTGGAAGAAGGGGACTTTGAAGGTGATTTACAGTTCTGATGGCTGAAAAGCCCATTTCAGATGTTGCAGGGGACACCCAGTTCTATTTACATAGATACCTGTTCTCTTAAACACTAATTGAAATCCCATCTAACCTAAGGCCTTTAAGAGAAGGATGGATGGGCTGGCAAATTTGTTTTCTGACTCCTGGGATATGTGGTCGTAGGAGCAGAAAGAGGGAGAAAAAGAAAAAGCCCTTGGGCTTCCCTAGTGGCGCAGTGGTTGGGAGTCTGCCTGCCGATGCAGGGGACACGGGTTCGTGCCCTGGTCCGGGAAGATCCCACATGCCGTGGAGCAGCTAGGCCCGTGAGCCATGGCCACTGAGCCTGCGCATCCGGAGCCTGTGCTCCGCAACAGGAGAGCCACAACAGTGAGAGGCCCGCGTACCGCAAAAAAAAAAAAAAAAAAGTCCTTTAGGAATCATATGCCTGATTACTAAGGGAAAGAATGAAATTGGAAAAAGACTTAATCTTATTCCAATGAATGCTATCATTCTAATAACCTTGTGATGTCTCTCTAGTGAGATTAGAAGCTAGATGAGGACAAATCAAATCAACATATTCATTAACTGTATATGATCGAGCAAGGCCAATATCGTGCAGGGACAGCTAGAGCAAATATTATGTCTTCTACTTGTGCATTATTCCCTATAGAGTCTCTTAAGGGGCAAGGAACAGAATAAAACATAATAAACACATTACTCTTGAGCCAGTTGTGAATAACAGCTTAGAAAAACACAGTGTCCTAAAGCAGTGGTTTTCAAAGTGTAGTCCTCTGTAACAGCCACGTCAGCCTCGCTTGGGAGCTTGTTAGGAATACAAATGCTTGGGTCCCACCTCAAACCTACTGAATCAGAATGAATGGAGGCAGGGTCCAGTAATCTGTGCTTTCCCAAGTCTTCCAGATGATTCTTAAGCAGATCCTATTTTATCTCAGTTAATTTTCACAACAATCAATGCAAGTGGAGAGGTAGAATGTACAATCCTCATTTTAGAGTTCAGGAGCAAGTGACATCATATGTCCAAGTTCAGACTGTTAGTAGCAAAACAAAGAAAACACCAGGCTTTTACTGCTTTGATCAGGAGGGCAAAATTTTAGTTTTCTAGCATTAGTTGACTTGGGTTCAGTTGTAAATATATATGCTGATTTTTTTTCCACCTTAACCACTGTATTAGCCCATTAGGAGGAACTAAAAAAATAATAGTAACAATCCACCCACTTGTGGCTTTTACTTTCTTATCTGAGTACTTCTACTCCTACTCTGCCTTAATTTTTTTTTTTTTCATCATTTAACGCCCACCTGCATGGATGCCTCCACTGTGAAGCCTGCCTCCACTCACCCCTGGTGAGGGTGCATCAACTCTGCCTCATTTATACGGCTCTCTTCTTGATCTTCCGGTACAGCTGTGTTTACATGTCTGCTCCCCACAGTGGACTATAACTCTTTGGAAGCAATGAACACATCTTAGTATCTCTATATACCTCTTAACACCTGTCCTAGAGTAATACTTTGGAGCTAGGAAGGAACAAAGAAAATAAAACAGCTGCCAACTCCTGTAATAATTGAGCATCCACCGTGTCATGGGTCCTAAGCTAAGCTCTTTATATACCTCATTTTGTTTTCATACTCAGTACAGTCTTATACATACTTTTATCTCTATTTCAAGGACTGGAAAATTTTAAAGACTGGTAAAGGTAAAGGAACAATCCAATTTCATAGTTAGTAAGTGGTAGAACTGGAATTCTTGATGTATATACTATAATGCCTCTCCACTTATTCAATGCCTAGAAACCCAGACTAGACCGAGGACAGAATTTTCTTAGTTGCACAGAGAGGAACTAAAGCCAGGTCAAGAATGCAGACCTCAGGTCACTTTACCAACAACCCTGGCATCTCTCCTGAGCCTCATAGTAAGGAAGGTAAAAATATTTTTGGAATTTCTGGATCACTTAGAGCATTGCTTTCATTTTATAAATGGATGGGCTGGCAAATTTGTTTTCTGACAACTTCTTGAAAAGGAGTCAGATTCATTATCTTCTCCAAAGATACCAGAGTCCATGATTTGGTCAGTTTTGCCCACTTTTTGGATGCTGTTACCCTGAATTCTTTAGAACCCTTTTTTTTTTTCTGATTTCAGACCTCCAACAAACCCATTGTCACCCTAATCTTTCTCAAGTCTATGACACTTTTCTTCTGGGCTCTAATCAGATTCTGTTGCTATTTCTAGGCAGGCATTAGTTTTTTAGGGTTTGAATTAATGGCTTCCTTTCCTTTTCCTGGTGAAAATTCAGGGCTGACTGCTAACCTGGGAGATCTCCCTTCTGCTCTTGGAGGTGGCAGGGAAGTCTCAAGGACCCACAAGAAATAATGTCCCGGTACTGTGTGGAGCTCAGTTTCAAACTTGACAGTAAACTCAGAGTCTGATCACTCTTACAGCCAAGTGCCGGTCACACCTGTCACTAAATGGTGATGGAAACAGGAGTCATTAATGTGTGCCACCTCAGTTATCCAACCAGGCTGAGGCGTTGAGACTCATTGTCTGGTTAATTTAATCCTAACTCTTTGTGTTCTTCAGAGCTGCTTATTATCTATAAACATCCCATTTTTGAGCTTTGGTAAGTTGCATGCTGTTCACTTCAGTATGTGTTTTAAAAATACACAGATGTCAAACATCTAACAGTAAGATTCTGTTGAACACATTATGATATAGTACATCAAGGAATTCTATAATCATTTAAGTACTAGTGTGAATATTTGCTTACTTAAAAATTTTGTCTGAGTTTTTTTTTTTTTTTTTAAAGGCATCTGGGTTTTTTTTGGTTTTTTTTTTAAATTTATTTATTTTTGCTGTGTTGGGTCTTCGTTTCTGTCGCGAGGGCTTTCTCTAGTTGTGGCGAGCGGGGGCCACTCTTCATCGTGGTGCGCGGGCCTCTCACCATCGCGACCTCTCCCGTTGGGGAGCACAGGCTCCAGACGCGCAGGCTCAGTAGTTGTGGCTCACGGGCCCAGTTGCTCCACGGCACGCGGGATCCTCCCAGACCAGGGCTCGAACCCGCGTCCCCTGCATTAGCAGGCAGACTCTCAACCACTGCGCCACCAGGGAAGCCCTGTCTGAGTTTTTTTGAGATATAGTTGACGTACAGCACTGCACAAGTTTAAGGTGTACAACATAATGACTAGACTTAATATTGTGAAATGATTACCACAATAAATTTATTTAACATTCATCATCTTATATAGATACAAAAAAAATGTTTTTTTCTTGTGATGAGAAATCTTAGGATCTAGTCACTTAACAGTTTTCAAATATACCATACAGCAGTGTTAACTATAGCCATCATGTTGTACATTACAGCCACAGAACTTGTTTACCTTATTAACTGGAAGTTTGTATCTTTTGACCACCTTCATCCAATTGCCCCACCCCATCCCCTGTCTCTGTTAACCACAAATTTGTTCTCTTTTTCTGTGAGGTTTTTTGTTTGTTTGTTTAGATTCTCCATACAAGTGAGATCATACCGTGTTTGTTTTTCCTGTCTGGCTTATCTCACTTAGCACAATACCCTCAAGGTCCATCCATGCTGTCTCAAATACAGGTTTTCCTTCTTTTTCATAACGGAATAATATTCCACTGTATATTTAAGCCACAGGTGCTTTATCCATTCATCAACTGATGGACACTTAGGTTTTTCTGTGTATTGGCTATTATAAATAATGCTGCTCTGAACATGGGGGTGTAGATATCTCTTTGATATAGTGTTTTCTTTTCCTTTGGATGTATTTCCAGAAGTGGAATTGTTGGATCACATGGTAGCTCTATTTTTAATTTTTTGAGGAAAGTCCGTACTGTTTTCCACATTGTCTCCACCAATTTACATTCGCACCAACAGTGCACAAGTGTTCTCCTTCTCCACACCCTTGCTCGCATTTCTTATCTCTTGTCTTTTTGATGATAGCCATTATAATCGTCATGAGGTATCTACTTACTGGTACGAAAGATGCTCGTAATACAGTAAGTGAATATTGAAGAGTGAAAACCTTTACATACACCATGATCCCAGTCTTATAAACTAGTTTTAGAAAACCAATAAATGGATAGTAAGTCTAAAATGATATGTATCAACATAGTAAAAGTGTTATCACAGAGTTGGGTAATGATAGATGCTTTGCTTCCTCCCCCCTTTTCTTACCTATATTTTATAAATACTTCCCCACAATAAACATGTATCACTCATGTATTTTAAAAGAATACTGTTTTTATCATGATTACACACAAACCTGTACACATAACCAATCAATAATCATCCAAATCATCGGTCCTAAAGGTAGAATGTTGTATAAAAGTTGCCTGGTAGGGAGATTTTTGCATCTGCAGAAAACATGGATTTTTAGTCCCAAATCTGCCCCCAACTACTGCTGTTTCTCTAATCACAGAGACCCTGGATCTCTTGGTTTCAATGTACTTCTAAGTAAAATGGGGATAATGCCATTCACCTTACAGGCTACTGTGAAGATAAATGACAGGGTCCCATTTCAGGACTGTGTTTCAGAATCAAGAAGACATTAAAAAATACTCACTGCCGGACTCCACCTCAAGTTCTTCCAGCATAATCCAGGACTGATAAGATAGTGCTGGACTAATTCGTATGCACTGATTGTCATGGAGGTTCTCTTTCCTGGACACATGGGCTTATGTGGTGTGACACAGAATGAACTTCATTAATTAAAAATCATTGCACTCTCAGAGCAGGGAAGGAATGAATAGTTCTGCTGTAGACTGGGGTCCTGCCAAGATTACCAACCAGGCTGAGATTGCTCAAGGATGAGTAAAGTTAAGCAAGTTGATGTTTATTACATTTTGATAAAAAGTTTTAAAAATATTTGCAAACGAAGCAACTGACAAAGGATTAATCTTCAAAATATACAAACAGCTCATGCAGCTCAATATCAAAAAAACAAACACCCCAATCCAAAAATATGCAGAAGACCTAAATAGACATTTCTCCAAAGAAGATATAAAGATTGCCAACAAACACGTGAAAGGATGCTCAACATCACTAATCATTAGAGAAATGCAAATCAAAACCACAATGAGGTATCACCTCAGACCAGTCAGAATGGCCATCATCAAAAAATCTACAAACAATAAATGCTGGAAAGGGTGTGGAGAAAAGGGAACCCTCTTGCACTGTTGGTAGGAATGTAAATTGATACAGCCAGTATGGAGAACAGTATGGAGGTTCCCTAAAAAACTAAAAATAAAACTGCCATATGACACAGCAATCCTACTACTTGGCATATACCCTGAGAAAACCATAATTCAAAAAGAGTCAGGTGCCACAATGTTCACTGCAGCCCTATTTACAATAGCCAGGACATGGAAGCAACCTAAGTGTCCATCAACAGATGAATGGATAAAGAAGATGTGGCACATATATACAATGGAATATTACTCAGCCATAAAAAGAAATGAAATTGAGTTATTTGTAGTGAGGTGGATGAACCTAGAGACTGTCATACAGTGTGAAGTAAGCCAGAAAGAGAGAAACAAATACTGTATGCTAACACATATGTATGGAATATTAAAAAAAATGGTTCTGAAGAACCTAGGACAGGACAGGAATAAAGAGGCAGATGTAGAGAATGGACTTGAGGACACAGGAAGGGGGAAGGGTAAGCTGGGATGAAGTGAGAGAGTGGCATGGACATATATACACTACCAATTGTAAAATAGATAGCTAGTGGGAAGCAGCCGCATAGCACAGGGAGATCAGCTCGACGCTTTGTGACCACCTAGAAGGGTGGGATAGGGAGGGTGGGAGGGAGACGCAAGAGGGAGAAGAAATGGGGATATACGTATATGTATAGCTGATTCACTTTGTTATACAGCAGAAACTAACACACCATTGTAGAGCAATTATACTCCAATAAAGATGTTAAAAAAAGCTTTTGTTTACCAAAGGATAATGTCATAGTAACCTGAAGCAGCACTTCAAAAGTCCAAGAAGTTTATATTTTAAAGGGGCTTTAGTGATAATTGTGCCTGACCTCCACAACATAGCTGTACTCTCTAAACCTCGGCCCTGGCCACCTCTGCTTCAGTATCTCTGAGGTCCGGGAGCTCATGACTTCACCTCTCTTCCCATTCACTCTTTGGATGGTTCTGTGATAACATCTTTTCAGCTCTTACCCCTGATTCTTCCATAGGTCTGAGCTCTAGCACATGGAGTCACATAAAAATCTCACCAGGTTTTCTGTCAATAGCTGTCAACCGTATTACAAGTAACCCATCATTATTAATATAATCACCAAAGTTTCAGCCAAGGCACTATTTATAAATCAGAGCATATTTTTAGCTTATTCCTCTCCGATTTACTTTCTAACCTGCATCCATAAATGGGAGAGAAAAGGGTTGAGCTCCAACACAAAGAGAGTAAGAAGTAGCTGCCTCTGTCACGGGAGCTGGGAGGGATACAAGGTTGTTAATTACAGTTGATTACTGTAGCTATATAGCACTTTACATATTTAGAGTCAGCTTTCATTCTTTTCGAATTTTTTTTTATTTTATTTTTTTATTTTTTTTTTGCTTTATAACAAATTAAATCAGTTATACATATATATATGTTCCCATATCCCCTCCCTTTTGCGTCTCCCTCCCACCCTCCCTATCCCACCCCTCCAGGCGGTCACAATTTCCTTCTTCATCATAGGCTAATATTCATTAAGTGCCTACCATGCCCAGGGTATTAGCTTATGTGGTTAAAAGAGAGAGAAGTAGGAGGCATAAAATCGTGAGGCTAGATGGTTATGAGGTTTTTATACTAAAAAGAGAAATAATCCCAAGTGTTCATGAATTGACTTATTGATTCAGATGTTTATCAGACACAACTAAATGGTAGGAATAATACTGTGGAAAAAAAAAACCAGATGAGGAACTTGCCTCTGTGGATATTACATTCTGGTCTCTGTCTCTGTTTACACATTTTGATAATTTAGTTCCCTGACCTTCAACCACAATAAAACTTGGTTTAAAGGATCCTTATAGGTCACTGGTCCAAACACTGAGTCATCACTTGAACATACCCACTAATGACGGAATGCCGTAGCTGTGGAGTAGGAAAAGGTGGCAACTAAGACTGCTAGCTGTGGGGTCAGATCTGAAATAGGGGCTGAGCTTTGGCATTTATTATGAACTGTGTTTCCTTGGGTCAGTTACCGAGACTGACTCTCAATTTCTTCACCTGTAAAATGCTTCTCGTACCTGTTTCCCAAGGCTGTTGTGAAGATTCAGTGAAGTGATGCATGTAAAGCACTGGCATAGTGCCTCACGAATGGCTGCTGCTGTATTACCTACTATTGCATTATTATAAGCATAACTTATCATTATACATACTTATTATTGAATTCCTCCATATTTGGGGAACCTATGGGAAAGGCCCTTACATCTTCTGATAAGTAAGTCAGCAAAGCCCTTCCTAAAATATTTTCTAAACTATAAAGCGCCAGGTGAATCATCTCTGTTACAACTAGCCATAACAGAGTTTCTTATGACTTCCACCCATTTGACTTTCCTCTCTTTCCCCTGATGTTCCCTCTGTTATCTCTCCTCTAGGCTCGAGAGTCCGTTTCTTTAACTCTTCCTCGTTGGAGAAAGTCAAAACGCCTCCATTTTGGTGAATCTGTCTCAAAACACACTGCTCATATAAGCATCTAATGTTCTACAAATTCATCCTCACACACCAAACACCACGTTAAACACCATTTTTTGTCATGTTGAAAGGCACTAGTGACACATGTCTCAGTAAGTGATTCCATTCTTCAGAACACCTATTGGAGACGGGCTCTTCCATCTTCACTCTCTTCTCTGATAGGAAGGAATTATTCATAAAATAGAACATATTTCACGATACCGATGAGGACACATTTGCTGTTAGGTGGGGCCGTCATGCATTTAAACATGAGTTGGCTGATTATGGTGTGCAGGTGGAATCTGGCTGCCTCCTTTTGTAAAAGTTTTATTTGAATACAGCTATACCCATTCATTTATATCTATATATTCATTTACATATATCTTTATATATAATATAATACATCATTATATATAATATATATAATATATATATTATATATTGTATATTTATATATATGTCTGTTTTCACTCTCCAACAGCAGAGCTGAGTAGTTGCAACAGAGATCCCGTGACCCACAAAGCCTAAAATATTTACCCTCTGACCTTTTACAGAAAAAGTTTGCTGACCCCTGCAGACCCAGCTTAGCATGTGGTTAGCTCCCATGTTGCTGAAGTGGTGAACTAACCCAGCACCTGAAAAACTACGATGAGCGTGACATTCTTTCTCTGAGATACTCTTCTTTGCAAATCTCCTATGGCAGATTCTGAAATGGACAGGTGGCTATGGCCTGCAGCAGAATACAACTGTCCCTGCATCTTAGACTGCCACGCCATCTTAAAGTCACTCAGAGTTCACCCCCTTCCTGAAGGACACCCAGGCTATTTAACACAGCCGTCATCCTGCATTATATACACCCTTCAACCACTTTAACTCAACCTTCCCTTTTATTTTCTCTGCAGTCGCCAGTGCAACCCAACTTATACTGAGCTTTCATAACTACCATCCTTCCTCAATTCTGCAACTTTTAAACTTCTTTCAATGTCTCTGAGGAGGCCTGGACCTTTGGTCCATCTCCCAGATGAATGCTCTTCTGCAGGGCTTCTGTCATGAGCCTATATCTTTCATTGGTCCCATCAAGGCCTGCTGGGGTAGAGCAGGGATGGATTGAGTCTCCTCACAGCTCATGGCATCCTCTTAAATGTAAAAGAACTGGGGCTTCCCTGGTGGCGTAGTGGTTAAGAATCTGCCTGCCAATGGCGTAGTGTTTAAGAATCTGTCTGCCAATGCAGGGGACATGGGTTCGAGTCCTGGTCGGGGAAGGTCCCACATGCCGCAGAGCAACTAAGCCCATGCGCCACAACTACTGAAGCCTGTGCTCTAGAGCCTGTACTCTGCAACAAGAGAAGCCACCGTGGGGCTTCCCTGGTGGCACAGTGGTTGAGAGTCCGCCTGCCGATCTAGGGGACACGGGTTCATGCCCTGGACCGGGAAGATCCCACATGCCGCGGAGTGGCTGGGCCCGTGAGCCATGGCCGCTGAGCCTGTGCGTCCAGAGCCTGTGCTCCACAACGGGAGAGGCCACAACAGTGAGAGGGCCGCGTACCACAAAAAAAAAAACAAAAAAATAAAGAGAAGCCACCACAATGAGAAGCCCCCGCTCGCCGCAGCTAGAGAAAGCCCGCGCACAGCAACGAAAGACCTAATGCAGCCAATAAATAAATAAATAAATAAAATCTGTTTTAAAAAAATGTAAAAGAACCAAGTATTTTGGGCTGAGAGCCACATCATAGATCACTGCAGAAGAGGAAGCTAAAGATCAGAAGTATCAAAAGGCTTCCTCAGTCACAGAGCCAGTTCCTGGTTGACTTGAAATCCAGCCCTCAGGCTCCCAGTCTAGTGCTCTATTGCACATACTACCCCACTACTCTTTGGATTCTAAGGAGAAGTCACAGTTTTCAGTGATTTCATTTCCTTTGCATATATCATGATATTGATCACATTGCCACCGACATCCTTCCCAGAACCCTTCCTTTGTCTCTTCCATCTGAGAAGCTATTTTTTTCCTCTCTGTTCTCCTCTGACCTTGGAACCTTCCGGAGATCCTGCCTTAGGTTTATCTAAATTAAATCTCTTCCCTGGACTGTTTACCTATTCCTCTAAGCACTTCAGTGCGGTTGATAATTTCTTTCATCATCTTCTCCTGTGCTTTCAATTCTATGTAATTTGTCATCAGCCATAAATCTGAATAATGTACAACTGGCTTCATCTTAGATCATTGTAGATTTTAATAAACAGTGCCCATCTCATTATAGACCCCTATGGAGCTGGGCTGAGCTAATCCTTTTCTTTTTGATGTGGTGAGAACCCCTGATTTTGCCTTTGTCTTTCCCCGCTGGGAGGAGTGAGAAGGCCATGAGCAGAGGTGACCTGTCTAGCATCATTTTGTCCATGGATGGTTGAGTGGTGAGTAGAAGCCACTTCTCTCCAGCTCACAGCCTGTTGCCAGGGGAACCATGCTTCTCTATCCATGGTCTCTGTCCTCCAGGACATCACGTCTTGCCTGAGGCTTCAGGAACAATGCTGGGGAGGTTACCAGGGAAAACACTGAATTCCACTCTTCATTACTCCACTGGGAGCAGACCTTGGGGTTCCGGCATTAGCTCAATTCCCAGCATTCACTTCGAAGTGACCTCATTGTTTCTGAATATTCCTAATTTTACTTTTAAACTGTCTTCTGGGATATAGAGCACTTTTCCCCGGCACAGCTCCCTGACTCACCTCCTTCAGGTCCTGTTCAAATGTTACCTTACCTGAGGCTTTCCCTGACTACCTTATTTAAAAGAATGACACCCTCCATTCCCACACCCCCTAGCCCCTCCATGCTTTATTTTTCCCCATAGCACTATGTATTATTCTTGTTTGTGCTTATTGGCTGTCATTAGACTGAGGGCTCCATGAGAGCAGGCAATTTTATCTTATTTTATTTTTAATTAATTTATTTATATTGAGATATAATTGACATATAACTTTGTATTAAGTTTAGGGTATACAATGTATTAATTTGACACATTTATATATTGCAGTGTCGGTTAAAACCCCTATTACACCACATAATTACCAATTCTTTTTTTTGGTGGGAACAGTTAAGACCTAGTTTCTGAGTAACTGAAATTTATGATATATTTGACCCTTGAACAACACAGGTTTGAATTGCACGGGTCCACTTATATGTGGAGTTTTTTCAGTAAATACCTATATGTACAATGTATTTTCTTTTCTTTAATGATTTTCTTAATAACATTTTCTTTTCTCACTTTATTGGAAGAATACAATATATAATAAGTATAACATAACAAAATATGTATTAATTGACTGTTTACGTTACTGGTAAGGCTTCTGGTCAACAGTAGGCTACCAGGAGTTAAGTTTGGGGGAGTCAAAAGTTATATGCGAATTTTTGACTGTGAGAGGGGTCGGTGCCCCTAACTCCCAACTTGTTCAAGGATTAACTCTGCACTGTTGTTCTCAGGGTAGGCGCTTCAGTCTGTTTTGCTCACTATACGCCCATTGCCTAGAGCCAAATATTCGTTGAATGAATGAATGAGTAATTACAGAGCTGCTGCTGCTGCTGATTTCGTCCTTATACACAGAGAGGACTGGACAGTCTTCAGAGAGATTTGACTTCCTTTATCTCATTTGATTTTCGTAAAAGTGAGGGTTACTCTCTTCATTTTCAGAAAAGGAATCCTAAGATCAGAGAGCAAGCCAATTCTTTCCTCCTTCCTTTCCTTCCTTCCTTCCTCATTCGAATAACCAACAGTTGAGTACTTTGCATCTATGTGATGCTATCCCACAGCCTGTGTCAAATTCTGACTTTGTCTTAACTTCTTAAATATAGGATCTCAGGTACATTATTCAACTTCTGAAACCTTATTTCATTCTCTTAAAAGATGGGGGATACCAGTATCTGGAAGATATCAAGAGGATGTAATTAAATATACGCAAGTACTTAGAGCAGTGCCTGGCGTACAGTAACCTCCCAGTGTTAGCTGCTGACTTTATTATCCTTACCTGTGAGCAATACCACCACCACCACTATCACAATATCAGCATCAGCACCACATGACCATCATCACCATCATAGCACCACTGCTGCCGCCATTACGGTATCACCACCACCAGCATCACCCCGTTGCCACCATCACCACCACCACATCATTCATCACCACCACCACCACCACCATCACATCACCATCGTTAACACCATAGCCTCCACCATTGTGGGTCAGGCATTGTAGTAGGTGCTGTGGCTCTAGAACGAGGAACAAAATAAAAGGCAGCAGATTTATTAGCTACAACTTATAGTCTGTGTTAATTGCTTTATATATCCTTAATCCTTATAGCAACCTTGTGAAAAGTATATTATTTCACACAGCTAGAAGACAGCAGAACTATGAATTATAACTATGTCTGCCTGATAATAATGTCCTTAATCTCTCTACTGTACTTACAAGATGTAGTGAGAGAAGGAGGTATTTGATAACTACTACGCTATAGTATAGTGTAATAACTGAAGAAAATAGAAAGGCAGGACATAAGCAGACAGGATGGCCACCTGACCAGACTGTAAGAAGAGGGAGAGGGTAAGGAAGTCTTCTTAGAGGAATCACGAGGCGAATCTCGGAACATGACATGGAGTTAGCCGAGGCCCCCATGCTAGCAAACAGCAGAGCAAAGACAGCTCTGGGACCTCGAGTTCACTCCACTGCACGCTCTCTGTAAACCCCCATTCTGTGACACGGAATTATTTTCTCTAGTCCCTGATCTCCTGTTGCTCATAAAGACTCTACTCTTGGCAAAGTGGGGGCTTCACCCCATAGCTTGTGAAGAATGCTTTGCCAAGTGCCGTCAGCCACTGTCAAGCCACTCCCAACAGGATGCCAGTCATTATACATCTGAAGTAAGTCTGTCACCACAATGTGACGAGTCCCGCTCCCATTCAGTTTCTTCAAAGAGAACGAAGACTTGTAGTCCATGCTGTTTCCACAGCTGTTCATTGATGCACAGCAAAAGAGAGCACCTGGATGTCTCCCAGAATGTACACAAAGTAGAGAATACAGGGAAGACATGATCTTTTGACATTTAGGAGTTCTGTCTTATGGTACTAGAGAAAATGAGTTTGTTCTTTGGATACTCTTCTAGGTGGACAAATGTTGGTTAATGCCACTGCCTGAACATTAAGCACTTTGGAAGAAACACTGCAAATGAAGCCTGGGATAGCATGGGTTCGGGTCCAAGACTTAATTACCAGTAGGAAGGCAGAGTGGCCCAAAGGACAGGGTAAGCTGGGCTGAAAATAATAGTGGATCAGTTGATCCATGAAGCAATTGGTCAGTTATGGGAGTCAAGGCAGAGAGGTCAGGCTAGTAGTGGCCTGAGGGGCCATGAAGGTTGGGTTGAGATGTTTGGTTTTTAGTCACTGGATGATGGAAATAAATGTTCCATGAGAAGAAGGGCAATTTTAGAAAGACAAATGTGGCAGCACAGACTCAGATCTCAATCTGGGGCATCACAGGGGTGTGAAGAGGTAATCCAAGCCAGTCATATCGGGCTGCAGTCTCCTTTCTGCCCACTTGGCCATCACAGAGCTCTTCCTTCTTCTTGCATCTTTAGTAGGGCCTGATCGGACTTTGCAAGAGGTCTCACTAAGTGTTTTTGCAGATGCTTGCCTGGGCAGGTTGGTGCTGTGAAGGGTGTGTGCTGTTAAGGTGGGCAGAGGCAATGCAGGCTCCTTCCCATGTACCTGGCTGGCTTTCCACAGGTCATCCCATGGACCACAGCTGTCATCTTGTCATCTCCTCATTTACCCTTACCATTCACCTGAGTCCACTGTGGATATTCAGAGCAAAATGAATGAAACAACCCAACATCATATTTTCAGAGTTGGAAGGACTTGGAACCTGCCCAGTCTTTCTCACTGTTCAGATGGGGAAACTGAGGGGAAAGATAATCCCAAACTTACACCGTAAACTAGCCTAGAACCCAGACCTTTTGATTGCATCCAGAGATTCTTGTCCAGAAGAAAGTGCAAGTGGAATAAACCCCAAATCTCCAAGATTTCAATAGGTTTCCCAGAGGGATTTCCGGCATCGAGCTGTATGAATGTCCTGTGAGCTGACCAAGAGCCACATTCTGACATTGTGCAGAGAACCTGCAGGCATGGCCAGGCCTGGAGGAGGAGGAGGGTTGGGTGAGGGCTGAACTGTTAGTTGCTGGGGGAGCAGACACACTGAATAAAAGCTTGCCCCTCTACCAACCTCCTGTACCCATCTCATGGTCTTTGCTCCACGCTGTTTCCCCTAAATCTTGTCACAGCTGCAAGTTATCAGCTTAAAATATCATGGGGTGTACACTTTAAATGAGTGCACTTTATGGTATATCAATTATATGTCAACGAGACTGTTTAAAAGTGATGGGAAGGGGGCGTCTCCTGGGTAATGTGCTCAAGGGAGCACAATTCCGCCTCCTACTGTCCATCACTTCTGAGTCTTTTTTTTTTTTCTTCAGTTTCTAGTGGCTTTGTTTTGACATACACAACCTCAGACACAAGCGGGGTGGGCAGCGCTAGGTGTACAGAAAGGGGCAGGCTCCGCCCAAGGCCCCAGCACCCCGTCCCCTGCACTGCAAGGTCCCGGGAGAACGCAACCGCACCCAGACGCGACCGGAGCCATGTGTCATATCCGGGTGCAGGGCTGGGGTGGCGTGGACAGGCTTAGGCAGCTTCCAGGAAAGTGGAGCAGAGAGCAGTCCTCCAGGCGAGGCTGACAGTTCCTGAGAAGCAAAGGAACCAGGCCCTTCCCACGGTTCTCCCCAAAGTTTTCCCCGTTAAAACATTTTTTTACATGGGCACAAACAAAACCAAATTGAACAGTTTTAACGTTCCAAGCAATCTGCCTCTAGAGGTGTGCACGTGGCCACATGTGAGCAAGGGAACAGAAGCTACGGAACTATCCCCGGCCTTTGGTCCCTTAGGAGAATCCCCACGCCCACTGCACAGGCCTGGATGTGAGGGAGGGGTGGGGCCCCTGATAAGTTGCTACATTTGTCCCCTTCCTCTTTAAGCACCGCCCAGCCCATCCTGCTAAGGGGCTGGAGTCTGCTTGGCCCAGGGAAGCACTGTAGAGAGGGGTTGCTTGAATGCTGCAACCCGCGATCCCATCTTGCACTTTGGTCCCAAGTTGGGCCTGGCAGGGACAGGGCTCTCTGGCATGGAGCAGGGCGAAATAGTGGCAAAGAGCATGTGCAGACACGCATGCCCAACACCTGCCAGATAACAGGGCTGGGTCTCCCAAGTGTTCAGAAGTGTTAAAAAGAAGGGACCGTGGCCTGGGGGAGAAGCAGCAAATCCCAGCCCTGTTCTTTTAGTGCCAGGAAAACACTGAATATAAGTGGGCACAGCCTCTCTTGCGATGCAGAGCAGAATGGGGCAGCATCTTTTTTGTTTGTTTGTTTGTGGTACGCGGGCCTCTCACTGTTGTGGCCTCTCCCGTTGCGGAGCACAGGCTCCGGACGCGCAGGCTCAGCGGCCATGGCTCACGGGCCCAGCCACTCCGTGGCATGTGGGATCTTCCTGGACCGGGGCATGAACCCATGTCCCCTGCATAGGCAGGCGGACTCCCAACCACTGTGCCACCAGGGAAGCCCGGGGCAGCATCTTCCACAATATATGAACTCAGAATAGCGCATCCCCAGGCTGAGTCTTCCGGGAGAACCAACTTGCCTCGTCTCTTTCCTGTCGATACTTATCCCACCATTGTTGAGTCCATCCCGTCAGTTCCCTCCTACAACCATAGTCCTTACTGCCCCTCAACATACTGGGTGACGATTAAAACAGATCCAAACCTCAGGCTTCCCAGATCCTGGGCCTGCTCTTCCCTGCCATTCACTGTCCCACACCCCTGCCTCTTCTCTCTTTTGTGCTTCTCTCTTCCCTGGCAGGCAACATTTTGAACTTTCTCTTTCATCAAATCACAGGGCTGGTGAGAGCACACGATGTTAGCTGAGGCTAGGTTAAAGAAGCCTTCGTTTTCTAGTGATTATTAAAAACTACAACAACGAGATTTTTCCTTTTGTAATTTTCATATTTCTAGCTGTGGCCTTTTCTCTTCCGCTTAGAGAAGCCCCTTTAACATTTCTTGTAAAACTGAACAAAACAACAACAAACGTATGTCTCATCTTTTGATTTCTGTCAACCTGCAGATAAGGAAGGCTGCAAGTATGGCTGGTTCATAGCACCGGCACCTCCACCCTCACCGCTAACTCGTGACTCCACCGGCTGCATGCGCAGTTGGTTGTAGCATTTATCTATCTTGAAACCACTAGAGTCCCTGTTTCGGATGCCAAGGCTCTAAAGCTACTATAAAGTCCGTTACAGACATGGTTACAGAGGTGGACTGCCGCGGGCCTAAAGCACAACGCGGTTTATTTCTGTGAATCACCTTTCACGCTAAAGCCATCAAAGACAGTGCCTCGGAGGCAGCGCAGAGAGGGACCCAGGCAATAAGAAACAGAGAGCAGGAGACACACAGTAGCTTGACTGGGAGACTGGAGGTGGGCAGAGAGCAGGGGAGCCAGGGGCATGTGGAGAATGAAGAAAGCTCTCGCCAGCCAAGATCCGTGGGGCCCTTCACTAGGCAGGGCTGCGGGGGAGAGATCATTAGTTTTTCACAGACCCTTGATGTGTAGGGCTGAATCTCTGGGCTGCTGCGGGATTCCAGAGCTGGGCTTTGCTTTGCAAAGCTTGTTTATGCTCTTCTTATGTGTCAGGAGCCAGGAGCAGACACATTGTCTTTCCTCGCTCGGTTTACAGTCTACTGACAAACACTGCATGAGGTTGAAAGGGGACAGCAGGTGTCGTTGGCAGATTTGTAGATTACCTGGTTCCCAAGATGTCTCACGGCTTTTATTTTTCCAGGGTGCCCTGCTCGCCCTTCAGGCCTATGGAACCTCTCCCTCTGAAATGGGTAACAATGATATTTTTATTTTACAGTTGAGGACACTGAGGCCCAGAGGGAGTGATGAACCCATCCAAGGTCTGTCTATTAGCATTACTAGTGTTAAAACTCAGACATTCTGGTCTCAGAACCCTTGAACTTTAACCACAAAGGTGACCTGTCTCGGTGAAGGCGCTGGCAGTGGCAATGGAGAAGAGAGAATTGACTGGAAATACGAAAGAGGTAGAAAAATAAGCTGGCTGCCCTTTCTCCCTTTCTCTGCAACCTCAAGTTAGTTAAGAGGTTAGCAGGTAGAGGTGGAATGATGGAATGAAGCAAAATGTTTCTAAAAGGCATATGAGCCAAAAAGTTAAAGTTTTTCTCCAACATCATGTTAGTTGAAATTTTCACTCAGCCCAGAGGAGTCCATCAGCCATTGCCGAGGAAACAGAGTACAAATTAATGGATTCCATTGAACAAACTTAGCTAGGGTGTCTGTTGTGTGAAATGCACTCACTTAGATGGCTGGGCTGGGGGACAGGGTGAGGAGGGAGGAGGTGAGAGGAAGAAGATCCACGGATGAGCATGCTAAGGGCCTTTCCCCCAGAGGAGCTGTCAAATCTTGCTAATGTAGGTCAGAATAATAAGGGATACAGTGGAAGGAGGCCAGTACTTGTGGGGTTGGGAATAGGAGGTCCAAGAAAGTTTATTGATGGGGATTAGATCGAAACTTGGCCCTGAGAGATGATTAAAAGTCTTCAGTGGAGAGAGTGAAGGGTGAAGAAGAAGAGAGCAGAAATGGGAAAAGAATTTGAAAAAGAATAGATGCATGTATATGTACAACTGAATCGCTTTGCTGTACACCTGAAACTAACACAACATTATAAATCAACTGTAATCCAATATAAAATAAAAATTTAGAAAAAAATACTTCCATCATTCAATTTTTTTCATGTCCCCTTTTAAAAAATGAAAGTGTAGTTGATTCGCATTACATTAGTTTCAAGTGTACAACATAGTGGTTCAATATTTTTATAGATTATACTCCATGAGATTATAATTGACATATAGCACTGTATAATTTTGAGGTGTACGACATAATGATTTGACTTACAATACATCATGAAACAATAGGTTTAATATCCATCATCTCATATAGATACAACATTAAAGAGAAAGATAAAAGATATTTTTTTCCTTGTGTTGAGAACTCTTAGACTCTGAACAACTTTGATTTATAACCTGCAGCAGTGTTAATTATCTTTATCATGTTGTACATTACATCCCTAGTACTTAGTTATCTTATAACTGGAACTTTGTACCTTTGACTATCTTCATCCACTTCCTCCTCACCCCATCCGCCACTTCTGGTAGCCACAAATCTGATCTCTTTTTCTGTGAGTTTGTTTTTTTTGTTTTTGAGGTATAATTGGCCTACAATGCTATCTTAGTTTCTGGTACAAAACATAGTGATTCGATATTTCTAAAAAGAAAATAAAAAAAAGAAGAAGAGAGCAGGAGGGCATTGCTGGCAAAGTGAGTAGCTTGCTCCAAGGCATAGAAGCAGGAGAGTACAGAAGGGAGACCTGGCTGTGGCTTAGAACTTGGCGTGGGGTTGTGGCAGGATTCAGGAGGGGTGTGGAAGCACAAGTGTGATGGGATGGGGTCAGTGTCTGCTGCACCTTGAATGTTACAGGTGAAACCTGGACTTCCCTATGAGTGAAAAAAGGGGTGGCTTATTGATCGAGGATGATGATTTTGATGGCAAAAATGGGGATAAATTTGGTGACAGCCACAGCCTAGATATAGAGGACACCTAGGAGCTTCTGTCGGTACTGCCAGCCTTGGCTCTTGGGAGGGTGACAGACTGAAAACTTGGTGACAAATCAAAGACATAGGTAAGGGGAAAAGAAGAGTCAGAAGACTCTTGGTCTCTTTCTGGGTGACTCAGTGGACTACAGCACCATCACTGAGACAGGGGATGCAAAAGGAGGGACAGAATAAGGTGGAGATGAAAATTATGACCTTGGATTTGGATGTGACCAAGCAATGAACAGCTGGCATTTGTAGATACTTATTTAATATTGGGAAGGGGTGCTTTACCGGGAGAACTAACTTGAGACCAAGAAAAAAAGCTGCCTATATTCACATCACTCACCTTCCAAACACATGTCCTGAAAATATTTTGAATCATTTATGCTCTTGTCTACCCGCTATTTGTTCAGTTGGTTAGAGAATGATGTTCACAAATCTAGAGCAATAGGTTTCAGTCCACCATATGTGCCAGTTAACTTGCTCTATTCAACAGACACAGACCACACCTCTGACCACCTTGGGTCATATCTCCAATGGGCTAGAAGACCATCCCAATTCTTTAGACGTGCAATTAAATGAACAATGATGGTGGAGAGTGGGTGGTAGCATTACTCTGTACACACATCCAACACTCTAAACTTATGGGGCATTTTTGCTTCCACTTGCCTTATCCTAACAACACAGTAAAAATGGCTTATGCCTCTTTAGAATGTAAAATCCATGCGCCACTCTCCCTCCCCTGGAGATTTCAATACACCTCACTAAAATGGGTACATGGACCCAGTGAAGACGTTGCTTGGCTCATACAGAATTGAGCATCTGCTGAGCCAAAAAGACTTCTTGAAACGTTATTTCCATGTATTAAAAAATCCCAATGAATGTAATTATTTTCTAATGTAAAACCACATTATAATGTTGAATAAACTTTTCAAATATGCCCCTTTCCCTGAAGACATTGATACGTATCCCACAGAAGTCAGACATTAATCTGACCCCTTGTTTAAGACTGGCGACTGTATTAGAGTGGGGAGTTATAATCCTGTGTCATAGATGCCCAAGAACATATATACGGTGTACCCAGGATCACACAACTGGTAGTGACTGTCCTGAGGCTCATGCCACAACCTGACACTGTCTTTCCATGAGCCACTGACAGTACATTACCATCTGTATATTTACCAGTTACATTTCCAGGCAGGAAATCTTTATTCATCCCATTACCAAAGGGGCTTATGAAACGAAACCGAACATGCAAGATGTTTCAAGTTGCTATTAAGTTTTATTGAAGCATTTACTACCTTAGTTGGTCGTTTTGCTTTCTCGAGACATTCTTTCAGCTTGAATTTCTAAGGAGTTTTTTCCCCTATAGTTTCTGCCAATAGATCCAGGCTATTCCACAGCTCCTTCTCCCCATAGGGGCATTTATTAGTCAGTCTCTCAGCTAAACCTTCACTTGGCATCAAATACCGACGTCGAGTAACTCAACTGTTCTCCAAGACAGGCCAGTCTGCTAATTACATTCCTTGGACCTCAGGCTTCAGAGAAAATTTAGCAGCAGAGGCACAGAGAGGAAAGAAAGAGGGATTCTCTTCTCTCAACTTGCTTTGGAACAAAATAAACATTTTCAGGTTAGGCAACTTTTCCAGAGCAAGCATGAGAGTAGCCCCCAAATTTTCTGAGAACTCGCTGTCACAAATCAAGTGTAGAAACACCATGGCCTGGTGGCAGAGGGTCTCATTGGTCAGTCCTCACACTCTGGAATTTGACAGACCTTGATTTGATTCCCAGCTCTGCATTTTTGTAGATGGGTGACCTTGGGTAAATTATTCTATTCTGAGCCTCATATGAGCTACCCATTTCGAATTGGGCATTATAATGGCGTGGGTCTGAGGACTGTTGGGAACGGTCAGTGAGATTATGCACAAGATGTGTTTAGCAGAGTATCTAGCACTCATTTGACAGCTGGTGTGACTTCTGCAAACTTCTAGTCAAATATCTTCTGCCTTCTTGCCTGTGCACACGCAGTGTTTCTACTTAGAATGGCTTTTCCCAGCACTATCGCCAACAGTAGAAATCGAGCCACCCTTCAAGGGTCAGCTCAAATGTTCCCTCTCCCACACAGCATTCTTCGATAGCTCCCTCCCCAGACTGATGAGTATCTTGCCCCTTTGAGCATTGATTGGTACTATTCTGACTTTCTCATGTCATGTAGTACTTTTATTTGAGTAAGCATTTCAGCTCTTCAAAGTACTTGAGGGTTGGTGCCATTGCCTTATACTGTGTATTCATTCCCACAGACCTCTGCACTTCTCCACTTGTCACACCTTATTGTGATTTAATACCTGTCTTCCCAGCAGGGAGCTGAGTTGTATGCCTAGTACTTAGCAAATGGCAGGCATTCAATGGACATGGGTTGAACAAATGAATGAATGGATGGATGGCTGAATGAATGAATGAAAGAAAGCTTCTTTCAATCCTCTTTATATCTCCTACAGTGCCCAACTCATAGTAGGTCCTCAATATTTGTTTAAAGACAAATTCAGTAGGTGTAGTGAGAGGATTCACAAACTCAAATGCCTTTGGGAGCCATGTGGGTAATTAGCATGAGTGAAATGGCCTGGGAATTATGCAATATGGAAAAGCAAGAATAGTTACTAACTGTAAGAGTACATTCCTCTTCTAAAAGAACCCACATGCAGTTTTTTAAAGATACTTCTTGTTAAGCAAAAACACATCTATGGGCCAAATTGCTGTTACTATCCACTTTTCTATGACCTTGTGCTATGAGTTGAGTGAGGTCCTTGACCCGCAATGCTTAGAAATTTGTTTCAAATGGAAGCAGTGTTCATTGGTCAATAGGTGCGGAGCATATGTGTGGGGTATCTCTTCTGTTCTTTTGGGGCCTCGTCTCACCTTTATGAAAGCCTCCTGGAATCCATGCGAATCTTCCTGCTCAAAATTGTTTTGTGTGTAAATTCTCAAATAGACAGCAAGTTACAGCTTTTTCACACTCATGTATAAATAGCCAGTAAATAATTCTTATATTAGACCTTTCTGGGTAACTTATCAGTTAAAAATACCAATTCCTTCTACTAAATTGGGGGAGAGATAGTAATAGGGAGAACTGTAGCTTGGAGAACAGGGAACTCTAATCACAGGAGGAAATCTTAGCGACTAGGAAGCCTTCATGGTGTGTATCTCTCGAATCACACGACATACCATCTCCCCACCCTACAAATGAACTCTCATGTCCTGTAGTGAGAACAGACCAGAACTAAATGACCTCCAAGGCTCTATGAGAATCATGAATGAATCAGATCAACGACACCCGCAGCAGGCTTTGCAGAGGAGGTTGGTAAAGGTGCGGGCAGGGTTAAAGGTTGGAAATGGATTCATTTTCCACAATTAGGTTTCCATTCAGAGGCTGGCTTTTTTTTTTCTTGTTACAGCCCTTCCAAATCTGTTCAGAGCTAATGTCCAAGCTGTGGGTCCAGCATGTGTAAAGGAGCCCTCCGTGTTCAGAAGCAGTGACCTCCAGTTCTCCTCCCTTGCACCATCTGATGGAGGGACCCCCAAGCCTGCAGCCCATAAAGTAGAGCAGACATGTCAGGAGAAATGGACCAGAAAGAGTACTGGCAGGTCCTCCCCCTGCCCCTGCCCCACTCCACAGGAGGCTCCTGTAGTATGCATTACGCACTGATTCCTGGTAAAGCATTAGGACGGACTGTGAAGGTCACAGGCACAGCTGTAACACTACCTGTGTGTGAACCAGTCCCTTCCCCTTTCTGGGCCTTGATTTGTTCATCTGTGTTAAATATAAGGCTGGGGAGTGGGGTTGGATTTGAGCAACTCTAAGCTCTGACTCTTCACAAGTCACTGTTTTCTAACTAGGCTGTCTCTTCTGGAATGTAGATAACAAGAGTTAAAGGATTTCAGATGTCAGGACTTCAGAGATAATTTTCCAGGGGAAATCTGGAACCTCACTTTGCTTCTGAGTAAAAAGGTTCATCTGGCCCTAAACAGGCACTACTTTGAATATTTTGATTTTTCCAATACAACTGCTTGGCGATCTTCCACTCTCTTCCGACCATTAAACTTTGTTTTTTCTCCTGGTAGCCACCACTCCCTAACACTCATGTACGTACACATATACTCTCACACACACACACACACATGCCTACACACACAGACCATGTCAGTTCCTGCCTCCATGCCAATCCCACTTACCTGCAACTTGGAATGCCCCCCCACCACTTCCAGCCAGATACTGCCCCTCCTGCAAACACTGGAAACCTTTTCCTGACTGCCCCAGCCTACCACCATCTCCCTCTCCTCTGAACGCTCATCAGACTCACAGTTCAGGTATCCCATGGCTTGTGCCTGGTCTGAGTTTTTACACTGCTCCATGTTCAACCTACCACGGCCTCTAAGGCCCCCTGTGACCTGGCCCCTGTTTGCCACAGTGTGTTGCCTCCTCTCCCCCTCGTTTTGCTCACTTTGTTTCAGCCCCGTGGGCCTTCTTTCTAGCCTTCAGATGCTCCATGACTGTTCCTGCCCCATGGGCAGGCCCTTGCTCCCCTCTGCCGCCAGATCTTGGCATGATTGACGATTTCTCTTCATGGAGCCCTTCACTCACATGTCACCACCTCACTCCATGACCACCCTTCTTTTTTTCTTAACTTTTATTGGAGTATAGTTGATTTACAAGGTTGTCTTAGTTTCAGGTGTACAGCAAAGTGAATCAGTTATATGTATACATATGTCCACTTTTCCCATATAGGCCATTACAGAGTATTGAGCAGAGTTTCCTGTGCTATACAGTAGGCATGACCACCCTTCTTAAATGGTGAATTTTCCTCTCCCATCACACTCTATTCCATTCCTTTTAACGTTTTCCTCCTAGCACTTAATTACTATCTGAGGGTTTTTTTTTTTTGCACTACGTGGACCTCTCACTGCTGCGGCCTCTCCCGTTGCGGAGCACAGGCTCCAGACGCGCAGGCCCAGCAGCCATGGCTCACGGGCCCAGCCGCTCCACGGCATGTGGGATCTTCCCGGACCGGGGCACGAACCCGTGTCCCCTGCATCGGCAGGCGGACTCCCAACCACTGTGCCACCAGGGAAGCCCTATCTGAGGTTTTTTTATTGATGGGTTCATCTATAGTTTGTCTTTTTCCCCATTCACCCCCAAGAGACTAAAAGCATCAGGGGAATAGGAGGCTGCCTTGATCCTGTCTCCACTCCTCATTTCTAGAACAGGCCCCAGCAGGTTGTGGGTGATGAACATTTTTTTAAAAAATGAGTGAATGCCTATAAACTGCTCACATGTTTATGAATGATATGCCTCGCTAGATTGTAGCTCTCAAGAACAGGGCCTTCTCTATATTTAGGTGCGAATAACTAAATAAATATGGATCACGTCAGATGAGAAAATTTGCTTACTACTAGTCTATGACTATCTCAAGGCTAAATTATTCAAGAAAACACAAATGGACCAAGGAAGAAAAATAGTAGACTAGTGACATTAGCAGGAAGTTTGCCAAAGAATTGGAGGTTGGTGATCAGCAGTGGCTGTGAGAAAACTACGCAGTTTTGCAGGCTTGACTTGTAAAATGGACACAGTAATGACTGCAGTGAGAGCTAAGGGCGTAATGAGTGGGAAAGTCCCCTGTAAGTTGCTATAATGTAAGATAGAATGAGTGGTGATAAGTTATTAATCACCTGTCCTGTGGGCAAATATATGGGTGCTTGCTCCTGGTCGTGCTGGAGCGTTAAGGTCCCCTGGTGATGCCTGCTGGATGGAGTGGGTGGAAGAGGACCTGCCACGGGAGCGCTCACACATCAGTCGAGCTTGGTCAAACATTCGAAAAATCTGATGGAGCTCCTTTGCTCCCTCACTGCAGGCTGGCAGATGGCTGGGCTGTGGGGCACTGAACAGGAACTCTGAAGCAGGGTAAAGGGATTCCTGCTGCTTCCTGGCTTCAGTCCTAAGCCTCACTGGAGGCTTAACAGCTCTGGGTGTATCACATTTGGAGAGAGTCTTTAGGACCCCAACCTCTCCTGGCTGTCAGTGAGGAAACCTACAGGAAATTATCCAGACAGGGAAAGAGCTGGTTAGATTCTAGGGATATGGAACAAAGCCCCAGAAGTTTCAGTTCCCACTGGGTGCATCAGGTGTCTGGAACAGCACAATGTCCCTCATTTTACCAATGGAGAATCTGAGGCAGGGGGAGACGGGCATAGATGCATTAAGATTGAAAACCAAGCCCAGGGCTTGACTGCATGTCTTTGGACCGTCAGTTTTAAAATTACTTTTACTGTCACCTGCTTTCTCTCAGTTTCACATCATAAACTGCATATTTCTGTCCCTCAGCCAGCCGTCTTATGAGAGTCCAATTGACACAAGCAGGATGGAGCAGGAAGGTAGACATCTTGAATGAATAATGCATTAGGTACAATACTCACCAGACTAAACCTCTCAAAGCCCCAGATCGTTTTCTGTTTTGTGACACATAGCCATATATGCCAGAGATTAAGAGAAAAGGCTGACTTCAGACCAACCTGGATTCAAATGTCCGTCTTTCTGGCTAAGACCTATGTTAATTCGGGTAAATCACTTATCGTCTCTGAACATTAGCCATTAACTACCATCACTACATTTATATCAACAACATGAAGCAAAGCATGGCATTTCAGTGAATAGTAGGTGCCCAGTAAATACTCCTTGCAACGAATTGCCCATCATTATCATCCTGGTTCCATAGCTGATTTGTCACTCTCCTGTCCCCGCTTGTCACTGTTTTGGTAGGTCTACTCGATTCTGCCTGGCTCTGTGGGCTGAGACAAAAGGGACATATTTCTTCCATCATCATCTCTCTCTTTATTTTCATCACACATCCAGGTGAGCCACTTCTATATTGTGGCAACATATCGGGTGTGCTGTCCAATCTAAGGTGAAGATAAATATGGGGACATCTAAGACGCTGTGTCTTCTTGTCAGGCCAGGAATTGAGGGTTTGGCCAATGGATTTCTTATCCCTACCAGGGCTCTATTCCCTTCCCATTAATAACGCTAAAGCCAGGGGTGTTTACACCCACATACAGCCCTTCTTCTTTCAACAGTCCCTGAGTACCTCCTATTTCTAGACTTGTGGGTTCTAATGCTGGAAGTAGCAGTTGTGCAGGAGACAGACCTGGTTCATACCTTAATCGAGCTTATTCTCTGGGAGAGAAAAATGATGGTCAAGTGATTACATAAGCAGTGGTCTAATTTGCCTTGTTGTAAATGCTTCCAAGGAAAAGTATACAGTGCTTATCAACTCGTAGGAGGAAGAAGAAGCTAACCTGGGCAGGGGAGGGAAGGAGAGGCTCCCTAAAGAAGTGGTGCTGCTGCAGAGACCGAGGGATGAAGAGGAGTTAGCAAGGTGAAGAAGGGAGGTGGCGGGGGTGGGGAAAGAATGTTCTGGCTGGGGGGCCACCCAGGTGAAGACCCTGAGGTGGAAGGAGTTCAGCAGAGCTGAGCAGGGAGAGAGCAAGGATGCAGGCTAGCATGGTGGGCGGGGACCATATCCCCTTGGAATGTGTAGGTCGTGTTAAAGGGGAGGTTGCAGACTTTCAAGAGGAGGGTATCAGGGGGCTCACTAAAGTGACATGATCTGAGACTTTAAAGATGAAAGGTTCCACTCCCATTCACATTTTACAGATTACAAAAAGCAGAATTCAGAAAGAGGAGGAAGAGCTTCCTCAAGGTCAGGCTAGTAAGTGGCAGCAAAAGATATGAACCAGATCTCCTGTCTCCAGGTCTCATACTCTCCCTGATATCTCACCCGGCCTCCCCCTACTTCAGGCATCCCTTGGAGGGGTTAAGGCCTTGATCTGTCCAGGGTGGGTCATCTCTTACAAACTGTGTGTGGGAGACCGTTTCCTGAGATACCTCTCTGCAGCTGCCCGTTAGGGCCCACTCGGCCTCACAGGGCGATGCAGAGAAAGCAGTGTCCAAGGGCTCTGGGGATGACAGTCTACCAAGCTAAATCATTGCATGGTGTTCAGGGATCAGCTTCTAGTGGGGTTCCCAGAATCTGTTTCCCTCGGTTGGCTTGGGAAAGGCACTGCTCCTGTTTCTGGGAAAAGAACCAGAAGACTCAGGGTTCCTGGTATCCAACCCGTGTGGAATTAGACTGAGGCGGACGGGGGTGTGAGAGCAGAGCCCCAGCAGTGCTTACACTGAGCGCAGCTTCTCTTTCTTTCAGATCCTTTCCTGTTCAAGGTGGGCCCTGCTGGCTTCTGCCCAAAATAGCTCCTCCACTGGCAGGGGAAAGGGAGGAAACACACCTCCTCCTCCCCACACACCCCCTCTTTCGTAAGCCAGTGTTCTCTTCTGGAATCATGCCTGGCAAGTCCTTTCATTCCAAGAGCCTGCTAGGACCTTCCTTTAAGTCCGCAGAATACAAACCCACCGCATCCTTCCTTAGGAGATTCTGTTCCCTTCGTGGCCATCCCCTCACCCCCTGTCCCTCAGCATGGGCTCCCCAGACCTGTTCTGGGGACATTTCAGCACATTTCAGGGGCTGCTCTCCACCCTCACAGCTCCATGCCCACCGGTCTTTCTCAGGCAAACTAGGGAACCCTCTCCTTCACGGGGTGGTGCCGGCTCTCCAACAAAGTTTGGGAAAGCAGCATTTTGAAAAGAACAAAAGCTGGTCCAAACTCAAAACATGGTTATTAAAAAGAAAAAAAGTACCGTTCATAAAACCCAGATGCTCTTCCTTCCTCCTACTCCCTTACAGAAATCTTGTGTACTGTGGGATTCCCAGTCCCTCTGGGAAGGCTCTCCTGAGTTCCTCAATCCCTAAGAATCTCTCTTCCTTTCAACTCCAGAAATACTTTAATGGGTCAAGACACAGCACCCCTTGGGCCTCAGCCTCCTCATCTGTGAAAGGAATTACAACAACTACCTCATAGGCAATTCAGAGACAAAGGATGTCCAGAACCCGGGGCCATGACTGACACCTCAGTGGGCTCTCACATCACTGGTGCCCCCAAACACCTGCTCCCCAGCAAGGCTATTTCATGGAGGGAGTCTTGTCTCTGTGATTCAATCTGGGCAGGGCCTTCTTCTTGGGCCTCTGTAAACCCATGCTGGGGAACAGCAGACCCTGAGCCCAAGACGGACTCGTAGGAAGGAAAGGCTTAGCTTGGCGCCCCCTGCCAATGTCCTCACTCAAAATGGTGGCAAGCTGGTCTCTATGACCAAAAAAAGGCGAGAACATTCTGCATGGGCAGCAAGAGAACACCAGGCGTCTGTCCTCGGGGAGGACGGAAAGGGACTCTTGGTCTGATTGCCAAGACAAAGCAGTAGGAGAAAAGGCCTTCATTGGCTTCCCCTGCTGGTGCCTCATCTTACAACTTCATCTCCACCCTCAGTGAAGGACAGGTCCCCACTTAACATCTGGAGAAACAGGAGAGGGACTAGAAGAAACTGAATTTAAAATTTCTTGGGCATCACAGCTATGCAGGCATGGCTAGAGGTCAGAGTGGGGGGAGTTTCTGTATCATTTGGAAAACAGCAGGGAGCACCTTGTAATGAAAGAGCCCTGAGCTTTAGGCTCAGCCTTGCCACTGATTTATTATATGATCCTTGGAAAGTCATCTTCCTTCTCTGAGTTCCTTCTTCTTCTTTCATTTGCCCAGAAGGACAATGAAGGGGTTGGGTAAGATCCAAGGTGACATAAGGTAGGCTGTATTTTGTTCAGTTGGCAAAATGTTTCAAAAAATTTGAATTACTTGCCACGATTAAACACTTGAATACTTTCAAATAAAAATTCAGGTTCTCAACTTCCCTTGAACAAAACCAGAAGGGTAGGCACTCACATCTAGCCTCTGAGCCTGGAGGCCTGAGCGGCCGCCCCCTTTAGCTGGGATGTGTTCTCCAGTTCCCATGGTCCCCACAGCACTCCCCAGTGCTGAGGCTCCAGTACTGAGGCTGTCTTGTATGTCTGTCCTTTACCATTACTCTGGTTTTGATGACACCCTCTGTGTTCACCTGGTCACATTATCAGTCCAGCTTCTGTGGGCATTTGGATTTGGGACCCCTGACCTGAGGATCTTGGTTAAGCCTCTTGGTGTTTCCTGTTCTGGAAGCAGGCTGTAGAGTCAGTATCCGTGGTTAGACATCAGCTCTACATCCTTACCAGCTGTGTGACCTTGAGCAAGCATCTTAACCTCATCTAGCTAATGAGGAGAAAACAGTCTCCATTGCATAGGGGTATGGTAAAGACCAAGTCAGACAATTTTCAAGTCAGACCAAGAACACTTAGGCTAAGCTCTAGAAAATTCCAGTAAACATTTATAGAAAACATTAATAATAGTTGTTAGTAACCTTATCAAGTTTTATAAATACTAGACACTGACGTTTTACAAATCTAGGCTTGTCAGGTCCAATGTATGTGCAATGAAACAAGCCCCAGGATGTAATGCTCCTCTTTGGAAATTTTCACAGAATGTTGTCTGAGATGAGCTTATGGATCCCTTGCAGCTCCAAAGTTCTATGACCTTCAGAACCTATGACCTGTGACCTTCATCTCAGGGCAAATGCACAGAGGGGCCAGGCAAGTGTCATGAGTGGGTGAGGTAGGCAGGGCTGGGAAGCCCATGCAACCTTTTAAAGACATTTCTGCTTAGTCTTTTTAAAGCTTTGGGCTGCCCCAAAGAAATGCCACTGCAGGCCAGCCTAAGTTCTCAGGCTGAGCATTTTAACCCAAATGGATCTTCTAGGATGGACGAGGCTTCAGAAGGATGGAGGGTAGGGGTGGGCGTATCTTGTAAATACATAAAGTTACAAGGAAGAGACAGGACTTGGGCAAGGTTAGGAAGGGCCTGGAGCTTTGTATGCACTGAACTCTGGATACATTTATTTTCATGCCAGAAGTTCCTTTTTTTTTTTTTTTTTTCCTATTCTTTAAATCCCTTCACCTCTTCTCAGGAAGCTTGTGTATCAGCTTACAGAGAGCCATGGCCTTATTTACAGTGTTGTGAAGGAAGATGGTAGAAGCATCAGGGTCCTAGGCTGGTGAATTGTTACTTTTATTTCTTCACTGATGTAGTTTAACCTTTTTTTTTTTTAAGATGTTGGGTGTGGGAGTTTATTAATTAATTTATTTATTTTTGCTGTGTTGGGTCTTCGTTTCTGTGCGAGGGCTTTCTCTAGTTGTGGCAAGTGGGGGCCACTCTTCATCGTGGTGCGCGCGGGCCTCTCACTATCGCAGCCTCTCTTGCTGCGGAGCACAGGCTCCAGACGTGCAGGCTCAGTAGTTGTGGCTCACGGGCCTAGTTGCTCTGCGGCATGTGGGATCCTCCCAGACCAGGGCTCGAACCCGTGTCCCCTGCATTAGCAGGCAGACTCTCAACCACTGCACCACCAGGGAAGCCCCAATGTAGTTTCACCTTTGCTTTTGGCAGCTAACACATTGCTCAAATAAAGTGAAGAGAAGGGGATAGGGTGGGCAACCACAACAAGATCTTTAGGGAATGATTTTACTGGTGGAAAAACATGCTTTCAGCCATTCTTTCCAACACATTCTATTAAATTCAATTCTACATGTCTGCATTATATTATTACTTAATGCATGTGAGGGGACCACAAAGGCTCTGCATGTACCCCATGATAATGCTTATGACAGAAATGCAAGCCAAGATACATCATGCCCAAATATGGATTCGAGTCATCCAGTTTTTCTAGATAGGATTTCCAAGTATGGACTTCTGATCTGGACCATGCCACTTACTCACTTTGTGACTCCAGGCACACACGACACACAGTCCTCAAACTACCAGGGTTTCAGTTTCCAGGACTGGGAAGTGGGGATAATAATAGTACTTGCTTATAGAGTTGTTAGGAGAATTAAATGAAATCATACACCTAAAGTGCCTGGCATATATTGATGGGTCAATATGTGGGAATACTACTACTGTGACAATTGTAGCTACTACTACTATCTCTATACCTACTTTTCTGCCAACTGATCTTCCATTTTCTGCTTACATACCTCTAGTAACAGGGAGCTCAGTACCTACCGAGGCACTTGATCATTTTGGTAAATATAAAAAATTTCTTCGTTGGGCGTAAGCAAACTCTGTCTCTGTGACTTGTAACATCTTCTTTAAGCTACACCTTAAAGTCATCTGGCCATCTGGAAAATTGGCTACGTGCCCAGAACTGTGTAAGGTTTGGTTGGGGAGATACAGAAAGAAAAAGACATGGTCCTAGCCTTGGAGAGGTTCAGAGACAGTCTTTAGAGATACGATAAATACAGAGAAAGCCTTGGTTGACTGGGCCCCAGAGGATTCCTGAAGGAGGAGACCCCCAGGCAGGAGCATGGTCTGTGTGCCCTGCATGATTTGTCCCCTGCTAACCCTATTAGGGCCCTTTTTTCTATTTCTTGAACTTTTGCACTGGGACCCAACTAAGAGCTTTTGCATTTGAAGTTCCCTTTGCCTAGAATGTTCTTCCCTGATATTATTTATCCCAGGAACAGTCTTCTTCTTCTTCTTTTTTTTTTTTTTTTTTGTGGTACACGGACCTCTCACTGTTGTGGCCTCTCCCATTGCGGAGCACAGGCTCCGGACGCGCAGGCCCAGTGGCCATGGCTCACGGGCCCAGCCGCTTCGCAGCATGTGGGATCCTCCCAGACCGGGGCACGAATCCATGTCCCCTGCATCGGCAGGCGGACTCTCAACCACTGCGCCACCAGGAAAGCCCCCGGGAACATTCTTGCTTACCATTTCCACCCCAGGCCAAATATCCCATCCTCCATCAGGCCCTCTCTGAGCATCCTAACTAAGGGATCCCTCCCTGCCCAGTCCAGCGACTCTCTACCACATCACTGAGTTTTCTTTTCTTCTTACGTCTTATGATCTCAAATTACCTCCATCATTTATCAGTTGACTTGGTTATTGTGTGATTTTCCCCAGTCCAAAATAAGGCCAGAGATTCTGTCTGTCTGATCACACCACTGCATCCCTACCTCCTGACACAGTCCCTGGCCCGTCATGGGTGCTCAATACATACTTGCTAAGTATTTCTTGAAGGGGATGAGAGACTAAACTGAGTCCCTTCCAAACCTGGATGCATCCTCAAGTTTCCGTCTCTCATGCACAGAGCCTTTCCTGCACAGGAGGACAGCTCCTCCCCAGAGAGCCTACCCCTCAGGAGCACGGGGAAGTGGAGTATCCCTGTCTGAATGCAAACATCACCCAGGCCCAACCACTGAGCGTGTGGCACCTGGAAACCAAGTAGACTGTAACAGCACAGTGGAAACTGTCCGCCGCCTGGTAATGAATTAGTTGTTAGCAGAGGTAGCGACGCTCACAATCCCATGTGCCATTAGCAGGGCTCACAGCTGCTTCTCATTTTCATAATGCAAGGGAGGAGAAACAAAGAAAAGACAAGAACCCATGCAGGGCGAGACACCAAGATGGAGGCAGCCAAGACCACGAGGAGTCAGGCTCCCTGGCGATCTGCTTAAAGCTTGGGGAGCAAGCTGTGTCACGGCAAAGGAGTCATCTTCCAGCCGTAGAGATATTTCAAGCTCACCAAAAAAAATGGTGACATGTATCACAGAGCAGTGTCTGTTAGTGCTTAAGTACAGGTGAATCAGACAGGGCAGGGCTCCAATCCTGACTCTACCATATTAGCTGTGTGACCTTAAACAAGCTATTTAGCCTCGCTGTGCCTGAGTTTCTTCACCTCTAAGATAGGTATCATGACAGTAAGCACCTCCCAGGGCTGCTGGAAGAACGGACTGACACAGCACAGAAGACAGTCCACAGAACCAAGCGGACCGTAAGTGCTTATGCTGTTGGGGTTGTTCTGGAGACAACCGTTATATCACTATTATTGTTATTATTATTATTGTCATGATCATTATCAGCAGCAGCATTTTGGCTTCACAGCATCCCTAGGAGGTGGGCAGAACAGAGGTTACTAATCCATTTCAAAAATGAGGGAACCAGATGGGGCTTCCCTGGTGGCACAGTGGTTGGGAGTCTGCCTGCCGATGCAGGGGACGCGGGTTCGTGGCCCGGTCCGGGAAGATCCCACATGCCGCGGAGCGGCTGGGCCCGTGAGCCATGGCCGCTGGGCCTGTGCATCCGGAGCCTGTGCTCCGCAACGGGAGAGGCCACAACAGTGAGAGGCCCGCGTACTGCAAAAATAAATAAATAAATAAATAAAATGAGGGAACCAGAAACGGTGGCTCAGAAAGGAAAAGTGAGTTCCCCAAGGTAATCCAGCAGAGGGCCTGGAGAGTGCTCAGCTCAGTATGTGAATTCCAGAAAGCTGCTCTCCTCACGCAAATATCACATAAAGTAAAGCAGATGTTTCGAGAATTTGAATGTGGTCTGCCCAAAGCCTCAGGATGTCCTGTCACCCCGAGGCCAGGCTTAAGTTACAACAAACCCTCAGAGCTGGTGAATATCACTCAGTGCTTCTTCGGGACTCCAAGTCCGCCAGCCTGCATGCTTCTCCGCCTCTAGAGTGTAGTGCCCTGACTTTTAGGCTCTGGTATTCTTATGTGTTCTTCCTCATCTGCTTGGCAGCCCTCAGAAGCATCTCTGATGCTTGTCATGAATACCTGGATGTGGCGAGGCGAACTCGTCTTTCCCCAGGGCTCAACTCTCCTTTTGAGGAAGCAAGTATTTGAAGCAAGACTGAGCAACTGAGCTGAGGTAGCTCATGAGTTGACAGGGGCCCCTTCCTAGAAGCCTGGCCTCCAAGGCTATGGTGAGTCCTGGACCAAAGATCTGAACCTGAGTCCTGGAGGGAGCAGCTCAGGAGTCTGAGGTCCACAGGTAGTTCTGCTGTGAAAGATCATCATTTGTTAGCTTAAGTCCTGCCCTCCCAGGCACCTCTCTTGAGAACCGTCTTTCTGGAAAGATGTTCCCCAAAGGGGCAGCCTTGTCAGACAATACAAGACTGTACTGTAATTCACCCCCTGGACTGCAAGCACAGATGCCTCTTATTATGAAGCAGAAATGGAATAAAGACGACTCAGTTGAAACAAACAACAGTTCTCATTAACACAAAATAGACAAACATGACGCTGATGAGAAAATCCGCTGTCACTGTTTCTGTTGGCTGACAATAGACCATCTCCATTGTTCCAGGCAGGACACTACTCATCAGGTTCTTGAGGTGGGGGAAACTCATTCATGCTCTGACATCTGCTCTGGGGACTAACCTACACGACAAGGTCACGTAGCTGGTAAGTGGAGGAGGGATGATTCAAACTACTTGGGGGCAGTGGGATGGATGTCAGTGGAGTGAGAGGCTGGGCCTGGGGCACGTAAGAGGAGGCCTGCAGATGAATGGGTCGTGGGGGGAGAGAGGCGGTAGACAGGTGCCTTTGCTGGAAGGATGTGGTGTCTCTACTAGGATAGGAGATACTGGATGAGGGCCAGGTTTGGAAAACAGCCAAAAAAACCTGCAGCCAACAGTCAGGAACCACAGGAATGAATTGTTGCTGGAAAGAGAAGGGAACATTTAGCCCAGTGGTTCTCAGACGGTGGTACCTGGACCAGCAGCATCAGCATCATTTAGAAGTGGTTAGAAATGCAGATTCTTGTGTTGACCCCAGTCCCATTAAATCAGAAACTCTGCAGGGGGGCCCAGCAAAGCCGTGTGTTTAACAAGTCCTCCAGGTGGGTCTGATTGCTGCACAGGAGAGTTTGAGAACCTCAGTTTAGTCCTCTGAGCCTGTACCCTAGAAGTCAGGGTTAGGATATCGGGGTTGCAGATGTTCAGAGGCAGGGAACTCAGAAAGCACTTGTTTGAAGTCGGAAGAGCCTCTATGTCACAGATTCACCATTTATATGGTAGGGGGTACAGGACATGATTTAAAGGAAGAAAAAGGGGCTTCCCTCGTGGCGCAGTGGTTGAGAGTCCGCCTGCCAATGCAGGGGACACAGGTTCGTGCCCCCGTCTGGGAAGATCCCACGTGCTGCGGAGCGGCTGGGCCTGTGAGCCATGGCTGCTGAGCCTGTGCTCCGCAACGGGAGAGGCCACAACAGTGAGAGGCCTGCGTACCGCAAAAAAAAAAAAAAAAAAAAAAAAATAAAGGAAGAAAAGGAACAGTCTCAAGCACCCACGAAGTGCAAGTCTCTCTCCTAGCCCCTTCCCCACACTGGTTCACTCAGTCCCTCCAGCAACCCTATGGGATCGTATTACTGTCTTTCCTCTTTGCAGATGAAGAAACTGAGGGTCCTAAAGTTTAGTGTAGAGTCACAAAGCTGACCGGTGGCTGAGCGCATAGAGGGTATTAGCTATGCATGAGTCCAAAGCAGCTGACCTTTCTGCTTTGCTGCACTGTGCATCCATTCACCCTCTCTGTGTTTCAGTGTGCTACTAGGCAAATGAGATCTGTGCATGGATTAAGAAATTGTGTGAAAGGTCCTTTTCATGCATGCCACACACATCCAGGCCACATGCACACAAACTTATGCACGATGTATTACCAGCAATAATAACATTCTTGCCAAGGTGAATTCGCAGAGTTCCCTCGCTTAAAGACATTTCAGGGACTGACATAAGATGTGAATTTTTAATATTTTCATGTAAGGGTATTTTAAAACAAAACAAACCATCCTGCAATCTACCTCCATCATATTTCATAATAGATAAGGCACTTGAACAACAAAAAAGAAAAAGCACATAATCGCAGAATAAAGGAGTCCCATAAAATATACATTTTGCATCCCTCTGTTGGCCTCATTTTTCTGATTTGCTGCAGTCACAAAAATATTTCTTCAAATTATAATACAGTGATTTGTAAACATGGCTCCACAGACTGGGGTCAGTATGGGAGAAGACCTGCTAATCCTACGGTCCACAGTGGGGGAGCAATTACTGTATAATTTACAGAACAACTGAGCAATGATCTTATTGATCCGCTCAATCCCAGGGCAGGAATTAGTATTCCTATTGTACCAATAAAGAAACAGACCCACTAGCAAGTTTAGGAGCCAAGGCTCAAACCCAGTCCTGTTGGATTGAACCCAGTTACCTTTTTAGCAGATGGCAGTCCCACTCTTAAATGTCCACAGGACTGGCTTTGTTTTATAGCGTTGAGTGACTGTTGATAAGAAGCTAAAAGGGAAGTTGGCTTCCATACTGGCCGTTCTACACCGCGATCACAGCTAACAAAATTTCATCCATCAAAGTGCCAGTTGTGTACCTAAAACGACACTTCAATTTACTGAGCTATTTTCCAACCAGACCAGGGAAAGGGTAGCGAGGATTGTATCTGGAGAAATCCATGCCTGGATCCTACAGTAAGCCAGGCAAGAGTGGTTTGGATTCCAGCTGGAGGGAGAATCATAATGCTTGATTTATAAAATGTCATGTACAGAGTTCCACATTACCATACAAAACCGTATGGTTTCCAACCTTGAGGAAAGGAGGAATGGGAACTACTCATATTCCCCAAGCCTTGTCTGCTCACTGAGGGGAAGCAAGCTGGAGTTGATTCTGAATTCGGAACACTGAATAACCCATTTAAATTCCATCCAATGAAATATCAGAGGGGACCAATGCCTAGCACTTAGTCAATGACTAAAACTAGACTAGGGTTTCTCAGCCTCTGCACTATTGACATTTTGGACAAGATAATTTTTTGTTGTAGGGCTTTGTCCTATACATTAGGGGATTTTTAGCAGCATCCATTGCTTCTACCTACATGCCAGTAGTCCCCCACCCCCTCTCGAGTTGTGACAACCAAAAGTGTCTTCAGATATTGCCACATGTGCCCTGGGGAGGGGAAGGAGGCAAAATCACCCCCAGTTGAGAACCATTGTGCTAGATTTTAAAGAAAGAGGGAAAAGGTAAGTCATTGCGGTGATTGGATTAGTTGGCTGTTTTGTGTGGAAGCATTGTGTACACTTCTAATAAACTGCTAAGCTCTGGAATTCAATAGGTGATGTATGTCCCATGAGCTGTACTTCAGTTAAGTAAATAGTTGAATCCTTGAGAGATCCTGACATTGCTAAGGCGAAATGTGTCTGTTCACTATTTATCCAAGAACTGCCAAAAGATAGCAAATATTTCCCCTGGACTTCTATCAGCTATCAGAAGGGCTTCATGGATGATCTTTGACTTTAAGAACAATACTTTCCTCCAGAGACCCGGAGGATCTTGCATTGTAGGTTTACTGGAGTTATTAGGAAGTTGTATTTTTCACTCCACCAACAAAGGTTGTTGGCCACCAATGAACAGATCCCTGAGCTCATTGCTAAACAGAAGGCACTGGGTATAAAGACAAAATCAAGCATTTTCAGAGAAGCCTACTCTAAAGAATCATCACCATCTTCGTGTCAAATCTAGTGCTCTTTAGAAAAGCACACACTATACCCATTAAGTGGACAGAGATTAATCCAATTCTAATGAACTGAGTTTTAGAAGTGCTCTTCTAGAATTAAAAGAAATAGCTAAGCAGGGAGGCTGGTCCAGGAGGACCATCCATTCTAGATGGGTTGCTTTGTAGAGACTTACCTCGAAGAATTTGCATCCAGTCAAGAGGGACAATCCCAAGATAAGATTTCTCGAAGCCTAATCTGTAGATCTTAGCATCACTATCATTTAGAAAGCTTGTTACGATGCAGATTTTTGGACCTTATGTTAAAATTTTTGATTCAGTAAATCTAGATTTCAGTGATCAGCACTTTAAAAAAAAAATCTTCCATGCTTCTTCTACATACTTAAATTTGAGAATCACAACCTAAGACTTCGTTTCCAAAGACCATTTACTTTTCAAAGCTCCCTGTCTTCAAGGAACTTATAGAGTTTTTGGAGAAAAGTAGCACGTGGTAAGGGTTGTTGGTGAATAGTAATCATTCATTCATTCAACAAATAGGTATTGAACTGCATGTTATGTGTTAGCTACTGTTCCAGGGACTAGGGAATCAGTGAGATGAGGACAGTCCTCTGTCCTATGCTGGGCATCATCACTTGTTTGTACTTCTCACTTCATAACATCCTTGGGAGGCAGGTATAATCACTTCCATGTTTCAGAAAAGGAACAGGAAGCCCAGGGAAGTAGCTGACCTGCACAGGGTCTGAAGGCCAGTAAATGACAGACCTGAATTTAGACCAATGTCTGTCTGATGCCATCCTCTGTGTTCTTTCTACAACAGCAACATGGACATAAAAAGATGAAACAGATGTTCAGCGCAGTCTGACTTCAGGGCCAAATGAGTGGTTCAGTTCCTAAATGCTGAGGCTGTTCAGCCCTGAATGAAGTCACTGTGGGCTGTGGTGGAGGAGGAGGCTTCTTGGAGGACATGGGAAACTGGTTCGTAGAGAATACAGGAATTGCGCAAGGGAAGAAGCATTTGGGGAGGGGAGGTCATACAAGAAGGAAGGGTGTCCATCAAAGCATGATGTAGGAATGTGCAAGACTGATGTGGGGAACCCTGAGTAGGTCCTTGCAGCTGGAGCAGAGCCAGGGTGTTAGGAATGGGAGAGAAAACTCCACAGTAGGTTGGCACTGGATGACGGAGTGCCTTCTGATATTATGCTTGGGTGTCTGAGCTGCACCCTGAGAGGCCATGCGGAATCACTGAGAGATGACAGGATGAGAGGGAGATGTGGACAGCACAGTGGAGCAGGTGGTCTGCACAGTGCACCCCTGGGAGGGGAAGACCACAGACAAGAGAATCAGATGGAAAATATGTACACGGCTGCATTTCTACAGGAGGCAATTCACTCACTTATGAGCATTAACACCTAACAGTTAAGGAGCTTTTAGAATGTTCCAGGCCCTGTTCTTAGTCATTCACATGGATTCATTAACTTGATCCTCAAAAGTTCCCTCTGAAGTAATCAGGGCTATTCCGAAGTCCTCAGCTGTCCTTCTAGTCACGTGGCGTGACCTGTGAGTAGAAGTGTTGTCTGTTACCTCTGAGATGGAACTTGACGAGCCAGTGTGTTTTGTCATGTACATTTGATGGAAGCATTTCTTAGGGAGGAACCTCTCCTGGCCTGGGTCCCTCAGTGCATCTGAGGAGCAATGCCCCTCTGCCATCCTGTGCCGAGCTTGTAGCCTGAGCGAGAGATAAACTCGTTTCATGTGCATCCTTTGCAATGTGGGGGTTATTGCTACCATAGTGTAAACTGGCCTGTCCTGACTGATACAAGCCCTTACTGATTAAAAAGGTGATCTTGGTTCAGAACCCCCCCTCCCCCACGCACCAAGTTTGGTGAGTCACAACCTCTCTAGCCTCAGTCACTTCGTCTTCAAAACGGGCATAACCACAGTGGCTATCTCATGGGACATTGTCAAAAAAAATAATAAAATAACAAGAACCCAACTTTACATGCTTTGTTCCAGGCAGCATCCTTAACTTTTTATGTGTATTATCTGATTTCGTGCTCACAATCACTGTTTTGCAAATGAGGAAACGGAGGCAGAGACAGGATTAAGGCCCTTGACAGAGACCACACAGCTGTGAGTAGTGAGGCTAGGATTCCAACCCAAAGCGGTTTAATTCCACAGTCCCCGCACTTATCCGCTGGTACTGCGTGGAAGCACTGAACTCCCAGCACACAATAATCAGAGAATTATTGTTTTTTCATTTGGCGTGATAAGCTCAGTGTCTGGGGCCTCTGACTGTTTGAAGAGCCTAAAAAAGTATTTCTGGCCAGAAAAACAAATATACTGTTTATGAAATATTAAACACGAATGGCAGTATCAAATTAATAAATATTTAAATGTCTATAAAAGTTGTCATAGTGTCAACTAGTCTACAACACCACTTCAACTCACATAAATCATATTTAGTGTGAGGTGTGCGTGCACTGTAACATCTTTGACACGATGGGAGGAGGCAGGACTTGTAAAAGTGCCTGAGGCCTAAAATATGCCTTAAGAGGACCCTCTGAATAGAGTTCAGTAAATATTAGCTATCATATTACTTTCATTATTGTCCTTAGCTTTGACCAACAGAGACACATCTAAAGCCATTTGAAATTCTGCAGTGAAGCCACAATTGATCCCTTGAGCCAGTCCCAAATGGCTGTCAGCAGCTCACCACCAAAGCTGGTCTTCATCTAGACTCAGGAGACGGAGCTGCTCCTCTTTCCCCAGAGAGGACCAGTTCCTTACACCTACTGAGCCAGAGGTGGAAGCTGTAGCCCTGCCGAAGCCTCCCTCCCACACCCTACCAGGTGGCTGGGAACGGAGTTGAATGAAATGCCCCTTTGGAACTACGGCAAAAAATCAGAGGCCTTTGGAATCTACAGCTCTGCTTCCCGATGGCAGTTTCTCCGGTCCTGGCTGCGTTTTGCGGTTTATAGCATGTATTCAGTGACCCTGCAGGAACCCTTTCTCCTGAAGGTTGACCCTGACTCTTAAACCTTGACTCACCATCTAGGGTCTGCTGCTTAGCCTGGACTCTTGTGTAACTCAGTAGAGCATCTTGTATCTGGAAACACTTTCCTTCCCGAAGGCCAAGCTCACAGCTTCTGATCCCAGGCCCTCACTTTTGTTCACTTTGGATTCCACCCATTTCATCATTATGACTTACTTTTGCGAAGTCTTTATGGTTTTCCAAATTGATTTTGAACTCTGGTGCAGTGATTTAATAGTAAGAGGTCTTGGGATAAAACAGACCTGAATTCAAATCCTTGGTCCATGATTTTTGAGGGATGACTAAGTAAAGAAGGGGTAACATTGTCCCCCTGTTTCTATCATCTATAAATTGGGGTCCAAAACAGTACCTGCTTAAAAGAGATACTTTGAGAATTAAACAGAATAAGCCAGTGAAAGTGAGTAAGACATTTAATTGCTTAATAGATGTTTGCCATTAGTATTATTATCGCTAATGTTACTAATTCTTACATTTGACTTTCAAAGACCTCTGTGAAGCAGGCAAGTCAGGAATCCCAGTCCTTATTTCAGGGAGGAGGAAGCAGAGGATTGGACAGGTAGAGAAGCTTACCCAAAGCCACGGGGTTCATCAGGGTCAGAACTATGGCGCCTCTGGCACCAGATCTAGAAAGCTCCCATCCTTTTATCCTCCTTCTGCGTGGGCACACATACCCTACCCTCCTCCTGTATTCATGCACTCCCATGAAGACAAATCTGATGGAGTCCTCATTCACTCCAGCAACATTTGTAGCTGGGCCGGTGCTGTGTCTTTGATCAGAAACAAACTGATCCTTTCTTCTTAAGCATCAAGCTTAAACCTCAGAGGACTCCAGAGCATCGTGGATCTGGCAGCTTCGAAACTGGCAAATAATTTGCCCTCATCCTGCAAGATCCACCTTGGGTGACACTACATTGCTCCGGGCCCCGCTGAGCGAGCTAGCAACTTGTGGGCAGGCCCATTCACCTCTGTGCCCTACACCCTCTCAGCAGGGCGCATGCGCTAAAGAAAGGTTGACTGACTAAAATAAACACATGGCTGGCGAGTTTGAAGAAGTCCAGGGTGAAGTGAAAGAAAAGAAACCCTGCTGGCTAAAGCTGACCAGTTGGGAGTCTGGCAGCCTCAAATCTAGAGGGAAGTTTTATTAAATTCAATGGAAATTGACACACGTAGCACAGAGCCTGGCCCACGTAAGCTCTCAACACACACTAGCTATTGTTACTACTAAGCTTACAGGCCATGAGACACATTTCTTCATTCTCTCCCTTCACTGGTCAGGCAGATTAACAATACTCTACTTTGCATGACTGGAAAGATTTTTAAGAGAAAAAATAGATCTGAAAATGCCCTGAAAATGGTACAAGTGTAGTCAAAATTTGTGGTATGATTATTTTTACTTTTCTTATGATTATTTATTATTAACATGAGATATATATATATATATATATATATATATATATATATTCTTATTATATAATGACCTTTAGCCCACAACAATAAATCTGCAACGAAGCATTGCTAAACAACCAGTCGATTGCATTGGAAGGGAGCTTCTTAGAATGGTCCCCTGTCTTGGGCCCTGTTCCCTTTTCTTTGCCTGGTGACGCTCATTTCTCGAGGTTAATGGGGTCACAGACTCCCTCCTACTCAGATCATCTATCTCCACAGGGGCTGCACATCTGGGTGATGTTTTACATGCTGCAGCTACTGTAGGCCAGGGTCCCACAGGGTAACTGGCTCAATTCAGGTTACAGTATGTCTCTTTGAGCTCAGGATCAGAAAGCCTTCCACACTCACAGAGCTTGAGATGAAATTTGAATTACTATAGGAAAAATCCTGACTCCACTCTAACTGATTATCCAGAAAAAGCAAGTCATTCGGTGGGCAGTGGTTCTGAAATGTTACCAGCTATCACCAGAATCACCCAGTGGGCTTGTTAAAACAGATTTCTTGGCCTCATCCCCAGAAGTTCTGATTCAGGAGGTCTGGGGTGGGATAGGAGAATTGGCATTTCTAACAAGTGGCAAGGTGGTGCAGTTACTGCTCGTCCGGGAGGATCACACTTTGAGAATCACTGGCCTAGTGCTTAAGAGCACAGGCTCTGGAATGGAGTTAAGACGCCGGGTTGAAATCTTAGCCATTTACCATCCGCCCCCCCCGGGGCAAGTTACTTGAACCTCTCTGGGTCTCCATTTGTGCATCTGTCAGATGGATTGTTACATAGTTTAAATGTGATCATACTAACTTAAAGGGTTATTGTGATGATTCAGTGAAAAAAATACATGCAAAATATTTTGCACAGTGCTGAGCATATAGTCAGTGTTCAAGGTTAGCCATCACTATCATCATGAGTGTGCGTGTATGTATTATTATACTTCTTACTCTGAAACTATTGGCATCTCAGTTCCCCTCATTAGACTGTGAATAGCTTCAGAGCAGTGGTCCTGTGTTGTTCATTTCTGTATCCCCAGGGCTGAGGCCGATGCCAGACACAAAGGAAGAACACACCGTAGAAACGCATTCATTCACTCAGTTATTTATTCATCCAAGTGATAAATCTTTACTCTGTGTCAGGCCCAGGCTAGACTCTGGGGGATACAATGAATGAGAAGCAGCAGACCCTGTTCTTGTGGAATTTGCACTGAGTGGGTGAGAGAGACATTAATTAATACAAGTAAATAGGCAGGATAGTTACTAATTATGAAAAATACTTTGAAGGTATAAAAATTACTGAAGTAGAGGGCTATTAGGGATTTCCTTTAGGAAGAGTGTTCAGGGAAGTTCTCTCTGAGGAAGTAACCTGTGAGCTGAGATCTGAATCATGAGATGGGACCAACCACCATGAGATCTAAGGGGAAGGAACAGCCAGTGCAAAAGCCCTGAGGCAGGAAGCAGCTTGGCCTGTTCAAAGGATGGAAAGAAGGCCAGGAAAACCGGGATCTAGTTCCATGAGTGTGGGGTAAGAGGTAAGGTTAGAGGGTTCATGGGATAGGTTCATGGAAGACCTTGTAGGCCAAGGTACAGAGTTGTCATTTTTTTTAAAGTAGGAGAATGACATGTTTAGCTTAATACATTCAAAAGGTCATATTAACCTCTGGGTGGTACATAGCCTGGAAAGAAGGAGACAAGAAGAGAAGTTAGGCTGTTAATGCAGGGACATGGGGAAAACAGTGTCTTCGTAAGAAATATGAAAAAGCAGTGGAGATAGGAAAACAAAGTTTTTGAATTCAAAATATATAGCTAGTGCTGACAGACCTGCTGATGAACTAGATGTCCGGGTAGAGGAAAGACGAACAGAGGACCACTATAGGGACTTAATGGACACATCTCCAGCTGTGATCTCTTTATAAGAAGTTGCCACAGCTACTTAGCTTTCCATCTGCTCACATCTCATCCCTGTCTCCCTTACCCAATCCAATCCCTCCCTTTCTTAGGGCCTAGGGGCCTTTCTGAGACTCCTTGAGGGTCCTTGCCCCAATTTCCGAAGCCCTGTGGCCCAGCACCAGTGGTTACTCTCCCAGAAGCCCAGATGTCTTGCTCCCTGCAAGACAGGAAGCAAGCCCTCTGGGGGGCAGCAGCAGGGTGGCCAGTCAGCAGGCAGCGGATGACAAAATACAGCCACACAGGCACTCTGGGGATCCAGGATGCTGGCAGGAAACTGAAAACAAATTCAGTTGAATATTAAGAGAGAGTTGTTGTCTTGCTGGTTTGGGCCTCCTGGTGCTGATGGGAGCGGTAGAACCATGAAGAAAGCAGAAGGCATCTCCCTGGCCTGCCTGGATTCCCGGTTGCTGAGGACAATGTATTCACTGATGGATGTTGCAAATAAGGGAATCTGACCCCAGAGCCTGCTTCCCTCCCAGCCCCTGCATCTCGCATACCCAGTCTCTCTAGCTTTTTCACCAGTCCTACGATCCAGCCGTTAAAGCCCAGCCAAGGTTTCTCTTATTTTTTCCCCATAATATGGTAACACATGTTGCAATCAGAATATTTTTCATCAGACATAAGGTCATACTTGGTTTTTGTGTTCGATTTGTGTTTTTCAGTTTTTTAATTTTCTTCCCTTCAGTTGGCATGGGAACGCTGAAGTGCCAGTTCAGGGAGGATCCCTCAAACACGTCATGACACTCCTCTATGCCGCCCAAGTGCTTTGATAGGTTCAAAGTGCATACACAGCTCTCCCTCATGGAGGGAAATCTAGAAGCAGGCAGCCTTGCTGTTTTCCCAGCTGATAGGCTCTCCAGCTCACATGCTTCCAGGGGTAGAAGGGACCTCAGAGACCAGTTGAAACCCCAGAGAAGGGAAATGTTTAAGCCAAGGTCACACAGCAAGCCAGCAGTGTACAGAGGACTCAGATCCAGGTCCTTATACATTGCTGGGCACTGGGTAACCTCTTAGAATCATCTTGAACTCTTCTGGGCCTTTGTTTGCTCATTGGTAAAATCAGATCATCACCTCTCTTGCCTCAAGGGGTGCTGAGAATATCAAGTGAGATTCATGGGATTGGTTCACATGAACGGTGAGCATTTCTTTTAACTCAAAGACTCCAAACATGGGTCTTGCAGATAGATGATCCTAAGTAGTTATTCAACTTATGTAAAATTAAAGGAAATGGTTACATGTTTATGCTTCAGAAGCGGATACGGTAGATCGTGATTCATCTACTCAACCATCCATCCGTTCATCCGTCCATCTACCCAGTGGCCATATTTCAAACACTTAACACCTAATGAAGACCGTGTTAACTTGGTTAAAAACAGGTTAAAAAAAGACATTGACTTCAGTCCTGGAGAAATGTGAGATCCAGCAAGAAAGACAGTCTTGTAAAAAACTCATCACAACACAGTGGGTCATGAGCAATTATGGCTGAAAAAAAGGGGCAATTCTGCTCCCTTGAGAGCATAGGACCCATTACCTGCACAGCCAGGAAAGCCTTCCTTGAGTTCAGGAGGTTTGCATCTGGGGCTCAAAAGGGTACTAGGAGTTTCTTAGGCCAGCATAGCCAGAGCCTAGAGGAGTATTGCAGCAGGTGTTCTGAGGGGCCTGCAAGTTTTTCTGCAGCACTGAAAAAAGATAGAGCTCGTGTTTTCTAAGCATCACAGGCCCCATGCGCAACTTTTCGCAAGCAATTTTTCATTCCATGAATGTGAAGACCATTCGGGATAGGGACTGTTATTAACCCCATTTGATGGCTCTAAAACTGAAACTTGGAGCTATTACCTAATTTTGCCCAAGGTTTCACAGGTGAGAAGTAGCCGATGTGGAATTCATGAGATGCGTGACCCCAAAGTCTGGGTTCATAATCGCTACTCTTTATGGTTCTTTGTTAAACAAGGACATGGTGGGAGGGGAATGAAGCTGTGAGTGTAGTCAGGCCATGGAGGGAAACTTGAAGGAAAGAGAGAATCTGTGAGTTGCCCAAGATCACATGGCTAATCGGTGACAGCACTAAGGTTTATGCCCAATTGTCCTATTTCCGTGCCTCTGGACCATACTGTGGCTCACTGACTAGGGACAAATTAAGAGACCAAGATAGAAGGTGTCAGAAAAAATCAGCTGGCCTCCTGAGAAAGCACCAGATATCCTGTGTATCTTCTCCACTGTTCTGCTTGTGTTAGGTTTTCCCGGGGATCTGCGTGGGCGGGGGAATTTAGAGTATTTGTGGATAACAGATGTGCATATTTTCTTGGTTTAGTGAGATGAAGAGAGGTGGGAGGAGGCTGCGCACAGGCCAGCCCTCAGCAAAACTGTCTAACGCCAGGTCTAGTCTGCAGGACTCTCTCCAGTTCCCAAAGTCACCACCCTCCACCCTTTTGCTTAAGCTTCTGTTGGCTTCCTATCCACCATCATAGAGGAAACACCTCAATTACCTGTTGTATTAGTCTGCTCAGGCTGCCATAACAATATACCATAGATTGGGTGGCTTAAATGACAGAAACATATTTTTTCACAGTTCTGGAAGCTAGAAGTCTGAGATCAGGGTGCTGATAGGATTGAATTCTGGTAAGAGTCCTCATGGATTGCTGCAGATGGACTTTCAGATGATCATCATTTCACTGTGTACTCACATGGCCTTTCCTCTGTGTGTGTGTGTGTGTGTGTGTGTGTTTATAAAGAGAGAAAGAACCCAAACACAAGCTCTTTGGTATCTCTTCTTATAAGGGTACTAATCTCATCATGAAGGCCCCACCCTTATGACCTCATTTGAACCTAACGTTCTTCCAAAGACTCCATCTCCAAATACCATCACATTGGGGGTTAGGAATTCACATACAAAATTTGGAGGGACACAGTTTAGTCCATAGCACCAGTTCATGGAATTAGTACAGTACTCAGGAAGATTTGTCTTTATTGGTCAGGGATGCTGCAAGGGCAAGTTTGAAACCAACTGATGCCTTTCTAACAGTGACACTGTGTCATCAGGGTGGAGGTGGTATGGTACTTCTGTAAAAGGGCCAGGTCTCTAGTAGCCATGCTGATTAGGAGATATCCAGAACCAGATAAAGGAAACCCTCTCCACCACCAGCCAGTCCACACTCTTAGAATGGGCTCTGCCATGCTGAACCAAGATCTGTTGAGCCAAACCTTCCATTCACTGGTCTTTGTTTGGCCTCCGAAGCTACAGAGAATAAAAGTAATTCTTTCCAAAGGTGGCTGTTTAGATGTTTGGGGATAGAGATTGAGCCATACTCAGTGTACGACTTTCCTTCTCAGAGCATTCTCACTGGAAATGCCTTCCAGAACCTGGGCCACCTGATCATGGTCTTTAATTATGGAACCACTATTCCTGTAACCTGCCCATGAAGCCCAAAGTCCAACTATCCAAAGTAGAGTGGGTCCAGCCACCAGATTTCTTTATACTATTTTTAAGAATAGATTTGGGTCTGTCAGATAAAAGCCTGGAGCTTAGTGAATTTTGCTGCCTCAAGGCCACTGCAAAGTCCCCCTATGCAGTCTTGTCATCCTCCCTACTGTTTGTCAGCATCTCTTCAGGCTCTCTGCAAACTGCCTCTTTTATTTTTGATATTAGCTTTACATGTTACATTAAAAGGAATTTAGTTCAACTTGCCTCGTTTTGTAACAGATTTGGGGCTTAAAAAAGAAAACCAGTAGTACAGAGGCTGGGTGTCATTCCTGGATGGACATCTAAGCATTGATTACTTGGAACTGGCTTTGCAGGAAAATGAGAAAAGGAAGCACGGCAGCGAGGCTGGCCTGGGCCAATTTGACAAGTGCTTCCCTGGACACTACCAGTTCTTCCTGAAATCACCAGCAATTCCCTGTTCTGGGTAAAACTGTTTGGAGGACTGGCTCCAAGAATTGATAGGGAACCAGTAAAAGTGGAATGAGGTCTTGCTTGGTGATCAGAAGTCCTCTGTGAGAATCATGACCCAGCAGACAAAGCCCTCTGTACTTTCTGGGCCTTAGTTTCAAGGTAGGTAGAGTAGGATCAGACTAGGCACTGAGTCCCACAGGGTATTAACAAGTCATTTAGTAAAAAGAGGGACTATTCAATTTGGAAAATACATATTCTCCCCTCCTCTGAGAAATGAACAAAACACCTTAGCATATTAAAGGGCCTTCAAAATCCTGAAGAATAGACACCCCCCTGCTTTGTTTAATCCAACATTACAAACTTTATGACCATATAACCTTCCCTAATCTTCCTCCCCAAGGAAAACCTATTAGCCTCACAACATCAGAGTTCTGATGGGAAACATAGCCTAGATGGGTCTTTAAAAACGAACCCTTTGGGCTTCCCTGGTGGCGCAGTGGTTGAGAGTCCGCCTGCCGATGCAGGGAACACGGGTTCGTGCCCCGGTCTGGGAAGATCCCACATGCCGTGGAGCGGCTGGGCCCGTGAGCAATGGCCGCTGAGCCTGCGCGTCTGGAGCCTGTGCTCCGCAGCGGGAGAGGCCACAACAGTGAGAGGCCCGTGTACCGAAAACAAAAACAAAAACAAAAAAATGAACCCTTTGTTGTCTGTCATGTAGAAATGGGGATGGTCTGTGTCATTTTGCACTCAGAAAATGAAGGTAACTTTATTCTGGTGGAAGATTATTCTAGTAACTACTAAATAAAACCATCTTTGTTTTATATAAAGAGGACCTTTCGAATATCAGCTGTGAAATTTTAATTTATTATTCTATCTTGGAAATACCTTTTCTTGGCTTCAAAGCCTTCTCTAGTCTGAAACCAGTCCACTTCTTCAAATGTATCTTCTAGGGCCCTCCGGAAAACTTCATCCAAATCTTCAAACTCATCATGTTAACTCTTCACCTCTTTCATGGGCTCTTTTCTGGTTATGTCACCCATTCTCATCTACGATCCTGGACTATTTAATTTTAGAATGCCCCCGGACCTAGCGGATACTTGTGGTCAAGGCAATATTAAACTAGGATCAAAACAGACATCTTCTTAAGGCAGGAAAGCAGAAGAGTACCTTTCAGAAACTATCTCATTACAAATGTTTTTAAAAAGTCAGGTCCTTATTAATCCTCTGTTTCATCCTAAAATCCGTTTTCCCAGAGCAGTTCATTCCTCAAACATTTCAGTCACCATTGCCCTATATTTCACTCCAGCAGCAACTAGCTATATATTTAGTTAAAGCCTTTTGCCTTTTCATTCCCAAATAAGTACAGGACCAGATTTAAATTTTATTTTATTTTATTACTTTAAGGCAGCTGACTCCAAGCAAGACCTGGAGAACTAAAAGGAATCATCTTGGCAGATGGTAAAAGGAAACAAGTAGCAAAGTGGCTCTATTTCGGGGTTTTGTTGTTGCTGTCGTTTTCAGATCAAAGAAACCTCAGATCTAGATATTTCCTAACTAAATTACAAAATCGCATCCACAGCGCTTTTTATTCTCCATGCCCCTCATTTCAACAAGAACGTTGGATTTTCTGATGAAGACTCTGGAGGGCATTTCCAGAGAAGCTTGTCATCACAAACAATTAAATTGAACAAATAGTAATAGCTCCCATTTATTGGGTACTTACTATGCCAGGCCCTGTGCTAAGCACTTTCCAAGTTGATCTCCTTCAACCCTTGCAACAATGCTAGGAGACATGCATTATCATTGCCACTTTACAAAATAAGAAACCAAGGCTTTGAGAGGTGAAGTCACTTGTAAAGGTCATACAGGATTCAAAATTAGGAAGCTGCCCCCAAAGTCCTTGTGATTAACCATGATACTACCCTGGAAATATTTTCTTGAGCATCCGTCTCAAGCAGTTGGGTTGCAAATACAAATAATCTTGTTTTCCCACCCTCAAAGAGCTCAGGGTCTTAATAGTAGATAATGACCTTTCCCCAGGTACAGAAGGTAGGAAGTCAGAAGGGCCAATAAAAGCAGTACCAAAAAAGGGAGCTAGTAAAATAAAGGATGAAGAGATCAGTTATATCAGGTATGAATAAAGGAGGAATGAGAAACGGTTTCACAGAACAGTGGTAATATCTGAGAAGCACCTTGGAAAGTAGGTCTGCTTTTTTATCTCTTACTTTACATTCAATCCATCACTAAGTCCTGTTGCTAACCACCTTCAAAATAGATTTCAAAGCTAGCCCTTCTATCTCCTCTGTCACTGGGTGGGTGCAAGTCACCTTCATCTGTTATGTCCACTATTGCAGGAGCCTCTTCGTGGGTCTCCCTGAGTTTCTTCTGTGGTGCACTGGGTTACTGTGATAGAATTACACATTTATGCCCTTTGCCATGTAGCTTCATAATCCCTCTCAGAAGGCAGAGCGTATTTCTCTGCCCCATGAGTGTTATGTTTGCTCACATGCCTTTCTTGAGCTAATGGAATATTAGAAGACAGACCTAAACACTCCATCCAGCTTGATCCAGCCTAGAACATGTGATCTGCAGTCCATCTGCAGACTATGATTGTTTAAAAAAAAGATTCTGGGGCTTCCCTGGTGGTGCAGTGGTTGGGAGTCCGCCTGCCGATGCAGGGGACATGGGTTCGTGCCCTGGTCCGGGAAGATCCCACATGACGCGGAGCGGCTGCGCCCGTGAGCCATGGCCGCTGAGCCTGTGCATCCGGAGCCTGTGCTCCGCAATGGGAGAGGCCACAACGGTGAGAGGCCCGCGTACCGCAAAAAAAAAAAAAAAAAAAAAAAAAAGATTCTGTGTAAGCCACTAAAATTTTGACGTGATTTGTTAAGTGGCAATAACTGATTGGTACGCACTGTTTTCACATCAATTTACCCCTTTTTCTTTCTCCACAGAGGAACATGGTAATCGTTTAAAAGTGTAAATCAGATCACCCACTCCCAAACTTAAGCCCCATTAGTGCTTTTTATTGTATTTTAAGTCAACCTCTGTTTCTTATCATGGCTTGCAAAATACCCTGCCTAATTCTTTGCTCAGTATGCTTTAGCCCCACTGGCCTTCTTTTTGTTTTTTGAATACACAAGCTTACTTTCACTTTAAAGTTTTTACAATTTCTATTCTTTTTGTCTGGAAAGTTACAGAGTCCAGATCTAAGCTGTCTGATACGATAGCCATCAGCCACCTGTGACTATTTAAATTTAAATGAATTAAAATCGAATAACATTAAAGATTTAGTTCCTCCTTCATACTAGCCACATTTCAAATGCTCAGTAGGCATGTGTCATCAGTGGCTACCATATTAGCACAGATGTGGAATGTCTCCATCATTGCCGAAAGTTCTGTTGGTCATAACAAGGCTCAGTTAAAGTATCGCCTCTTCAGAGAAGCCTACCACCCGTTTAAGCAGCTCTCTAGCCTAACATGTGTTCCACGACTCTACTTAGCTATATTTGTAGCATTTAACAACGATTTGAAATCATTATATTTATTTATTTATTCACCAGTATACAGACCCGGAGAGTACAGGGACTTGGTTGATTTTGTTCTCTGCTACATCCCCAGGGTCTAATAAAGAGGGGTGCTCCATAAATGCTAGTTGATTGAATACATCAATGAAATATTAATGCTTCATTCATTTACTGGTGGTGAGGACTGTTCCAGGTAGAAGCAGAAGCATGAACAAAAGCAAAACAGTGAGAGATTGAGAGGCATGTTTATGGCAACTCTGCATAGACTGCTTTGGCTGGAACATAATATGTTGGGTTAGATAGGTCTCAAAACTACTTTTTTGAGACTGAGACCATATTATTGAGAGACTCATATTCTGGGCTAAGTCTGAACTTCAAACAAGATGGGGAGACATTGACAACTTGTTTAAGACAAAGAAGTTTCATGATTAGAAACAGTCTTCAAGAAATTGATCTACCCTCTGTGTGGCAAGTGGATTATAACACGGAGAGACTAATCAGAAGGCTAAAGACATAATCCACTGAAGAAAGAAGAAAAATGGGGACAGATTCAAGAGTCATAGTGGCGGTGAAATCAACAGATTATAGCATTGGATGGAGAGGTTGACAGAGTCTGAGGAATCAAACCAGACATGACATTCTGAGAGGGAGTGATTCAACAGAAATAAAGTGAGGGATAAGCAAAGGGTTTAGTAAGAAAGGTGGCTGTTTTTGATATTTTCAACCCCAAATGTAGAAGCTATCATCTTGGGGAAAGGGTAGACACTGGGGAGAAAAAAGGAGCAGAAAGGGTCACAGAGATCCCCAGTGGTGATGGTGGGGAGAACATAGCATCAGAAAGCTAAGAGGTGTGAAGATTCTCTCTTAGAATCTTAGGCTACAAGAAATAAGAACATAATATTTGCTGATGAGAAATCTATCATAACCCTAGAGAAACTGGTTCATTAGAATAGTTAGGTGGAAACCGTATTTTAAGGTATTCAGAACGATCTTGGAGTAAGGGGGAAGAAGTAGTAAGTGCAGCTTAAGTAATTTTATCAAAGCTAATGAACTACCCAGATTCTAGACTCCACGTTTACCCTTATGAGCTTCCCATCCCCCCAGACTCCTGCTTGTCAGTGTCTGGAGTGCAGATTAAATGGAGGGCTTGCATTAGATGTTCTCTGCCCTTCCTTGGAGCTCTGACACCTCCAGGTGCTTTACCAGATAAGTTAGGAGTGGCTGGAGCTTATCCCGCTTGCTCGAGAGAGAGACTCTGGCCTAATTACCCACCTCAATTAACAAATGGAGTTTGGCACAGAGCTAAGATGAAGTTCTTTGATTTAACATTTCCTTCACATATAACTTAAATCTCAGAATTCATAAGTTTTATAATCAAAGACTTGGAAGGGGATCTAGAAGCTGTCTAGTTAATTTCCTTCCCCTGTGAAAGAATGAATATATATACACAGACACACACACACAGACAGACACACATACACACCTCTCCTGCCATCCTTAGAAGCAACAGAAACAACTCTTGATTATTCTGGAGCCAGGACAGGAAGAATAGCCAATGCCATCACCTCTTTGTTAGGAATGCCCTAGGAAGCCCTACCCTCTTCCTCTGCTATGCTCTGTGGCTCCCACATCCAGTGGCTGTCTTGCCTTTGGCAGCACATGCATCTCTGTCAACCCTTGACTTGCACATACAACATGGTGCAGACAAGCCAGCATCTGCTCTAGGACAATCTGCTTTAGGAGTGACCTGATCTGCCAGAAATTTCTTCAGAGCCCCTCTTTCTCCCCAGCCTAGACCAAGATTCTCAATCTAACTTGCCCATGTGGCTGTTTCTTCACATTATACAGGGGATCATACTCCTGTCTGGCTTCTTTCCAGCTTACCTATTTGAGTTTACATGTCACCTCCTTGGAGAGCTCTTCTTTGACCACTTAATCCAAAGTAGGTGTTCTCTTCTACAATAGTGATTTGTCACTACATCCTATTTTCCTATGACCATAGTAACAATCTCTATTACAATTTTTTATACGTAAATGTATTTATTTCCTATCTCCCTATAGAGCATATGCTCCATGGAGACCAAGACCATATCTACCATTCTCCAGTGTTCCCTCAGGGCCTAGCAAAGTGTGGAACATACAGTAGTTGCTTGTATTGGTCAGCTATTGCTCCATAACAAACCACCCCAAATTCAATGGTATATAACAGTGAACATTTACTATTGTGTTCACAGTTCTGCCAGTCAGCTGAGATGGCTTTGCTTCAGACTTCAGTCTGTGGGTTGACTGCAGCACCTCTGGTTTTTTTGCATTTCTCATTCTTCTGGGAGCAGCAGGCTCTCTGGGGCATGTTCTTCTCATGGCTTCTGCTTGAAACATGCCTAATAATATCCCATTTGCCAAGGCAAGTCACATGACCAAACATAACATTAGTGGAGCAGGGAGATATACTCTTCCAAGGAGTTTGGGGAAGAGATGAATAATTACCAAATAAGAATTTAATCTTCCATGATGCTCCATAAATATCAGTGGTTGAATAAATGAATGCCCTCCCCTAGACCAGTTGACCTTTCTAGCTAAACAATTTTCCAGTCATTACAATCCTGTGTTTTATCAGCATTAGTTTAGAATTTCAGTCCATGGTGAATCCATGACCTAGTGTGATAAAAACCATACCACTCTGTTCTCCTTGGACAAGAACTAATTTAAGATCTCTGCCTGTTTAACAGAGGTTATAGCCTCTTTCATTGCATCCTGGCTCTCTCTATCCCCCGTCTTGAGGCATAGGGAAGGCTTCATTCCTGCCAAAAGCTAGAAGAGATAGAACCAATTAGAAGAGCCTACCATCTGGTGGTGTGGGCTCATCAGAATTGCAGCCAAGATTCCAACTGGGACTGTTAAAGAGTTTGTGCACAATAGCTTGAGTCTCTGAGTAGAGCAGGGAACGTCTTGGTCACTGGGAAAGAGTAGAGGTGCCTCCAGATCACCAGATATCTTAGGGCTGACAGCCCCAACTTTCTGTCAAAGAGTGGTCAGAAGGGACACCCTCAGCCACACCCATATGGATGGACAACACTTCCTAAAACTGTTCCATGAACACAGTTTGCTCCTGGCTGAGCGGGGATTAGCAAAGACTCCTCATAGCTTTGACTGACTCATGAGTCTGCCTGGATTTCAAACCTTTTGCCTGCACTGACCTCTGATCTTGCCTTATCCACCAGCATCCCTTGTATGCTCTTCTCTCATTGGTGGCTCTTCTCTGCCTTAGCATGTTGACCCTTGGTCTAGCTCCAGCCTCTCTGAATTTTCCCTTCTGAATTGATGTGTGTGGGAGGACATCTGTGTTTGTTTTTTTTTTTTTTGCCTACTGAGCATCTAATGTCCATTGTTTTGGTAGTAGCCTCCTGATTTCCTTTGGAGGAATTACTGCTCCCCCAGGTCCACCTAGTTTGGATAGACTGAATGAAACCAACATTTGGTACTTCTCACTGCCCCAAGCTCTAAGAATGACCATATGACTAGGCATAGAATGACCTAAAGAAGATAATATGCAGGCCACTGTGTCATGTTCAGAAATGAGCATGTGTCCTGATTTTTATTCAGTGACATCAGACCTAGGACTTTTGTGGAACTGAGGGCAAAAGAGAAGTTCCCTTTCCATTGGACTTTGAGATGGGCACGTGTAGGCTGGCTGTGCCAGGATCTGACACATGAGTATAAAGCCAATTTAGAGAAAAGCTAAGCCCCAAAATCTAGAGGGTCTATCTGCAGCCTGATGATATCATTCAAGCCCCCGAATCTAGCTGTACCTGAAGTCAAAACTATCCAGTTAGTTTTCTATCACTTGTCACCAAAAGAGTCCTGACTACTCACTGCCCAAATGGGGTTGCCCCTTTGTCCCCATAAGCAGTAATTTCTTGAGCCAAAAACACTGTGTTAGGGCTTCCCTGGTGGCGCAGTGGTTAAGAGTCCGCCTGCCGATGCAGGGGACACGGGTTCGTGCCCCAGTCCGGGAAGATCCCACATGCCGCGGAGCGGCTGGGCCCGTGAGCCATGGCCGCTGGGCCTGCGCGTCCGGAGCCTGTGCTCCGCGGCGGGAGAGGCCACGGCAATGAGAGGCCCACGTACCGCAAAAAAAACCAAAAACAAAAACACTGTGTTAATAGACAATATGCCTAGTTAATTATATTACCCTGCATTTGCCTAGCACTTCTGAATTTTAAAAGCTCTTTCATGTAAGTAATGGCATTTGCCTATTCTAATAACCCTGAGAATATGGTATTATCACCCCATATTATACATCTGGAAACTAAACTGGACACAAAGATTTCTCAAGTTCATACAAGTCAATGTCAAAGCTGGCATTGAACAACTTATTTCAATTCCTGTATATGCCTTTCTATTAAATCTCATTGGAAATTGTCCCCACTGGTCTCTAATTCTCTTAAAATCCGAATGATATATACAAATGACTAAACTTTTATTGGGATAATTATCATAGCATTATTTTTAGGAAAAAGCATTTGGAAATAAACTAGATATCTAATAACAGGCAATAGATGAAGTAAGTTAGGGTATGTGTGTACATTGAGCTTTTAAGAAGACATTAAGATGAATGTGTGATGTTCAAAGTAACACGTGTTACACTGAGTAAAAAAATCATGTTCTTAGCCAGTAATATACATATACTCTTAATTTTTTAATTGATATATTCAGAAAAAAGATGGGGAGTTTATCCTTAATATTATAATTACACAAATTTTATTTTGTTTGGTGTTTGTGTCCACATGGCTTTCTATAACATGCATACTACTTTTGTACACGAAATAAAAGCTAGTCTCAAAAAGTTCATTTCCATCCTAGAGATTCCGTGTAATGACATTAGCCTCCAGCTGCCTCCTCAACCTCCATTTTGCCTGCATTCCCTGGGATCTGGACCTCCCGTGGCCTTGGGCTTCCCTGTGCACTGCGATACACCAAAGTCATGGGAGTGGTCGGGGTTAGAAAGAGATTTCCAGTAACCTCTGTACGCTGCACACCTTGACTGCAGCTGCCACGGAGCAGCACAGGTCCCTTGAAAGGGCACGGGGCTGTGTTACACAAGAAGCAGGCACTGACGCTGGGCGGGGAGGGCTGCTGCCACGGGAGGGGAGCTATAACACCCACAAGGGAGTAGGCAGACACAGCAGACAGTGAAATGAAGAAAGCCCTCCCAGCCCGCACATGTCTAGGGATGGAACCAGAAACCCAAGCCATTGCCCTCTCACTCCCCTGAGAGCTCAGCTTCCTCATCTGTGAAAAAGGGAGAATAAAATTACCTACTTGATGCCATTTTATTGAGTGGAGTTGATTTGAAATTAGCAAGCATTTACTCCTTCTCACAATAACCAAATATCAGTGGTACAGTTATTACCTTCATTTGAAAGAAACCGTGGTTCAAAAAAGAGAATTGACTTGCCCAAGCCATGCAAGGCATCCATGGCAGAGCCAGGCCCTGAACTGGAAATCCTTTATTTAGAAAATGGGGCCTTATACCTTATTTTGGACCCTGACTGACAATCGTCTAGAAGGAGCTGGAATGAGCTTTTTTTTTTTTTTTTTTTTTTTGTGGTATGTGGGCCTTTCACTGTTGTGGCCTCTCCCGTTGCGGAGCACAGGCTCCGGACGCACAGGCTCAGCGGCCATGGCTCACGGGCCCAGCCGCTCCACGACACGTGGGATCTTCCCAGACCGGGACACGAACCCGTGTCCCCTGCATCGGCAGGCGGACTCTCAACCACTGCGCCAGCAGGGAAGCCCTGGAATGAGCTTTTTTTTGTGTGTGTGTGGTACGCGGGCCTCTCACTGTTGTGGCCTGTCCCGTTGAGGAGCACAGGCTCCGGACGCACAGGCTCAGCAGCCATGGCTCATGGGCCCAGCCGCTCCACGGCATGTGGGGTCTTCCCGGACCGGGGCACGAACCCGCGTCCCCTGCATCGGCAGGCGGACTCGCAACCACTGCGCCACCAGGGAAGCCCTGGAATGGGCTTTTGATTGGACTTATAACTGGTTTTCACCTCCATCACTTTCTAGCTACAGTTATTATAATCGTCTTCCACAGGAATTTACAACACAGCCTGCTGGAACTCTCAGAATTCATAATATCCAAATACTACCCCATAAACAGCAATAATGCAGGCTTATTTTCATCCCTGCCATTGATGTTACATAATATACAGCTATGTGTTCATTCATTCACTCATTCATTCATTCATTTCACTAGCACCACCACACACTATTCTCTGGTGGAGACTGTGATGGGAAGCTAAAGAAAACAAGGTCACTGCCCCCAAGTTGCTTAGTCCAGTGGGGCAGATAAAATAAGGGTCCAGGCAACTAAAACCCAGGGCTCAGTGTGACAGCTGCTACAAGGAAGATACAAAGGGCTACAGGACAGAGAGTGTGTGAATGTGGGGGGCTGGGACAAGGGAGGATTAGGAGAGAAGATGATGCAAGAGCTAGGACAGACCAGAGGGACAGAATTTCGATAAGGGAATATGGGAGGTGTAGTGTGTAGGTGGAGGAAACAGCAGTGTGAACTTGAGGACCATTGAGTTGCCTGGTTTGAATGGAGGCCAGGATTCAGTGTAGTGTAGCCTTCCCGTCTGATAAATTAAGTGGAGTTCTAGATGATTCTCTGCCTCCGCACACATACTCACCAAATTTCTTGGCCCTCTGCTGGATCAGCTTCGTCTCTGAGAGCACATCCACAGACACACCACAGAGCCACATACAGCATATGACCCCTACGCCCAGCCAAGAGCTTCCCCTTGCCCCCAGCGTCTGTCCCCTTTCCTTTGCCACACTCAATCCCAAACTGGGGATGGGAGTAAAGGAACAAAGACATTAGCAAAAAGTCTAGCAAAAGTCTCCAGGGAACCTGAAAGCGGCAAAGTGTTCTTGAGCCTCTGATTCCCGGTGAGAAACAGACATCTGAACCTGGTACTTCTCTGCTTAGAACCCTTCAGTGGGTTTCCCACAGCTCTTGGGCTAAAGATCAAATTCCATAACAGGGCCCACCAGGCCTGGCCCTTGCCACCGTCCCCAGCCCCATACTCCCCCACCCCTTACCCCCCAACCAGCCGTCTGCCCAGAAAGCTTCTAGAATATTCCTCCTGTTCCCGACACCACATCACCAAAAGCCTTCAGTTCTCAGCTCAAACACCTATTCACCTCTCTGCCCAAAGATGGTTCCTTTGTAATATGCTTTCATTGAATCATGGCCCTTTCTTTCACATCTTTATCTTGATCTATAACGATGCACTCATTTGTATGATTATTTGACTAATAGCTGCATCCCTTACTAGCCAGTAAGCTCCATGAGCACAGGGCTGCTTTCTGTTTTTGTTCACAATAGTAAGCACTCCATAAATACTAGTTGAATATTGAATGAATGCACCTGAGGCCCATGGTTGGCTTAATTCCCCTGTATCTGCATACAAATGTAGCTTGGCTGTGCAACTCGGTGGACAGGGTTCAGAGCTTTTCTCAGAGTCTCAATTTGTTTAGTGAGCCTCTGTCCAAACGAAGGCTGGTACAAAAGCTTCTTCTCTTAATTGTATATTCCTGGAGTTTTCCATGCACTCTCATCATTGACATATAGCCCTAGAAGGACTCTTAGAGGTCATCGGAGCTTCATCGTACAAATAAGCATGGGAGTGGTCCTCTGAAGTCACACATGAATGACTCAAGAAAATAGTCCAGCACTTGAGTCCATGTCTTCAAATCTCAATCCAATATACTTTTCACTGGTCAGACTTGGGGGGTGTGTGTGTGTGTGTGCACACGTGTGTATCTTCCTATCTTCCCATCTACATTCCGCCTGCTCTTCTACCTACCTGGTCTGATTCCTCCAACTGGAAGTTTTCCTTCCCTTCTCTCAATGTGTGTGTGAGTGAGAGAAGGGGAGTGCAGAGAGCCTCTCCATTATATCAGTTTTTTGTGCATGCCTATTTTCTCTGTAAGAACCTGAGCCCCTTAAGGGGAGAATCAATGACTAATGCATTTTATTTCCCCCAGTTCCTAGTGTAATGCCTTGTAATGGCAAATGGATTTTATCTCGTGTATCAACTGCAACTCTGACCAATTTGTACTCACTGCCTGGAATGTTCTGGTGAGAGGGAATCTAAGGCCATGTCTAGATTCAGTGGAAAAGAATTCTGTAATCAATGAATGCTGTCTGCAAGGGTATGAGAGGGGGCTGTAATGGTACATATGCTCCATAGGGGGCAATAGTAAAAGTGCTTTGAAGGAACGCATGAACACATAAATGAATCTTAACTGTTTCCCAAATGTCCTATATGACTACTTTATCTTGAGCATCTAAAAGAATAGTAATCTCACCCATCTCAGCAGAAGTCTTCAAACTAATCAGAGGAAGCAGTGTTCACACTCTTCTGTATCAAAAAACTTATGATCATCAATATTATCATAAGAACCAAGAGTCAAGCACAGACAACGTTGAGGCCTGTGTGTCTCAAAGTGAGGGCAGAGGTGAAGGTGGAGAAACCATAATCACACTGTAACATCAACCAGAGAAATGCAGACATCTGCCATGTAACCAGGAGCTCAGCATGGATGCAAGAGATAAAGGCTGAACTCTCCGCCTTGCAAAAATAAATATATGCCGTAGTGGTAGAGATGAGGGGAGGAGAAATATTGTGACTGTACCCACTCAAAAACCTTCCTCTCATGACACGCCCCAAATCTGCTCCACCCTTCAATACCTGCTCCAGTTCCACCTCCTGCAAGAAGTATTCCTTATCCACAGCCATCTGCCTCTGCCTTGGAAGTCTTAGCACCTAATCCTGAATCGTAAACTTCACTTCTTTTGGCACTTCTTTTTTTTTTTTTTTTTTGCGGTATGCGGGCCTCTCACTGTCGTGGCCTCTCCCGTTGTGGAGCACAGGCTCCGGACGCGCAGGCTCAGCGGCCATGGCTCACGGGCCCAGCCGCTCCGCGGCATGTGGGATCCTCCCGGACCGGGGCACAAACCCGTGTCCCCTGCATCAGCAGGCGGACTCTCAACCACTGCGCCACCAGGGAAGCCCCTTTTGGCACTTCTTGTGTTGGGCTCTTTTCCTGCCATTTCACTTTGTTTGTGTCCATAATGTTCCTCTATCTTAAAAAGGTGAAAGCTCACTGAATTTTGGAGTTTGCAAAGCTGGCTTCACATATTAGTTTAGGCTCTTCTTCACTGGGTAATATGGAGAAGACACTTAATCATTCTCACTCTCAGTAGTGTCATCTATAAAATGGAGATAATAACCTCTCAAGATTATTATAAAGTATAAATAAGACAACATGTGTGAAGTCTCTGGCATATGGTAGGTCTTCAGAATAATCTTTGTTTATCCTCCCAACAGTTTCATTAGTACATATAGATCAATTTTTTTTTTTTTTTTTTGGCTGTGCCACATAGCTCGCAGGATCTTAGTTTTCAGACCAGGGATTTCAGACCCGTGCCCCCTGTAGTGGAAGTATAGAGTCCTAACCACTGGACCACCAGGGAATTCCCTAGACCAGTTTTTTGAGAGCAGGAGTTACATATCTTTTGTGGCCTCTACTGTTTATTGCAGGGTGAGGAATAGATATTATTAAAATAAAATAATAAAATGGCAGATGCTGAAGTATATAAATCAGGTGTGAGCACATTGGCCTACTTACAGGCCTGGCCAACTAACATAATTTGTTATACTGGCCACATGTCTGATAAGGAACAGTCAGGACTTTGGTAAACTTGAGAGATTATACTTTATACTTAAATCGGTCAGCACTTCTCAGCTCTAGACAGTAGAAGTGGAGCAGGAATGTGGGTCCAGAGTTGCCTGATGCCCTAAGTATTTTCAAAGAAGCCAGAAATTTGGATTTTTATCCCAAATTTTGAAAAGCATCATGCAGGTCAGGGAAAACAAGTCTCTGGACTGTTAGTTTGCAGTTCTGAAAATGATGAGGGATGCTCAGGCAAAAGCTAAGAGGCCATGTGTCTGTTGCCAGCACCTAACATCTTGTTAGAATGCCCTTGGGCTTCCTAAGTAGGTCCACAACAGAGGGAGACCCACTGGAAATAGGCATGCTGCATTCCATCTGATTGTTATTTAAGCTCCCAGCATCTATGCTGTGTGGCTCTCTGATTCCTGGAAACGTTTGTTCATGTGTGTTAAGGGAATAGCCCTGTGCCAGGTGTTCTCAGCAACACCAAACAACAGCTAAACATGGTCTTTTCTGAACAGCAGTTCACATTCTGGTGGTAGGGTTGACCTCTAAACACACAACACAGGCAACATTGCAGAGCAAATCAACTGGGACTTAAAAGCTCAATGCTTCCAGGAGCCAGGCAGGTGAAGAAAAGGAGAGAAGTGGGCTGCTCGAGAGAGAAGCCATCCAGGTGGGATACTCCCATCCTAGCCAACTGGGGCTACATAGACCCAGGGTCCAGTGTTGCCAAATGGTTTGAAATTTCAAAGAGAGCTAAGATATCCAAATTCCGACGTGCAGTTCAGTGCTTCTTAAACACTGTGCTGAAAGTGGCTTGGGGATAGCCATTGGGTCACCCCTTCCGCAGCATTTGACAACTGGCAAATGGGAGGCCCAGCGTGGAGTGACACAGGAGGTCAGAGCAGGGGAGGAACTAGGTAAAGCGTCCTCTTTTCTTTTGCACACGCTGTTCCCTCTGCCTGGAACACACTTGCCTCATTTCCTTCTGGCCCCCTCACCTTGACCTCCTAGAAAGCTTCCATTTATCAGTGAGACTCACATCAACCACCACCCTCTGAGAGGCCAACCCGACTTTTCAAAGCATCTCTAACACTCCCTGCAAGTGACTGCTGTAACACTTACAACATTACATTTTTAACTTCTCTTTATAGGACGGTTGGTTTCACTAGGGATAAAGTCCTCCAGGGTAGGAACATGTCTTACTTTTGTCTACATTTCTAGTGCTTAGCACCACGCCTGGGCTAGGTTAAGGGCTCAAAAAATGCTTGCTAAAGGAATGCAAGGTTTTTAAAGAGCTTCGTCAAGTGGGATGCCCATATTAACTGCTGCCAAATCTTCCCAGGGCCAGCTCTTGAATATTCTGATTCAGGAAGTCTAGCGTCTGCCCTTGAGTCTTGCTTTAAACAAGCTCCCTGGGTGAATTTTCTGTGCGCTGAAGTTTGAGGATCTCCAGGCTAAACTGTAACTCCCACAGGGAAAGAAGCTGTGTCTTCTTTGTCGGCCATTATATTCCTAGCACCTGGCACTGTGCTGGGCATACAATGGAAATTCACCATGTACTTGCTGAACCAATAAATGGATGAATAAATGAAAAGTAAGGATTAAGTTGCAACAATGCTCCTCAGAAATCCAATAGGAACCCCAGTTAGTATTTCATCTGTCTCTTTATTTATACTTACCATAAAGACACCAAGATAAGCTGAACAGCTAGTCAGTAACTACCATCTCTATGGACAGACCCCTCAACTCCTGCCCTTGTGGGCTTGGAAGTATACTCAGAGGAGATCCTAAAGCATTTGGGTTGCTGATTCAATGACTTTATCCCTTAATGATGGCGGAAAAGGAAAGAAGGAAAGATGGAATGCAAAGAAGACGCAGAACTCTCATCTTGGCTGGAGGTATTAGCGATACTCTCCCCTGCATTCCCTACCCTCTAAGGACCACTCTGCCTTTTTAATGTCCCCTGTTGCTAATACATCTAGCAGGAATAGTTCCTGTTACACGTCCTCTCCTTTCCCTTCTCCACCCTCTGGTGGAGGGATCATGAATAGCAAAATGTATAGGAAAAAAACAAATGACAGGAAAATGATGAAAAAATAAAGATTTGGTTATTTTCTGGAGGTAAGACTGGGAGAGTTAACTTAAGGTTAACCACTAGTCCAGATTTCAAAAAAGCACATGAAATTAAATCTCAATAAGATGCTTTCTTAGTTTTCAAGAAATGATTAGTTAAGGCATCATACCTAAAACCTCTCTGCTCCCTTTGACATATTTTTACTGAATCCAAATTGGGACAGATGTCAGTTTTCCCAGACCAATGGATCACAGTGGACACAGCCCCAACGGGTTCGCTAGTCTCAGATGAAAGTTACCAAAGAATGTTACAGGCAGGCTGGAAATTACATTGCCACCATAGCCACCCCAATTGCCCAGTACCCTCTCAGTTCTTGGACACACAGCAGAGTCCCCGTTGGACTGTAAGCCATTTAAGAGCAAGGACCTTTTATCATCTCTGTTTTCCCAATGACCATATCAGTTCATAGCATTGAAGAAACGTTTAAAGAATGACCAAATTCTTGCAGCTCTATTTACGATAGCCAGGACATGGAAGCAACCCAAGTGTCCATCGACAGATGAATGGATAAAGAACATGTGGCACATATATACAATGGAATATTACTCAGCCATAAAAAGAAATGAAATTGAGTTATTTGTAGTGAGGTGGATGGACCTAGAGTCTGTCATACAGAGTGAAGTAAGTCAGAAAGAGGAAAACAAATACCATATGTTAACGCATATATATGGAATCTTAAAAAAAAAATTGTCATGAAGAACCTAGGGGTAGGACGAGAATAAAGACGCAGACCGGGCTTCCCTGGTGGCGCAGTGGTTGGGAGTCCGCCTGCCGATGAGGGGGACGCTGGTTCGTGCCCCGGTCTGGGAGGATCCCACATGCCGCAGAGCGGCTGGGCCCGTGAGCCGTGGCCGCTGGGCCTGCGCGTCCGGAGCCTGTGCTCCGCAGCGGGAGACGCCACAACAGTGAGAGGCCCGCGTACTGCGCAAAAAAAAAAAAAAAAAAGACGCAGACCTACTAGAGAATGGACTTGAGGACACGGGGAGGAGGAAGGGTAAGCTGGGACAAAGTGAGAGAGTGGCATGGACATATATACACTACCAAGCGTAAAACAGATAGCTAGTGGGAAGCAGCCGCATAGCACAGGGAGATCAGCTCGACGCTTTGTGACCACCTAGAAGGGTGGGATAGGGAGGGTGGGAGGGAGACGCAAGAGGGAGAAGAAATGGGGATATACGTATATGTATAGCTGATTCACTTTGTTATAAAGCAGAAACTAACACACCATTGTAAAGCAATTATACTCCAATAAAGATGTTAAAAAATAAATAAATAAAGACAGGAACAGTTTGGGGAAAAAAAAAAAAGAATGACCAAATTCATAGAAAACTATACACTGGTATAGGGCAGGAATCAAGTTCAAGAACCCATATCCACTCACTTCTGGTTCATTAACCACAGTGGATGACATTGCCTGTATCACATTTCAATCCTCCCAATAAACAACCAACAACCCTATTAGAGATCAAGCCTTAGGTTGTTAAGATAATGGTACAGAAGCACCACCTTTTGCCTTAGAACATTTCCTCCAAGTTTTGTCTTTTATTATTTTCTCCTGTCAGTCAACGTCTTGACACTAGAATAGCAGTTAACATCTCTTTCCACCAAGCTCTGTTGTAGACAGTTCTCAGCAGTATGAGTGAATACACATGCCAGCCATTTATTCTAGATTCCCTAAGCAAATAATCCTAGAGTAATGGATCCCTTTGAGAGGGTGACAAAAGCTATGGAGCCTCTACCCAGGGAGTAAATTAAAATATGCACATGCATGCAATAGGTTATACATAATCTCTGATGGTTTTTAGATACATTGATGCCCACACCTAAATCCTCCGTTGAAAAATTCTCCTTTAAGCCACATTGAAAGAAATGGGAGGTTATCTAATAACCAAATACCTACTCAATATTATTTTAGCTTTCCAGGGAGATGGTTTCACAGAACTACAATTCAACAGTTAAACTTCAGCTCACTTTTAAGGGTAGTGAGTAACACAGTTGACAAGATTTTCAACCTCAGCATTACCAGAATGCAGAATTGTTGTTTTATTTATTCAGTGGGTCACTCCTGTGCAAAATCATGGCTACAATTTGAAGCATGATAAGGTTTTCTGCCTAGGTGCTTTATCAGGCCACTGCCTTATAAAACTCTGAAAATTCCCATTTATTTCTCAGGTAATCTCAGTGAAATTGATCAAGTTACCATGGGATCTGTGTATCTATTGCAGTGCTCAGAAACATGTACCTTGGGGTCACAAGACCACCATTTACTTCTTGGGTGACCCTGGGCAAGTTATATAACCTGTTGCAGCCTTAGTTCCCTCTTCTCTAAAAGGAAGATAATATAGAGCACTGCAGGGCTCCTGTGAGGATTAAACAAACTAACACATGAAAAGCAATTAGTGCGTTGCAGGGCCACAGTGGATGTTCAATAAACGGTAATGAATGTTACTATAATTGTCCATAAAATACTTATCATAGTTCTTGACACACAGTAAGTCCTCAGTAAATGGAATCTGAAATAATTATAATTCTTTTTTGTATTGAAGTATAGTTGCTTTACAATGTTTCAGGTGTACAGCAAAGTGATTCAGTCATATATATATATATATACACACACACACACACATATATATATACATATACATATATATATATTCTTTTTCAGATTCTTTTCCATTATAGGTTATTACATGATACTGAATATAGTTCCCTGTGCTATACAGTAGGTCCTTGTTGTTTATCCATTTTATATATAGCAGTGTGTATCTGTTAATCCCAAACTCCTAATTTATCCCCCTCCCCGCTTTTCCCCTTTGGTAACAATAAGTTTGTTTTCTGTGTCTGTTTCTGTTTTGTAAATAAGATCATTTGTATCATTTTTTTAGATTCCACATACGTGATATCGTATGATATTTGTCTTTCTCTGATTTATTTCACTTAGTATGATAAGCTCTATGACCATCCATCTCGTTGCAAATGGCATTATTTCATTCCTTTTTATGGCTGAGTAATTGGAATAATTATAATTCTTGGAATTTGCATATACATTATCTTATGAGTGGTCTTAGGGATAGGGAGAATGCTGAATTCTCAGTTTGAGCGTCTTCAATTCAAATCATTGAGAGCTCACCGGGAGGGAAATGTGGGAAAGCAGTGAAGGAAATATGGTGCATGTCTTCTGCCATTCACAGCTCAGCAGAAGCCACCAAGGCCACAGTGGCACCCAGAGCCTACGGTGCCAATTTAATCCACTTTTGAGGTGTTCTTGCCCATTCAGCTCACACTTCCATGCCATCAATTCCTACCTGAGCTTAATCCCTGGAGGGAAAATGTCTCTACTGATTAAATTTTATGCTTTCACCTGTCTTAAGATGGCAATCATACCACCACACAGGTTTTCTTTTCAGCCCTAGTTGTCAGAAAAACTCAGAATGGTGTTTGTTGCCCGCATTTTATAATGCATTCAGTTCAGATGGGCAGAAATTGGCCTCTCCTTTCTCCTTCTTGGGGTCACCTCCGTTCTGTTTTGTGCTCAAAGGCCATCCTAAAAATTATGTAAGCCATCCGTCACTTCAAAGTATTCGGGAAATAATCAAGGCATCAATTTTTAAAAATAATTACTGGTCATTTCTAAAAATGGGAAATGAAATAGACACCTTCTCAGGTATCCTTCCTTATCAAGCTCTGGCGACGTTTTCTCCTTTAACTGTGCACAGGAAAGGCGTAAGCACTTTAAACCACATTCTGTAAGTCAGAACCTTTTATTCTGCGCCTCTCAGAAGTTTCCTAAGTGTGAAACTCTCAATGGAACCAGAAAACCTCTGCGAGGTAGGGGAGATGCAGTCAACCCCAGTCCTCATCGTGCTGGCATTGAAAGGTATCTGGCAGTGAAAAAGCAAACCCATTCTATGAACTGCTGCAGGATCTAACATACCAACTGATGGAATCACTCAAAAGGCCCTGGACATTTTTCTTGGAGGGCTTTCTCTTACGAATACAGATGACACCCAGTCATTTTTTGCAACATCGCCACCTACGTACAGGCCCTCCCTTCATTGGTCGATTGCAGAAAGAAATCTCAGAAATAGAAGCAATTACTTACATCTATAGGTCATCTCAAAGCTGTCACTGATGTTGACAATATCAATCTGGGGAAGCAGCTTTGGGGGCTCTGTGAGTTGCGACAAAGCAAATCTAAAAGCGGCATGTTCCTGTGACTGCTGGTTTGGAAATAATCCCCCTGTGAGGAAAGAAAATGAAACATGGTATCTGGGCTAGAGACCGGTTTGATTCCTCAACAGCCCACCCCAGATGGGCCCTTTTCTTCTCCCCAGGCTGTTAGGTGTTGCCTTTAGGAGTGGGAATCAGAATTCACATAGACTCAACTGGACCCTGAGGTTTCAACTTCCACAGATGAGCTTTTATGTGACAAGGACTCGAACATCTGTCCCTGACCAAATATTTTGATTGTTCGCCCCTCAACTCAGTTCAGGTCAGAGAAAACAGGAGCGTTGTGGAGTTTTTCTTCCTCCTTTCTCGTGCAAGCCTCTTAGGCGGCCTATGCTCTTGCATGGACTTAAACCCTAGCCGTGCCTAATTTTTCCTGTATCGGACCCATTTCTCATCACAGAGCCTTACAGGAAGTAGTGCTAATACATGTTACAGAGTAAACTCTAGCTCTGGGAGCCTATGTGCTTCTCCAGCACTATAACCGTTTGCTTTGACTTTGACCCTTGTAGTCTTTGACCTAGCAAGACCTGTATGACAATCCTCTGAGGTTTATTCAGTTCCTCTGAAAACTGATTTTCTGCAAACAGTGTTTTGCTGCTTCTTTCACCACTCATGATCCCAGGAATGACTTGTTACATAAGGGATTGCCATCGTGTGTATTTGCCTGGGAGAACCTTGGGCTTCAAAGCTCTGGGGGCTTAAGGACATCCAGAGGATGCAAACATTCTATTCTAGTAAAAAGCAGAACAAAGGGGCCTGGTGGGACTCCTGTTCCAAGAAACAAGAGTACACACCTTACCTTTGTATTTACTGTGGACACATAAATAAATTAAAATACATTTCTGTGAAGTAAAGTCAGCAGTTTCCAGAGACTGAACTATATAATGAATGTTTACATAGAAGTTGATCTCAGATTCCTTAGGAATCCCAATCCCAATGTGATACACTTCTAACTTCTTATACAGTAGATATGTGTTTTTAACAACCAGTAAACGAATTGTAAGGCTTTTGTTAGAGGCAGTACAAGTAGAAGCAAGTACTATCTGCTGGCCGTGATATTTTCAGCATGTGTTCTACAATTTAACGTTTCAACCTTTTATGTGAAAACAAAAACAATGGTTCTATCAGTTGAACAAGCAAGTTGGGGCAAAATATGATGAAAAATCTGCAGAGATACATAAGCAAGCATCTCTACGTATACACAAAACACTCTGTGCATTTATATATCCATGGCAATATATACAAATACACTTGGAGAAAGCAAGTCCTCATATCTTAAGACAAGTATTTCCAATCAGCAAAGTATGGGCAATACCTAAGCCCCAACGTAAAGAAGAGCCACACGTAAGAGCAAGTGATTTATACGTGGTCATATGCCTCCATTTTAAAGGACAAAAACAAAAAAATTCTTCTTGATTCTGATGCTCCACCCTCCCCCCCAGATGACCACACCCCAAACACTTCCCTGGCTTCCTCCTCCCCTGCAATGAATGAAAGAGAGCGGGTGGGGGTGGGGAGGTAGGTGGCTATAGGCTGGGCTGCAAGAGAAGCGTCCCCAGAGGCAGGAAGTTTTGTTTTGCGTCTAAGGCACTAACACACATATACAGACACACTTCAGAATGTAGCTTAACAGGTGTCAGGAAACAAAGCAAGTTACTCCATGGCTGTTCTAGCCACCCTCAGAGCCAGCACACTGGAGAGGCCAAAAGAGACTGATATTGCAGCACATATGTGCCCAACAAAAGACCACCTGCATCACGTCCCCCCCCACAAACACACACACACAAGAGACACAAACTCGTAGGAACGGGAACTTTCCCTAGTGGAGCAATGTCCGTGTCAGGGGAGAGAAATCAGAACCCAGACCCACCAAGATGCCTCCAAGCAAAGCAGCTTGCTGGATTCCGGGACATAAACAGCCCTGAGATGCTGGTCATACTGAATCCCCGAGCCCTTGTGGACACACGTTGTTATTGGTGTTACTGCTTCTGTTTGTTTCGCTTTTCCCCGTTGTTATTATTAGGAGGAACAAGAGCTATCGGCTGCCCCATAAATACAGGGAGGGTGAGGGTCCTTTGAGGATCGTGACAACGAGGAAGGGGAAATGGGGAACAAAAAAGCATGTTGAAACCTGCCTCCAAGTTGAGAGGCTGGAGCTCAGTGATGGGGAAAGCTAAGAGGAGGGGAGAGGAACATGTGGATGTGTGTGTTTGTGTGTATGTAAAAGGTAGACTGTATCTGTGGATGGAGAAATCTAAGAGGAGTGGGCGATGGAAGGAGCAGAAAAAAAGGCAGGCTAGGAAGTTCCAGAATCGGAGGAGTGGGGACCACCAGCCCAGCATGGCAGACAGCAGACAGAAGGCAGCTAGAAGAGTCCAGAGCAGGAGAGAGAGCCCCCTTCACCTAGAGTGGGGGGCCTTTTTAGCATTATTTTAGTGGCTGCAATAAACCCAGCATTCTTCACTCTTTCTTTTAGAGGGTCTCTTTCCCCTCCCCCAGGTGAGAAATCACCGCCTCTCTCAAATATATATGTGCATATTTAATCCGTAATCACACACACCACACATATTTATATAAACAGGTGAAATCGGGCACCATCTACCAAGCCATGGAGTTAACTCCTTAAACACCCACCACCCCTTTCCTTGTTACAGCCTGATTATTTTTCCTCCAAAGCAGTGGGTCCTCCATTTCACATGCTCATGCCTAGAATGTGAGTGGTGTGTGAGGACCTGTGTCTGCGTGTGTGTGTGTGTGTGTGTGTGTTTGTGTGTGTGAGCACACTTCCCTTCTCTGCCCCACATCCCATCCAGAGAAGACCCCTCCCCATGCCAGCGGTCCAAGTCTTCACATCACCGGACAGCTTTGCGTAGACAGCCAAGCACGACAGCCCGTAGTGGGGCTGGGGGGAGGGGACACAGACCCCCTCCCCCCCCAAAAAACTGGCCAGACCCAGAAAGTCCCTCCCGAGGCTGCCCCTCTCACTCACCGATCTGGATATTGTTGGGGAAATTGGCACCTACTACCGCGCCTAGGAAACCGGTGCAGAAGAAGGCAAAAATGTGCTGCATATTCCTTTTTGCATTGGCGAAAAAGAAGCCCAGGTCCAATCATAGATTTGGTGTTTTCCCCCTTCCCTTTATTCCTCTCTCTCTTCTGCCTGTTCTTTTCCTCCTGCCGTTCCTTCCTTCCTCGCTTGCTTCCTGCCTGCCTTCTGCGAGGTTTGTCTGTTTCCCTTGGAATCCCAGCGCTTAAACTGCAGCGTTAACACCAACTGACAGCCAGATTAACTGAGCACGGAAAAGAGAAGCCTGTCCTCCTGCGAGCTGAGCGCTGCTCCCCCTCTCCCTCTCCTCTGCTCTCCTCTCCTCGCAGCCTGCCTCCCTCTCCCTCCCTTGCTCTCTCGCTCTCCCCCTCACGCTCTCACAGGCAGCCAGCTCTACGCCAGTACCCACCAGCGAGCCAGTTCCCGAGGCTCCCCAGCTGACCTCCTCTCCCCATCACCCCCTGCCTCCTCATCCTCACCTTAGTCTCCTTGCTGGGTGTGCCAATGGCTGGCTGGGCGGGCGGGTGAGGGGGTGTGATACCTGGAGCTTGCTCGCCCGAAAGGGACAGCCCTGCGGTCCCCTTCGCCCTCCCCCGCCTTCCTCAGCTCTCTCTGCCCCCGCTCCCCCAGCCCCCAGCCTGGCAGATGCGACTGGGAATGTGGGTTCAGCTGCAAGTCAGTAGGTGGCAGGGGGTCCCCACAGTAGTCCTCCATCCACCCGTTGCTTGATCTAGGTCACTTTTTCTGGGAGCGCAAGGTCTGTGCTGGATACATCTCCTGCACTCCACTGGCCCAATTATTCCTACAACTAATTCCTGAGGGAAGACCCTAGAAATCCCTCCTAGGAGCTTTAAAGGAAAAAAGCTACCCACCTCCCACATTGGGAGGAGTGACAGAAAGACAGACCCAAGGCTCTGGAAGGCAGGTGCCTTGACTTGGACATTTGGTGGTCCCTGCTGCCTTTACAAGTGGAATTGGTGGTCTCTTCAATTCTGTGCATTTAAAATGAGCCCCCTTCCCCCTTCCCCTGCATTCCAGAGGAATCTATAGCATCAGAATCGTGTGGGTGTACAATAAAGGCTAAGGATACTTACACAGAGCAATTACATGAGTCATTTTGCAGGGATTCTAGTGAGAGGATCCAGGCTTCTTTCAGGGATCTCTGGATTCTGGTCCTGTCTAGAGTAAACTGGAACTCCATAGACCTTCCTGGACAGGGGCTTCTGCTGAAACAACCTTTTATAGGACAGCTGTGGTCAGAGAAATAGTGTGGGTTGCAAAGCAGCAGTCCAAGCAGTCACAGAACTTTACAGTTTCTGAAGAAGCTTCACAGGGTTACCTCGCTGTCTCCTCATACCAGCCCTGGGAAGTGGCCCTGACTCTTATTTTACAGATGAAAAAAACCAAAAGGCTCCAGGGATTAAATCATAAAGACATAGATCTGATAAGATGGAGTCTGGACCTTCAGGACTAGCATACAGTTCGACCTATGAACTTGAATGCTCTGGAAATTACCAGTTGGCCCACTGCCCTGGTCAGAACTCCCACCCAACAGATGAAAATCCAAGAAAAGGAAAGTCCATTTTTCCTCAGTTAGAACAGGAGAGAATAGACTTTGGACCTGATTTTGCTTTGCCACTTGACTAGGCCATTTTATCAAAAACTCTTCCCTTCCCTCACCAAGATTACATAATCGCAGACACACACAGGACAGCTGCAAGTGCTGGGATTTGCAAGAAATATCTGACTGTTCCATGGAGCCCCTAAACTAGGAACAACTTGGAGGTCAGATGCTTTATGATTTCCTCTGCACTTTCACATATATTAATTAGCTCAAGTGATTTTACAGCTAATGTGTATTCTTTCCCATGGGCCAGGTACTCTATTAAGCAGTGTTGCGTGCATCATTTACTTGTGCAATAATGCCTGTGGCAGGTAATCTAATCCCCATTTTATAGATAAAGAGACTGAGGCCTAATCATTTACCCCTGTTTCACTGCTAACAGGGGAAGAGATTGGGGATTTGAACACAGGAACCTCTATCATCAGGCCCAAGCTATTAACCCTTAGGCTCTAACAGAAGGAAGGACTGGGCAGGGACGTAGAGGCAGTGTCAGCATCAGCTTGGGAAGGTGTGAGGACAGATCAGGAAAGATCACCTTTGAGGTCCCTGCCAACACGCCAGGTCTGTGATTCAGTGATTCCATCTTAAAATTTCTCCATTTGCATTTTTTGTCTCTTACTATTTTGAATGGTACCTGGGGATCTTTTAAGTTCTCTGAGCTTTGTGCCTGGTAATAATAATAATTAGGCTGTCACTGAAAGCTTCACACTTCTGTCACCTTTCAGAGCAAGCTCTCAAAGCCCTTTACAAGGATTAATTAGCAAAACCTCAACGCCTACTTGTAATGGGTAAGATTTGCTTTGCTTACTTTGGGGCAGAGGGACTTAAAGGAGTCAAAATGATGCATTTTTGATGATCATTATAAATCATATAGTCAAATGGATTTTCCTAAAATATAGCTCTAACTATGTCATTGCCCTGCTCAAATATGGTCAGGGGCTCTCCTTGGCCTATTGAATACATACTTATTCAATCATCAAGTAAACCTGGGGCTTACATATATCAAGCTTGGGTATCTAGGTCAAATACATTTAGGGTCAACTGTTTATCCTATTTCCATTCAAATGCTGGTAGAGAACCTACTCTGTATCCAACAGGGAGTCAGGTGCAGGGGTTATGGAAGGGAATCAGTCAGTCTCTGCCTCAAGCCAGGTGAACGTGGTGGAAGAGGAATACAGAGGAACCCAGCCAAATGTCATCCAAGGCGGCCCACAACACGTGCTCTAATAGAGATGTAAGCTCGACACTGGGGAGCAAAAGAGGACGCTACCAATATGTCTGTCTGTGGGGAACCAGCAGGGCTTCAGAAGAGTTGAGCAGGGAAGGAGGAAAGGACAGGCAGAAAGTGAGGCCTGAGGGAAGCCATCAAACCAAGGGGAGAGCACCTGCAAGGGCAGAAGGCTAGTGAGGACGCCATACGCTCCATGAGCCTGGAGCCAGTGGTGCAGACTGGGAAGAGAGGGCAGGGAAATAGGAAACCTCGAAAAGGGCAGGGTCGGGCTTCCCTGGTGGCGCAGTGGTTGGGAGTCCGCCTGCCGATGCAGGGGACACGGGTTTGTGCCCCAGTCCGGGAGGATCCCACATGCCGCGGAGCGGCTGGGCCCGTGAGCCATGGCCGCTGAGCCTGCGCGTCCGGAGCCTGTGCTCCGCAACGGGAGAGGCCACAACAGTGAGAGGCCCGTGTACCACAAAAAAACAGACAAACAGACAAACAAACAAAAAACAAATCCAGCAATGATAACAAGCGCTAAAAACTATACAAAAAAAAAAGGGGGGCAGGGTCAGGATTTGGAAACCACTGAATTCCTGGCAGGCAATAGAGAGCCGTGGGATGTTTTTAGCATGAAGGTTATATGACCAGGAATGCATGTGAGCACAAAGAGACTGACCACCGGTGGAAGGTGCTTTTCTTATGTCTCAGCCTCAGAGGTTGGGACTGTGTATCATACATTCCCTAAGGAGCGTACTCTGATGTCATCCTTCATTAGTTTTTCCATGCTTTCCCTCCCTACAGCTCCCAATCTGTTTGCCATCTCCAGTATCAGTCTGCAAAGACTTGACTGTTCATAGTCTGTGGTGATTGATGGCAACCCGACCCCTACAGATACATGTTAAGCTGTGATTGACACAGCATTTGTACATCTTACATCTCATCTCATTCTCCCAACAACCGTGCAAGGACAGGAATTAGAACCTATTTTTACAGATGAAATAAGGCTCAGAGTGGCTAGATGGTTAGCTTAAGACAGTAGTTGTCAACTGGCAGGGATTTTTCTCCCCCAGGGGATATTTGACAATCTCTAGAGACATTTTTGGTTCTCATAACTGGGGAGGTGTGATTGGCACCTGGTGGGTAGAGGCCAGGGATACTGCTGAACATCCTGCAACGCACAGGATCTGCAAAGAATTATCTGGTCCAAAATACCAGTAGTGCTGAGATTGAAACACCTTGTTTTTTGTTTGTTTTGTGGTACGCGGGCCTCTCACTGTTGTGGCCTCTCCCATTGCGGAGCACAGGCTCCGGACGCGCAGGCTTAGCGGCCATGGCTCACGGGCCCAGCCGCTCCGCGGCATGTGGGATCTTCCCGGACCGGGGCACGAACCCATGTCCCCTGCATCGGCAGGCGGACTCTCAACCACTGCGCCACCAGGGAAGCCCTGAAACACCTTTCTTAAGGGCACATAGCAACTAGCACACCAGGTACTAGACACCAGCACCGCATTCTGGTCTCCCTCTCCATTATATGACATTGAAGAAAACTGAGATTCATCTTCTTTCAAGACTTTTCACATTTTAAAATGGGATCCCTGGAGATGGGTGTCCCGTAAAGTCCAAATGGACCAGTATCTCATGGAGGGACTCCAGGCATTTGACAGGCCAGTGGAAAAGCTCTCCTAATGTAGCTCAAATTGTGCCCCAGAGATAGCAAGGCACCCAATCCCCAAATCAATTATGACGTATCCTGGTTCATGTCTTCCACATACTATAAGTTCCACCACCATGTAGCCAAAATAGCCTCCGATTTATTTATTTGGCTTTGGCCTTACACAAATCAAGGAGAATGGTGTTGGGCAGGGGTTTCACATTCAAATGCCTCCTTGGGCCAAGCAGGGAGATGACTGAAGTGAGCCGCCGAGTTGGGGAGAAGGCAGTGAGGACAGGGAGAACTAGAGCCTATACGCCCTGTGCGAAGGTGGTCGCAGGGCTCTAAGGCAGCTGGTGGTTGCCATAAGGAAACGTAGGCCCAGGGTGGCCAGATCTGATTTGTTTTTCTTTCAAAAGAGAGCAGAGGGCTTCCCTGGTGGCGCAGTGGTTGAGAGTCCGCCTGCCGATGCAGGGGACACGGGTTCGTGCCCCGGTCCGGGAAGATCCCACATGCCGCGGAGCGGCTGGGCCCATGGGCCATGGCCACTGAACCTGCGTGTCCGGAGCCTGTGCTCCGCAATGGGAGAGGCCACAACAGTGAGAGGCCCGCATACTGCAAAAAAAAAAAAAAAAAAAAAAAAAAATTAAAATTAAAAGAGAGCAGAAATATGGATTTTGTGTGTGGGTTTTTTTTTTTAATATATATATTAAGTATAACAACTGCTTTGGGCAGGGAAAAAAAAAAAAGGCAGAGGGAAGTGTCTCTGGGCTTGATCTGGCCCACAGGCTACCGAGTGCCAGTTCTAGTTCAGTGGAAGGTAACTACCAGCCCCAGCGTCAACTTGGGGACAAGTCCATTTTGTCTCTGGGCCTCTGTTTGCTCATCTGTAAAATGACAAGGGTACCTTAGGTAATGGCTGCAGACTGTTCTGGCTCTGACACCCTGCGGGTGCATTTGACAACAGAGGCCCATGGAGGAAGAAAACCTCCCTGGCCTCACATCTCCATCTGGAAAACATGCAGGTTGTACCAAGGTCTCTTCTGGCTTGAATGTTTTGGGCTTCTAGTGTGAAACAATTCAAGGGTGGGGGAAGCCATCAGAATTATGATCTGAGAACACATCGCTAACAGCTAACAGACTGGGTAAATGCAATCAGAGAGAGGGTGCCTCTGTGGCTTTCGAAAGGCCCTGTTTTAAAAGATGTAGAAAAAGCTAATAATGATAATATTTTTCATGTTTTTAGCACAATTCCTACAGAAGGTTTTCAAAATACTCCACAGACTGTGTGTGACAGGAGCACCACCCCAAAGAATGTAATCACTCACCCTGGAGCTCTGCCAGGTTTAACAGCATTTTCTATCTCTTTTTTTTTTTCCCTCCTTCTTTCAGTCTTCCCTCCCATTCTCACATAAATGGCAGCATTTTCATAAGCCCTCAGCATTACTAAGTAATTAGGGAGCAGTGCAAGTTCTGGAAAACACCCTGGGGCAGGATCAATGCCTAAAAAAAAAAAAAAAAAATCTATTCCAGGGGGAAGCTCCTACACAGAGCCACTGTTACTGTAGAGATTGGAGGCACTGGTTATTTCTCCAAACCAGCTGTGCTTTCAGAAAGGCCACCTGGGCACTGCTCACAAGGGCAGGCGTCCAGAGCACCGAGCTTTCCACGGCTCTCCTGAGAGGCTCTGCAGCTCTCCCGACCCTGGTCTACAGACCAGAGAGTCAGGCTCTCAGAGCATCCTCATCACATGATTTTGGATGAGCCACTTAACCCTTTTGTCTCAACGTCTTGTCTGTGAATGAGGGTTAATGAAAGAAATGTTGCACTTGGAGGGCCTGGCAGGGCTCCAAGCACACAGTAAGGGCTCTGCGGCCATGATCATAGGGAGGGGTGAAATGTTATTCTCGCCTAGTGCTTGAAGTCCAGATTCCTCCCGACTCTGGGGGCCTTCCATGTGGTTCCGATCTTCTGGAATCTTCTCTTATAGTTCAGTTTGCCAATCTCCTCTTAAGGGCTGTGTCACTTCCCCACATTCTCAAAACATTTGTCCATCAGGACATACACGCTTCTGATTCTCCCAGTCCCCCTTGCCCCGCAACCTATTCCTCCCCTCATTCCTCCCAGATCCCTCAGTGGTACTTTCATTCATCCCGTCAACAAGCTAAGTACGCCATATCCAACCCATCAGCAAATTCTGTGAGCTTTACTTTTAAAATACAGCCAGAAACCACCACCTTTCCACCCCAGATCATTCATCCCACCCTCATCTCTCATCTGACCCATGGCGATCTTTACCAACTTTCATTTCCCCTCCTTCTTTACCTCCCCCCTCCCCCGTTCCCACCATGGCCACATAATTTGTTCTCTGTATGACAGCCCGAGTGAAACTTTTGTCACTCTCGGCTCTAAAATAACCAGGAGCGTCACATCATACTTAGAATAAAATGCAAACCTTGGCTCCTGGCTGCCGCTTCAACCCCCCTTCCCTTGTTCACTCTTAGGCCAGTTGCACTGGCCCTCTTCCTGTCCTTCGGGTACACGGAACACCATCTTGACTCAGGACTTTGTACTAGTTCTTTCTGCCCTCAAGCTCCTCTCACAGAAATCTACATTGCTTCCTTCCTCACTTCATTCAGGCTTCTGTCCCAAAGTCTCCTCCTTACTTTATCTGAAATGATAGCCCACCCCCTGCCATGATTTTTGTTTCCCTTACCCTACTTTATTTATTTATTTGCAGTATGTATCACTACCTAAATACAGTACCTATTTGTGTGTTTATCATTTGACCCATCCTGGAATGGATCTTGTTCTCTCCAGTGCTCAGCATCTAACACAAAGTTAAATTCTCCATAAACTCTTGTTGAAATGATGGATGGATGGTCCTTATCCTCTCCTGAAATACACTTACTTTTCTCTGAATTGTTTAAGACCCAGTTCATTTCCCATCTTCTCCACAATGCCCTCCCACACCTATTTTGTCCTCCCTGTTACTTATTACTTACTGGTTTTACTTGATATTCAACTAGCTCCTGCCACTTAATTTTCAGCTCCTTGAGGGTCAAGAAGCATACCTATAACATTTTTAAGAGAGATTTTTTTTTTGCGCATACTTACGATGTGCCAGGCACAGTGCCAGGATACACACCTGACTCATGTCGTGTGATGTTCACAGCAATCCTACAACATAGGAACCCTTATTATTCCGTTTACAGGTTGGGGAAGGAGAGGTGGGGAGGTCCAGTTTCCTGTCCAAGCTTATATAGCTATTTAGAGACAGGGCAGGGATTTCAACCTAGATCTGCCTGGTTCCCAAGGCTGGTCCTCCTAACTGTTATCCTATACTGTTTCAAGAGCCATGCTCATCAATTTGGTTAATTTGCATTAGGCGGGCCCTTGCACCATACCTCCGGAAAGGTAAAGGTCTTTGCTTCAGGGCACGTGGCTAAGAGATGACCTATCCCAGTGAGTCCTCATATTCAAAACCCCATCCTGTAGGAGCTCCAGTATTATCTGAACAGGGCTCTAAGAAGCCATTGAGAAAGCATGTATGAGACTGGAATTTGCTTCAAAAAACAAATATGTCGGGCTTCCCTGGTGGCACAGTGGTTGAGAGTCTGCCTGCCGATGCAGGGGACACGGGTTCATGCCCTGGTCCAGTAGGATCCCACATGCTGTGGAGCGGCTGGGCCTGTGAGCCATGGCCGCTGAGCCTGCGCGTCCGGAGCCTGTGCTCCGCAATGGCAGAGGCCACAGCAGTGAGAGGCCCACGTACCGCAAAAAAACAAAAAACAAAAAACAAATATGTCTTGAAAAAAAAGAGGAATCAATGTTTCTCTCCCATATGTGGTAACGTTCTCTGAGGGCAGACAGTAATTATGGTGCTTATTGGAGTCCCCACCCACCCCATGGCCAGAGGAAGATTTTAGTCAATTTTTAGGGGACTCAAAACATAAATGATTCTAATTGGCTGTCATATTCCTTGGACTAAATTTTGCTGCTTGCCCAAACTTTAGAGTCTCCTTTATTACTCTAAGACAGACAAAATCATGCAGAAGGAAAAAAAAAAAAAAAAGGCTAGGAGTGGGGCATCTCCTATGTGGAAGGGAAGCAGGTAGAACGTTAGGGTGGGAGGGAAATTTTGAGATCATGGGGTCCAACACTATCATCTTACAAATAAAACAGGATCTAAGAAGGGTTAAGTCATTTGCCCTGGGTCACCCAGTAGATAGAGGCAGATCAGGGACTTGAAACCCAAGTTCACTGCATGTTGAGTGTAGTTTGTGTAGTTTGTGTTACAGTGAGACCTGACATTTAGGCTCATTTAAAGGGGTTCAAGTCAAGGCTATAAAAGTTACAGCTCAGAGAAACATAAGAGGCCCAAGTTAGATTCATCTTTTAGAAGAAGCAGATGGAGTTGCTGGAGAACATGATCTGCCCACCAGCCCCTAGTTCATGTGGTAATTTTTCCCCTAAAGACTTCTGAGATGATCTACCTTCTGCATAACAGACAAGGAAGGTCAGATAGCCTACATGTTACCTGACAGTTGATGGCGGAGAGAATCTTATATGAGAATAAACACAGGCAAGAGTTGATCCAAACTTCCCTAGTGTCCTTAATGAGATGCCCTAAATAAGACCTAACTCTCCCCTCCCCTACTCCTCACTTCGTATTTATCCCTTCCTTTCTCTGTTTATCCTTTTTATGGACCCCCTTGGATAAAGCATTCCCTGAGCTCCCACGCCTTGTTCTCACCTCCTGCCATCCCATATTATTGCTGGGGTAGATTCACATCCTCACTGACCCAATTCAACACCTGCCTACTCTGAGCTGGTCAACTGCTCCAGCCTCATTCCCATTCCTTCAGCTAAGCAGAAATAGCCTCTTGGCTCTGGAAGAATAGAACAGAGGGCAGGTGTGGCACAAGGGAATCAGCCTCCTTGGGGAAAGTGAGGATTGTAACATAGTAATGTCATTAATAGTAGCTCTCACTTACCATCATATACAGTTCACTGTGCTAAGTACTTTATACATATTATACCACTCAACCCTTATAACAGCCCTGTGGCATTGTGGTAAGACCCACTTTGCAAGTGAGGCACACCTAGTCTGTTAGTCTTCAAAGCCTTTGTTATTCACCACTCAGCTCCATGTGTTTCCCCAGCAAACCCTGTGAAAGCAGTATTATCAACTTTTCTTTATTTAACAGGTGATAAGGCTAACTCAGGAAGCTAAAGCACTAGCCTAAGGATACACAACCAGTAAGAGGTAGAACCGGGTCTCAAGCCAGATCACTTCCCCCCTATTTAACATTGCCAGTTTCTGCTTCCCATGATGCTTCTCACTCTCTGAGGGGTCAACAGTCTCCCCACTCCACCTTTCCCCAACCCTTGAAATCAGGGAAAAGGCAATGATTCCTGGCTCTTACTCTTGAGATGAAACTCTGGGCAGGGCCAGTGATGCCATGAACTTCATGGACTATATATCATACATAAAATTATATGGTTCGCAAAGGAAATAAAACTTAATGGTGCGATATTGTCTACCATTACTTTTATAGCAAAAGTATATCATTTCAACTAAAATAATGTCAACCTGGCTTTGGTGGGTTTACCTGGAAAACTAACCACTATTATTCATGTATAACAGTTTCTATGAAAAAACTAACCATAATTTGTATAGAACACTTTTTACCTGAATGTAAGAACGTACACTCCCTGAACTCAAACCAACAGTAAGACTTCAAGTCACTGGCAAACTAGGGCATAAGACTTCTATCAATGGGAGGGGTCTCTAGAGTCCCCTCCTGACACCAGAAGGTACAACAGTTGATGAGAACATCGTGGCACTTTCCCCCTAGAGGGATGGGATAGGCAAGAAAGTGTTTCACTAGGGCAAATGGCATCTGTAAGCACCTAACAATGACCGTCTTCACCCAGTGCCAAGCATAAGTACCTGGCTTTGTCCTGGAAATTAAATGTGAGGATGTACTTCTCCAATCTCAACTCCCTGGGGCCGGACAAAAGCATACCCTGCCAGCAGCACCAGTTAGTGTGTCTAGCCAGGACAGGTTCCTGCAGCCAGAGGTACTCCCAGAATGATTGGGCTCCCACACTGCATGTCATCACCCTATGACAACCCTGGAATAGGAATAGTTCTGTGGTTACAGGATGTCCTACTAAAGGGCAGAAGTGAGAAATAATAACAGAGACAGATCTAGGGAGGCAGTGTCTCTAGGGCAGCTCTAGAAATTTCTAGAATTTCTGTATTTCCTCTGGTATGAATATGTACAAAAGCATTTGGCAGGATAAGTACCTTGAGAGGCAGAAGTAGTTAAGATCTGTGCCCTAGTGGTAGGCAATCCTGGATGTCAGACACCCAGGCCTTTGCGTCAACAGTCTCCCCATGTGGCTCAGGGAACCGTCTACCTTCGTGACCGTTGTGCTTTCTTTGCCATGCACTTGCTGAGCTCTGTGTCTGCGATGGTTGAGCAGGGCACTGCGACCCCAGGCTGGAGAGCTATGGGGGGAGAGTGGGCATAGGACACACTTAAACTTCTCCCCCAACCCTTTCACATTAAAGCGTCAGGGGTCCTTCTGCCACAGAGCACCCCCTCCTCCTGTGGGCCCCCAGCTCCCGACCTCCTCTTCCCCAATAGAAGTAGCCTCGTTTGCACCCTCAAAAGCTAACGAGCCCCTCCTGATCTGCCATCCCTCCACCGGCCTCCCAAGGGTCTCTTCTGACTCGGCCACAGCCTCTCAAAACTCTGAAGCCAACTCTCCCAGGGGAAGTCCAAGTCGTAGCTAGGTGCTGTGGCATCACCACAGGAAGCAGAAAGACTTGGCCCAGGATCAAGCCCTGAAAATGAGAGCCTCAAGGGGCTAGCTGAGGAAGTGTAGTCACTAGCTCTCCCAGTGTTGTAGGATCCCAAGCACTGAGCAGAATAACAGGCATTATTTCTCAAGGACCCTTTGACCACTATGAAGATGGCCCTGAATTTAGCCTAAAACAGTAGGTGTCAAAGCCAAGCTGGCCAAAAGCTAACCCACATGATTATTAACTACATATTTGCCCAGCTAATATTTAGAACATGAGCTCTGGACTCAGAACGCCTGGGTTTGTAGATTAGCTCCAAGGCTTATTAGTGTGTAACCTTGAGCAAGGTACTTCAGCTCCCTGAGCCTCCCTTTTCTTGTCCGTAAAATGGCGGGTAATAATATTTAAGAGGGGTGGTGTGGGGATTCATTGAGAAGCTGCATGTGTAGTACATGGCACAGTGCTTCATAGACGTTAACCTTCAATACATGTTCATGGTTAGCCATGATTTACTGGCATGTTATTTGGGCCAGCACTGAACTGGATACGTGGGATAAGAAAGGTCATTTATCTCCTGTTTCCTCTACTAAGACAAATAAAATGAGGAATTTGGGACAGACGTGGAGATGTCTGTGGCACCTTAGTCCCTGGGAGATACGTCCAATGATGGGACAGGAAAGTCCAAGTTCAGTGCAGGAAGACAGTGTGAAGGTTCACAGAGGAATCTTTGGAGCCATACAGAGAAGACCCTCTCGCTCATAGCTTGAGGGCAGTGGAGGGTCTAGACACTCAAGGCTCCCTGAGGGCATCCTTGATGGAGCTGCTAACCAAACCTTCCAGAGCTTAGCATTGAAATGGATCTGTATCCTACTTAACCCTGTAGACTTGGAAAGAGGTGGGAGGATTTCTTCTCAATGCCCTAACCTGTAGCAAGGAGGCCTATCCAGGCCAAGACCCCTTTTACTTTAGGCTGAAAAAGCTGAGCTCAGGGGCTTCCCTGGTGGTGCAGTGGTTGAGAGTCTGCCTGCTGATGCAGGGGACACGGGTTCATGCTCTGGTCCGGGAAGATCCCACGTGCCGCGGGGCGGCTGGGCCCGTGAGCCATGGCCACTGAGCCTGCGCGTCTGGAGCCTGTGCTCCGCAACGGGAGAGGCCACAACAGTGAGAGGGCCGTGTACCGCAAAAACAAAACAAAACAAAAAACAAAACAAAAAAAAAGCTGAGCTCAGGAAAGCATTTCTTCATAAGAGAGAGTAGGATATAATGGGTAAAATAGCAGACTGTAGAGCCAAAGTCCTTGTGGTTGAATTCCCATTCTGTTCATCACTAACTGTTGATACCTTGGGAAAATCATTTAATTCCTTTGGGCTGTAGTTGTTTTTCATCTGAAAAGTGGTGATGATAAGGACATCAGAAATTTGTTTTGAGAGTAGTAATGGTAACAGAGTGTCTGACACATAGTAAATATTCAAGTGTTAGCTATTATTATCAATGCCTCAAATCCTCATAGCCTCTTCCTTCTCACAACCTCACATTCTCCATTCTTGCTTCTTAGTGAGTTTCACCACCCACTTCCGTGTGAGTTTCTAAGAAGGAAGTATTTAAGCTGTTCTCTCTTTACCAGGCTGGACCATCTCCACTTGCAGTAAACAGCTTTGTTTTTCTGAACTTTACATCTTGCCTCCACTCAAACGTAGCTTTTAGCCAACGCAAAACTCAGCCTCCTGGAATTCAATCCCAGTTTTGGTACTTATCACAAGGTGGGGATTCAAGGAACGACAAGCATTTCCTTACAGAGTGAATCTAAGTTGCGTATGGGGGTGTTAAATATGTGGGTGAGGTTTATGGCTTAGAGCAGTGGTTCACTGGGTAATGAGCTGGCGTAGTGGAGGGGGATGGTTTTGCCCCCTGGGGAACATTTGGCGAAATGTCTGGAGACATTTTTGATTGTCACTACTTGATGGGGGAAGGTTTGTTCTTGGGACCTAGGGATAGAAGACAAGGATGCTGCTCAACCTTCTGTAATGCACAGCCTCCCACAACAAAGAATGATCTGGCCCCAAATGTCAATAGTGCTGTGGTTGAGAACCACTGGTTTAGAGGGAGATACTCTGGGAAGACAGACTGAGGACAGATGACTGAGGACAAGTCTAAAGGGAGTCATTGGAGGCTTCTGAGCAGAAGTGATATGTTGCATGCTGTGCCTTAGAGAGATATTCAGGAGACCTAGGTGGGAGCCAGTTAGGAAGTCACTGCAATTAGAATTAACTAGGTGAGTTCCAGGATTAGGGCCATGGAAGAGGATGTAAAGAGGAAGTCTTAAGTGAGGATTTAGTTTTTATACAACCTCTCTACTACTCATCACTTCTTATCCCCCTAAATCCATATTTGTACTGTGATTAGATAAATACCATCCATTTCTGAACCAAGTAGAATATTATGAATACACTTTCTCTCCTGTACAACTTTTTATTTTTCAAGCTTAATACATGTCTTGTTTTTACCTTTATTTGATTACATAGTACAGGAAAACTATAAAACAACTTCAGGCTGGCGGTTATATCAGAGAGGGGTAAGGGAATTGGATGGCAGAGGGTTGTTTCAGCAGTAATTAGAACATTTTATTTTTTTTGGGGGGGGGTGGAAAGCCCTGACTCTGGTACAGCAGAAATGTTTGTTGCAATATTTTCTGAATTTTATGTGGTTGAAATGCTTCATATTAACTTTTTCATACAAAGAAAGGTGTGATATTAGACTTTAGCAAGGTAGAATTAGCAAATATTTTCAGTTTACTGAATGTAAAGTTAGAAAAAGAAAAGTGAACAATTATAAAAATTATATGTTAGTGTTTTGAGCCAAGTACAGTAGAAGTACGGGAATGATAACCAAGGTAAGAATTGTGAAAAGTAGAAAATGTTGTGAGCGTGTGTCAGTGTATGTGTGTGTGCTTATGCTGGGGGTGGCCAAGGAAGATGAGTTATTCTTTAGATATGCTAAGCTCAGTTTCCTGCAGTATGTCTTTGTGGAGATTTGGCCTTAAGCAAGCTAGGTCTGGGATTCAGGATCACAAGTCAAGGGGAACCTTGGAGTCTGGGTAGCATGTGCTTGGGGGAGGGGTGAATGAGTGGAGCTGTAGGAGCTGCCAGGCTTTCCAAGAGAGGATGTAACGTGAAGAGAGACAAAGTTGACAGACCAAACCTCGGAAACTACCAATATTCTAGGGGCTAAGGAAGAAGAAGTTATGTTAAAGGAAACCAAGGAGAGATTCCAGGAGCTAGAAGAGTAGAAGAAGAATATGTTGCCATGGAAACCAAGGAAGAGATGTTTTCTGAGAAGGAAAAGGTGGACAGTGGTGTTAAAGGCTATGGAGTATGAAGAGGGTTGGACTGAGAGGGCTCCACTGGATTTGGTGATAAGTAGTGTAAGGGGCAACTCATTCATTCATTCATTCAAATATGTTTATTGAGTACATACTGTGTCATGATGCACTGTGATTATCTGAGGAAATGCGCTAAAACAGGGTTCCCTGCCCTCCAGATGCTCACAGTCTGGTGCTTAAATTTACAAATCAATAACGTATAATGTGGAACTCATCATTTCTATGATAAAAGCATGCACAGGATATGATGGGATCACATTAGCGAAGACTTCCTAGAGGAGGTGACATCCAAACTGAATTTTAAAGGATGAAGGATGAAGAGGAGTCAGCCATTTGAATTAGGGATGAGGGTTGGTAAAAAAAAAAAAAAAAAAAAGGAGACAATTTTCCAGTCAAAAGGATCAGCATGAGCCATCTTAGAGCCAGGAGAGATCATGGTGAGTCTTCAAGGAACCAGAGTATTCAGAATGGTTGGAGTGGCAAAAGATGAGCCCTGGTGAGCTATGTAGGGGCCAGACCAGGAAGGCCCTTGTGTGGTGCAATGTAGCATTTGGACTTCGTCCTGAAATTGACCAGGGGCAACCAGACCTACCCTTAAAGACTGCCTTAACCTGCGTAGCTTTACTGTTAACAGAGTTGCTTAGAGCAGCCCATAGCTTCAAATTATTGTGTCTGGTATTTAGTAAATATTCAGAAATATTTGTTGAATTAATGAAAATATGTAAAATCAATGCATCTCAATCATTCATTCAAGAAAGTGGACTTATGAAATAGCAGTATAGAGGAGGAACAGAGAGGAAGTAGGAGAGTTAGGATTTTTGTCTATTTCCCCTATTGCAAAGAGTAGCCACATTATAAGTTTACATAAATATGTACTCATCATAGCAAATGCTAACACACAAGTATAAGACAGTCCAGGTCACCTAAAAACCTTCCCCACTAAGACAACCACCATCAACACTTCTGTGACCATTTTGTTTCTGCATTGTTTTATAAATACATAGTCATCGACACTCATATATCTGCATTTCTGTGAAATGGATATACTTTGTATTGCTTATATTGGGGGTGGAGTGAGCAAATACTGAACACGTTTATCTACTGAAAGAAGTGTCAAATGGAGGACGACAAATGAAAGATTTAAGAGAACAGATGTGGAGACGCAATCAGCAAAATCAAGAATATGGAAATCTCTTTAGAACAAATTACCTGTTTCTTCAACAAATATGTTTCAAGGAAAACAAAAAAGATAGAAACAAAAACCTTTAGATCACATAAGACTCAATAGACATATCAACGAAATACAACATTCGGACCTTGTTTGCATAGTGAATTGAATAAACAATGAAAAAAAATTTTAGAATCACGTGGATATTTGAGCCCTGATAGGATATTTGTGTATAAAAGAAAAAAAAAAAACTACTGTTGATAGTTTATATGTACTAAAGATGTTGTGTTTGTTTCTATAAGAGCCCTTTATAAACATACTGAAATATACTGTATATGGATGAAATAATAGTATCTGGGATTTGCTTCAAAATAATCCAGTAGGGCTGTGCATTGGGGGTCTACTGATGAGACAAAATCAATCATGGATGATGACTGTTGTAATTAGGAGATGGGTACTTGGAGATTCATTGAACTATTCTCCCTACATTTGTTTATATTTAAAATTTTCATCATAAAAGTTAAAGGAAAAATGACAAAAGAAAGAAAGAAAAAAGAATGAAGAGAAAAAAAGGGGCTCAGTAGGAAAAACAGAGAGAGAGAAAAGAAAACCCTTGACTGTGGGATTAACTAGGAGATGTGCAGTAGGTGTCTGCTGTAGAGGATGGGAATAAAACATCCTCAGAGATACGAGGGAGGGTGGACTCTGGGAACCAGAGCCAGGGGAGAAGAATTTCAGAGGCTTGGTCTCTCATAGCCTCAGCTGAAGTACAGGAAATTCTATCTGGAAGCTTAAGCAAAGTGGGCTCAGAGGATGCACTGTGGGGTCAGAAATAGGCTACCAATTAGGGATGGAGAAAAGGATTGTGGAACAGCATTGGGGGTGCCTGCTGAGAGGAAGGAGCCTGAATTAGACATAGATCTGAGCAGCACAGTTAGGACTTGAGCACCAGGCTCTCAAATAAGCAAAGGAGAGTAGACAAAATAGATTTTCCCAATTCTTTTTATCCTGATCACCTTCTCCCCTTCCTCAGTGTCCCAGTATTTAGTCTTAACCATGCAATTTATTACTAGTGTCTACACTGCTGGTGAAGATATAGCTATAATCCCCTGAATGTGTACCAGACATTGTGCTAAGTGCATTTTGGCCTTAACTCATTGAATCCTCACAACCACATGACAGAAGTGCTATCACCTTCATTTTATCCCTTCATTTATTCAAGAATAAATTGAAGACCTACTATGTGCCGGGCATTGGGTATATTGTTTCTTTTTTTTTTTTGCGGTACGTGGGCCTCTCACTGTTGTGGCCTCTCCCGTTGCGGAGCACAGGCTCTGTATGCGCAGGCTCAGCGGCCACGGCTCACGGGCCCAGCCGCTCCGCGGCATATGGGATCCTCCCGGACCGGGGCACGAACCCGTATCCCCTGCATCGGCAGGCGGACTCTCAACCACTGCGCCACCAGGGAGGCCCCGGCATTGGGTATATTGAGTGTGCAGTGGTAAATAAGATATTTATGGATTCCTGGCTTAGTAGAGCTTGACATCTAAAGGGTGTGGCAAATTAAAGAATTGATTACAGAAAAGTTTGTATTTAATTAAATTGGTGATAACTGCTGCAAAAGTAAAATAGAAAGTTCTATGAGAGTGTACGAAAAGGAAATGTAAACTTCTCAGAGAAATTTTCCCTTAGAAAATAATATTGACGCAGAGACCTGAACCACGAATGGCAGTGAGCTGGTGAAGAGGCTTAGGGGAAGAACATTGTAGACAGAGAGAAGGGGAAAAACCAGAGGGTTCAAAAGCCCTGAGGTAAGACTGATGAGCACAGGGGTTCAGTTCAGATACCCTTTGTAGTCTTTATTTAGGTTGTGGGGCTTCAGTCCAAGGGCAAGGGAAAGCTAAGGAAGAAAGTAACATCATCATATTTATAGTGGACAGTAATCTAAGAGAGGAAGGACAGAATAGGCGGAGTCTAAAGACATTCAAGATGCAAATTCAAGCAACAGGAGCTGGTGATTGACAAATTTAGGGTGTTAGGAAAAGAGAGAGGGGTGTCAAGAATGACTCCCAAGTCTGGCATGAGAAACAAAGGTTCAAAGCAGTAACATCTCCTGTTGAAGATCATGCAGTGAGAGAGGGGATTGGGAAACCAAGATTCTAAAGCAGTTTACATTACTGACCATCAGTGAATTTTTGTGGAATGCTTATGAAAACGGCATGCCACACACTGAACCCTTGTTTTCTTTGAGGAAATAGTGACCACCGAGGTCCTTTGAGGTGATCAATTCAAGACTCAGAAGTGACAGCATGCTGTGTTGAATGGGTAGGACTTACTTGTTGTTTCCCTGTTGAGACAGAACCTGCGGCAAATGAATCACGGTTCATGCTGAAAACAAACACCTCACCCACGTGGAAGAGGCAGCCTGGTGGGGTGACGTGGTTGAAGTTCAAGAACCCTGGTTTGAATTCTAACTCTTTTGTCAATCAGCTTCTATGCTAAGATACAGGGTGTGGGGAGGAACCAAAGACTTAGCTATGTAAAAAGCTAACCAAGACCCAAGGCTCATGTGGGGTGGCTTGGGATTTCCAAGTTGGTCAGTGCATACAGCCAGCTGAAGAAACAAACCAGGAATTAACATTCAAATGAATTTTTACTGCACCTACTCTAAGCCATAGACAAAACGACTGGAAATTCCTGGAGCATACATTATCTCACTAAATCCATGCCACCACTAACTCTCCTCTTACTTCATTTTTCACATTCTGCCACCTCATGAGCTGAATGGAACACAGGAAATCATTGAGTCCACTCCACTCACTTACAGACAAGAAAATAAAAATCTGTAGAGTGGAAGCGATTTGCCCAAGGCCACATAGCAAGTTAACAAGAGGACAGGAACTAAGTTCCTAGCCTCCTAGACTCTTAAGGCAGGGTTCTTTCTGCTAGACAAGCCTATGCTTTCTGGTATTTATTCTGCCTGGTAATAGTAATAGTAATGTTCCTGAAAAGGATTTATTCATGCAACAAATATACCCTGAGAGTCTAATTTGTGCCAGACACTGCTTTAGCCTCTGGGTAAACAACAGTGAACAATATAGATGAATATCCAGCCTTCATGGAGCTTATACCCTAGTAGAGGGGGCAATAAACAAGATAACTATGTATAGTCAAGAGTATGTTAGATAGTGATGCATTTTAGGGATCAAAATTCCTGCAAGGTAAGGGTGTATAAAATATTGGAAGCAGAGTATAATTTTAGATAGAGTGGCCAAGGAAAGTCTTAACATGAAGATGTGTTTTGAGTAAAAAACCTAAGGGAAGTGATGGAGCTAGTAGCCTTGTAGGTATTCGGGAGGAAGCATCTTAGACATGGAAAGTGAGTGAAAAGGCTCAGAGTTGGGGTCATACCTGGAATGTTGGGGAACAGCAAGGTTGGCTGACCTGGAGAGAATGAAGGGGAAAGGATTAAGCTATGAGGTTAAAAAGGAAATGGGGTCCAGCCCATGCATGTCTGTATGAGTCAAAATAAGGACTTGCGTTTTTATTTTGATTAAAATGGGACGTCATGGTGATGGGGGAGCACTGAGTGACATTGGCTGCGCTTGTGTGCTGAAAGTAGATTAAAAGGGGGAGGGCAGAAGCTCATCAGTTAGGAAACTATTGAAATAATCAACACAAAATCTGATAGTGACTTAGATCAGAATGTTGGCAGAGGGTTTTGTGAAAAGTAATTAAATTCTGGATGTATTTTGAAGGTAGAACAAAGAGGATTTGCAAGAAGGCTGGAAGTGGGGAATGAGAGAGAAGTCAAGGATTATACCAAGGCAACCAGCGGGATGGAATTGCCCTTAACAAAGCATGTTTTGTGGGGGTGGGGAGAATTTCATGAGCTCATTTTTAGACATATGTTTAATTTTAAATGCCTATTAAACATTCAGGTAGAGATGTCAAGTAGGAAGTTAACTATGCGAATCTGGAGTTTGTGAGAGAAATCCGGGCTGGGGATATGCACTTGTCTGTGTAGGGGTGGTATTTAAAGCTAGGAGATGGGATGAGATCAACTGGGGAGTGAGCACAGATGTAAAAGAGAAGCAGTTCAGGGACAGAGCCCTGGAGCATTTCAACATTCCGATGTCAGGGAGATGCAGATGATCTAGCAAAAGAGGCCAAGGAAGCATCCAAAAATGTGGGAGAAAACCAGGTGAGTGTGGCATCCTGGAAACCAAGTAGAGAAAGTGCTTCAAAGGAGAACAGAATGAGCCCCTGTGTCAAAAGCTGCTGATGGGAAAACGTTAAGATTAGGCCTGAGACATGTCTAGTGGGCCAATGCAAAGGTCTTTCTTCACCTTAATGAGAAAGGGTTTTGCAAAATGGTTGAGAAGAAAGAAACCTGTTGTGGGCTGAACAGAGAACAAAAGGAGAGAAATTGAAGACCGAATTTAGGCACACCTTCCAGGAAATGCTGCTGTAAGGAGAACTAGTGAAAAGGGTGCTGTTGACAAAGGGAAAGATGGGAGTAATAACAGCATGTCTGTATGCTAACGGATCCGACAGAGAAGGGGGAAAAGTGATGCAGGAGAGAGAGGGCAGACTTGCTGGAATTAGTCCTTGCGTGGGTGAGAGGACCATGATGTTCTTTTCTGAACACTTCATTTTTGTCAAGTGGGAAGCAGGTCAGAAGCTGTGAGATAAGAAGGAGAAGGTGCTGGGGGTTTGAGAAGAAATGAGAGAGTGTGAAATAATTATTGAGGAGAGTGGAAAGGAGAACGGCCAGGGGGAACGTAGTATGATGGCAGCTTTAAGAACTTACTTAGTGATCGCAAGTTTAAAGAGAAATCAGTAATTGTGGCTGGGGTTTATTTTGGGGCCTTTCTTGTACACGTTCTACCCCTGAGTAGCTGAAGAGTTAAATTTAACCGTGACTGTAGTTCAGGAAAGCAAATGTGGTTAAAGGGTATGCATTTGGGAGTTCAGAACCTGGGGAAGGGAATTAAGCATTGTCAAAAGAGAATGAATATAATGATCATATAATATAAGCAAGATAAGGAAGTGAGTGAGGCCATAGGTCAAGGGCCTAAGGACAGTATAAAGCTGATGGGATCGGGCTTCCCTGGTGGCGCAGTGGTTAAGAATCCGCCTGCCAATGCAGGGGACACGGTTTCGAGCCCTGGTCCAGGAAGATCCCACATGCTGCGGAGCAGCTAAGCCCGTGCGCCACAACTACTGAGCCTGTGCTCTAGAGCCCGTGAGCCACAGCCACTGAGTCCATGTGCTGCAACTACTGAAGCCACGTGCCAAACCCTGTGCTCCGCAACAAGAGAAGCCACCACAATGAGAAGCCCGCGCAACACAACGAAGACCAAACACAGCCAAAAATAAATACATAAATAAATTTTAAAATAAAAAATAAAGCTGATGGGACCAATAGATTGCAAAAACAGGGAGAGTCAAAGATTGCTGGAGATAGGAAGTCCAGCAAATGAGCTTGGAATTTAGGAGGTGGCAAACAGAGTTGGAACTGAGATTTTGGTGGATTTGAAATTATGAGAACTGAGGAGGTCTAGGTTATGACCATGAGAGCGGATAGGTGAGGAAGGAATTGGATCGTTAGAGGAGAGGAGGTTAAGACATATAAGGACTACTCGCTGCTCCCTATTTTTTAAATTGAAGTGCTTATTTATTCAGGACTGGGGCAGATGTTACTACTGCTTACTGATACCTATTTCACCTCTATTTTTAGAAAAACGGAGAAAATTATATATACGTATACATATACATGCGTGTGTGTGTATATATGTATATGTATATATATGTAATTCATCTTCTTGATGTTAGGCATGGCCATGTGAATTGCTTTGGCTAATGAGGAGTGGGCAGATGTCTTATAGGTCACTAGAAGGGAACATTTATTTGCCAGAGTTTGATCTGTCAGTCTTACTTGTCCCCTGCCATGCTGAGCTTGGTAACATGAGTTGACACAGGAATAGTTGTCTCAGGTACCTGACCATGACGTGGAGAGCCGCTGCCTTGGAGACCCAGCTACACTTGCAGTGGACTTTGGGCGAGCAAGAAATTGTTGAGATGAGGGTGTTGTTTTCCAATGTAGCACAGCCTAGCCGAGGCTGGATGATATTTGCATCACTCTGTAGCTGTCCCGGTGCCAATGGTTGAGGACACAGAGATGAATAAAACCCCTTCCTTGCCCTCAAGATGGTAGGGGGTGAGGGACAGGGTGGAAGAGAAGAGGTGTCACACCAGGGGCAGTGAAACAGAGAGCAGCTGCAGAAGGGGTACAGAGGAGGCTTTGGAAACAGGCTTTGGGGGCACACGTTTTCTTGCTCTGGCTGGACTTTTGGAGCTCTCCACAATTAGGCCTTATTCTCACTTTTCTGACTCTCCATTTGAGTTCCTGGGCTCCATTCAACAAATCTGTATTGAGTGTCAGATACCATACTAAAAGTTAAATGTGGCAGTAAATGAAACAGACACCCTCTGTCCTCCTGAGATTAACAGTTTAGTGGAAAAGGATGTTAAATAATTAATTTATATCTGGAGTGAGTGTTCTGAAGGAACCATATACATCAGGAAACCCAACCTGGATTCACCCAGGAAATGAGCAGCAGATGTCGAGGTGCCATACTGTAGTCGTTGAAAACAGCTTGTTCAAGTGTCCTTATGTGAGGGAGACTATGTCCTGCTCAGGACACTGAAGGTGATCTGATGGCTGAGTAGGGAGACAGAGGAAGTGAGTGGCTGGAGGTGAGGCTGTAGAGGTAAGTGTGGGCCAGGGCCGGTCCCTGGAGACTTTACAGTCTAAAGAGTTTGGATCTTGATTCTAAAGACAATAGGAAACAATCTAAAGTCATATTCTTAGAGAGTAATATTCCTTCATTTTCATTTTTAAGATCACTTGGGCAGTAGAGTTCAGAATGGATTTGAAAGGAGTAAATGTAAATATGGTTAGAAATATAAGGAAACCTCTGTAATTGGCAGATAAGAGAAGGTGGCAGCTTGAAAGGATGGCTTGGAAGGGGTTGAATAGAAGTGGACAGCTACAAAGTATATTTTGAAAGCAAAATTCAATTTCACATGTGATTATAGTTGATACAAGAGGTAAAGGAGAGGGAAGATACAAGGATAATTCCAGTTATCTGAACAACTAAAGGGACAGTAGTGCCATTGCTGATAAAGGAAGGCAATTCTAGGTGGGTGTAGAAGAGGGAATTCAATTTGAGGCATGAAAGATCTTAAATCTTCAAGTGCACCCATCCCTCTTAGGAGAATACATTTCTCTGCACTTTGTATTTGCACCCATGCCTGTTTCTTCCATTTGGTTATTAAAGTTCTGAGAGCAAAAACCATATCTGATTAATCTCCCATGCAGTTGCCTACAAACAGGCTTGTAGGACTGAGCTGTGCAACAAACAAACACAAGGATATGCTGACCCAATGGGCAAAATGGGCACATCTGGTTCTTGGTGTCCAGATTGGGAGAAGCTGTTCACCTTGCCTCCACTCCAGGATCCATTCTTGGTTTCCTGGCCCCTGTATCACTGTGGCATCAGTGTAAGTTGTATGCAGGTTTGGTTCATCTGAGGTAAGCACATGAGAAGTGGTTGGTTATTTCTCAACCATCTGAACTATTTGTACTTCTTTGATCTGAAGGCTTCACCTGAAACCAGTACTAAATTTTTTAAAAAATTGTCTTCTTGGGAGATTTCTGATATATTCCATTTCATCAAGCGGGAAGTGTCTGGAGTGAGAACTCTGTCTGATAGCAGCTTTACCAAATACACCCTTTGCCTCCTTTAAGACCTTGGAGGTAAAGAGAAGAAACAGGTAGTTCAGAATGAGTGCATTTATCGTTATCTGTGCACTGTAGTTCATGGGTTTCAGAATGGACTAGTATCCCTTTGAAAAGACATATGCACCAAAGGATGACTTAAATATCACCATTAGTACAGCATTCTTCAGCTTAAGTCTTTGGTTCCTGCTAAAAGATAAATCCATCTCCCCTCCTCTCCACTTTCTCCTCTCAAAAATGCTAGGATAATGCCTCAGCTATTTGCATTCATTTGCACTTGAGTTCAAATGAGATTTTGAATCTTCCTTGAGCACAGGATTGCTTTAGGAAAACCATCTGGTGTTCTAGTAAGGGTGGTGGGGCTCCGAGTCAAACGTTTGGGGGCCTTGCACTCTGCCTTGCTCTGTGTGGCTTTGGGAAGCTAAATAAACTATTCTGGGCTCTAGTTTGTTATCTGTGAATGGGAGATTCTAATCCCCACTCTGCGTATCTAATTGATAGCTACAACATTTAATGGAGAGTTTTAGAACGCCTGTTCAAATCACTACTTCTCCTTTTCTCTAAGAAGTGTCCTCCCAATTTCCGCTAGCCAAGAAGCCAGTCTCAAGCAACTGTGTGTCATCTAAATGACTTTCCTCACCAGCCAAAGTTGGGCAGGCAGGGTGAACCCTAAATTTCAGCTGGACCAATCACATTGTCTCTTCCAGAACGTTAGAATTGTGATTTATAGATGACAGCTTATCTGTGCTGGTGGGCTGTGGGCAGCTGGGACTCATGGGGCATCCTTATGCTTTTTGAGTCAACTAAGGAGTCCCCAGATCAAGTTTTCAGAGACCCAGGATGAAGTAGAGGTGCCAAGAGGAGCAAGGACTAGAGACCAAGCTGTGCCTGGGTTCCTGAAAGCATTTCAGATCTTTGTTCTAGGCTTTTTCTGAGGTCTAGGGGTGACATTCCTGGCCTCAGGTTTTCTCAGGCATTCCTGTACCTTTGTAATGATTTCCCTCTTTTTGCCTAAGCTAGCACAGGCTGATTTCTCTTCCTTGCAAGCAAAATGTCCTTATCAGATTAATACACTGATGTAGGGAGCCACCAGGGCTGGAGGAAGGATGCCCTGTCGTGTGGAAGTGATTAGGTAGAAAAATAGCCAACTGGAAAGCCTGTTCACCACCACTGGGTTTCCATCCACTGATTAACTGAGGTCCCTAAAGTATCTCAAAACCTGCCAGTCTAATGACCATTTTTCCCTTTGACCTTTTTTAGCTTTCTGCAACATTCAATGTCTTAACCAAACCTTTCTTTTCTTTTCCTGTAATGGCATTTTTATTTTGTTTATTCATTTTTATACCTTACTGAGTTATAATTGATAAAGAATAAAAGGTACATGTTTAACATGTATAATTTGATGATTTTGGTACCTGTATACAGCTGTGCAACCATCACACAATCAAGACAATGAATACATCCATTACTCCTTAAAGGTTCCTGGTGTCCCTTTGCAATTCCTCTCTCTTCCCCTCGTCCCAGGTTCCCTGACAACCTCAGATCTGCTTTCTGTCACTATAGGTTAATTTGCATTTTTTAGAATTTCATATAAACAGAATCATATAGCATGTGCTCTTTTTAGAAACCCGTCCTTTGATAAATATTCAAGCACTTCAGCCCTGGGGATACAGCCAAGAACTGGACAGACATGGTCCTTGCCATCACAGAGAGGCAAGATTTGGTTTAGTCTACCAAGAGAGGCACATATTAAATAAATAATCACAATAAAGGCTGTTGTGTGTTTTCATAAGAGGAGAAGCAGTGATGGAGGTATATACCAGGGGGATCTAACCTCGGGGCTTATGAGAGATCTGAAGGTCTATTAGGAATAAGACCAATTAAAGGTACAGGGGTGGGAGTGGGGTCCAGGCAGAGGGCACAGAGTGAGAGAAGTTCAGCCATAGGGGGTGGGGGGGTGAGGTGAACAATGAAAGAGGTGTGTGAGAAGGTGGGCAGATCACTATTGCCCTTGGTCTTAAGATTCTCTTTCCTCCTCACTTCTGACCCTCATCCAACCTTTCCAACAGTTCTTTGTCTTCTTTCATTTCTTTGCCAGGACGTTTGCTCCATAATGGTTGAGGCAAAGAAAAATTAAAACTAGAGAAGGAACTGAATGACCGAGAGTCACACAGCTAGCTGGAACCAAGGTGTGGTTATAACTCAGTTCTCCGAACTCCACTTTTAATAATTCTGCACATCTAGATGGTAGAACAGAACGTCAGTTACCCAGGGCTTCTGAGCACCTGACACCATAGCAGACTCCAGAATCATAGTAGAAATCAAGGATGTGACACCTGTCAGAGACACAGGGTTGAAAGAAGTTGTTTCATTGACACATAGATGGCCCCACACCACTTAGCACTTGATTGCCTACAGTAAAGCCTGTTTATGCCAGCCCTTACATTTTTCTCCCATTTAATGAAGTAGTTAATGCTATAAAAAGCTATGAAAATATCAGTGTAAGAAAGCATGTTGCATAATTAATAATATATTCATATGCATGGCAGGGTGTTTCTGGCATACATATGCATATGTCATGAATTGAAACATAATCACTTTGTTTTACTGCCAGGGCATTGGCACAAGCCATGCTGTCTATATGTCAGTTCCCAGCCTGATTCCAGGATATATTACGTTGATCCAACAGAGGACCATCAAGGACTGGGGGTGGGGTACAGAGTGCTGGGCCAGAGAACTGGGGTGCTGACTGGTTTCCACACTCTGTATTAACTCATTGTGTGACTTCAGTTACTTTCCTCTGGGCCTCAGTTCCCCCACCTGTCAAGTTGGGAGTTGGACTGCATTGGTTGTTTATGTACAACAAAGGCAGCATATCCCTTTATTCAAACAAAATCTAAGTGGAAACTGATATGGAGGACGTAGAAGTAGACTCTCTAGTTAAGTTTGGAGCAGGGCCTTCCCTCCCGTTCACTGCTTTCTTACTCCATGCTCCTCTGCGCCCCTCGAGGAACTCTCCATTAACTTGAAAAGTACTGGGCTAGTGGAGCGGCTAGGCCAGGCCCGTGAGCCATGGCTGCTGAGCCTGCGCATCCGGAGCCTGTGCTCCGCAATGGGAGAGGCCACGACAGTGAGAGACCCGCGTACCACAAAAAAAAAAAAAAAAAAAAAAAGAAAAGTACTGGGCTAGATCATTGGAAAAGTCCAATGCAGTACGTTTCATTTCCTTTCAGGAATATCAGCTACAGAAAGTCACATCAGGCCATGTAATATGGTGGGGAAACCGGATGGAGAGTTGAGAGACTGAGGTCACTTGGGCTCTGTCCCCTGTTAGCACTGTGACCTCACATCTGTCTCCTCCTCCACCTGCTTGTCTTGCATTTCCTGCATACCTTGTCTTGCATACCTGTCAAGAAAGAAAGCCATCCTTGTCCCCTATTATCACATAGAGATATCAAATTAGATATTGTATATCAAAGTGCTCCGAATGTCAAGTGATCAATGAGAAGACAAAAACACTCTTTTCCTGAGGGTTAAGGATGTAGGCGCTGAAACCAACTGCTCTGCCACTCACTAACTATGTGACCATGAGGAAGTTACTTCAGCTTTCTGTGCGGTGGTTTCCTCATCTGTAAAATGGGCATCATACTATTATCTATGTATCAATAAATGATTGGGTTACTGTATCTATTACACTTCAAAGCAGTGTCTATGTGCAATAAGCATTCACCATTATTACTGTTTTTTCTTTAAGTATTATTATTATCAACATTGGTAGAATGCTTGAGGAGGCCTGGATTTTACCTTGAATGTACCCTAAATGCGAATCCTAAGCAAATGAAGAGGCCCACCTCAGAGAATTCTGCCAGTCACGTGAGGGAAGAGATCAAATGAAGCGTGGATATTAAAATGCTCTGAGGAAACAGCACATCTTTACAAATATCACGTTTAGATATGCCTTCCAAAAACAAACCTAAATGAAGCAACAGTATTGAAGAATGATCCTGAGGGTTAAATGGAGAAGATAAGAGATTTAACGGGACATTCAAATTTCCTATCGCAGTTTTGGTTGAAGCATGAAGAAAATAGGTGCTATGTTTTGAAGTAAGACTTGTACAAGATTTACAAAAATGAGATGGCAGGTAAATCATTTACCACCTCAGCCTGTAAAGTTAGAGAGGCTGAGGAACAGAGCACAGAGAGACTGAGCGAGGATTTTGGAGAAGAATGTTAGTGTTTTGTGAACCTGTCTGGCAAGGGGGAGGAGTGGGCAGTAGCCTGTCCCTCGCCTGAAGCCTGGGTAGAGGGGCTTTAAGATAAGACTACTCTTTGTTTTTCTTGGGGTGTGACAGATGGAGGAGTGGTGGGTAGGGAATCATGGCAGCAGACTGGTTATTCCTGAGAAACTCACTGGCCGGCTCCATAAATGGTAGAGCAAAGGAGAGGAGACAGAGGTGGAGATCAGTGGTCCCAAAAGGAGGTTCTCAGGGTAAAAGACCCCTGAACAGTCCCAGTGGACCAAAGGTGGGCCATGCGTGATAGACACTGGAATGGGGTCATCTTAGGCATTTCCAAGGGGACCTCTTGAAGAAGTGAAAAGACCTCACCCAAAAGAGGGTGGAGGTATACTGCCTGGTTCCCAGGGATTAACAAGGAGCTGTAAATAACAAGGGAAAACAGAGCATTAGCCCTCTTCATGGGAACTGTAGATGCCAGGTATGCGTTAATAAAAGTTCTCTGAACACACCCCTCCCCCTGCCACACACAAAGAAAACAGTCAGCTGTGAACATCTCCCAGACCCACAGAGTGCAACACCAGCTCACACAGAATCAGTCCAGCCAGAACTTCCCTGCTCACTACCCACTCCCGCCTCAAGCCTGAAGAGTCAGAAATCTTAGTTAGCAAAATGAAGCGAGGGCTGAAGCACAAGGTGGGGAAAGAGATTAGGAACAATCCATGATCTGTCCACCATCTGTAACCTCCTGCTTATAAAGTGTTTAAATTGGGTATGGGGAGAAATTTTGCTTTGAAATTTGAAATTTTGACTCTTACATGGGACTAGATATTTCACTCTCTGGATGGAGACTGTGCATATTATCTGGGAAAAGTATGAGACCACTGTATGGGCATGAGGAGCTGGTCCCCCTGTTTAATGCGACAGAATGAAACAAAAATATAGTTGCTTGGTGATAACATCTCTCAGACTATGATTTTCAAATGAATGGTTACCAGGTGCTGAACTACATGTTATGAAAGTCAGACCTCCTTTTGTCCCAAGGGATAGAAAAATTTATTGTTGTTGTTTTAATCTGAAAAAGAATGGAAAAAAAATCAATTTCAGCCCTTAAGCTGTGTAAATCATAAGGCTACTACCAAGATGTCAAGGACTCAGAATTAAGTTGTGAACTCAAGGTTATTCTGGAACAGAACTTGTATACAGGTTAAGTAGTTAACTCCCCAAATTATATAATTTTAGAGGGATTGGAGGTGTCCATCATATCTCCTACTCTCTGCTTAAAAGTATATATCCTTAATATTTCATTTGAGGTAAGAACTGTTCCTTTTGTTTCAAACCTTGGGTCTCTGAGTCAATGAACTTTCCTGTGGGTGAGTCACGCTTTGCCATTCTCAGTCACTTATGCCCCAGGCTAGATGGGCACAAAGCATTTCTGATTTCAGGCTTTGATGGAAGAGAAGGAGAGGTAGATGGTCCCTGTGTGTATGAGGGAAGTCAAGGAGCACCCATAAAGAAGGTAATATACAAGGTCTACAAGAAGGTTGCTCAGGCACCCTTCTAACTGACTCAGATAAGCTCTGCCCCCAGAAGCTTGCTATCATTCCCTCTACTATTCTTTGATTTTCTTTAAGCCATGATAGGAGAAGTTGAACTTGTATCATAGCATCAACATATCAGAAGCAAACCTAAAGATCATCTAGAATTAGGAAGGTAATCACATTTCATCTCACATGTTAATTCCCAAAGTGGTCCTGACAGCCTGGCCCACAGGGTGGAGGAGGATTATAAGGCCCTCTTCTTACTGAGGAAATCATGACGAGGTCTATAGGTGAAAGGAGGCAAGGGGGGCACACACTACATCTCGTTCCCAGCCTGATCTCCACAACCTGCACCCACCCAGAGTCTTCCCCTGTTACAAATTGGGTCCCGCTGCTTGCCACTTATAAAATCAATACTCACAAATGTCAATAGAAAGGAAAGTTGCCTTGAATCAGAATCAGAAAGTTTCCTTTTTTTTTTTTTTTTTTTTTTAATATATGACTAACCCTGCCTGGGTGAGGTGAACAGAGATAATGAGGGAGGGCTTCTCGTAGGAAATAACACTTAACATTGGGTTTTGATGTGTGAATAGGAGTTCTTAAGGAAGACAGTTCATGAGGAAAGCAACAGGCTTTGAAGTCAGAATGAAATGGGTTAAAATTGTGACTCAGTTGCGAGCTGCGTGAGCATAAGCAAGTCACTTTCCCTCTTTATGTCCGTTTTCTTACCTAGAAATTAGGGATAATAAAACAAATGCTGCTCCAGGGTTATTGTAAAGATTGGCCATAGGGCTTCCCGGGTGGCACAGTGGTTGGGAGTCCGCCTGCCGATTCAGGGAACACGGGTTCGTGCCCCGGTCCGGGAAGATCCCACATGCCGCGGAGCGGCTGGGCCCGTGAGCCATGGCCGCTGAGCCTACGCATCCGGAGCCTGTGCTCTGCAACGGGAGAGGCCACAACAGTGAGAGGCCCGCATACCACACACACACAAAAAAAAGATTGGCCATAGTGCCTATGAGTTGCTTGGCAGACTCTAAGTGTTCAATGAATAAGCAAAAATTCAGGACTTCCCTGGTGGCGCAGTGGTTAAGAATCTACCTGCCAATGCAGGGGACATGGGTTCGATCCCTGGTCCGGGAAGATCCCACATGCCACAGAGCAACTAAGCCCATGTGCCACAACTACTGAGCCCATGCGGCACAACTACTGAAGCCCGCATGCCTAGAGCCCGTGCTCTGCAACAAGAGAAGCCACAACAATGAGAAGCCCACGCACTGCAAGGAAGAGTAGCCCCTGCTTGCCACAACTAGAGAAAGCCTGTGTGCAGCAACGAAGACCCAAAGCAGCCAAAAATAAATAAAGTAAATAAATTTAAATAAATAAATAAGTGAATATTCTTCTTTGGGGGCATTCATGTAGAGAAGTCTGAGGCCCAGAAGGGTCTGCCATGTTTGGAACATAGAGGGAAATTCTGTGGGCTCCATCATGTTCAAGGGGCTCAAGTTCTTTCCTATCTCTTGCCCCAGCCCAGTCCAGTTCACTGTACTCATCATCCTGACCTGCTGATAATGATTCATTACAAATGGAAGCATCTGGGTTCCAGCCATGCTCAGTGTGGAGACTGGGCTGAGAGAGAGGCCAGGAGGGAGGTAGGAAGTTGGAGGGGAAATTGCCTGGGTTTGCTGGGCAATTGCTGGAATGCTGGCAATCTAGGGAGATGGTGGACTCAGCGACCTCCAAAAACCACCTCTGAAAATTCTGCTCCGCCATTAAAGTTTTAAAGGGAAGAAGGGAAGTAATCTCAGTAAATCGTTGAGATAGGGGGTCAGATTGGTCTCCATCCCCCAGCTGTGTGCAGGCTCATGAACTCCACGTGATCTTCCTCTAGATGTTATCTTGTTCACACAGTTTGGTCACACAGTTTGTTTGGGAGATTACTGAAGCGGAAGCGAGGGAAGAGATCTGGTCACCTGTCAATTACTTACTCATTTCTACTTCTTTGATCTATGGAAACAACTGACAATTTCGGCAAGATATTGTGTGATTAAAAGATTTGAAAGGTGTGCTTGGGCCGGAGATGACTAGAGCATGGGGGTGCCAGGTTTAAAAGTTAGTTACAATATAGCTTTGCTAAAGTGACAAGAAAAGGGGCTTCCTGCTGAGGGCGGTTTCCTGCAAAGAGCTGCTTATACCCCTTTTGCCTGTCTCTCCCCACAGCCAGGATCATTTAACATCCTGTGTCCTTCTCTGTAAAATGAAGATAATAGCACTCATGCCGTAGAGTAATTGTAAGATGTAAGCGAGGTAATGTGGGTATAGTGTTGACCTACATCTAACTTGCTGAGTCAATGGTGATTATCAAGTATCTCAACAGCTTTCCCAGATGAGATTTATTCTGATATTTCAGGTCATTTTAAGATGTTAAAAAAGGATTCCACCTGAGACACACAGCACCACACAGCTGTAAATTGCCAAGCTAAGGTTCAAATCTAGATCTTTTCTGACTCCAAAGCCTATGTTTTTTCTACTAGACTATTCTAGGGATTGAAATCTTATTCTTTGGATTAGTCTTGGAACTGGGACCCCATCTCTTGCCTGTCATTTGTGGATGATGGGTCTGTACTTCAGAGGCTCACCTGTTTCTGGAGCTGTTTTTACTGTTGATACCCTTGCACCCCATAAGGAAGCGCCCAGTGTTGACTGATGGCCTGGACTGGGAACTGTTGCGTGTCCTCATGACCTCAGAATACACACCTTCTGCAATGGACCTGTCCTCCCTGTGGCAGTGCCAGGGAGTAAATCTAGTCCACTCATTCAGTCATTATTTAAGGAGTCCTAACTACGGGCTGGGCATTCTACTTTTCAAGCAACAGTGAACAGTTATAGCCTGTACCCTAGTGGAGCTTATAATCTAATGGGAAGGCAGGCATTAGAGAAAGTCACACAAATATATAGTTGTCCCCCCTTATCTGTGGTTTCACTTTCCCTGGTTTCAGTTACTCGTGGTCAACTGTGGCCCAAAAATACGGAATAGAATTCCAGAAACAAACAATTTGTAAGTTTTAAATCTCGTGCCATTCTAAGTATAGTGATGAAATCTCGAGTCATCCTGCTCCGTTCTGCCCTGGATGTGAATCATCCCTTTGTCCAGTGCAACCTGCCCTTTAGTCACTTAGTAGCTGATTCCGTTCTCAGATCGACTGTCCTGGTATCGCACTGCTTGTGTCGAAGTCACCCTTATTTTCCTTAATAGAGGCTCCAAAGCGCAAGAGTAGTGATGCTGGCAATTTGGATATGCTGAAGAGAAGCCATAAGTGCTTCTTCTAAGTGAAAAGATAAAAGTTCCTGATTTACGAAATGAAAAAAAATGATATGCTGAAGATGTTAAGATCTACAGTAAGAAAGATTGTCCTATCGATGAAATTTTAAAGAAGGAAAAAGAACTTCATGCTAGTTTCGCTGTTGCACCTCAAATTCAAAACTTCCAGCCAGTGTGTGATATATATTTAGTTAAGATGGAAAAGGCATTAAATTTGTACAATAAGATATTTTGAGAGAGAGACCACATTCACCTAAGTTTTTTGTACAGTACATTGTAATCATTGTTTCATTTTATTATTGTTGTTAATCTCTTACTGTGTCTAATTTGTAAATTAAACTTTATCAGAGCTCCCTTGCCTCAGGGTTCGGCGCTTTCTACAGTTTCAGGCAGCCACTGGGGGTCTTGGAATGTATCCCCCATGGATAGGGAGGAACCCCTGTAGTTATGAGCTGTGACAATTGATATGAAGGAGAAGAGAAGTAGAGTATAACAGTGGAAGTGGACCTAGTTTGGGGAGTCAAGTTTTGAACCTCTCTTAAACCACATCTCTTTACTGACATTCTGGAGATGAGACGAGTACTCACCTCATGCTGGTGTTATTATACAAGGATTAAGTGATAGGATGAGTATACAGCACTAAGCACAGGGCGTGGCCCAAAGAATAATGAAAATTTAAAAATCAGTGATGGCTGCCATCATGATCATTGTTCATTTTATTCTCGCCTTCTATGGAGCAGGCATCTGTACTGAGACCTGAAGGAGATGGAGACATTCGGCAGGGATCTCTCATTTCTAACCTGTCTCACTTTCCCTCTCCTGCCATAGCCAGTTGGTCCTCGCATGGCTAAATCTCAGTACTATACAAAATAGGATACATTACTGTTCATTCTGAAGAGCCAAGTGAGGTGAGTTTTTCAAGATCACTAGGAAAGTCATGGGCTGAGAGCGAGACCTGTGTGTTAACCCCCTCATCTAAGACTCTTTCGATGTCTTCATTTCAAGGTGATATCTCAGTCAAAAACAAATTTCCCAAAGTTGACAAAGTAGATCAAGACACAACAATCTAGATTCCATATATGCAATGAGGCTTTAGGAATTTCTGTTTTTGATATGTTTTTCTTTCTGTTACAAAACCAAAGGCTCCAGTGGCTTGGACCATAACCAGCAAGTCCTGGTACCTGTGGTTCCATCAGTCTCCTGAACCCGGAAGTCCCTCTCCCCTGAATTTCCCCCCAGGAATCCTATCAGGAAAGTCAGTGCCAGGTGGAGAAGACTGAGCTGTGCAGATCTCAAATACCATTTGATGCTTGTTTTCAATCCCTAGCATCCAAACCAAGCAAACCAACGTGAAATGAGAAAGATAAAAGGATGTAAATTAAAAAGAGGGGGCCAGGATGGGAGGAGCTTGGAGCGGTAGCAATTGCCACAATTCAAAACGCCTGGTAGAGATACCATCTGCGCGGTGGCAGTGGCTGACCTTTCCCAGATTCCTTCTCAAACCCACCAGATTAAGCACGCATGTGGGCCTCATCTGAAGTGACTGATCACGGCCGTTCTAATAGTCAAAGGAATCCAAGCTCTGAATGAGACTCATTTATTCAAGAAGAAATACCAATTTTTTTTTTTTTTGCGATACACGGGCCTCTCACTGCTGTGGCCTCTTCTGTTGCGGAGCACAGGCTCCGGACACGCAGGCCCGGCGGCCATGGCTCACGGGCCCAGCTGCTCCGCGGCATGTGGGATCTTCCCGGACCGGGACACGAACCCGTGTCCCCTGCATCGGCAGGCGGACTCTCAACCACTGCGCCACCAGGGAAGCCCAGAAATATCAATTTTTATTCCTTGCAGCAGCTTGAGATCCAGTTCTCCTTTATCATCACTCTACTTAAGGAGGATGAACAAGCCATCTCACTAAACACACACTGCCACATTGCACAATGTCAGGGCGCCTCCCTGCTCCCCATGTTACCCGGTGTGAAAAACCACAACCTACCTTGCCTCAGGTTTTGCTGTTGTTCCATAGATCCTCAAGGAGTTTTGAGCCCGTAAACAGAGTAAACTTGGCTTTGTCAGTAGGTTCTTTCATGCTTGTATATTAGTTTGTTTACTCATTCATTCATTCATTCATTCATTCATAGAGCTGCTGAGTATCTACCTCTGCCAGGCTCAATTCTAAGCACAGGGGGTATAGAAGAACCCAAGAGGCAAAGTCATTGCCTTGCTACACTCATGGAGCTTATGTTTTAGTGGGCTTGGACTATGTAACTGTCTTACATTTACTGAATATGTTTTATCTGTTAGGATTTATGCCAGGTGCTGGGAAAACTAAAGTGAATAAGAACATGGACCCCACCATGTAGTGATACCAAGGACTCAAGCAGATCACTGTATTATTAAATGGCAAAGACAGGTCCAAGAGAGGGTTACTAACTTAGCAATATGAGGGGAAACGTCTTTAAAAAATAAAGTTTCTCGAAAGGACTTGAATTCATCTTTCTGTTTCATAGTTATTCATTTGTACGGTAAATAGTTGAATACCTCAAAATGCTTAGAAGAGTATCTGGCACACATAAGCCCTAGATAAACTGTTGTCTGTGTTAGTTTTAGCTACAGGCATAGTATTAGGTACATAGTAAAATGAGGAATACGAAACCTAGAGGCAGCTACACCTATGAGGAAAGTGAGACCAGAGAGATGAAGGAATTTTTCCAACTGGAAGCAGAATGCAAATCGCCAGACACCTAGTCTGGTTTCTCTCCAACACGATGCTGTTGCGCACGCTACGAGCAGTGCAGGGGAATTCATGGCAAAGGTCTCTATTTTTAAAAATGAATAATGAGTTTTTAACACGCTCTTTGTAGACAGGCCCAGAGAGCAAATGTGGCTGAATTCATCCTTTCTCAGCTGTATCAGACCTAGAAAATTCTGCTGGAGTAACGCTCAGGGAGAGAAAGCTTGGGGTTCTGTCACCATCTGTTCTAAGTAAATACCACTGCTGGTCTTTATTTAGCAATCTCTCTTCCCAAGATCTCCATGCTTGAGTTTAGAGGAAAAGGATACAGGACACAGGGCAGTCGGCCAACCTCGAGTGGGGGACTAGCTAAAGAATAAAACCAAGGCCATCCACAGTCTCTGACAAAACCACAGAAGTTGCTGATTACACCCTGGCTGGGGTCTGGAGAAACCTTGGAGAACAGAATTTCTCAATCCCCGCAGCAGAGAAATACGGTTTGGATATTTAAATCCAGGCATATCTTGCCTGCGGGTTATGTTTCCAAAGGCAAATATTGTTGAGCGAGTCATTCCGTCATGCTGTGCCGTGGGTGGAAGCAGGTTGAGGGGACCGGGACCAGAGCCAGGACTAGGGAATACAGCACAGAGGAGGCGTGGGGGTGTCAGGGAAGTGATGGGGTCAGAAGCCAGGCAAGCAAGTCACAATGGTTACAGGGTGAAGCAATGTAGGAGGGCCAGAGCTGGTGTGAATAGCAACCCACAGGAAATGAAGTCTGCAGAGTTTGGTGGCTCAACTGTCAGCTAAAGAGCCTGGAAGCTAAGACAAACCAGGCACAAGCTGCATGTTGACAGCAGCAAGAAAAGGACCACAGCATGGAGACTGTTTCTGACCCAGCCTCCTCTGCCTTGCATTTCTTTTCATCCCAGTCAGAGCCAACTGAGAGCCAGTCTAACCCACAGCCCTAGGATGTTACCTTTCAGCCATTGCTTGTTTCGGTTCCCGTGCATGCAAGAGTAGGGAACATACAGAGCTCTGGCTCTGGCATATTTATGATACTCAGCCTCAATGAAAAAATCTGCAAGGGGAGAGCTCTTAGTAAGAAGCGGAAAGGGAGCATTTGTTCATTCATTCAAATATTTATTCAGCGCTTTCTATGTGCCAAACTCTGTGCTAAGTACTGTAGATGAAATTGACAAACAAGAGCAGCCATGGTGTGTGCCCTCATATAGGTTTACAGACTTGTTGGGGAGAATAGACATTAATCCAATATTTATAAATTGAGAGAGAGAGAGAGAGAGAGAGAGAGAGAGAGCAGAGCGCCAGAGAGACACCACTGTGGTGTGTGCTCTGAAGGAGAAGTATCCAGTGCTGTCAGAGGGATATAAACTGGTTAGGGTGGTCAGAGAAGGATTCCTGGGGAAGTAACAACCTCAAGTTTGTTTAAAAAAAAAAAAAAATACTAGGGTTTGGCGGGGAAGGAGAACATTCCAGTTCTTTTGCTAATGGACTTTAGCAAGAGGGAGCAACATAAGAATAAATGCCTAGTTTATTTCAAAATTAAGTTTTATGCTTAACTAATTCATTCATTCTAGCACCACTATGTGCTAGATGCTGGGCAGAATCCCAGTTTAGAAGTTACAGACCCTGTCCTGAAGAAGATCTATTGAAAGAGGCCCAAACCCACCAAAGGTTTTTATTAAATTCCTCCTCCGTGCCAGATGCCTTCCCTTTGCTATTTAACACTAAGAGGTTGCTACTGTTATTCCCATTTTACAGATGGGGAAACTGAGATTGAGACAGTTAACTTACAGGGTCACAGGCCCAAACCTGCTAGTTACATCTCTATTGATTGCCAAGCCATGAACTTTTCATATAACACAGTGCCTCTAATCAGAACCCTGTATGAGAACTTACCCGGGAGGATTTTGGGTGTCAGCCTACTGTTCTCCCTTCAGTAAGAGTTCTATTTAGACTTGAACTGGGGGTCAACTATGGGTTGTGTGTGTGCAACCATAAATACGCGCAGTTTAAAATTTCCACTAAAAGTAATGTGTGTGCAGGCACGCGCGCGCGCGCGCACACACACACACACACAGGGATCATCTTTAAATGGTCCAGATATAAAAAGGGCATCCAGTCCTAAACCATGAGGAACATAATTTTAATCTTACTTTGTTGGCTCTGACTGCCCTTTAGGATCTCAAAAATGTGCAGGTCATCATAATAAACATCAGTTATCACAATATGGCTTGATTTGCTACTTAACAAACACAAAATGGAGTGTTACCAAGTCATAAAAATGCCAATATTTTAAACCCATCAAGGTGTCTAATTATCACTTTAATGAGTTTAAGGGCTTGTCAAACTGTGTTCCATAAGAAACTGAGTTCTACAAAAAGTCAAGATTTGGAACCAGAGGGGTGAAAAATTATATGTGGTCAAATAAACTTGAGGAACATTTTATTTTATTTTATTAACTTAGTTTTTATTTTATATTGAGGAATAGTTGATTTAAAATGTTGTGTTAGTTTCAGGTGTGCAACAAAGTGGTTCAGTTGTACACATACATATATCTATTCTTTTTCAGATTCTTTTCCTATAGTAGGTTATTACAGAATATTGAGTAGAGTTCCCTGTGCTGTACAGTAGGTCCTGTTGATTATCTATTTTATATATATTAGTGTGTATACGTTCATCCCAACCTCCTAATTTATCCCTCCCCACACTCCCCCTTTCCCCTTTGGTAACCATAAATTTGTTTTCAAAGTCTGTGAGTCTGTTTCTGTTTTGTAAATAAGTTCACTTGTGTCACCTTTTTAGATTCCACATATAAGTGATATCCTATGATATTTCTTTCTCTGTCTGACTTATTTCACTTAGTATGAACAGGGGTTTGTAACAGGGGTTACTCAAAGCTACTTGTTTCATGCAAAGGTAAACAGGCAGAGAGACTAGCTCTTCTTTTGCCCAAGATTATTGCCAATAATCTTGGCAATAATTTTTATTATTATTGCACAACTAGGACCAGAATCTGAGAACTCAGGAGAAATTTAAAGCATTGCTCTGACCCTTTTACATGTCCTTACTTGGACTGACAAATCATATTTTTGAGTGTGTTTAGGGAATAAAAATGTATCATGTTTAAATTCAGGCTTTCTTTTCATCCTCACTTCTTTTTTCTCTTTATTCTAGGGTCAGAAATGAAAATGGGAAAGCTCCATAAATAAGAGTTCTCCTAGGCTTAAAAAATAGAAAGGGAAGAAAGGTCTGATTTTAAGATTATTCAAACACATAAATAATTTGCTAGTATTGCCTGAGTTTTCCAGGGCATAAAAGCTTCCTGGGGCTTTTGCCTCCTGTCTTTTAGGTCCTGGTTACTGTCCATGGGTGTCAGAGTGGGCTGAGCATGGAAGGTGAACCATCAAAATCCTTGGTGATTTATGTAGAAACCCATTGTTTCTTCAGCTTGGCTACCATGGCATTTTTTTGCTCCAGACGCTGTGACTATGAAATGTCACTGTGGATACAGTTCAATATTCTTTTAAAAATATAAAAGCAACTGAAATGAAAAACTACCCAGAATCTCAAGCTCTCTTCAAGTCCAAGCTTTCTATATAAGGAAGCAGATTGATTTTGTGTAGGGCAATGTGCACGCTTGTCCCTTAAAAATAATCTCTCTTCCACTGCCTGATAAGGTGTCCAGAGTTCCACCATGAGGGAGGCATGAGGCCCCTGTTAGAACGACAAATATGAGCAAACAACTTAGTGGGGACAGTTTAACAGTCAAGGGATAACACAGATGTAAAGAAATGGAGTAGAGACTGGTGTGTCTAGAAATTTGCTCAGTATCACCTCCATACCCACCACATGCTAAGCATTCTATGTACACTGGAGTATTCTATCACACTAAAAAATGGATAATCAGAATGACAAGTTTGATGGAATCACATACAGGGATTTCACTTACTGAATTGAATTATTATGTTTATGTGCTGAACTAGAAAGATGGAATGAAATGCAACAGGGGATTTAAATGCTTGCCTTTGAAATGTGACTCTTTCACTTCACCCTCGGCATGTCCAGGAGTCAGTGTGAGCTCGAAGAAGTCCACATGGGTGTGGCAGGGGTGGGGCTCGGCCCCCCCCCCCAGTGCTTTCATGCTGGGAATAGCTTGATACACTAAGACACTCATGGGTAAAAGCACATATGTTTTCGTTCAGCATGGGAAAAAGCAGGTGAGAAAATGCTATTGTTGAGAACTAAATTAAAAGATTTTTAAGGGTAATTTTAACAGTTCAAGATTTTCTTCTAACACAGTGATTAGATGCTTAGCCCCATGTATGATCTGACTCTGTTGAATCAGCCATCATTGGTTTACATGTAACCTGATGTCCTGAATTGTTACTTGTATGATGCCACACAGCTGATGACACGAAGAACCAATTTCAAAGAGGGCCTGCCTCGAAGAGCCAATCCCAATCTTCTGTAACACGCTGATATTGAGGGGACACTCACCAAGGGTGGTAGAGGTTTCCCTCTGTCTAACCCATACCCACTCCCCTTTATTCCTTAGCAAGACATCCCTATATTGTAGGGGATGGCAATTTGCCCAGCTATAAATGTATGTTTCCCAGCTTCCTTCACAGATATGACTTATATGTGGAAGTCATTCGTTAGGACTTGAAAGGAATTGGACTTTCCTGGGAGCTATGCTCTTTTGCTCTTTTTTTGCTTCCTCCTTCTAGCTGCCTGGAATATTCACTTAATGTCTGGAGCTTCAACAGCCATTGAGGACCATGAGGCAAACTAGAGGGGAGCAGCCATTCAGTAAGGTGGTAAAACAGGGAGAAGAGAGATCCTGAGTCCCTGATGAGTGGGTGTCTATCTATCTATGTCCCTTACATGAGAGAGAAATCCACTCAAGTCTTATTTAGGGCAATGTTATTTTGGGGATCTGTCACTATCAGTCAAAAAGAATTCCCAAATGGTATACTACAGTTTTCATAACCACTTCTATTATGGATCGTTGAGCAAATGTAGAAGAAGAATTCAATTTTAGAGGTGGAAGAGACTCTAGTTTGATCCAACTGCTTTATTCTTTAGACTAGAATAATAAATGCTAGTTATTCATTCATTTAAAAAATTACCAATTAGGTAGGATATATCAAGTTCAGGGAAACTGAAATAAAGAGAAATGGTTCTTTCCTACAAAGAACTCACCACATAGCTGAGGGGTTCAGTAAAAATAAAACTTAAAATTCAGCCAGATAAGAGCTATAATGGAAGAATATACTAGGGTATTTTAGGAATATCGAAGTAGAGTATCTAATTCAACTTTGGAAGGGCTAGGTGACCTCAGGATGTTCTTTGAAAAGAAATGCGCCCAGGGACCAAGGCTCCAAGGAGGAGTAGAAAGTTAAATAAAAGGGAACCAACTGGCCAATGTCACATAACAAGCTCGTAACAAGGTCAGAGCCTCATCACCACGGTCTTAAATCCTACTGCTTTGTTTTTGCTATTATATCGATTATTAAAATGTTCTTTTATCCCCCTGTCTTGACTTTATCTATTTTACGGAACCAGGAGATGATCCTCATCTCTATAGTGAATAACCACACTGGTGAGCAACTGAGGCTTCAGGACAACTTGGGGAAAATATTAATGAGACAGCTTTCTAAAAATATAAAATTAGCTAAATTTTGATTTTTAAAAGTGTACATGTTCATTATTAAAAAGGGCAATAATTCAGAAACGTATGCAGAAGAAAGACCTGAATTCCCATCATCAGAGCAGGCCTGGTTTAAAATAACAATACCTCTTAACTTACTACTTTAATGTGTACCTATGAAAGGAAGGAAGAGACGGAAGAAGAGTATATTCTTACATGTTCTATTACCTGCTTTATGAAACATGCTCCATGAAATACGCTCAAGCATCATGAGAAAGTTCAAGCAGATAGATCAGACTCCACCCACCACCCCCTCAGCATAATAATCAGACTCCAAGCAGAACAATTGAGCTTTTATCTATTTTATTTGTTTACATATGAGATCAAGGGCTATATCTTTTTTTTTTTTTTTAGATGTTAATTTATTTACTTTTGCTGTGTTGGGTCTTTGTTTCTGTGCGAGGGCTTTCTCTAGTTGTGGCGAGGGGGGGCCACAACTAGAGAGGAGAGGCCCGGTGCGCGGGCCTCTCACTATCGTGGCCTCTCTTGTTGCAGAGCACAGGCTCCAGACGCGCAGGCTCAGTAGTTGTGGCTCACGGGCCTAGTTGCTCTGCGGCATGTGGGATCCTCCCAGACCAGGGCTCGAACCCGTGTCCCCCCGCACTAGCAGGCAGACTCTCAACCACTGCGCCACCAGGGAAGCCCCCAAAGGCTATATCTTAAAACTTGGCAGCCTAGATTAAAAGGCAGGGACAGGCAGACAAGTAGGCGGGCCAGTGCATTAATATTCCCTGAAATGATACCCTTCAGACATCTAAGGGCTGCGTAAGGAGGCAGGGCACCAGGTGAGGAGGGCTGGTGGGGGCAGCTGGAAGCTGAAGCTGGCTTCTGTGCCCTGACACTGAATTAAATCTCGGAAACAGAGTTTTGGGTGAAGTAGAAAAGAATAGCATTATTGTTTTGCCAGGCAAAGGGGACCACAGCAGGCTCATGCCCTCAGAACTGTGTGTCCCAACTCCCGGGGATTTGGTGAGGAGTTTTATAGCAATGATTCAAGGGCAGGGTTGCTGGTAAGTATCAGGGTGTGTTCGGGGCCTGCATTCCTTTAATCAGGCCTCAGGTGGTCTCCTGATGAGCTTCTGTGGTTCTCCAGGTTATCAAACTGTGACCTTCTCTCTGAAATGAAGAATGCTTTATCAAGTAGTTAATATCTTCCATTTGTTGTGGGGTTTTAGTTCTGTAGAAGAGCTCAAAGATATTGCTATGTGTATCCCTTGAGGGGGAACCAGGACCCCGCCCCAAAGCTGCATTATTGTTCCCTGACTGCTCCTCCCTTGTCTCTGCATCCCCTCCCTTCCCTGATTAGCAACTCTTTGAACCTGCCCTTTGGCTGGGGAGCCCCACAGGGTCCTGCTCCGTTTCAAGCCTCCTTCCATTGTCTGGAGAAATTCAACTCTGGTCCAAAGCAGCATATGTTACTGAATCTCCCTGTTTAGGAAGAAGTTGTATCTGGTAGGATACTTGTGGCTACAGGTAATGGAAACTCCATTTCACATTGGCTTAATAATGAAGACATCTATTACTTTATATGACAAGAAATTTATAGGCAGGGTTCAGAATTGGTTGATTCAGTGCAATCCAGCACCCAAGTTCTTTACTTTTTTCCCTTCTGATTGTTGTCCTCAGGCTGTCCCTTCTTGGTCTCTAGATGGCTTCCAATAGCAACTCAGTAACCCCAGAAAAGGCCATAAAGAAAAACCTATACCATACAAAAAGAGAATAAGTTCTTTCCTTCTGTCTGATCAGGTCAGTATAGGTCATGTGCTCACACCTGTTCCAATAACAGACCCCAAAGGAATACCAAACTCTGCTTAAACCAGGGATTTGCAAACTATTTCTGGAAAGGACTAGGTAGTAAATAATTTAGGCTTTGTGGGATGTAGTCTTTGCCAGAAAAATGCAACCCCGCCATCATAGTGGTAGGTAAATGAGCATGGATATGTTCCAATAAAACTTGATGTATATGAAAGGTTGAGAATAGGCAAATCTATAGTCATAGAAAGTAGATTGGTGGCTGCCTAGGGTTTCAAGGGGTGGGGGATGCATGGCGTTTCTTTGGGGGTAAAGAAAATGTTCTAAAGTTGATTGTGGTGATGATTGCACAACCCTGTGGATATACTAAAAGCCCTTGAATTGCACGCTTAAAATGGGTGAATTATACAGTATGTGAATTATACATCAACAAAGCTGTTAAAAAAAACTTCAGGGACACTGAAATTTGAATTTCATATAATTTTCACAAGTCAAGAAATACTATTCTTCTTTTGCTTTTTTCCTAATTATTTAAGTTGCAGAAACCATTCTTAGCTTACAGGCAGCTGTGGCCAGCCAAATTTGGCCCATGGGCCTTAATTTGCCAACCCTGGCTTAGACCAATCAAGATGCCCTTTCAGAGGTAGGAAAGGAATGTTCTTTCCAGAGTCAAATAGGGGAAAATTTCACATTTGAAAAAGTCAGGAGTCCCTTAGGGAGGAAGAAAAGAGAAATGGACAGCAGGAAGGCAAACAGCTGTGCTCTGGAGACAGTTTAGGAAACATCTCTTATTGGCCAAGCATGATCCTTGGGTGTGAAACCTTAACCCCAAGCACTGTATCAAAATATTCTTTCTAATCCTGCTACCGCCCTGGAGGAATTCTCATAAATAATAATTTTCTCCATCTCATTATATTTCTAATGATACATGAGCATCCTCACAGATGCTCCCAGGGGTCTGGGAGTCAAGGGTACCTTTCCTGTCAGAGTTAGACGTGCAGACAAATAAGCCATTTTGAGTCACTCCTTGTGGGTGTCACTGCTGAAACAAAGCTTCTGGGACTTAGGTCACTTGCCTCTGTGGCAAGTAATGTAAGAAACAACGACTTTTATTTTATTCCTTTGGCTTCTATTCTGGCTTTGGAATTTGCCTTCCAGAGTTTGAGAGGAAATGTGATGTGTGTTACAAAGATCACAGACAGAAATTCAAGAGACCTGGCCTCACGTTGCTTCATGACCTTGGGGCAGTCCCCTTACTTACTGGATAGACAAGTGTACGTAAGAACAATAAAGATAAATTGCTTTTCTGAGTCCAGAGGATGAAAAGATGATCCTTTCTAGTTTGGAGGAGAGAAGATGATTTTTAGAGCAAGAGCATGTGAAATAAGGCTTCAGGGAGTGGTGGTAATTGAGAGGTTGGAGAAGCGGCCTCAAGCGGCAAGAGGGTGACACTGAGTTAGGGTTCAGGGAGTGTGCTGGAATGCTGGAAGGGGAGGGGCATGGAGATAGAGCCGGAGGGGGGTAACGGGTGGCTCAGCGGAGGGCCTTCAGGAGGGAGTGGGTGATTCAGCCAGAGCAGGGCAGGGACGAGCCACGAGGGCCGAGGATGCTCACCTGTCACTTTGCCTGCTGCCCCAGCTGTGGCCCCAAATCTCTGCTTTCTTGAGTGCAAACCAGGAAGAAGCTCCCTGCCACAAATCCACGATTGCTGCATCCTAGTTGCAATTTCCCTCATGTTCCCTTCCCCACTAAGAAGGATGGAGTTGTCCGCTTTAGCGTATTACGGCAAGTTTATTTCACTTTAAAGTGAACGCAGTTGAGTCCATTGACTTCCTGAGGCTCCTGGTGCACACTTTGTACACTTTCTCACCGCTTTCCTAAGATAGCCCTTCCTTAACCATGTCAGCCAAGCAGGCAGGTGAACAGGAGGCTACGCAGTTTCCAAAGGGAGCGACCAACCTTCTTCCAGGACAGAATTTTCCAAAGGCAGTAAAGAACAGAGGACTTGGGGTGGGGGGTAGGGTGTTCCCTCAGGAATAATCAGAGGGGCCACTTTTCAGGCTAACAGGGAGTTGGGTACTGAGGAAATCGTACTAACAACCTCCCCTTAGAGATTTTCGCAGGGAAGCTTCCATTCTCAGCAACAGAGCAAGCCCTTTAGCCATCTAATTGGAAACAACTGTGGGTGGAGTGGGACGAAACCCTGGGGAGAGCAGGTGTTACCAAATGCTAATGCGCCCCAGGTGAGCCTGGGGGGAGGAGTCAGCGGGCTGCCCTATGCCTCCCAGAGGCTGGGAAGGACACGCTTTCTCTGCTCCTGAAAATGCCTGCCCTACCGGGGGTGACAGTGACCTGTGAACGTACCTTGAGAATTTCAATGGTTTGGTTTCTGCGTGGTCTCCTCTAGCATCCTCCTCAAGATGCCAGTGCCCTTTGAGAAACAGCATATGGAGGTGAGCCTGTGTTCAGTAGAGCAAGCCTTGTTGAAATAGCTGCTTAGGGTTTTTTTTTTAATTTTGTTTTATTTTTGGCTGCTTTGGGTCTTCGTTGCTGTGCGCGGGCTTTTCTCTAGTTGCAGTGAGCGGGGGCTACTCTTCGTTGCGGTGCGTGGGCTTCTCATTGCTGTGGCTTCTCTTGTTGAGGAGCACGGGCTGTAGGTGCGTGGGCTTCAGTTGTTGTGGCACGTTGGCTCAGTCATTGTGGCTTGCGGGCCCTAGAGCGCAGGCTCAGTAGTTGTGGCGCAGGGACTTAGTCGCTCCACGGCATGTGGGATCTTCCCGGACCAGGGCTTGAACCCGTGTCCCCTGCATTGGCAGGCGGACTCTTAACCACTGCGCCACCAGAGAGGCCCTGCTTAGGGTTTCTGAACCTCAGTTTCTTCATCTGTAAACTGAGATAAGTATAATCTTTCTCCTGGGATCGTTGTGAGGATGATGTGAGAGGTGTGGGTACATGCCAGCCATATTCTATATGTCTTTGCACGTATTGCCTTATCTAACCCGCACTACTGCCCTAGAGGCAGGGACGATCAGCATTCCTGTTTTAAAAGTGAGGACACTCAGGGGCCTCCCTGGTGGCGCAGTGGTTGAGAGTCCGCCTGCCGGTGCAGGGGATACGGGTTCGTGCCCCGGTCTGGGAGGATCCCATATGCCGCGGAGCGGCTGGGCCCGTGAGCCATGGCCGCTGAGCCTGCGCGTCCGGAGCCTGTGCTCCGCAACGGGAGAGACCACAACAGGGAGAGGCCCGCGTACAGCAAAAAAAAAAAAAAAAAAAAAAAAAAAAGTGAGGACACTCAGTACCCAGATACACGGCAGGGTTGAGATTTGGACCCAGGCAGCTTGACTTCAGAGCCTGATCCCCATGCTGTCCACCACAGTGCACCAGTAAGGCTCAACAAATAGAGGTTGGATTCTGTCAGTGTGTACAGCTTTATAAAATCCCTTTTCTTTGTGTCAAAAGGCTCCCAGACTCTGAAACACCCTGGGGGCCTAAGAAGAGAAAGGGAGAAAGAAGAGAGGCAAGGGGCCACGTGCAGGAAGGAAGGCTCTGCTGCTTAACTGGAATTGGGCTGGACCAGTCCTGTGTGTCGTGAATGCTCCCAGCTGGGTGTGCACGGCACTGCTGCCTGCTGGGCCAGCCAAGACTCACACCCCATCCATGGGGTTGGGCCAAGACCCAGGAGGCACAGGCTGGACTGGGTAGCCAGTAGGCTTCGTGCCAGGTTCTACTCTGATACGCTTCGGCTTGGAAAAGTCATCAAACCATTGTGAGCCTCCATCGTTCTATGAAAAGGGGATACTATGATCCTCCGTGCTTTCCCTCATAGTAAGGTTTTCTGTTTGTTTATTCATTCTCTTATTCACTCCAGTTCTACTGAGATGTAATTGCCACATAGCTCTGTATAAGTTCAAGGTGTAAGCATCATGATTGGATTTACATATATCGCGAAATGATTACCACAAGTTTAGTTAATATACATCATCTCATATAGTAAATACAAAGAAAAACAAAAAGAAAAAAATGTTTTTTTTCCTTGGGATGAGAACTCTTGGGATTTAGTCTCCTAACAACTTTCAATTTTCTGATACAGCGATGTTAACTCTAGTCCTCATGTGCATTACATCCCTGCTACTTATTTATCTTGTAACTGGAAATTGGTACCTTTTGACCACCTTCATCCACATTTCCTTCCCCCAGATCCCTGCTTCTGATAACTTCAAATCTCTTTTTCAGCCTCCCAGGTGTTCTTGGTCAGCTACACTCAGCAAGAGGCTGGGCTATGACTCAGCTCCCCTGCCTGGGCAGGGTCAGACCAAGCTCCAGTGCCAGCACATCTTCTTGTCTGAGGATCCGAATCAGGCGGAGCTACTCCTTGCCGAGTTCCCTGGTCAGACTGCACCACTGTCTTCGTTCCACAGATGAGCAAAGCTGCCAGTTGGGACAACTATGTGGGTGATGCAGGTAGGAACTTGATCTGCCAAGATCCAAGTGCTGGTTGTTTCAAGCCCCTCCCGCCTTCTTTGTTACAATCAGATTGCCAGTGGTCAAGCCTCCCAGACTCCCCGACAATGTCTGTGGGTCGAGACCCGTGTAAGGCTCCCAAGAAGCAACCCACAATGCTGGGGAAGCTGGATGTCCACGCTGGTATCTCTTTCCACTGGAGGAACCAAAGGGAGACCTCTCAGTGTGGTGCTGTGCTGGCCTGGGGGATGGGCCCTGTGGTCAGCATGTAGCCGTTCCCCTTACCTTTCTGATGTGGTCTGTCTTGGTCTCTGTGATGCAGGGGGTGCTTTAGCCGCATCCCCATGTTCTCGGATTTTTTCAGTGGTGTCTTGTCCATGCATAGTTGTTAGCTGGTCTTCTTGTGATGGGGAGTAGGGTCAGGAACTACCTATGTTGCCAACCTGATGACGTCCAGTGACGTTTTGAATGTCTAGTGCCAATATGGAGGTGGGGAAGTATTACATTAGGAAAGCACAACATTCATCTGAGTAGAAGGAGAAGGACAGTTAAGTTTAATTACCCAGCTCCTTTATACATTTATTCATTCATTAAATAAATATTGACCCAGTCCCGATGCTGAAAATTTGGCTTCTATGCACTGGTGCCGAATCGAATCTTGAAGACAGAGTTTTGGGTGAAGTAGAAAAGAATAACTTTATTGCTTTGCCAGGCAAAGGGGGCCACAGCGAGTTCATGCCCTCAGAACTGTGCCTCGCAACCCAGGGAGATTTGGTGAGGAGTTTTATGGCAATGGTTCAAGAGCAGTTGTTCCTGATAAGGATCAGACTGTGTGCAGGACCTTGATTCCTTTGATTAAACTGGCTGCAGGTGGTCTCCTGATGAGCTTTTGTGGTTATCAAACTGTGACCTTCTTTCTGGAATGAAAAGTGAGTGCTTCAACAAGTAGTTAAAGTCTTCCATTTATTGGGGATTTTATTTCTGCAGAAGAGCTCAAAAATATTGTAATGTGTATCCCTCGAGGGGGAACCAGGATCCTGCCCCAAGGCTGCATTATTGTTTCTTGACTGCTCCTCCCTTGTCTCTGCATCCCCTCCCTTTTCTGATTAGCAACTGTTTGAAACTGCCCTTTGGAACTCAGGGAAGGTTATGGAGGCTGAACAGAAAGGCTCTTGTGCCCAGGAAGCCCACAGGGTCCCGCTCGGTTTCAGTACTCACTTTGTGCCAAGCCTAGTGTTAAGGACAGTGGTGACATGAGCAAGATAAAGTCCCCATGCTCAGGAGTTTCATTCCAGAGATAGATATGCACACAGAGTGTGACACATACCCTCCACAGTCATGTTATAAAGTGCTCTGAGAACAGAATTCCGACAGCTGGATTGGTACCGATAAACCTGATTCTCTTGAATTCATCTAGTCATCATTTGTGCTATACAGGAAATGAGCTAGTACTTTTTTTTTTTTTCAGTTTATTTCATGATTTTATTTGGATCTTGGATGAGCTGGTACTCTTAATTAGAACCCATTTCCATGTTCTTTGGCCAAGAGGCAGAAAAGCAAAGAAATAGAGATAACACCGTGAATTTAGTTTAGTCTTAACACTTTTTACAAAAGGGCTGGAGGGCAGCCCACCCTCTGTCACGTTCCCCAGTTACACGTCTGTTTCTGGGAAATGGTCATAGCCTTATTAGTCATTCACAATGGACCAACTTTGGAGGATCCCATAGGTCAGACATTCCTAGTCTTACATGTGAGGACCTGGGGCCCACTTGGACATGCCCAGGGTCAGGTGAGAAAGATGCATTATACTCATTGCACAGGGTGTTGCATCTGACCTCTTAGACAGAATTGTTAACAAGCAAAAGGGTTTGAAAGGTTTATGCTTTATAAACTAAAATAGGCAATGTAATCAAGTTCTCATTACTCCAGCGATGTGACAGTTGAATCCTGATGAGGTGTACGAACTATGCCATGACCCTGGGTAATAGCAGGTCTGGGGAAATGAAACATTCCCCTGAAGGGTCATATGAGTCAACCTGAGGGCATCAGGTTAGAGCTTAATACTGTCTCTTCAACCAGTGACACAGACTCAGGACCTGGAACACTGCTACCATTTGCCCAGAGCATGGCATCCAGATATGATTTCCTCCCCAGAATGGCTGCTTGAGTTCAATTCCCTGTTACCATCAACTTTATTGTTGAGTAAATCAAACTATAGCAGTGAAAGCCCAGTCTAAATGACTATATTTGACAAGGAGAAGGTATAATGACTAATAGTCATTGATTCAACACATGTCTGGATTCCTCTCAGGTGAAGAGCACTGTGGGAGGGACTGGGGATACAGTACTGAACAAAAAGGTCCTTTTGACCTCATGGAACCTATATTATAGGGAAGGGAGACAAATAGATAAACAATTACATACTTTGGCTTAAGCCAGTGAGTGATAAATGTTAATAATGAAAAATTGAGTAAAAATAGACCAATAATAAGGAAGAAAGTTGTCATTTTAGATATGTGATCAGAAATAGCCTCTTTAAGGAAAGATCATTTGAACAGTATCTGAATGAAACCAGGCATGAGGTAATACCTGGGGGGAAAGCTTTCCAGGCAGAGGAAACAACAAGTACAAAGGCCCTGAGGCTGGGGCAAGTTGGGATTAGTGTTCTGGCAAAGGAAAAACGGCAGAGTGCCTGGGATAGAACGAACAGAGGGAATAGAGGTAGAAAATGAAGTTGGAAGGATGGTCAGAGGCCAGACCTTGTAGGGCTTTGAAGATCATGGTAAGAACTATATATGAGTGAACTGGGAAGCCAGTAGAGGGCTTGATCTGCGGAATGGCATGATATGATTTACTTTTAAAGGCTCACTTTAGCTTCTGTGGTGGGAATAGACTGTAGCAGATTTAAAGTGAGAGATCAGTAAACTACAGTCTTCCTGAAGTCAGGTTGGATAAGGGTGTTGAGATGCATAGGTGGTGTCTGCCATGGGTGGGTAGTGGGGGTGAATGCAGGAAGGTAGGTAGCACCTATGCCAGTGTCTCTACCTTGGGAGAAGGTTCAGGTTCGGCAGTCAGACTACCACTTCCTAAATGTTTGACCATGTGCAAATCACTTAACTTGGGTGTCAACTGCTTCATCTGTCCAGTGGATAAAAGCATCTCTCAGGGACTTTTAAGTATCACAAGAAATACTGTGCTGTATGGCACATCAGTGTTCCATAGCTGTGAGCCGTTGTTTATTTCACCTCTCAATTTACAGAGAAGCACACTGAGGCCCAGAGAAGAGCAGGCTTTGCTCAACCATCCAGGTTATTACTGGCAAGCCCTGGACCAGATGCCTATCTTCGCATTCCTGAGCAGCCCTGTGTCAGGATGGAAAAGAGGGAGGGGACTGTGAGGCCAGGGAGGATTAGGGATGGCTTGGAGAGGCATTCAAACTTGAATCAGGCCCTTTTCCCCCAGCCCTCCTCTCTGAGGGTGGAATGTGGGAAATTACGCAAGAATGGGTATAGCACAAAACAACTGCTCATTCCCCACGCCTTTCACTGGTGACACCTCAAGATAAGACATCAGCACGGGCACCATTTGCTCAGGAGCTTCTCACTATGTGGGTCTTCCCATCCATCTGTTTTCTGTATGTTCTTTATGCTTATACCAGGCCTCCACCTCTGTCCCGAGTTAGAAGGAGAGGTTTGACGGCCCCTCCCATGCCATGTGGTTGCCTCTTCCCAGGCTGTGTGTGTGTGTGTGTGTGTGTGAGGGGTGGGTGTGGGTGGGTGGGTCCCTCATCCCTGAGTTCCCTCACTGGTAACTGATTGCCCGAATACACTTCCTCAGATCATAGCATGCTCGTCCAGTCTGCTCAGTGCACACATGAGACATGGAGGCACAGAGGCCAGGGACCCAACCGAGGTCACACGGTAAACTGGGGGCAGTGCTAGGACTAGACCTCAAGTCTCTTTATTCCTAACCCAGTGCTCATGCCTTACCCCATTGTGTTGCACGATGGATGACTCAGTCCTCTTTTCATCTTCTGCAAAGATGGAACAGTTCAGATATAAGGAAGGCTTCAGGGAGTGATGGAGTGAGGGCAGCGCATGGATACAGCAGGAGAGAAATCATCTTCCTGAAGCCTGAAAGATGAAGTGACTAGCTGTCTCAAGTGAGGATAAGCCCTACCGTTGCTCTCAACCTCCTCTTCCAGTTACCTTCCGTCCTTGTGCACCAGTGACACATAGCCCACGGTGCCTCCTCTCTCTCCATGAGGGATGGCATGAGAGGTCATTTATCCTTCTCTCCACTTAGTACCAGGACCATCTGCAGATGGATCACTAACAAGGACTGGAAGGCAAGTTGGCAACAGCCCAGCCAGAAGAAGAAGAGTGGAGTGTCTGAAAAGGCGGGGCTTTTATCTCAGAGGCTCCCCCTTCCAGCCCTTCCCAGCTGACAAGTCATGTACACGTTTCAAGCTTCCAAGGGCTCCTCATAGGTCAAGCAGGAAGAAAAATGCCCAGCCTGCCAGAAGCTAGGGGCTAAGCCAGAAACTACGTGCCCACAGGAAGAGAGTTAGGGACAGGGTGAGCACATGAAAATAGAGGCAGTAGAGGAGCAGGAAAAACTAGTGGTTCAGCGTACAGCTCTGTGCTCACCAGGCCAGCATTCTTGGGCAAGCCGGGCGTGCTTTTGTGCCTCTGCTGCATCGGCTGAAAATGGAGATAATGTAGTACCTACCTCAGAAGGCTTTTGTGAGCCTTGTTTAGGTGACGATTATAAACTATTAGCCACACGGCTACTGCCACTATTGTTATTATAATAACAGTAGGTGGGGATCATTCTTCCACCTGTGATGGAAATCAGGAGGAAATTTGCTCCCTCTTCAATGCTCGCTACAGTGCTTCTCTTGGGAGGTCTTCTGCTATCATCCTCACTCCTGCAAATGAGAAACAGAAGTATCTCTCCTTTGAACTTCCTTAACACGTTACTACCACAGCTCCAGCACGTACCACTACTATGTGAAATCATGTACAGCTGGCTGTCTTTTTTGGTGCTCCTTGAGGGCAGGGTATACTCTTTAAATCCTAGTCCTGGTTTCTGTGAGCCAGAGAGAACTAGGTCTGTAGACACTGGAGTCAGACCAACCAGGCTGTACTCCTTCCCACCTTGATGGGTCTTGGGTAAATTATTGTCAGAGTGTCATTTTCAGAAAGAAGAAAAAAATATGACCTGTGTACAAATATACAATGAGCACACATTAGAGATTTAATATCTTATTAAAGAAAGGATCAGCAGAAAGATACAGTTCAGCCAAAGAAGGATCTGACAACTGGCATCTAGTCGCTAAAAAACAAAAACACTGAAATAAGATGGCTAAGTTGCATACGAAGGTAGTTCATGCCCTACAGGGCAATAAACCATAACTTTCAGGGTTTTCTTTCCTATTGGACAAAAATCACTTGCTTCCTGCCAGCCAAAAGTCATCAGTAACTTGTTCACCTTCTACAAATTAGCATCTAACATGAAAGAGTCTGGGCCAACTTAATGGTAAATCATACGAAGTACATTCCCCTTAAGAATCAGAAAGACCTCGGCTAGGCCCGTTGGACAATGCTCTAATACAGAGAGGACATGAGGACATGAGGTTGTCTTTTTTCCTCATTTCCAAGTTTTGAATACTTTTTTTTTTTTTTTTTTTTTTTCTTTTTTTTTTGCGGTATGCGGGCCTCTCACTGTTGTGGCCTCTCCCGTTGCGGAGCACAGGCTCCGGACGCGCAGGCCCAGCGGCCATGGCTCACGGGCCCAGCCGCTCCGCGGCATGTGGGATCCTCCCGGACCGGGGCACGAACCCGTATCCCCTGCATCGGCAGGCGGACTCTCAACCACTGCGCCACCAGGGAGGCCCTTGAATACTTTTTAATCATTATTAACCTCTCTAAGCCTCAGCCTCTCAGTTTGTCAAAAGGGGGTAACGATATCTATGCCCCAGGGTTAGTTTGGTGATTAGTGAGACAAGGTACATAAGGCACCCAGCACACTGCCTGCTGTGTTAAGTGTTGGCCCAGGACTAGCCATAGATTAAGGTCCAAGCTTTGGAAGGAAAATGACAATTGAGTATCTACTGTGTGTCAGACACAACGCTGTGTGCTTTATATATGCTTATATATATTCTGTTTACCCTCAGAACAGGCCTGTCGGGTGGTATTATTTAGTCCCACTTTATATGCTAGGAAGCTCAAATTACCAGGAGTTAAGTGACTTGCCTGAAGATCTCAGAACTAAGGAGTACAGAGTAGGTCTCTGATTCCAAAGCTGTTTCCATCAATGTTGCTGCCTCTTTAAAAGACAGAAAAAAAAAAAAAAGAAGAAAGAAAAAGCACAAGCCAAAGATTTTCAAAAGCATTTGCATTGAACTCGAATTGGATTTGGAAACATTTATTCATTTTCCTGTTATTCATCCAGGTTTTGTTCCTTCCTTCCCCCCTCCCCACCCTCTCCCACCCCTAAGCCCAAAAGGTTTTTTTTTTTTTTCCACCATTCACTTAGCACTTCAAAGTGGGAAGGATGTGCCTCTGAGTGCAACATTGTGCTGGCAAAATGACACTCCATTTTCCAGGAGCCCTGACAAAGCCTTTTGATTTGAATGTCAATGCTGTGAGTATGATTAAAAGTAAGATTCACTTTTACATTCCCCAGCTGCAAAATAAGTTGTACAGTTCAATTAGTTTGCCATGTGGCTGAGGATACAGACCCTAAAAGTTGCTATGGTGACGCGACTAATGAGAATGGTGTTGGGACCGGGGATGGAGCCCAGTGAATTTCCAAGTACTGAAACCAGAAAGGTTACAGGTTGGGAGGATGATGCAATTGATTTTTCTTTAGAGCCTCCTAGAAATGCTGTGTTTCCACGTGATGCTTGGGCTCTCCATACTGACATGTGAAAATACGTCTTCTTGGAGAAAGAATTAGCCACAGGCAGGGATTTTAGTCGGTTTCTCTCTCTCTCTCTCTCTCTCTCTCTCTCTCTTTCTTTTTCTCTCCTCTGTCTCAAATCATTTGCTGTCCTGTGACGTGAATTGGGATCTGGAAAGAATAATCTAGGAAAAATGTCAAGGCCTTATCATTTTTCTATTATTGCCTTAGGCCCTGTCCTCTCATTTCGGGTATCTCTTGCTCCTACCAAGGAAATCTCCTTTAGTTCTTGGCAGTGCCCTTTCGATAGCATGTTCCTCCTGGCCCATTAGCAATTTGAGCAGACATCTGAATGAAGTCAGGGAGCAAGACATGTGAACATCTGGGGGGAAAATGTCTCCTGTTGATTTCCTTCAGGGTAGTTTTCAGCAAGTGTCCTCATTTGTTTTATTTTCTCTATTCTGTCCCCTTCACTGAGCTCTAAATCCATGGTGGCAGAGACCATATTTATTAGTTGACTGCTGTACTTCCCTTATGGTACCCAGCCTAGAGTTTGGTGGTAGTAGGCATGCACTAAGTACTTGTTAATGGAATGATTGCATCTGAATCTGAATCCCGACTCCTGCTGGGGTTTTGGGGAGACCACTTTATTTTTGCTAGACACAAATTCCCTCTTTTGTAAAAACTAGGGGTGACCGGCTTCCTCTGCATACCTTTGGGGTTGTGGCACGGAAACATTAGTAATAGACATGTAGGAGTTTTTTAAATGGTAAAAATAAAAGGGCTTTGTAGAAATGAAAGCCCTTTGATTGGGATGGATGGCGCCTTTTGCATGCATGGGTATGTAGAGTAATTGCAGAGCCAAGCGAAATCCCCTTTTGCACAAGAACTGACTTGAAGGTGTGCACAGCATGAGGTGATCAACATATAGTACTCATTACCATGGCCCCGGAGAGCCACACTGGCAAGATGTTGCCTTAATCTCTCTCTCTTTTTTTTTTTTGCCTTAATCTCTTTTGCAGGAGTGTCGTAAGAATTCATTAAGGTTGGTGGCGTGCTTTGCTAACCTCAGAGAACAGGTGTGACAGGAGTGTAAACTTATATTATTAAAACATGAATTGGGTTGTTTTCTGGATGACTGAAGCAGGGAAGGGGGTGAAGGCAATTTCAAAAGGTGCTTTGCAGTGGCTGGTGAAGAGTGAATGTGGAATTTGGCTACTGCCCATCCGCTTCTTCCTGCAGGAGGATGCAGTCTGTACAGGGAGGCAGGTAGGAGACAGTGCTGCTAGTGGGGCAACGGGGTCCCGACGTCATAAGCTACTAGTCGAGGAGCCTTTGGCAGAGCACGCACTTTCCTGAGGTCTCCACTTCCTCCTGGGACAATGGAAACACTTTCACATCTATTCCACAATAGATCTTCCGGCTGTCAGTTGGAATCACATGGGAGAAATGAAGGAGGTTCTTTGGTCCAGTAAGGTAGATAGAGTTTGGGTTTAAGATTAAACAGGTGGGACTTCCCTGGTGGCGCAGTGGTTAAGAATCTGCCTGCCAATGCAGGGCACATGGGTTTGAGCCCTGGTCCGGGAAGATCGCACATGCTGCGGAGCAACTAAGCCCGTGCGCCACAGCTACTGAGCTTGTGCTCTAGATCCCGCGAGCCACAATTACTGAAGCCCACGCGCCTAGAGCCTGTGCTCCGCAACAAGGGAAGCCCCCGCTATGAGAAGCCCGCGCACTGCAAGGAAGAGTAGCCCCCGCTCGCCGCAACTAGAGAAAGCCTGCGCGCAGCAGCAAAGACCCAACACAGCCAAAAATAAATAAACAAACAAATAAATAAATAATAAAAAAAGATTAAACAAGTGCCTTAGGACCTTACTTCTGAAAGCTTTTAATAAGTACCTGTCAGTCTTGTGTGGGAAGAGGTGATGAAAGGCAGATGTGTTCTGTTTTTTAAAATTATTTTATTATGGATTGAAATTTTTTTTTTTTTTTTGCTGTTAACATCTTGACAAGTAGAGTTCCTTGACTACTTTGGGAAATATCAGACCTAAAAATGGTGTCTTAGGTGACTGTCCATCTGTAAGAGTCACTCAGGGCAAACTCCCAAGATACTACTATAATTTCAATTATAGTTTCAGGTAACATTTAAAAAAAACTTATTATTTGCCTGCATCAGATCTTAGTTGTGGCATGCAGGACCTTCGTTGCGGCATGTGGGATCTTTCATTGTGTCTTGTGGGCTCTTTGTTTTGGCATGTGGGCTTCTCTCTTGTTGTAGTGCATGGGCTCCAGAGTGTGTGGGCTCAGTAGCTGCAGCGCACGGGCTCTCTAGTTGTGGCCCTCAGGCTCTAGAACCTGCGGGCTCCGTAGTTGCAGTGCTCGAGCCTAATTGCCCCGTGGCATGTGAGATTTAATTCCCCGACCAGGGATTGAACCCGTGTCCCCTGCATTGGAAGGCGGATTCTTAATCACTGGACCACCAGAGAAGTTTTGAGAGAACATTTTTACACTTATTAGATCAAGTGTTAAAAACAGACAAGCAGGGCTTCCCTGGTGGTGCAGTGGTTGAGAGTCCGCCTGCCGATGCAGGGGATGGGGGTTCGTGCCCCTGTCCGGGAGGATCCCACGTGCCGCAGAGCGGCTGGGCCCATGAGCCATGGCCACTGAGCCTGTGCATCCGGAGCCTGTGCTCCGCAGCGGGAGAGGCCGCAACAGTGAGAGGCCCGCGTACTGCAAAAAAAAAAAAAAAAAAAAAAAAAGACAAGCAAATCCAAAACACGAAGCCAGAATTCTGCCCTTTAGACGTCTCCTTGTGAATGTCTTAAAAGCACTTAAAATCAACCTGTCCACAGCCAAACTCAAAATCCTCCCCTTCTGTGTCACATCCATCCCACACCTCTTCCCGTGTTCTCTCTCTCAGTGAGTGGCACCGTCCCAGCCATCTGGGGCACTTCTTCTCCCTCGTCCTCAGCTCTGCATTCTCTCTTAGTCCTCTGTGCCTTTCTAAAACTGATCACTTGTCTCCATGTCATACGAGGTAAATGCTGGCAGGCAATTCTGGGTTTTATGTTCTAGCACATACGTGATCTCATTTAATCCCCGGGGTGGGTATTTCTCCCCAGTGACCAGATAAGGATATTGAGGCATGGGGAGCTTAAGGAACTTGGCCAAAGTCACAAAGCCAGCCTACTCAGAGTTCAGCTGAAAAACAGGCCCAGCTCTAAAGCACCCTTTGAGTACGTCATTGCCGCTTCTCTGAGAGCAACTCAAGTCCAAGTTTCTCTACTGTTCAAATGTGATTTTAAAAAATCCTACTTTGCCTACATTATATAGTATTGATATAAGTATAAAATTCAGGACAGAGATGGATAGCACTTTAGGAATGTACACATTGCTATACAGATGCAAGGTCCTATTGCTCTATTAGGCTGCAAGATTCAAACAGGCAGGGAAAGTGCTTCTCAGTTAGAATAATCTCTGTGATAACGGCTTTGGACCATCTTTGGAAAGAAGGTACTGAGAGCTCTGTCCATTTCCTTTAATAAGAACTCTTACAAAATTCATGAAAGGCAGGCAACATTAAGCCATTTGAACTGCATTTCTCATTTCTCAGATACATCAATCCGGAAGCCAGAGCCCAATTTTAGAGCTTTAAAGCTGTTGAATAGCACATAGCTCATCTCTCTCATTTTATGGATGGGGAGACTGAGGCCTATAGCAACCTCAGTCAAGGCCAAAACCATAAGGCAAGTCACAATTCCATTTCTCTCTTTCTCTCCCCGTGACTCCCGACCTAGGCTGCTTTCCAGAGGTTTTCATCCATTCCATATAATCTCTAAATTCCTAAAACTAAGACTAACGGTCTCCTTTGACAGGTAAGAGGCCCCTGGCAGCCTAAGAGGAGCGGAGCCTATGGACATTTGCCTTGGGAAGAAAGAAGGCTCCAGATGGGGCTGGCAGACGTAGCCATACTTTTTTGCACATTCTCTGAGTAAAGCATCTGATGGGTGTTCCCAAGGGCCTGTGAGCCTGGGGGCTGGGTTGTAAAGCGAGGTCTCAGGGTGAAAAGAAAAGAACAAGAGTGAGAGCCTTGGCTAACAGCATCTCCTCCACCTGGAATGCCCCACCTCCATGCCCAAACGCTCAAGACACAGCCATCCAGGTGTGGACTAAATATCATCTGAAGGTTCTATACTTCCTCCCCAGTATTTACAAATCTGTCTTCTTACTTTATAAAAGCAATACTGCCCTCCACTAGAGGTAAGCAGTATGTACATTTTTGGAACGATCCATGAAAGCCTGCTCACCAGCACCCCAATCCCCCCCCTTACAACCCTCCCAACTCACCTTCCCTTCCATATTTCCAGGTTTTCTATGTGCCTCTTCATTAACAAGGGATGGAGGTGTGTGACCAAAATGCCTGGAAGGGCCAGGCGTTAATAAAAATATATTCGGCCCCTGTATTTGTGGGTTCCGCATCCACGGATTCAACCAACTACAGATAAAAAAAAATTCCAGAAAGTTCCAAAAAACAAAACTTGAATTTGCCTCTCATAGGCAACTATATACATAGCATTTATATCATATTATATTTATAATTATTTACATAGCATTTACAGTGTGTTAAGTATTATAAGTAATCTAAAGATGGTTTAAAGTGTACGGGAGAATGTGCATAGGTTATATGCAAATACTACACCATTTTATATAAGGGACTTAAGCATCGCATGGATTTTGGTATGGGGGCGGGTTTGGTCCTGAAACTAATACTGAGGGACACTGAGGGATTACTGTGAGTTAAGGAGGCTGTATTGGAGAGCGCATGTCCCACTTTTGGGGGGCAGCCATAACCCTGTACCAGCTATTGCTCATGTGTGGCATTGCAGGCCTCCAGCATTGTCAGATGCTTCAATTTAAGACTAGCCCCAAATCCAGACTCTTTGGATGGAAACTCCTGACTTTAAGATGTTGGCAGTGAATTCTAAGTGTTTTGAAATGCTGCAGAGGCTGCAGAAGACACTTGTAAGTGAGATGTGGCCCATAGGTTTACAACCTCTGATTTATTAGCAGATATACATAAACGGGGTATATTTTATGTGTTGCTCTATGATTGACTTGTTTTTCCCAACTCCATACTGTTGATAGTGATCTTTCTGTGTCAGCTCCCATAGATCATGTCATACATTTTAGTGGTTATATAATATTCCCTGACATGGATGTATTATAATTTACCTTTCAGTCTTCCTATTGGTAAGCATACAGGTGTTGATACCTTTTCAGTATCATAAGGGGTTTCAGCAGATTTCTTATACATGAAATATGCATGTGTGAGGATTCTTGAGGATGATCACTGGTTACTTTCTGTCCTGACACTTGCCTTGCTGTCTCATTTCCCTCAATGGATGTAGAGATCAGGAACCACATCTTAATCCTTTGTGTACTCCCACCAGTATGTAATCAAGTATACAACCCCTGAAAGTATGACAAAGTAAATGAACTAAAAAAAAATGTCATAAAAATAACACTCATCAAACTTGATTTTTACCTCTGATTTTCTGAGTGACTTTTAGGCAAGCTACTTTCCCTGACCAAGCCTCTAACTCTTCATCTGCAATATGGGCCCCATTCATTTATTCAACAAAGTTTAAATATTTACTGAGTACCTTCTGTGTAATGGATATTGGGTTGAGTGTGAGGAATACAGCAATGACATGAAGTTATCTTCTGGGTCTGCTCCAAGTCCCCTTCTAGTTCTAACCTTCTTTGATGGTGGTATGATATCCTGCCATGCCGCTCAACCTCAAGCCCTAAGCAGATATGAAAATGGAAATAGTGTCACACTCTCCCAGGAGCAAGAGCTAAGAGCCTTCCACTGAACATATATACTGTGGGGATTATTAAATGCTATGTACTGACAACTGCTAGGGACAAGATATTCGTAAGCAGGTTTCACTGTCGAAACGTTACGCTTTGGATAATTTCCTCTGTCCTGTGAAAACTCGTTATGGACTCTTTCAAAGAGCATGGCTTCCACCAGTTAAGGTGATAATAATTGAAAGGCATCTTCTCTCTCTCTCTCTTTTGTTTTTTCCAAAACAAAAGAAGGTGTCTTCTTCTTTAGGGAAGGTAGGGTGTCCCAGCTTTGCTAAATCTTATTCCCCAAGGTTACACGATACTAAAAATAGGAAAAGTGAAAACAAGTAGGACTTTATACAATGGGGAATAAGTCATTAACTCATTAACCATCAAGGAAAGGCACAGGGGAGTCAGCATCCTGTCATAGAAATAAAATCGCATTGAAAAGGAAGGCAATACAATATGGTGGTTTAAATCCCCGATTTTTGAACCAACTATCCTATTTTCTTGATTTGTGAGACGGTGATAATGCCACCTAAGTCACTGGGATATTGAAATCATCAAAATAAATGTATTATTATTATAGAAGATGCAAATAACCTATTGTCTACGTTTGTTTGTAAATGGGCTAGCTTTATGACCTTGGGAAGACGGTTTCTTTCTTGGGGCTTTTGTTGTTTCATCTCTAAAAGGGGGAACAAAACCTGCCATAGCAACCTCCAGGAGCTGTAGTGAGACTCCAAGAAAAAGGGTGAATGACTGCAAAAGCATCTTATGACCTCAAGTATGAATTGACAATTAACCCAATGACTCAAATTACACATTAAAGAGAGCTATAAATTGAAGTATTTTCCCAACATTTGAGGTTGTTACCATCCCACAGTTTCATCAGGGCATGAAAATGTAGCATCTGAGAGCAGGGCACATGACAACTCAATTAGATTCACTTTCTGGTCCATTCACTATATATCTGAGCATCTACAAGGAAGCATGTAGGTGCTAGGACATACAATGGTGAGTAAAAGGGACTAAGATTTTGCTCTGATGGAGCTTAGAGTTGAATGGAGGGCACAGGTACTGATTCAGTGATTACAAATAATAATCAGAGACTCAAAATGTGCCATGGCAAACGGAAAAAAAAGGAAGAAAGGAGGCCAAATGTCCATTGGGAATTCTGTATGTGGAGGACCCCCGTGTTAAGATGGGGGAAAGATGGCCTTAAGTGGTTATTAACCTCCTACAACCTCTACCTCATTCCTGATTCTGATTTTATTACATAAGAGTCTTCCAGTTACAAGATGATATATGGAAAAGAACTCTGATTTTGCATTTAGATAAAATATCAGTCATTGAGCCCTTATTATGTGCCAAGAGGTATTCTAAGTACTTCACAAGTATTAATATTTACTTCTCAAAAGAATTCCTGTTTTTTAAAATCTCTGTTTCTTAGATGAGGAAACAGAGGTGAAGGAGTCACCAGTTCAAGTTGTAATTCACCTCTTGAAGAGGGTGAAACCTTGAGCCTCATTGCTCTGCTCTGTATGTTGAAGGTAAGGGTCCCTGGCAGTATTTAGGGTCAACATAAGATCACATAGAATAATATATATCTTCTCCATACTGAAAAAAATTACAATATACCTATAAGGGGTTATTGTGTGGGGTATTCAGGGCATAGAGTCACAAGTTCCTGTCAGATGCAGCAAAAACACCATATAGCAAATCACTCTGTGAATATTTGCAACACTGTATTTTGTTCATGACTTGTAGTTTGCCAAGCTCTTTTTTTTTTTAAACTATATATTTATGTCATGGTATTCCTAGATGCTCTTCACACTGTTTTCTGGGATATTTGAAACTATACTGGTAACTGGAGAAGGCACTCAGCATCATTGATTTTGTGTGTGGAGGGAAATTTCATGGGGGGATGTTTTATGTTACTGTACATCTGATGACTTAACGCCTTCTAAAATATCCCATGTATAACTTTGCCCCATAAAAAATAATGGGGCAAGAATCAAGGTAATGAGCATCTAAGAGTGCTGACCTTGGACTAGAGGCTAAAGCAGCAGTCCCTTCCCTGAAGAGCTGATGACAGCAGAACTAAATCCATACCACTTTAGAAAGGGAGAGGAATCGAAATTGGTAACATCACTGGTAATATAATTCATAGCATCACCAGTGATTTTTCTGACACTCTTTCTCGAACATAGCACAAAGATCTTCAAGTCTGACGTTCCCCAAATGATCCTGGCCTCTCCCATAGGGTGGTGTAGGGAAAGTAGCATTAGTTAAAGGTTCTCAATTTCACATTTGCTGAGAGAGAAAATCAAGGTGGCTTTTCCTGTTTCCCAGTGACTGCAAATTGCAGAATGGACTTTGCGGATATGATTACGTTAAAGCTATTGAGATGGAAAAATTATCCTGGGTTATTCAGGTGGGCCCAATGTGATCACGAGGGTCCTTTTAAGAGGGAGACTGGAGGGTCAAAGTGACAGAAGGAGATGTGACAATGTACGTAGAGTTCAGAGTTCTGCAACTTTACACCAAGTGATGCGGGCAACCTCCAGCAACTGGAAAAGGCAAGGGACAGATTCTCCTCTAGGGCCTCTAGAAGGAACATGGCTTTGCCAACATCTTGATTTTAGCCCTGTAAGACCTGTTTCAGACTTCTGACCTCCAGAACTGTCACATCCTAAATTTGTGTTATTGTTTTAAGCCACCAAATGTGTGGTCATTCATTACAGCAGCAATAGAAAATGAATGCAGGTGGTCTGTAGTTACATAGTCTGAATTTGAGAGAACAGGCAAGTGAGTGCAGTAGAAGCAAAGTCCTTACTCAGAAAGGTGGAAAACTTGGTTTACCCTGAACAGTACTTATGGACTGCAATGCTGCCATCCTTAGGTATGAAAGATCTAGCAAGATTTCTATATACCTTGTGTGCCGACATTTTCTGCCAACTTGCACACCACAAGCTAGCTCTGATCTGCCAATCGGCTCTTCTCCTGGTGTCCTAACTGCTGAAATCAGCAGTTTCACCCTGTATGTGGCAGTATTTTATAAGCACTAGATTTCTTTTCTTTTTTTTTTTTTTTCGGTACGCGGGCCTCTCGCTGTTGTGGCCTCTCCCGTTGCAGAGCACAGGCTCTGGACGCGCAGGCTGCTCCGCGGCATGTGGGATCTTCCCGGACCGGGGCACGAACCCGTGTCCCCTGCATCAGCAGGCAGACTCCCAACCACTGCGCCACCAGGGAAGCCCAGCTCTAGATTTCTTATCAAGACTTCTCTTGGGTTTCCAACACTTCCAACTATCTACATAGGCGTAAGTCTAACTCAATCAAAATTAGGAAGATGGTCCGGATCCCCTTTAATACTCTTCATTCTTCTGCCTTCAAGTTTTAAGGTTTTTATTTACACAAGGAAACGTGTTTTTTTTTTTTTTTTTTTTTTTTTTTGCGGTATTTGGGCCTCGCACTGTCGCGGCCTCTCCCGTTGCGGAGCACAGGCTCTGGACGCGCAGGCTCAGCGGCCATGGCTCACGGGCCCAGCCTCTCCGTGGCATGTGGGATCCTCCCAGACCGGGGCACGAACCCGCATCCCCTGCATCAGCAGGCGGACTCTCAACCACTGCGCCACCAAGGGAAGCCCCTAAAACATTTTAAACATCACAATACATAAAATAAAACATGAAACACTCACTTTTATATTCCTGCACCAAATCCTCTTTTCATATATGTCATCTCACTCTTTTTGGTACATATTCTGCTTATTTTTTAACCCTTTTCTGAAACTTGATTAAAATGCTCTTGTAAAAATGGATTCCATCCTCTCCATAAAGTGGAGATACCCTAATTTAATTAATTCCCTACTGATGGACTTGTAAGTTTTTTCTGATTTTTCACAATTACATGCAATTTGCAGTGTAGCCTTATAAACATCTCTGCACTCTACAGAAGTGCTTCAGTAGGATAGAGTTCTACAAGTAGGATTTCTCCATGAAAGGGTTGCACGCTTTAGATGATAGATTTTGCCAACAGGTTTTCCTGATTTACATTCCCATTAACAGTATATGAAAGCACCATTTCTTTGTACCCTTAAGATTATACCTTGGGTATGATTCATCTTTTTACTGTTTGCCAATCTGATATGTGAAGAATGCCCTCTGGCTGTTGCTTTTATGGGCATTTCCCTGGTTAGTAATAAGCTTGAACATCTCCATATATATTCACTGGTCATTTATTTTTTTCTTTCTTTGTGAGTGGGATCCATTTTCAGTGCGATCAACAATGAAAAAGTAATGACAAGGAATTGTCAGGCAGTGTCAGAGCTGCAAATCGATGCCCTGCAGCCCAAGGCTCAGACTCCAACACCTTCCTGTGATATTTATACCATAGCCAAGAGCAGCATGCATACCTGAGAAAGTGCTGGGTCTATTTTAAACCTGCAGGAGAGGGGGAGTATATCAATTCCATTGGCACCCTTACTCTTTTACCACTCGGTCACTTTGTAACTTTTGGCATATGCCTTCTCATTTGCCATTTTGTTTCCTCTTTTATATTATGAAAAGCCTGGGAAGGGTGACAGATCTGGTCTTTTTTTGTTCTCAAATTTTTAGGTTCAAAAAAACATTGAGTGAATGGACACCAGTATTCTCCAAGAACCAACCTTCAGCAAAATTATCAAGTCAGGGCTTCCCTGGTGGCGCAGTGGTTGAGAGTCCACCTGCCAATGCAGGGGACACGGGTTCGTGCCCCGGTCCGGGAGGATCCCACATGCCACGGAGCGGCTGGGCCCGTGAGCCATGGCCGCTGGGCCTGCGCATCCGGAGCCTGTGCTCCGCAATGGGAGAGGCCACAACAGTGAGAGGCCCGTGTACCGCAAAAAAAAAAAAAAAAAAAAAAATCAAGTCAGCTCACTAGGGCTTTCATAGTCACTGACAAAGACTTAGAGAGGGAAAACTACTACTCTAGGCAGAGCAGCCCTATGGAGGGTAGGGATGTGGACTTTATAAGGAACAGAACCATGGCAAGGGGTAAAGAAATATGGAATGAGGCTGGAGGAGACAGTGAGGGCCGGACCATAGAGGTCTTTCACACCACGTTACAGGTCTTGTTCTATTTCCAAAAAGCAAAGAAGAGTCCCTGGGTAGGTGGGGGCGGGTTTTCAACAGGGGGAATAATCCTGTCTAATTTGCCTTGCAAAAATATCACTCTGGCTGCAGGACCAAGAATAGACTGATGGCTGACCCAAGAGGAAGCAGTGAGACCTGTTAGGAGGCTCTTGTCATCAGCCAGACAAGAGAGGGTGGTTGTGAGGACCGCAGAAGTGGTGTTGGAAATGGAAAGAAGTAGAAAGACTTAAGAGAGATTTGCATGAGTTTATTAAACTGACTGGGGAGGCTGACACATGAAAAGAGAGCATAGGCCACCTAGTTCTCTTAAGCAAACATCTGATGACTTTTCTCAACTCTAATACCCCCTTAGGGCAAGGACTATTATATTTCTAGCAACCGGCCCAGAGTGAGTGCACAATGAATATCTGTTCAGCGAGGGAATGGTATGGTGAGAAGAAGGGTTCAGAACAGCAGATAGCACTGCTTGGTGGTGAAGTTTCATGGGATGCTGGTCTCTGAGGGGTGATAAAAGCACTACGATGATTTCACCTAATCCAGCCGGAAACGCTTTCATTTTCTATATTTAAAAATCAGGCTTGGTGAACAACTCCCCCGAAGTTATTGATTTAATAAGAATTGGTGGAATGAGAGTTGGAACCCTCATCTGTGGGTCTATGAGGCCTTCCTTCTCTTGACATATTTTTGGACTTAACGCAATAGAATATCTGGGTGAGTGTACCCAGGGGAAGTGATTTTCAAGCAATTTCTGGAGAGAGAACAAGCTCTAGAGGGAGGAGATTTGACCCCTTGGATTCTCATGCTGTTCATTTTTAGGTTTCTAGGTTTTAATTACTATTTATCAAACGGTTACTGCCTGCCCCTCAGATCACTCTTGTTTTACATATATCTTATTTAACCACCATGGCTTAATTAGGTAGCTAATATAATTATCCCCATTTTAATTTAGCAAACTGAGACTCGTAGAGGCTAAATGACATTCAAAATTGAATAAGAAACATGTGGCAGAATCACTGTTTGAATCCAGGTCTAACTACAAAGCCCTTACCCCAAATGGCTACATGATCTGACTTAAAGGTCAAGGTCAAGAGGATTGAGGAAGAAAGAGTGTAATTATCTTGACTGAAGATAGGCTCATTATCATTGTACCTAAGTGTGTTTGCCTCTTTTTGATTCTTATATGATCATAGCATGACATACATGCTCCCTGCCCAAATGCTAGAGATCCTCAAATGCTTCCTTCTCTGTAGAAGTTTACTATCTAGAAACAGCACAGCATGGTGGTTAAAGGTATGATTGGTATCTAATCCTGGTTTTTCAATTCCTAGCTCTGTGACCTCCTTAGGCAAGTTACTTCACATTTTTGTGTTTGAGTTTCAACATTTGCAAAATGGGGAAAACAGCCAAACATCCTTCATAAATTTGTTGAGAAGTGTTAAGCCCCTGCTACAGGGTAGGCATTCAGTACATGTTAATTAGTCCTGCCCTTTGAGGCCTCCCCAATGGCCTTTATGCATTCATCATTCAGAAGATATTTCTGATTGTCTACGATATGTCATACATTGTGCTAAGGATTAAGGATAGAAGGGTGTTCTGGTTATTTATTATTATATGACAGACTAGCCCTAAGCATAATGGCTTCAATGACAACAATTATCTCTCATGATTTTTTGGGTCAGGCATTTGGGAAGGGCATAGCTGGGTGATTCTTCTGGTATTTAACTGGTAATTGGGTTATTCTGGAGGTTCAGATTGATTTCATTCACATGCCTGGAGCCTTGGTGGGGGCAGCTGGAAAGCTGTGCTCACCTGGAGGCTTCCCTGTCTCTCCACATTGCCCCAGGGCCTCCCGTATAGTCTCTTGGGTAAGGGATTACAAGACTGGAAGGTGGTGCAGCCAGGACTTAAACCTGAGTTGGGTGAATCCAGAAACCACCACTCTATACCAGCCACGTGGCACACTATTTTAAGATGAAGACCTCTCTGGCACTATTTCTTGGGTGTGCATATAATCCCCAGGTCTTTTTCATGAAGGGAGTGTATCACTGGGGTCAGAAAGCCTGTGTTCTGGACTCACCTCAGTCTCTTCCCAGCCACAAGATCCTGAACAAGCCACTGCCGTTCTCAGGCCTCCTTGTCTCCCTCTATGAAATAAAGGCACCTTCTTCCTGTTTCTCATGTTCACTCGGAGGACTGTATTTGTAGCAGAGGTATCACAGGGAGTCAGCCAGGAGACCCCGTGTCTAGTCCTGGTTCATCTTACTTACTGTGTGGCATTGGACAGTTCTTCCTCTATTTCTGGAACACAGGCTTCAAGAAGTAGTGTCTATGTGTCATTTCAACTCAGATTTCAAGGAGGATATTGACAAAAACCATGAACAAACAGTGTGTTAAGCTGCAAGAGAGCATTGCCATGATTAAGATTACATGGGATAGAATGTGCTGAGTATGTCTTTGTGAAAGGCAGATCCACCTTCTCTAGGGAAGAGCATCCTATAACTGGCCAGGGCTCAGGATGCCATCTGTGGGCCTGGATCAGAGCAAAACCAAATGTCCAAACCAAATGGGACTGCACTGATGACGGTACCCTGGTACCGTGGAAAAATCAGCCAACCATCATCCACTAAGCATCTTCATAGACGACTTGACATCACAAATGCCAAGCTTTTTAAATCATTGGGTGAACCTTTTGGGTAACACATTTAAAATTAGCCAGAGTAGTCCAAGCCTCAGGGCTAGATAATGAATGATGAAATACATTTGAATTCATTATTATAAGCAAGGGACTTTTTTGTTTATCCATTTTAGTATCCCAATTTATCCATTTTAATATCCCAAGTACCTAAGACAGGGTCTAGCAGATAGTAAGCACTCAAACATTAGTCACTGAATAAAATTAATGTTTAATGAAAATATCATTGAGTCCTACACATTATTCATGTATTGGGATTCTTTAAAGCTTTGCTCAATAGCAGCAAATGTCATTTACATAAAGCTCCACTTCAAATTATTTTCTCTGCTTAGTTGGTTATATGGAATTGATCCTTGATTGAGAGAGATATCCTATAAGAAATAATTTATATTCTAGGCAAACCAAGGTCATGAGCCAAGAAGGGCCCATCAAGGTTTTGCTGGCCATTAGAGGCAGCCCACAGTGGTGCTGTGTGACCTTGAATACACTTTACCTTTTGAGTCCTCAGTGGCTACATTTGTAGAATTAGAATACATTTAAAGTTCACTGTAGCTCTAAAAGTCTATGAACTTAAGAAAATTCTTATTTTGCCTACATACAACATGATGTGACAGAGATTAAGTGAGATCCCTTCTGTTCAAGATAAAGTTTGATATAATAACAGTGATAAAAGGTATTAGCCTTGGGTTGTTAAGCTCAAGTTTTAGATTTGGTTCTTCCATTTGTCTACAAGATTTGAGGCAAGTCACCTTACCTCTCTGGGCTTTATTATTCTCATTTGTCAAATCACTCACCTAGATGACAGGTTTTGGGGAAGATAATTAAATAACAGAACTGCCAATGTGTTCTGCTGGAACAGTTTCCTGCCTGTCTCTATATGGCCCTTTAGAAATAATTTTGCTGAGTCTTCTAAGATTCCTGTTGAAGAAACTAAAACCTAGAAAGGGAAATGGATTTATTCAGTGTTAAACAGCAAGTTCATTAAGACCTGGGGCAGATATTTTAACTTCTTATTCATTTACTATGTTTGGTCAATGAGCATCTTAATAATAACAGCTAACATTTGAGGACTTAAGCATAGTACTAGGAACTTTACATCAATTAATGTGTAATTCTCAGCATAGCCCAAAAATGTAGGTCCTATTATTATTCTTGTATGGCAGATGAGGAAACTGTGATTTGGAGAGGCTAAGTGACTTTCTCAAATTTACATAACTTATAAGTGTTAGAACCAGGAATTAAACACAGGGGGATAACTATCTTAATCGTTAACCTATACTGGTCTCTTCCACCATGCTAGGTAATAGTGATACATATTAAAACATAATTTGTCACATTGCATAAACTGTTATCTTATGTTAGCCTTAGTTATAATATAACAAAAGGAGTGATAAGGAGGGTCTGGGCTGCTATGGAGTTACAGGGCTGAACCCAGGGGGAAGGGAGTAAAAACCTGTGTCATACAGCCTTCCAAGAAGTTCTGTATAGGTTGTAGTTTAGAAATGGGGATAAGATTGGGAATGGGAGAAAAGAATGTTCTAGGCAGAAGGAACAGCACATGTGAAGATCTGGAGACGAGGAAGAGCACGAAGCCCTTGAGGAACTGCAAGAAGTTTGATCAGAATGAGGAGAGATGAGGGGCCAGAGAGTAGCAGTGGCCATAAGTAGAAGGGCCTTGTGAACCCTGGTTCAGAGTTCATACATCCAGTAGGGAGGTACGGGAGGGTTGTAGGCAGGGCAGTGACACAGTGTGACTCATGACTGTGATTACAGTGAGGAGAATGGAGAGAGGCATGCAACACTGGAGGCTGGGAGAGAGGTTAAGGGGCATTGCAGTGATGGTGAGCCCTTCTTCAAATCCCCTAGACAAAAAAGGGGCTTTGAAAACACAAGTACTAGACATGACCTTATTATTTCCCAACTTCTGCCTGAAAATCTGTTGCTCTGGCCCTACTAGATGAAATCCATGCCCAAATGGTTTTCACCAGTGTTTTCTGAGACAGAACTGGAGTTATGGTTTTTCCTCTTGCTCCCTGTCTACCCACAGACTTAATTGCTGCTGAGGCTTTGGTGATTTGTTGTGAAGGCATTGGCTGGCTGGTGGAGTCTTTACCCCACATCATGTCCCCTGTATTGTACACAAAGGGAAAACTTCAGGATGAGCAGCTTTGGAAGCTGACAGATATAAGAGACCAGACCCTGTTTGGAGGCATTTAAACTTATTTCACAGTTAATACAGCATCTGGGGCACATTTTCCTACTTTTATGCCAATTTTTTTGTGTTTTTGCCACAGAGTCGGAAGCCAAGATCATAAAAAAGAATGAAAACAGTACAAAAAATAAAAGTAAATAAGCGCGTTCTGCTTTAACACTCCTGGGAGCACTGAGTCCGGCAAGTTTATGAGTTAGAGAAAAAAAACAAAACAAAAAACCTATACCACTGTATATAAAGGAAAGGAAATACTATCCCTTTGTATTCAAGTACGTTAAGCAAAGATGGGGGAGGAAACTCTGAGCTGAGAGTAGGCAGAACAGTGTTTAGGCAGAATGTGTCACCAATTGTCCAAGTGGCTTGGAGCCAATCAAGCATCTTCTATGGGTCTGTTTCTCACTTATAAAACACAAAGTTTGTACCAAATGCTCTCGAAGACTCTCTAGTTCCACAATTATGTTTATCATCCTTTACGTGCACAGGAGATACAGGCAGATATAGAAGACCTGATTTCTGATCTCAGGGAACTGAAATATATTATAAAAACAAGAGTAACCTTACCTTAGCAATTTTAGAGCAGGGATGTCTCTAACCACACTGCTGTCAAAAAGACCGAAACCTTGCTTAAAAACTGAATAATTTGGTTTTACTTCTAATTTGCAGAAAGAAAGTAAATTAATGGATAACATTGTCAGTGTTGAGGACTTCTAGAATAGATGACTCCTATTCCTCTGTTTATATTATATAAACTAATTAAAAATGTTATTTGATTTAGAAGAAAGTGATATATGACTATTTTGATTTAATATAACATTTTTATTATGAACCAGACATTATTTATTTATTTATTTTTGGCTGTGTTGGGTCTTCGTTTCTGTGCGAGGGCTTTCCCTAGTTGCGGCAAGTGGGGGCCACTCTTCATCGCGGTGCGCGGGCCTCTCACTATTGCAGCCTCTCCCGTTGCGGAGCACAGGCTCCAGACGCTCAGACTCAGTAATTTAATATAATACTTTTTTTTTCCATAAATAGCTTAGACTTTTAAGTAGGTAAAATCTCAGAAGTTAAACCATAAACTTATTTGTTACGCTTGACTTTGGATTTAGTCTCTGACATCTTGCTATGAGTCTTTGAGAAAAATTACTTCAGCACCCATTTCTTCAACTATAAAATGGGAGCAATAGTAGTACCTACCTCACTTATTTATTGTGGGAATTAACTCAAAGAAGGGCCTAAAACATTTGGCATAGGGTTTGGTAAAATACCTGCTGTGTTAAGTGTTAGGTATCTGATATGTAGTATGAAAAAATAACTCAATGAGTTTGAACAGGGCCTTGAAGGAGGAGAAGGATTTAAGACAAAGTAAGGAAACAAAAATTCCATTTGGCAGTTATGGTAGATTGCAAAAATAACCCCAATTCTTCATCACTTCTTGCATTCATTCCCTTTGTAATTTGACTTTATAGCCCCTCCCATGAAGAGATAGTCTGTTTCCTTATCTTTTTAGTATAAAGCTAAATTTGCGTTTTGCTTTAGCAAATAATATGTAGTGGAAACAGTGTTGTGCCAGTTTCATGCCTAGGCCTTACACAGTTTTACTCCTTCCCTTGGAACTCTGCCTCAACTGTAAGAACAAGTCCAGCTGTCCAGCTTCAGGATGGAGGTCCTGTGCAACAGAGCTGAATCAGCCAAGTTGTCCAAGCTGAGGTCCCAGGCATCTGAGAGGTCCAACTAGAACCACCTTACTGACTTTAGCTGACCCCAGATGCCTAAGTGAGCCCTGCCAGTTCAGCTCAGATCAGCAGAAACATCCAGAAAAACCACAGACTTCTGAACAATAATAATTAATTGTTGTTTTAGGTATTAGGTTAGTTTGTTACACAGGAATAGCTAACAGATACTGTGTTGACAGTGGTGGTAGTGGAGAAAAAGGAATGGTAAAATGGTTTCAACCAGAGGAGATTAAGCTGAATAAAATAGATGTCACACATCTATGAGCTGGAGAATATTAGGTTTTGTAGCAGAAATAAAGATAAGTTATGAAGTATATTAAAGTGTACACAAAAAGAAGGAATAATTTATTATAATTTGTGTGAAAACAAAAACATTTCTGAGTGAAAATACCATAAATTAGAGTATAAGGAAAAGGACAAATGATGTTGATAATAAGTGACATTAAAGATTAATACCCTCGGGCCTCCCTGGTGGCGCAGTGGTTGGGAGTCCGCCTGCCGATGCGGGGGATGCGGGTTCGTGCCCCGGTCTGGGAGGATCCCATGTGCCGCGGAGCGGCTGGGCCCGTGAGCCATGGCCGCTGGGCCTGCGCAGCCAGAGCCTGTGCTCCGCAGCGGGAGAGACCGCAGCGGTGGGAGGCCCGCATACCACAAAAAGAAAAAAAAAAAAAAAAAAAAAGATTAATACCCTCAATAGAGAGAGTTCTAAGATATCTGTCAAGAAAAATGAAGCCCCCTAAACCCTTTTAAATCAATACACAATATTCACATTATCTTAGAGCTGTGGTACATGTTGTTATCAGCCTTCTCCCTTTATCCAGCTACTTTTTTTTTTTTTTAAATAATGGCACAGCACTTTTTATTTTCTTTAATCATAAAAATAAGCCCCATGTTTCTGGGAGGGAGACCAGGGATCTGTAGGCTCTGCTCTGGGTGTCAGGACCCCCGGAGGGCCAGGGTCCTCATGACCAAGCAGGGAGGAAGGCTCGGGTCTGGAAACCGGGGGGCACCCCCGTGGCCTCCATGAGCCGGGTCGGTGTTAGAGGTGGCTGTCGCAGCCGGATGAGACTGGGCACAGAGCACTGCGTGGGAGCCTGGCCAGGGCACCCCTGGGGGCCGACGCTGCTCTCCCACCTTGGGCCCAGGACTCCAGGAGCACTAGGTGCGGGGCTGCCCTGAGCCAGAGGTCAGGGGCAAGGGGTGGTGACCCTTGAGCACAGGTGCGGGTCGGGTGGGAGTGGGGGGGAAGCAGAGAAAGTTTTGTAGTGTGAGGTCTGTCCTGACTGGGGACGTCCTAGGGGTCCCGGAGCCGGAAAGCTGTAGGGGACGAGTGGGATGCTGGGAGGGGACGTTCTGGGAGTGGCCTCAGGCCCTGCAGGCTTTCTTGGTCCAAAGCTGGGGGGGTGGACAGGAGACTGCCCCCGGCTTCAGTGCTCAGTCACTGGAGTGGAAGAAGAGTCCTGAGGGGGAGCCTCTTGTCTCACCAGCAGTTGCTGCTCACCCACAGACAGCCCTGAGCATCCATCGTGTCCCCTCTCCACAGTCACAGGACTCTAGAGCTGGACAAACATCACCCTTTGCAGAGGGAAGCAGCAGGACCTCAGGCCTGGCTCTGGGTGTGCCCACATTCTGCCTGGTGGGGGACGGGAATGCACACTGGCCAGATGGGGTGGGGCCCAAGGAGGGCAAGGCCTATAGCTGGCACGCCCCCCAAAATCACACACGCACACACTCCACGCACAGGCAGACACGTGCAGACCACACGCCATGTATATGCACACACAAACTCACACGCTGGCTGGGCAGCACACCTGGGCACAGAAGTCCAACATTCAAGGACATGTGGGCACTTTAGAGGCACAGAGAGATGCTAAAGGACCCCCCACCCCACAAGCCTGAGCCCCTGGGGGTGGCTGTGTGCTCTCTCCCGGGGGCGTGCACGTCACAAAGCAGTGGGCACGGCGGGGGCCAGCCTGGCGGGAGGTGGGAAGGCGCTGCGGTCCTCTCCTCTCTTCCCGGCGTGGGGGGCCTCGGCTCGGTGGTGGCCCTGCAGGGGCTCCTGTCTCTGCTGAGCCCGAGCCTCCAGCCGCAAACGGCCCGGCCTGTCCGGAGAAGGCCTCCGGCCAGTCTGACAACACACCTCGGGCCACAGGCTGAGGGGGGCCTTGGCCCAGCCCAGCACAGCCACACCTGGGGTGGTCTGGGAAAACGGGCGTCAGGCTCCAGGGCTCGCAGATGGGGCCTGGCGGGCCACTGCAGGGGTGGAGGATCGAGTCCGTCGTGACCTCAGGGGCCGGCAGGGTTGGCCTGGGGCCAGGAGGGAGAGCTGGGGCTGATGGACCCGGACCAGGTCCAGCAGGGACTGCCGTGGCTGGCTCGGGGGCCCCAGGAGAGGCCGGCGGGGTGGGGCTGGCCGGCCCAGGAGTGACGGGCGCTCAGGTATGGGGAGTAACGGCTGGGGCTGGCAGGGCTGGCTCGGACCCAGAAGTGACCGCAGGGGCTGGCAGGGCTGTTTCGGGCCCAGAAGTGGCCGCTTTCGTCGGCATGGCTGTTCTGGGCCCAAGAGTGGCCGCTTGGGCGGGTGAGGCTGTTCTGGGTCCATGAGTGGCCGCTTTTGTTGGCACGGCTGTCCAGGGACCAACAGTGAAGGCTTGGGGGCGCCAGGCTGCTCTGGGGTTTCGACTAATTGCTGGGGCTGACTGAGGCCCAGGAGGGACCGCCGGGGGCGGCTGGGCTGGCCCAGGAGGGACCTTCGGGGCTGGCATGGGGCTAGGAACCCCCGCCGGGGGCAGCAGCACTGGCCCGAGAGTGAGCTGGTGGGCCGGCGGCGTGGACGCAGCATGAGGAGTGACTGTGGGGGCTGGCACCGCTGGCACTGGGCTAGCAGTGACCGAAGCGGCCGGCACCGCTGTCCTGAGGATGCCCTGCTGGGCTGGCCACGGAGACACGGGCCCATCCACGACCGCGTGGGCCAGCAGCGGTGCCAGAGGGCCAGCAGGGACCGACAGAGGTGGCATGGGGCCAGGACAGACCGCAGGGGCCAGCAGCGGTGCCACGGGGCCAGGATGGACCGCAGGGGTCGACAGAGGTGACACGGGGCCAGGATGGACCGCAGGGGCCGGCAGCGCTGCCACGGGGTCAGGAGGGAGCGCAGGCGCCGGCAGCGCTGCCTGGGGGCTAGGAGTGCCCAACGAGGCTAACGAGGCTGGCGGGGCTGAGCCGGGAGTGACCGCTGGGGCCGGCAGGGCTGATCTGGGGCTGGAAGCAGCTGCTGGGGCCGGCAGGGCTGACCTGGACCCAGAAGTGACCGCCGGGGCTGGCTGGGCTGTCTTGGGCCCAGAAGTGACCGCTGGGGCCAGCTGCGCTGACCCGGGAGTGGCCGCTGGGGCTGGAAGGGCTGCCCAGGGTCCGGGAGAGCCCGACGGGGCTGGCAGCGCTGACACGGGGCTGGGAGTGACCCCTGGGGCTGGCTGGGCTGGAGCTGCTGCTGGCGCTGGGCCGGGCCGTTCTGGTCCCAGTGGTTGGCTGGGAGCGGCCCCCCTTCTGGGGAGCACACCTGCTTGGTGGGCTGCAGCGGGGCCTTCTTCTCCCCTCGGTCTCAGGTGGGCTCCAGGTCCTGCTCGGAGCTGCCTGCCTCCAGGGGCCGCCCGTTCTCACCAGGCTCTGCAGACGGGCAGTTTTCTGACTCACGGGGCTTCTTGACAAGGCGACGTTCCCACTTCTCCTTCCGCTCGTGTGGCTTCAGGGCCATGTCCTTCTCCAAGGCCTCCAGCGTGCTGAAGCTTATCCAGCTACTTTTTATTTATGTTTTCGATCTCAGTCTCTTCTTGGAGATGTCTTTCCTGAACTTCCAGATTACAATAGGTCCTCTTAGTGTATGCTTCCAAAGCAACCTGCTCTTCTCATTTCACTCATCATTTGTTCAAAGTTATCTCCAGTGGGTTGTAAATTCCATAAGGCATCAATTGAAACTATTTTGTTCACCAATATAATCCTGGCATCTGGAAAAATACCTGACATAGGGTAGACACTCAATAACTATTTGAAAATAATGAGCCCTTGAGTGATAACCATGAAACCAAATCACTCACTGAAAATCAAATAAAAATAAAACAAACATGACTATAAAAAGCTAATACTTATGAGTAAAATGTCCAGTCCAGCCACATATGTAATCAAGAAATACAAATGAAAACAAACTATGTCATGTGGCTGAAAAATAAGGGCTAAAATAATAAGGCTCCATGCAAGAGAGGCTGTGATAAGCATGCGTCACTAAACTGACTAGCAATTGATGCAAATGATACAGAAAGCCGTTTAACAGAGTGTTAATTCAAATATTCATACCCTTTAGCAGCAAGTGTACTTCCAGAGAAACAAAATCAGATGTAGTCTCAGTATTATGACTGAAGATTGCCATTGATCCTAATTTTAACAGAAATAACCTGTATGATCAGTAATCTTATTGTATTGAGAGTCAGTATAGTTTAAAGTTGGAATGTGGGTTCTGCAATAAAAGAAATAAGTTTTAATCCTGGCTCCATCACTTATCAGCTATGTGGCCAGAGACTAATAATTCAACCTCACTGACCCTTGTGACTTCATCTGTAATGGTGACAGTACATTAATCAGGAAATTTCTGGGTTTTAGGAATTAGTCATTTATCTCATTTTTAACTTGTACACTCATTACTCTTTGAGGAAGGAATAGCTTGCATTATTTCCAATTCTCAGTTTGCCTTTCTCTGCTCTTTATGGCCCTAAGCACAATAATACACTGTGTATTAGTGTGTTTAAATGTATATTCGAACTACAAGAGGCAACAATGAGTAAGGAATAAGGAAAGGGACTACTCCACCTCTCTCTCTCTCTCTCTCTCTTTTGTCTTTTGCTGCCATGGTTTCCTCTGTTCTGAGCTACGTTTATTCTCACAGGAGAGCATACTCTTGAACACTAAATATTTCTCCCTGTAGAAAAAAAGAAAAGCAAAAACAAACAAGTTAATGGCTAGGACTATATTATAACAAATAGTTTTACTGGGCTGTGTGGCATGTCTAAGTTCTTGACAAAAGACAAGACTAAACCAGTAAAAATAGACCAAAAGTGAGATGTTCTTGGATGTTAGGGTTATAAAATCAACATAGTTGCTCTATCTTTAAGAAATATTAATATTTCTGGAGCCCAGTTTTCTCTTAGAAATGAACTTGAGGTCACAAATTGATATCTAGCTCTCTCTCTCTCTATATATATATATATCTAGCTATCACTGTTTCACAGTATTTTGTGATACAGTATATTTTATTCAAGAGTAAATTGCAGGGAAGTGTTATGTAATTCATGGTAAATAATCCTAAATGGTTTAACTTGGGGGTCTTTTAAAAAATAATTTTCTTTTTATTTATCAGAGAGTTTAAACTCAGTGTAACCCAATGTTTTGTAGGGATAAGTATTAAATACCATGGTATATCAATTAGGAAATAACTGAACTATTTTAATTAATTATTTAAGCTAAACTTTTTGTTTGGTAATAATTTTCGGTTTATAGAAAAATTGTAAAAATAGGAAAGAGAATTCCCATATATATCCCTCACTGTCAGCATCTTAACATTGCCAGGATACATTTGTCAAAATAGAAACTGACATTAACTATTAACTACAGTATAGACTATATTTGGATTTCACCATTTTGCATCAGTGTCTTTTTATGTTCTAGGATCCAGTCCAGCATAGAGACCATGTTGCCTTTTGTCACCTCCTCAGTCTCCTCTGGACCATACCAATTTCTAAGTGTTTCATTGCTTTTCATGGCTTTAACGGTCTTGAGGAATACTGGCCAGGCGTCCTGTAAAATATTCCTCAATCCAGGTGTGTCCCACGTTTTTCTCAGGATTAGACTGAGGTTATGCATTTATGGAAAGAATACCACAGAAATTAAATGCCCTTGTTATCGCATATCACAGGGTACATGATATAGACAAAACATGCTATGAAGATGGCTGTATAAATGTCTCTTTGAGACCCTGCTTTCAGTTCTTTTGGGTTTATCTCCAGAAGTGGCATCGCTGGATCATATAGAAACTCTATTTATTTTTAATTCTTTGAGGAACCTCTATACTGTCTTCCACAGTGGCTGTACCATTTTCCATTACTAGCAATAGTGCACAAGTGTTCCAATTTCTCCACATCCTTGCCAACAGTTTTCTTTATTTATTTTGATAATGACCATCCTAATGGTGTGAGGTGGTATATCATTGTGGTTTTGATTTGCATTTGCCTAACAATGTAATGTAATGTTGAGCATCTTTCCATGTGTTTATTGGCAACTTATATATATTATTTAGAGAAATGTCTAGTCAAGGCCTTTGCCCATTTTGGAATTGGGTTGTTTGTTTTTTTGTTGTTGTTGAGTTTTAGGAGTTTGCTATATATTCTGGATATTAATCCCTTATCAGATATATGATTTGCAATTATCTTCTACTCGTTGGATTACTTTATTACTCTGTGGATAGTATCTTTTGATGCACATTTAAAAAATGTGTGAAGTCCAACTTGTCTATTTTTTGTTTTGCTGGCTGTGACTTTAGTGTCATATGCAAGAAATCACTGTCAAATCCCATGTCATGAAGTTTTTGCCCTGTGTTTTCTTCTAAGAGTTTTATAGTTTTAGATCTTACATTCAGATCTTTGATCGATTTGAGTTAATTTTTGTATATGGTAAGAGTTCAACTTCATTCCTTTGCATGTGAATATCCAGTTTTCCCAGCACAATTTGTTGACGAAACTGTCCTTTTCCCATTGAATGGTCTTGGAACCCTTGTCAAAAATCATTGGACTATATATGTAAGGGTTTATTTCTGGGTTCTCTAATCTATTCCATAAGTCTACATGTCTGTATTTATGCCAGTACCACCCTGTTTTGGTTATGGTAGCTTTGTAGTAAGTTAGAAATCAAGAAACTGTGAGGTCTCCAGCCTCTTCTTTTTCAAGATTGTTTTGGCTATTTAATAAGGTCTCTTAAGATTCCACTGGAATTTTAGTGTGGGTTTTCTATTTCTGCAAAAATGGTCACTGGGTTTTTGATACGGATTTCATTGGATCTGTAAATGGCTTTGGGTAATATTGACATCTTAACAATATTAAGTCTTCCAATCTGGGAACATGGAATGTATTTCCATTTATTTATGCACTCTTTACTTTCTTTCAGCAGTATTTTATAGTTTTCATTGTACAAGTCTTTCACCCCCTGAAGTTAATTCCTAAGTATTTTATTTTTTATGTGCTATTGTAAATGGAATTATTTTCTTAATTTCTTTTTTAGATTGTTTACTGTTAGTGTGTAGAAATGGAACTGATTTTTTAAAATTAAAGTATAGTTGATTTACAGTGTGGTAATTACTGCTGTGTAGCAAAGTGATTCAGTTATACATGTACATACATTCTTTTTTAAATATTCTTTTCCATTATGATTTATCATAGGATATTGGATATTGTTCTCCGTGCTATACAGTAGAACATTGCTGTTTATCCATTCTATATGTAAAAGCTTACATCTGCTAACCCCAACCTCCCATTCCATCCCTCTCCCAGCCTCTTCTCCCTTGGCAACCACCAGTCTGTTCTCTATGTCTGTGATTCTGTTTCTGTTTCATAGATAGGTTCATTTGTGTCATATTTTAGATTCCACATATAAGTGATATCATATGTATGGTATTTGTCTTTCTCTTTCTGACTTACTTCACTTAGTATGATAATCTCTAGTTGTATCCATGTTGCTGCACATGGCATTATTTCATTCTTTTTGTGGCTGAGTAGTATTCTATCGTATATATGTACCACATCTTCTTTATCCATTCATCTGTCAATGGACATTTAGGTTGTTTCCATGTCTTGTTATTGTGAATAGTGCTGCTATGAACATAGGGGGTGTGCATATATCTTTTTGAATTACAGTTTTGTCTTGATAGATGCACAGGAGTGAGATTGCTGGATCATATGGTAATTCTATTTTTAGTTTTCTGAGGAACCTCCATACTGTTTTCCACAGTGGCTGCACCAACTTACATTTCCATCAACAGGGCAGGAGCGTTCCCTTTTCTCTACACCCTCTCTAGCATTCGTTATTTGTAGACTTTTTAATGATGACCCTTCTGACCAGTATGTGGTGGTACCTCATTGTAGTTTTGATTTGCATTTCTCTAACAGTTAGCGATGTTGAACATCTTTTCATGTGCCTATTGGCCATTTGTATGTCTTCTTTGGGGAAATGTCTATTTAGGTCTTCTGCCCACTTTTCAATTTTGTTTCATTTTTTTGTTGTTGAGTTCTGTGAGCTGCTTGTATATTTTGGAAATTAAGCCCTTGTTGGTCACATTGTTTGCAAATATTCTTCCATTCTGTAGGTTGTCTTTTCATTTTGTTTATGGTTTCCTTTGCTGTACAAAAGCTTGTAAGTTTGATTAGGTCCCTTTTGTTTATTTTTGTTTTTATTTCTGTTGCCTTGGGAGATTGACCTAAGAAAACATTGGTACAACTTATGTCAGAGAATGTTTTGCCTATGATCTCTCCTAGGAGTTTTATGGTGTCATGTCTTATGTTTAAGTCTTTAAGCCATTTTGAGTTTATTTTTCTGTATGGTGAGAGGGTGTATTCTAACTTCATTGATTTATATGTGGCTGTCCAACTTTCCCAGCACCACTTGCTGAAGAGACTGTCTTTTTCCCATTGTATATTTTTGTCTTCTTTGTTGAAGATTAATTGACCATAGGTGTGTGGGTTTATTTCTGGGCTCTCTATTCTGTTCCATTGATCCATATGTCTGTTTTCATGCCAATACCATGCTGTTTTGATTACTGTAGCTTTGTAGTATTGGCTGAAGTCTGGGAGGGTTATGCCTCCTGCTCTGTTCTTTTTCCTCAGGATTGCTTTGGCAATTCTGGGTCTTTTATGGTTCCATATGAATTTTAGGATTATTTGTTCTAGCTCTGCGAAAAATGTCCTGGGTAATTTGATAGGGATTGCACTAAATTTGTAATGGGTAGCATGGCTATTTTAACAATATTAATTCTTCCCACTCAAGAGCATCAGATATCGTTCCATTTCTTTGAATCATCTTGAGTTTCCTTTATTAATGTTTTGTAGTTCTCAGGGTGTAAGTCTTTCACCTCCTTGACCAGGTTTATTCCAAAGTATTTTATTTTGGGGAGTGCAATTTTAAAAGGTATTGCTTTTTACATTTCCTTTCTGATATTTCACTGTTGGTGTAAAGAAATGCAACTGATTTCTCTATGTTAGTTCTGTATTCTCTACCTTGCTGAATTCATTTATTAGTTCTAATTGTTTTTGTGTGGAGTCTTTAGGGTTTTCTATATATAGTATCATATCATCTGCATATAATGAAAATGTTACCTCTTCCCTTCCAATTTGGATACCTTTTATTTCTTTCTCTTGTCCGATCATTGTGGCTTGGACTTCCAATTCTATGTTGAATAGAAGAGGTGAAAGTGGGTATCCTTGTCTTGCTCTAGATTTTAGCAGGAAGATTTTTAGCTTTTCATTGTTGAGTTTTATATTGGCTGTGGGTTTGTCATAAATAGCTTTTATTATCTTGGCATATGTTCTCTCTATACCCATTTTGGTAAGAGTTTTTATCATGAATAAATATTGGAAATGGAATTGATTTTTGTATGTTGATTTTGTTTCCTACTACTTTGTGATAAAGTAATTCTAACCATTTTTGTGTGTGGTTAACTCTTTAGGACTTTGTAAATAAAAGATTGTATCACCCACAAATGGGTAATTTTACTTCTTTCTTTCCAATTTGGATGGCCTTTCTTTCTTTTTCTTCCCTCATTTCTCTGGATAGAGCTTCAAGTACTATGTGAGATATAAATGGAAAAAGTAAGCATCCTTGGCTTGTCCTTGATCCTAGAGGAAAAGATTTCAGTCTTTTACCATTGAGTATGGTGTTCACTGTGTTTTTTTTCATGTATGGCTTTTATTATATTGAGGTAGTGTTAGTCTCTTCCCAGTTTGTTGAGTGCTTTTATCATAAAAGGGTGTTGAATTTTAGTCAAATGCTCTTTCTGCATCAGTTTAGGTGACCAAACCGTTGTTTTCTCCTTCATTCTGTTAATGTGGTATATTACATTGACCAATTTACATATGTTGAACCATCCTTCTATTCTAGAAATAAATCCCATTTGATCATAGCATGTGATCCTTTTAATATGTTACTGAATTGAGTTTGCTAGTACTTTTTGAGGTGTTTTTGCATCCTTGTTCGTAAGGAATATTGGCCTGAAATTGCCTTTTCTTGTAGTGTCTTTTTCTGACTTTGGCACCAGGGTAATACTGGCCTCAGAGAGTGAGTTAGGAAGTTTTCCTGCCTCTTAAAGTTTTTAGAAAAGTTTGAGAAGGATTGGTATAAGTTCTTTAAATGTTTGATGGAATTCACCAGTGAAACCACTGGATCCAGGGTCTTTCTTTTTCAGGAGATTTTTGATATGGACTCAAATCTCCTTACTAGTTTTAGGTCTATTCAGATTTTCTATTTCTTTGTGATTTAGTCATGGTAGGTTTTATGTTTCTAGGAATTTGTCCATTTCATCTAGATTATGCCATTTATTGCCATACAGTTGTTCATGATACTCTTTTATGATCCTTTTTATTTTTGTAGAATAGGTAGTAATGTCCCCACTTATATTTCTCTTTTTAGTAACTTGAGTCTTCTTTCTTTTTTTCTTAGTCCATCTACTTAAAATTTTGTTATTTTTTTATGTTTTCAAAGAACCAATTTTTGTTTTAATTGATTTTCTCTATTGTTTTTCTATTCTCTCTTGTACTTATATTTACTCTAGTCTTTATTATAATTCCCTCTCTTTTGTTGGCTTTGGGTTGTTCTTTTTCTAATTCCTTAATTTGTAAAATTTGGTTTTTGAGACCTTTCTTTTTTTTTTTTTAATGTCAGCATTTATGGCTCTAAATCTCCCCCTTAACACTGCTGTTGCTGAACCTCATAAATTTTGCTATGCTGAATTTTACTTTTCATTCATTTCTAAGTATTTTCAAATTTACCTCGTGATTTCTTCTTTGATCCATTGGTTGTTTAATTTCCACAAATTTGTGAATTTTTCAGTTTTCCTTCTATTACTGATTTTTATTTTTCTCCTGTTGTGGTTGGGGAAGATACTTTGTATGGTATTTATGTTTTAAAATCTATTGAGACTTAATTTGTGGCCTAACATATGGTATATCCCATGTGTACTTGAGAAGAGTGTGTATTCTGTTGATGGGTAAACTGTTCTGTACATGACTGTTAGATCTAGTTCGTTTACTATGTTGTTCAAGTTTTCTGTTTCCTTACTTATCTTCTATCTGGCTGTTCTATCCATTATTGAGAGTAGGGAATTGAAGTCTACAGCTGTTATTATGGAACTACCTTTATCCCTCAATTCTATTTTTGCTTCATATAATTTGATAGTCTGTTATTGAAAATGTTTATAATTGTTATATCTTCTAGTTGTTTTGAATCTTTTACTAATATATAATGTTCTTCTTTGTCTCTTGTAAATGTTTTTTTTTTTTTTTTTTCCTTTTTGCGGTATGCGGGCCTCTCACTGTTGTGGCCTCTCCCGTTGCGGAGCACAGGCTCCGGATGCGCAGGCCCAGTGGCCGTGGCTCACGGGCCCAGCCGCTCTGCGGCATATGGGATCCTCCCAGACCGGGGCACGAACCCGTATCCCCTGCATCGGCAGGCGGACTCTCAACCACTGCGCCACCAGGGAGGCCCTGTAAATGTTTTTTTTAAAGTCTTTTTTGTCTGATATTAGTATAGCCTCCCCTGCTCTCTCTTTTGGTTTTTATTTGCCTAGAATATACTTTTCCATTCTTAACTTTCAACATTTTTGTGTCTTTGGTTCTAAAGTGAGTCTCTTATACACAGCATATAGTTGGATAATTTTTAAAATCCATTCTACCAATATCATTTTTTTTAATTTAACACTAATTCACCCCACACTGTTTTGGTTTTTTTTTGGGGGGGGGGCGGTTGTTTTCTTTCCTTTTGCCTCAGACTGGTATTTCTTTCCTCTTTCACCCACAGAACTTTCCTCTTTCACCCACAGACCTTAACCTAAGTAATATATTTTTATTCTTGATAGTCTTTTATTGACCACCCATTGTGATGTGTTGAGAGAAACACTCTTTCCTCTTTTTTGTATCTCACAAGCACAGTGCAGGGCACACCAGCCTCCTCTCAGTCAGCATGACAACAGCATCATGCACATCAGCAGCCTTGAGTCAGTGCTTGCTACCTGGTAGGCTATTTTCCTAGATGTTTCATGTATTAATTCCTCTTCCTCATGATAAAGTTGAGAAGGAGAATACTCATCATCCTGAATTTAAGATAAGAAAATGAGTTACAGAGAGGCTAAGTGATACTCATGGACCACAGAGTTGGAAGTGGTTGTCTGGCCCCCAGCTGGACAATCTCTGTCTCTACAATGGAGAGTTTAATCTGTTTACATTTAAAGTAATTACTGATAAAGAGGACCTTACTTCTGTTGTATTTCCCTTGCCTTAGACTTAGATCAGAAGTTATGACTTTTTTTTTTTTACATCTTTATTGGAGTATAATTGCTTTACAATGGTGTGTTAGTTTCTGCTTTATAACAAAGTGAATCAGTTATACATATACATATGTTCCCATATCTCTTCCCTCTTGCGTCTCCCTCCCTCCCACCCTCCCTATCCCACCCCTCTGAGTGGTCACAAAGCACCGAGCTGATCTCCCGCATAGCTCCCAGTGCTATGCGGCTGCTTCCCACTAGCTATCTATTTTATGTTTGGTAGTGTATATATGTCCATGCCACTCTCTCACTTTGTCACAGCTTACGCTTCCCCCTCCCCATATCCTCAAGTCCATTCTCTAGTAGGTCTGTGTCTTTATTCCCATCATACTCCTAGGTTCTTCATGACCTTTTTTTATTAGATTCCATATATATGTGTTAGCATACGGTATTTGTCTTTCTCTTTCTGACTTACTTCACTCTGTATGACAGACTCTAGGTCCATCCACCTCATTACAAATAGCTCAATTTCGTTTCTTTTTATGGCTGAGTAATATTCCATTGTATATATGTGCCACATCTTCTTTATCCATTCATCCGATGATGAACACTTAGGTTGTTTCCATCTCCTGGCTATTGTAAATAGAGCTGCAATGAACATTTTGGTACATGACTCTTTTTGAATTATGGTTTTCTCAGGGTATATGCCCAGTAGTGGGATTGCTGGGTTATATGGTAGTTCTATTTGTAGTTTTTTGTGGGTTTTTTTTGCTGTACGCAGGCCTCTCACTGTTGTGGCCTCTCCCGTTGCGGAGCACAGGCTCCGGACGCACAAGCTCAGCGGCCATGGCTCACGGGCCCAGCCGTTCTGCGGCATGTGGGATCTTCCCGGACCAGGAAACGAACCCGTGTCCCCTGCATCGGCAGGCAGACTCTGAACCACTGTGCCACCAGGGAAGCCCTATTTGTAGTTTTTTAAGGAACCTCCATACTGTTCTCCATAGTGGCTGTACCAATTCACATTCCCACCAGCAGTGCAAGAGTGTTCCCTTTTCTCCACACCCTCTCCAGCATTTATTGTTTCTAGATTTTTTGATGATGTCCATTCTGACTGGTGTGAGATGATATCTCATTGTAGTTTTGATTTGCATTTCTCTAATGATTAATGATGTCGAGGATTCTTTCATGTGTTTGTTGGCAGTCTGTATATCTTCTTTGGAGAAATGTCTATTTAGGTCTTCTGCCCATTTTTGGATTGGGTTGTTTGTTTTTTTGATATTGAGCTGCATGAGCTGCTTATAAATTTTGGAGATTAATCCTTTGTCAGTTGCTTCATTTGCAAATATTTTCTCCCATCCTGAGGGTTGTCTTTTGGTCTTGTTTATGGCTGTGCAAAAGCTTTGAAGTTTCATTAGGTCCCATTTGTTTATTTTTGTTTTTATTTCCATTTCTCTAGGAGGTGGGGCAAAAAGGATCTTGCTGTGATTTATGTCATAGAGTGTTTTGCCTATGTTTTCCTCTATGAGTTTTATAGTGTCTGGCCTTACATTTAGGTCTTTAATCCATTTTGAGTTTATTTTTGTGTATGGTGTTAGGGAGTGTTCTAATCTCATACTTTACATGTACCTGTCCAGTTTTCCCAGCACCGCTTATTGGAGAGGCTGTCCTTTCTAAATATGACTTTCTTGAAGTGCTTGATTCCCACCATTCATTCATGGTAACTTAAGTAATTACCATGTATCAGGCATTGGTACTGGATATTCAGGGGCTGGAAATCAGAGATAGTTGTCTTCTAGTAATCTCTCACTGCCTATCTCTCTTTTCTTTTTGTTTTTTCTGTTGACCTATGTTTAAGTTCATCGATTCTTTTCTATTTTCACACACACACACTGTATTTTATTTTTACAAGAGATAACTAAACTGACACCAAGCATTGTAAATGGATGACCACAACAAAAGCAACGATTGCAATTACCAAACACGAAACACACTCATACTATGTCATAATATTGACATTCAGTCCAGTAATCCTCCACTGTAACAGCTCCTTTACTTTGCAGTGAAAACTGATTTGTATATTTTTTGCCTCTGAGTCCTTGTGGGATTTTTTTTTTATTCAAACAGAAAGTCACAAAAGTTATAATCATCCTCATCAGTTCACTCAATCCCATGTAATTAATTTTTTTTCATCTTGATCTTTTGTTAGCACTTTTATGAATTCATCAGTTTTCCATTAGAGTTCTGAAAATGCTTCTTCATTCAGTTCAGCAGTATAGTCAGTTACCAGAAACCTGTAGTTGTCAGAGGCTTTTCCATGAATTCCTTGAAGATGAAACCCTTTTATAGGAACATTTTTGCAAAAGCATCAGAGTATAACCAGAACTGTCTGTAAATGACAAAAGACTTAAAAATGACCACGGTTAAAGACTTGATGAAAGTTAATAATAATGCAATTGACAAGGAAATTTAGTTATTTCTGAGATATACATTTTAAACTAGTAACTAGTATTATGACTTATAACATTATACAAGTACATATAAGATTTTTAGGAATTTCATGTAATGTCTGAAACATTTATATTAACATATTTCCATACAAATATCCCAAATAAAGTTTAGTATCAGTTGTTTTTTTGTTTGTTTCTTTGTTTTTTTATATTGAGGTGCATGAGCTGTTTATATATTTTTGAGATTAATCCTTTCTCCGTTGATTCATTTGCAAATATTTTCTCCCATTCTGAGGGTTGTCTTTTCATCTTGCTTATGGTTTCCTTTGCTGTGTAAAACGTTTGAGGTTTCATTAGGTCCCATTTGTTTATTTTTGTTTTTATTTCCATTACTCTAGGAGATGGATCAAAAAAGATCTTGATGTGATTTATGTCAAAGAATGTTCTTCCTATGTTTTCCTCTAAGAGTTTTATAGTATCCAGTCTTATATTTAGGTCTCCAATCCATTTTTTTTTTTTTTTTTTTTTTTTTTTTTTTTCCGTACGCGGGCCTCTCACTGTTGTGGCCTCTCCCGTTGCGGAGCACAGGCTCCGGATGCGCAGGCTCAGCGGCCATGGCTCACGGGCCCAGCCGCTCCGCGGCATATGGGATCCTCCCAGACCGGGGCACGAACCCGTATCCCCTGCATCGGCAGGCGGACTCTCAACCACTGCGCCACCAGGGAGGCCCTCCAATCCATTTTGAGTTTACTTTTCTGTATGGTGTTAGGGAGTGTTCTAATTTCATTCTTTTACCTTTAGCTGTCCAGTTTTTCTAGCACCACTTATTGAAGAGACTGTCTTTTCTCCATTGTATATCCTTGCCTCCTTGTCATAGATTAGTTGACCATAGGTGTGTGGGTTTATCTCTGGTCTTTCTATGTTGTTCCATTGATCTATGTTTCTGTTTTTGTGCCAGTACTGTATTGTCTTGATTATTGTAGCTTTTTAGTATAGTCTGAAGTCAGGGAGTCTGATTCCTCCAGCTCCGTTTTATTCCCTCAAGACTGTGTTGGCTATTCGGGGACTTTTGTGTCTCCATACAAATTTTAAGATGATTTGTTGTAGTTACGTAAAAAATGCCATTGGTCATTTGATAGGGATTGCATTGAATCTGTAGATTGCTTTGGGTAGTGTAGTTATTTTCACAATATTGATTCTTCCAATCCAAGAACATGGTATATCTCTCCATCTGTTTGTATCATCTTTAATTTCTTTCATCAGTATCTTATAGTTTTCTGAATACAAGTCTTTTGTCTCCCTAGGTAGGTTTATTCCTAGGTATTTCATTTTTTTTGTTGCAGTGGTAAATGAGAGTGTTTCCATAATTTCTCTTTCATATTTTTCACCCTTAGTGTATAGGAATGCAAGAGATTTTTGTGCATTAATTTTGTATCCTGCAACTTTACCAAATTCATTGATTAGCTCTAGTAGTTTTCTGGTGGCATTTTTAAGCTTCTCTATGTATAGTATCACGTCATCTGCAAACAGTGACAACTTTACTTCTTCTTTTCCAATTTGTTTTCCTTGTATTTCTTTTTCTTCTCTGATTGCCGTGGCTAGGACTTCCAAAACTATGTTGAATAATAGTGGTGAGAGTGGACATCCTTGTTTCATTCCTGATCGTAGAGGAAATGCTTTCAGGTTTTCACCATTGAGAATGATGTTTGCTGTGGGTTTGTCATATATGGTCTTTATTATGTTGGTGTAGCTCCCCTCTCTGCCCAATTTCTGGAGAGTTTTTATCATAAAGGGGTGTTGAATTTTGTCAGAAGCTTTTTCTGCATCTATTGAGATGATCGTATGGTTTTTATTCTTCAGTTTGTTAATATGGTGTATCACATTGATTGGTTTGCGTATATTGAAGAATCCTTGCATCCCTGGGTAAATCCCACTTGGCCATGGAGTATGATCATTTTAATGAGTTTTTGGATTATGTTTTCTTGTATTTTGTTGAGGATTTTTGCATCTATATTCATCAGTGATATTAGTCTGTAATTGTCTGTTTTTATAGTATCTTTGTCTGGTTTTGGTATCAGGGTGATGGTGGCCTCATAGAATGAGTTTGGGAGAGTTCCTTCCTCTGCAATTTTTGGAAGAGTTTGAGAAGGATATGTGTTAGCTCTTCTGTCTTATGTTTGAAAGAATTCACCTGTAAAGCCATCTGGTCCTGGACTTCTGTATCTTGGAAGATTTTTTTTTTTTTACATTTTTTTTTTTTTTTTTTTTTTTTTGCGGTATGCGGGCCTCTCACTGCTGTGGCCTCTCCCATTGCGGAGCACAGGCTCCGGACGTACAGGCTCAGTGGCCATGGCTCACGGGCCCAGCCGCTCCGTGGCATGTGGGATCTTCCTGGACCGGGGCACGAACCCGTGTCCCCTGCATCGGCAGGCGGACTCTCAACCACTGCACCACCAGGGAAACCCATCTTGGAAGATTTTTAATCACAGTTTCAATTTCATTACTTGTGTTTGTTCTGTTCATATTTTCTGTTTCTTCCTGGTTCAGTCTTGGAAAGTTATACCTTTTTAAGAATGTGTCCATTTCTTCCAGGTTGTCCATTTTATTGGAATAGAGTTGCTTGTAGTAGTCTCTTAGGATGCTTTGCATTTCTGCGGTGTCTGTTGTAACTTCTTTTTCATTTCTAACTTTATTGATTTGAGTCCTCTCCCTCTTTTTCTTGATGAATCTGGCTAATGGTTTATCAATTTTGTTTATCTTCTCAAAGAACCAGCTTTTAGTTTTGTTGAACTTTGCTATTGTTTTCTTTGTTTCTATTTCATTTATTTCTGCTCTGTTCTTTATGATTTCTGTCCTTCTGCTAACTTTGGGTTTTGTTTGTTCTTCTTTCTTTAGTTCCTTTAGGTGTAAGCTTTGATTGTTTTCTTAAGGTTTTTCTCGTTTCTTGAAGTGACTTGTATTGCTGTAAACTTCCCTCTTAGAACTGCTTTTGCTGCATCCCATAGGTTTTGGATCATCGTGTTTTCATTGCCATTTGTCTCTAGGTATTTCTTTATTTCCTCTTTGATTGCTTCAGTGATCTCTTGGTTGTTTAGTAAATATTGTTTAGCCTCCATGTGTTTTGTTTTTTATGTTTTTTCCCTGTAATTCATTTCTAATCTCATAGCATTGTGGTCAGAAAAGATGCTTGATATGATTTCAATTTTCTTAAATTTACTGAGGCTTGATTTGTGACTCAAGATGTCATCTATCCTGGAGAATATTCTGTGCACACTTGAGAAGAAAGTGTAATCTGCTGTTTCTGGATGGAATGTCCTATGAATATCAATTAAATCTCTCTGGTCTATTGTGTCATTGAAAGCTTCTGTTTCCTTATTTATTTTCATTTTGGGTGATCTGTCCATTGGTGTAAGTGAGGTGTTAAAGTCCCCACTATTATTGTGTTACTGTCGATTTCCTCTTTTATAGCTGTTAGCAGTTGCCTTATGTATTGAGGTGCTCCTCTTTTGGGTGCATATGTATTTATAATTGTTATATCTTCTTCTTGGATTGAGGCCTTGATCATCATGTAGTGTCCTTCCTTGTCTCTTGTAACATTCTTTATTTTAAAGTCTATTTTATCTGATATGAGTTTAGCTACTCCAGCTTTCTTTTGATTTCCATTTGCATGGAATATCTTTTTCCATCCCCTCACTTTCAGTCTGTATGTGTCCCTAGGTCTGAAGTGGGTCTCTTGTAGACAGCATATAGATGCATCTTATTTTTGTATCCATTTAGCAAGCCTGTGTCTTTTGGTTGGAGCATTTAATCCACTCATGTTTAAGGTAATTATCGATATGTATGTTCCTATGATCATTTTCTTGATTGCTCTGTGTTTGTTTTTGTAGGTCCTTTTCTTCTCTTGTGTTTCCCATTTAGAGAAGTTCCTTTAACATTTGTTGTAGAGCTGGTTTGGTGGTGCTGAATTCTTTTAGCTTTTGCTTGTCTGTAAAGCTTGTGATTTCTCCATAGAATCTGAATGAGATAGTTGATGGGTAGAGTAATCTTGGTTTTAGGTTCTTCCGTTTCATCACTTTAAGTATATCATGTCACTCCCTTCTGGCTTGTAGAGTTTCTGCTGAGAAATCAGCTGTTAACCTTATGGGAGTTCCCTTGTATGTTATTTGTCATATTTCCCTTGCTGCTTTCAATAATTTTTCTTTGTCTTTAATTTTTGCCAGTTTGATTACTATGTGTCTCGGTGTGTTTCTCCTTGGGTCTATCATGTATGGGACTCTCTGAGCTTCCTGGACTTGGGTGGCTATTTCCTTTCCCATGTTAGGGAAATTTTCAACTATAATATCTTCAAATATTTTCTCGGGTCCTTTCTCTCTCTCTTCTCCTTCTGGGACCCCTATGATGTGAATGTTGTTGTGTTTAATGTTGTCCCAGAGGTCTCTTAGGCTGTCTTCATTTCTTTTCATTCTTTTTTCTTTATTCTGTTCCACAGCAGTGAATTCCACCATTCTGTCTTCCTGGTCACTTATCCGTTCTTCTGCCTCAGTTATTCTGCTATTGATTCCTTCTAGTGTAGTTTTCATTTCAATTATTGTATTGTTCATATTTATGTGTTTGTTGTTTAATTCTTCTAGGTCTTTGTTAAACATTTTTTGCATCTTCTCGCTCTTTGCCTCCATTCTTTTCCCGAGGTTCTGGATCACCGTCACTATCATTATTCTGAATTCTTTTTCTGGAAGGTTGCCTATCTCCACTTCATTTGGTTGGTTTTCTGGGGTTTTATCTTGTTCCTTCATCTGGTACATAGCCCTCTGCCTTTTCATCTTGTCTATCTTTCTGTGAATGTGGTTTTTGTTCCACAGGCTGCAGGATTGTAGTTCTTCTTCTTTTGCTGTCTGCCCTCTGTCTATCTCTCTTTATTCCTAGTAAAATAGTTAGACCGTAAATACTATACTTAAGAGTAATTCTGATAAACAAAATGGAGTTAAGGTGGGAGTAGGCCAGAGGCTAACTTCTCACCCATCTCTGTTTCTAATAACTCTAGCCCTTGAATCCTGAGTAAATCTCCATTCTTTGGATATAATTAGTTTAAAGCATATTTCAATAACTGCTAAAGAAATATGATTTCAAAGGGATTCAGATGCAGTATGTAACTGGAAAGGGAGTAGGTAGTGGATGACTTCCTGTTTTATTGATCATACGTTTTCTCTGAGATGAGACAAAGTGGTCTGATGGAAGGAAAGGAAAAACTGAAAAGACTCACTGTGATCCAATCCTTTGTTCCCTTTGATCTCTCATTACCATCTCCCATCCCTCTGATTCCCTAAAATTTTAGGCTGTACCAAACTCATGGAAACACTAATGATGCTGAGTCATAGACGCTCTCCATCAGGGTTCTGTTCTCTCTACTCACTGAGTGGCATTTGCAGAAATATTCAGAACTGTATTTATCTGCCTTTGTTTTATGATGCCAGCAAAGGTAGGGGGTTCCTTCAGCCTGTTCTATTCTCCCTGCAGCATAATTCAGAGAATACACATTTCAAGCTGCCCACCTGCCCAATTTTTATACATTCAGTCAAGTACAGGGCATAACTTGAGGATTTTCATTACAACTAAAGGCTTCACTTTAGCTGCAATGTGCCCTGGGATACCTGGATGCTTGCTGTTTATTTTTAGTAAAAAGACACATAGCCTTAATCCCCTGGTTGTTACTTTTCAGAAAAGTCCTGGCCTGACCTCAAGGGACCCCAGTACTAGTCAAAAGTTAATCCTTAAACCATGCATTTTGTAGTATCTTGACAACCTTACAGCTTGTGGGAAGAATAACGAAAAGTTGAACTGTTTCTTTATTGGAGATGGTAGGATTCTAGCAATCATCGTCTGGTCCTAGTCAACTACCAAGGATTGTCTGGAATCATGATCTTTGAGGACAATTGTTGGAACCCTCAGTGGGTCCCCTGTTTTCTCCGGTCCCTGGTCCACATTGCCACCTGAGTGATTTTCCTCAATAAATCCCCAGTGTTATTGTACGTTGAAGATTCATTCACTTACAGTATTCTCCCAAATGCTACGGGAGTTTCTCAAACTGCAGGGTGCCTAGCGTTACCTAGGGTGCTTGTTAAACTATGAATTCCTACAGTTCAGTAGGACTGGAATGGAACCAGAATCTTCACTGTTGACAAGCACTTCAGGTGAGACAGGTGGCTGGAGAGCCACCCAGAACTAAGCTGGACCACAAGATGAAGTCCAGATTCCCTATCCTGGCATTCAAGGCTTTACTAAATCTGATCTCAACTACCTTTTTCTCATGTTATTTATCCCACATCCCAATTAGCCTGGCAACTAACAGGAATAAGGAATGCAGAAGTCTCTTCTTTAGGAACTGTGCCAATGCCTGGCTTCAGTCCCTACCCATTCAGGATGTACTCCCAGTCCTTACCAGCCCATAGCAATGTCTCCCTCTGCTGAACTTTCATTGTATGAGAATTACTGAATCACATTTTTGGGAAAGTGAAGGGAATGGCAATGAGACAAGTTTTCCTAGAAATACAATTGTTTTGAGTTGGGACTACAAAGAGGGAAAATTGTTTCCACCAGGAGATTTCATACATAAATGAGAAGAGGTATTTTAGTAAAAATCCAATGTAAGCAAAGGTGATTTCTGTGCACATTTTAAAAATAAGTGGCCTGTGTCTGTCATGTTTAATGAACATGGAAGTTGAAGGTTAAGTCAAGGTCAGTTCACTGAGAAGACCTTAAATGCCCTTCAAAACATCATGGACTTCGTTCCTGGCAAAAAGCATGGTTGACCATTTGGGGGCTATTATGATGCTGGCTTGCAAAGTACTCATCTCATGCAAACTCAGGAAAGAAAACAGAGGCTGCTCTGGAGGCTGCTTAGGTTCAAATGTTAACTTGTCTATTTCTTAACCATGTAATCCTGGAGCAGTTACTTCACTTCTTTGAGACTATTTTCTCATCTGGATTATGGCAAAAATAATAGATCTCATTTTATAGCGTTCTTGCATTTATTTATGGCAAGGAAATCAGCCCTTAGTAATTATATAATAACAAATATTTAATACTCATATAACTTACAGGGAATGGGTATTATTCCTCTTTCAAAAATGAAAATAGTCTCAGAAGGTAAAAACTTGTCTATAGTAGCGCAGCTAATAAGAGCAGAATTGGGCAGTATTTTGCCCTACATAAAACCTAGATGGGACTTAAGGGACTATTTATTTCAACTCCCTCATTTTATAGTAAAGAAAACTGAGGATTAGAGTGGTGAAGCAATTCGACCAATGTCACACAGCACACAATATGAGCATATCCTAATACTAGGAAATAAAGAAGACATAAAGGTGAGCAAGGCAGTCTCTGCCCATGAAGAGCTTTCAGGCCAGCAGGGAAGATCACAGGTGTGGCAAGCCTGTCTGAGCAGGAAGAAGTCATAGGGTCTGGGATGGCTGGGGAGAGGTGATTGCATCTGTGCCTTAAAAGTTTGGCTCACTGACCCGTAGGCAGGTGAAGGAGGGGTAGGGGTCAAGTCAGATGTATACTGGAATTGACTTGGAATGCCTTCTCAGCAATATACACTCCAGTTTCTGGAAGAAAGCAACTCTGGAGCAGTTACAGCCTCTTAAAACTACTGTCTATAATTATGTTTGCTGGGAAAAAAAAAAAAAGAAAAAACAACAAAAAAAACTGGAGCCACAGGGAACAGACCCTGTCATTAACCCTAAATCCTACTCCCTCTGTGACGCACATTCCCCAGGGGCACATGCAGTGACAGCTGTCACTCCCCAAGCAGCTTAAAATCCCTAAGTGGCCTTGAAGCAGAGTGGAGCCAGGAAAGCTGCCTTGGCCCCCGCCTGGGTGGCCTCACACAGTGTGCTGGCAGCCGCCTTTGAAGCCTAGCCTGGAACCCAGAGGCACCACAGGCTGCAGCGCTCCGCTCCTTCCCCTGAGAGGGAACTGCTGGGCTTCAGTTTGGGCTCTTCTCCCAGCGGACAAACTCTAAGACAGATCTGAAGCCTGGGATTCCTCTCCAGAGCCTTGTAGGGCCACCCCGCATGGCTAATCACTGCCAGGGCCTCGGGGGAGAGCGGAGTAGGCAGGGAGGATAGTCATTAAAAAGGGAGCTTGCTGAGATGAGGCTTCTGGAGATGAACACTTTTGCTCTGTTCTGGGAGCTGGAGAGCCAACCTCACCGTTCAAGAGAGCGTTAATTTGAGAGAGGCTGGGAAAAGCTCAATGTGTACGGCAAGGAAGAAAGGCCAGGCAACCCCATGGACATTAGAATTTTTTTGTTGACAAAAGAAAAATCAGCCTCCCTCTATGGTCTAACTCCTTTGCCTGAAATTCTACCACTAAGGGTATAGGCCTTGCTCCTTTGGGTCCTGGAGGATTCCTGGCAAGGATAGCTTCAATGATCAGTTAATACCAGAAGGAGGAATTTCACTTAGACTTGCTTCCAAAATCTGACCACTAATTGCGAAGGAACTAGCCACACTGACCACCACTAGGGCTTGAGGGGTCACGTTAGGAACATTGAGAGGAGCAGGCGGCAGGTGCCTTGGTTACTTTTTGCCAGAGACATCCTTATGTCCTTGTTCCTGCAACTGCTGCCAAATTCCTCACCTCTACAGGAATCAGGAAGATTTTAATCAGACCCAGCTTCTATCCATAACTTTTGCTAGCTATACTTTGCCATCTTAGTAAGGTGGTTTATTATTGTCTATTACCGTAACTACAGAGAATGGCCATCCAAATTGTTCTTTTCAGAGCGTGTTCTGAACCTTAGTCCTGTACATCCTTTGAAGTCCTGCAGACATGCCACCTTTCCCAAGGACCTTTCCCTTCAGTAACCATAGGGAGCTTTTTCTCCTCTAAAATACAATTTTAAAAATACTAAAAATACTATAGCACTTCATATCACTCCTAGAAACCTAATAAAAGTTGCATTTGTTTTAAGAGTGAGGGATCCTCTTTAGTTGGATATTTACTTCATTTTTTTTTTTACCCTTAAAAGTTGGCATGAAAGCAATAATCATGAATCCAAAACCTTTACTGATTAATTGACCCCAGTCAAATCGGTGTCCACGAAATCATCTCTATTTACTCAACACTAGCATCAGTCCACACTAAGGGTTGGAAAATTTTTCCTGAAAAGAGCCAGACAGTAAATATTTTGGGCTTTGGGGGCATATGGCCTCTGTCACAGCTACTCAACTCTGACATTGTAGCCTGAAAGCAGCCATAGACTATATAGGCATGAATGTTTGCTCATGACTGTGTGTTGATAAAACTTTATTTACAAAAACAGGCAGTGGGCCAGAGTTGGTTCTTGAGCTGCAGTTTGTTGACCCCCAATGCAGACCATCATGTCCCCTTCATTTAACAATCTTCCGTCGATGTCAGAGTTTTGAGTTACATTGTAGCAGTGCAAAGCAGCTATGAAGTCAGTTTGCAAACTGCAAGGTTTCATGGCATCTTTGAAAATGAGGTAGCATAATTGCTTGAATTAAACTTAAGCCATGGACAAATGAGAATCTGGCAGAATTGGACCAGTGAAAGAGAAAAAAGCAATAAGAATCACAACAGCATAGGAGCTACAAGCAAGAAGGACTTGAACAGAGAAAGATGTAGGAAAGCCCTACAGAAAATTGATGAACCATCAAATTTTTTGAAAAAATTACCCATTTTATGGCAATGGTTTAAAAATCCAGCACAAAGCAAAGAGTGGTAAATCTTGCTTCCACAAAACTAAAGAAAAATTATGGCAGCAGATAATGTGGTCATATTTTATACATCCTATGAATTAAGACATTGTTGCAATTTTAAATTAAAAGATACCTGTTTTTTTTTTAATTTTCTTCATCTGATTAGTTTAAGAGTTTTAATTTTTAAATTTTATTTATTTTTTTATACAACAGGTCCTTATCATCAATTTTATACACATCAGTGTATACACGTCAATCCCAATCTCCCAATTCATCACACCACCACCACCCCGCCCCACCACCACCGCTTCCCCCCTTGGTGTCCATACGTTTGTTCTCTACATCTGTATCTCAATTTCTGCCCTGCAAACCGCTCATCTGTACTATTTTTCCAGGTTCCACATATATGCGTTAATATGCGATATTAGTTTTTCTCATTCTGACTTACTTCACTCTGTATGACAGTCTCTAGATCCATCCACGTCTCTACAAATGACCCAATCTTGTTCCTTTTTATGGCTGAGTAATATTCCATTGTATATATGTACCACATCTTCCTTATCCATTCGTCTGTCGATGGGCATTTAAGGTTGCTTCCATGACCTGGCTATTGTAAATAGTGCTGCAGTGAACATTGGGGTGCATGTGTCTTTTTGAAGTATGGTTTTCTCTGGGTGTATGCCCAGTAGTGGGATTGATGGGTCATATGGTAATTCTATTTTTAGTTCTTTAAGGAACCTCTATACTGTTTTCCATAGTGGCTGTATCAAGTTACATTCCCACCAACAGTGCAAGAGGGTTCCCTTTTCTCCACACCCTCTCCAGAATTTGTTGTTGGTAATTTTTCTGATGATGCCCATTCTAACTGGTGTGAGGTGATACCTCATTGTAGTTTTGATTTGCATTTCTCTAATAATTAGTGATGTTGAGGAGCTTTTCATGTGCTTCTTGGCCATCTGTATATCTTCTTTGGAGAAATGTCTATTTAGGTCTTCTGCCCATTTTTGGATTGGATTGTTTGTTTCTTTAATATTGAGCTGCATGAGCTGTTTATATATTTTGGAGATTAATCCTTTGTCCGTTGATTCATTTGCAAATATTTTCTCCCATTCTGAGGGTTGTCTTTTCAGCTTGTTTATGGTTTCCTTTGCTGTGCAAAAAGTTTAAAGTTTCATTAGGTCCCATTTGTTTATTTTTGTTTTTATGTCCATTACTCTAGGAGGTGGATCAAAAAAGATCTTGCCGTGATTTATGTTAAAGAGTGTTCTTCCTATGTTTTCCTCTAAGAGTTTTATAGTGTCCAGTCTTACATTTAGGTCTCGAATCCATTTTGAGTTTATTTTTCTGTATGGTGTTAGGGAGTGTTCTGATTTCATTCTTTTACATGAACCTGTCCAGTTTCCCCAGCACCACTTATTGAAGAGACTGTCTTTTCTCCATTGTATATCCTTGCCTCCTTTGTCATAGATTAGTTGACCATAGGTGCGTGGGTTTATCTCTGGTCTTTCTATGTTGTTCCATTGATCTATGTTTCTGTTTTTGTGCCAGTACCATATTGTCTTGATTACTGTAGATTTATAATATAGTCTGAAGTCAGGGAGTCTGATTCCTCCAGCTCCATTTTTTTTCCCTCAAGACTGCTTTGGCTATTCGGGGTCTTTTGTGTCTCCATACAAATTTTAAGATTTTTTGTTCTAGTTCTGTAAAAAATGCCATTAGTAATTTGATAGGGATTGCACTGAATCTGTAGATTCCTTTGGGTAGTAGAGTCATTTTCACAATATTGATTCTTCCAATCCAATAACATGGTATATCTCTCCATCTGTTTGTATCATCTTTAATTTCTTTCATCAGTATCTTATAGTTTTCTGAATACAAGTCTTTTGTCTCCCTAGGTAGGTTTATTCCTAGGTATTTCATTCTTTTTGTTGCAATGGTAAATGGGAGTGTTTCCTCTATTTCTCTTTCAGATTTTTCATCATTAGTGTAGAGGAATGCAAGAGATTTCTGTGCATTAAATTTGTATCCTCCAACTTTACCAAATTCATTGATTAGCTCTAGTAGTTTTCTGGTGGCATCTTTAGGATTCTCTATATATAGTATCATGTCATCTGCAAACAGTGACAACCTTACTTCTTCTTTTCCTATTTGTTTTCCTTTTATTTCTTTTTCTTCCCTGATTGCTGTGGCTAGGGCTTCCAAAACTATGTTGAGTAATAGTGGTGAGAGTGAACATGCTTGTCGTGTTCCTGATCTTAGAGGAAATGCTTTCAGTTTTTCACCATTGAGAATGATGTTTGCTGTGGGTTTGTCATATATGGCCTTTATTATGTTGAGGTAAGTTCCCTCTATGCCCAGTTTCTGGAGAGTTTTTATCATAAATGGGTGTTGAATTTTGTCAAAAGCTTTTTCTGCATCTATTGAGATGATCACATGGTTTTTAGCCTTCAATTTGTTAATACGATGTATCACATTCATTGATTTACGTATATTGAAGAATCCTTACATCCCTGGGATAAATCCCACTTGATTATGGTGTATGATCCTTTTTAGTGTGCTGTTGGATTCTGTTTGCTAGTATTTTGTTGAGGATTTTTACATCTATTTTCATGGGTGAAATTGGTCTGTAATTTTCTTTTTTTGTAGTATCTTTGTCTAGTTGTGGTATCAGGGTGATGGTGGCTTCATGAAATGAGTTTGGTAGTGTTCCTTCCTTTGCAATTTTTTGGAAGAGTTTGAGAAGGATAGGTGTTAGCTCTTCTGTAAATGTTTGATATAATTAACCTGTGAAGCCATCTGGTCCTGGACTTCTGTTTGTTGGAAGATTTTTAACCATAGTTTCAATTTCATGAGTTGAGATTTACCTGTTCATATTTTCTATTTCTTCCTGGTTCAGTCTTGGAAGGTTATACATTTCTAAGAATTTGTCCATTTCTTCCAGGTTGTCAATTTTACTGGCATAGAGTTGCTTGTAATAGTCTCATAGGGTGCTTTGTATTTCTGGGGTGTCTGTTGTAACTTCTCCTTTTACATTTCTAATTTTATTGATTTGAGCTTCTTTGTCTTGATGAGTCTGGTTAATGGTTTATTAATTTTGTTTATTTTCTCAGAAAACCAGCTTTAGTTTTATTGATCTTTGCTACTGTTTTCTTTGTTTCTATTTCATTTATTTCTGCTCCGATATTTATGATTTCTTTTCTACTGCTAACTTTGTGTTTTGCTTGTTCTTCTTTCTCTAGTTCCTTTAGGTGTAAAGTTAGATTGTGTATTTGAGATTTATCTTGTTTCTTGAGTTAGGCTTGTATAGCTATAAACTTCCCTCTTAGAACTGCGTTTGCTGCATCCCATAGGTTTTGGATCATCGTGTTTTCATTGCCATTTGTCTCTAGGTATTTTTTGATTTCTTCTTTGATTTCTTCAGTGATCTCTTGTTTATTTAGTAATGTATTGTTTAGCCTCCATGTGTTTGTGTTTTTTACATTTTTTTCACTGTAATTCATTTCTAATCTCATAGCGTTCTGGTCAGAAAAGATGCTTGATATGATTACAATTTTCTTAAATTTACTGAGGCTTGATTTGTGACCCAAGATGTCATCTGTCCTGTAGAATGTTCTGTGTGCACTTGAGAAGAAAGTGTAATCTGCTGTTTCTGGATGGAATGTCCTATGAATATCAATTAAATCTCTCTGGTCTATTGTGTCATTGAAAGCTTCTGTTTCCTTATTTATTTTCATTTTGGATGATCTGTCCATTGGTGTAATTGAGGTATTAAAGTCCCCCACTATTACTGTGTTACTGTCAGTTTCCTCTTTTATAGCTGTTAGTAGTTGCCTTATGTATTGAGGTGATCGTATGTTGGGTGCATATATATTTATAGTTGTTATATCTTTTTCTTGGATTGACGCCTTGATCATTATGTAGTGTCCTTCCTTGTCTCTTGTAACATTCTTTATTTTAAAGTCCATTTTATCTGTTATGAGTATGGCTACTCCAGCTTTCTTTTGATTTCCATTTGCATGGAATATCTTTTTCCATCCCCTCACTTCCAGTCTGTATGTGTCCCTAGGTCTGAAGTGGGTCTCTTGTAGACAGCATATAGATGGGTCTTATTTTTGTATCTTTTCAGCAAGCCTGTGTCCTTTGGTTGGAGCAGTTAATCCACTCATGTTTAAGGTAATTATCGATATGTATGTTCCTATGACCATTTTCTTAATTGTTTGGGTTTGTTTTTGTAGGTCCTTTTCTTCTCTTGTGTTTCCCACTTAGAGAAGTTCAGTTAGCCTTTAGTGTAGAGCTGGTTTAGTGGTGCTGAATTCTCTTAGCTTTTGCTTGTCTGTAAAGCTTTTGATTTCTCCATCGAATCTGAATGAGATACTTGATGGATAGAGTACTCTTAGTTTTAGGTTCTTCCCTTTCATCACTTTAAGTATATCATGCCACTCCCTTCTGGCTTGTAGAGTTTCTGCTGAGAAATCAGCTGTTAACCTTATGGGAGTTCCCTTGTATGTTATTTGTCATTTTTCCCTTGCTGCTTTCAGTAATTTTTCATTGTCTTTCATTTTTGCCAGTTTGATTACTGTGTGTCTCAGTGTGTTTCTCCTTGGGTCTATCATGTATGGGACTCTCTGGACTTCCTGGACTGGGTGGCTATTTCCTTTCCCATGTTAGGGAATTTTTCGACTATAATCTCTTCAAGTATTTTCTCGGGTCCTTTCTCTCTCTCTTCTCCTTCTGGGTCCCCAGTGATGTGAATGTTGTTGCATTTAACATTGTCCCAGAGGTCTCTTAGGGTGTCTTCATTTCTTTTCATTCTTTTTTCTTTATTCTGTTCCACAGCAGTGAATTCCACCATTCTGTCTTTCAGGTCACTTATCCCTTCTTCTGCCTCAGTTTTTCTGCTATTGATTCCTTCTAGTGTAGTTTTCATTTCAGTTATTGTATTGTTCATCTCTGTTTGTTCGTTATTTAATTCTTCTAGGTCTTTGTTAAACATTTCTTACATCTTCTCAATCTTTGCCTCCATTCTTTTCCCGAGGTCCTGGATCATCCTCACTATCATTATTCTGAATTCTTTTTTGGAAGTTTGCCTATCTCCACTTTATTTAGTTGTTTTTTTGAGGTTTCATCTTGTTCCTTCACCTGGTACATAGGCCTCTGCCTTTTCATCTTGTCTATCTTTCTGTGAATGTGGTTTTTGTTCCACAGGCTGCAGGATCATAGTTCTTCTTCCTTTGCTCTCTGCCCTCTGGTGGATGAGGCTATCTAAGAGGCCTGTGCAAGTTTCCTGATGGGAGGGACTGGTGGTGGGTAGAGCTGACTGTTGCTCTGTTGGGCAGAGCTCAGTAAAACTTTAATCTACTTGACTGCTGTTGGGTGGGGCTGGGTTCCCTCCCTGTTGGTTGTTTGGCCTGAGGCAACCCAACACTGGAGCCTACCTGGGCTCTTTGGTGGGGCTAATGCCAACTCGGAGGGCTCACGCTAAGGAGTACTTCCCAGAACTTCTGCTGCCAGTTTCTTTGTCCCCATGGTGAGCCACAGCCACCACCTGCCTCTGCAGGAGCCCCTCCAACACTAGCAAGTAGGTCTGGTTCAGTCTCCCCTGGGGTCACTGCTCCTTCCCCTGGGTCCTGATGTGCACACTACTTTGTGTGTGCCCTCCAAGAGTGGAGTCTCTGTTTCCCCCAGTCCTGTTGAGGTCAGGACTTCGACAGTCAAATCAAAGTCAAATCCCAATAGCCTTCAAAGTCTGATTCTCTAAGAATTTCTCCTCCCATTGCTGGACCCCCAGGTTGGGAACCTGACGTGGGGCTCAGAAGCTTCACTGCAGTGGGTGGACTTCTGTGGTATAAGTGTTCTCCAGTCTGTGAGTCACCCACCCAGCAGTTATGGGATTTGATTTTACTGTGATTGCGCCCCTCCTACCATCTCCCTGTGGCTTCTCCTTTGTGTTTGGATGTGGGGTATCTTTTTTGGTGAGTTCCAGTATCTTCCTGTCGATGATTGTCCAGCAACTAGTTGTGATTCTGGTGTTCTCGCAAGAGGGAGTGAGAGCACATCCTTCTACTCCACTATATTGATTCCTAATGTTTTTTTGTTTTTTTAATAAATTTATTTATTTTATTTTTGGCTGCATTGGGTTTTCCTTGCTGCACGTGGGCTGTCTCTAGTTGCAGCAAGTGGGGGCTACTCTTCATTGCAGTACATGGGCTTCTCATTGCAGTGGCTCCTCTTGTTATGGAGCACAGGCTCTAGGTGCGTGGGCTTAGTAGTTGCAGCATACAGGCTCAGTAGTTGCAGCATGTGGGCTCAGTAGTTGTGGCTCACGGGCTCTGGAGCACAGGCTCAGTATTGTGGCACACGGGCTAATTTGCTGTACGGTATGCAGGATCTTCCTGGACCAGGGCTTGAACCCGTGTCCCCTGCATTGGCAGACGGATTCTTAACCACTGCACCACCAGGGAAGCCCCCAATATACCTTTTTTTATACTTCAATTTCAAATTTTCAAGATCAGTTCCTGGCCACAATTTTTCCCTCATAAAAAATTTGGTCCCTATTTTAAAAGTGTTTACTTTTTTTTTTTTTTTTTTTGACATTTCGGATGGCTTTATTACAGCTCTTTAATGTAGAAACTGACCATATTGTTTTGTTTAGATAGACTAAACCCTGGACTTTTTTTTTTTTTACATCTTTATTGGAGTATAATTGCTTTACAATGGTGTGTTAGTTTCTGCTTTATAACAAAGTGAATCTGTTATACATATACATATGTTCCCATATCTCTTCCCTCTTGTGTCTCCCTCCCTCCCACCCTCCCTATCCCACCCCTCTAGGTGGTCACAGAGCACTGAGCTGATCTCCCTGTGCTATGCGTCTGCTTCCCACTAGCTATCTATTTTACGTTTGGTAATGTATATATGTCCATGCCACTCTCTTGCTTTGTCACAGCTTACCCTTCCCCCTCCCCATATCCTCAAGTCCATTCTCTCATAGGTCTGTATCTTTATTCCTGTCTTACCCCTAGGTTCTTCATGACATTTTTTTTTGAAATGGAAATAAAAACAAAAATAAACAAATGGAACGTAATGAAAGTTCAAAGCTTTTACACAGCAAAGGAAACCATAAACAAGACCAAAAGACAACCCTCAGAATGGGAGAAAATATTTGCAAATAAAGCAACTGACAAAGGATTAATCTCCAAAATTTATAAGCAGCTCATGCAGCTCAATAACAAAAAAGCAAACAACCCAATCCAAAAATGGGCAGAAGACCTAAATAGACATTTCTCCAAAGAAGATATACAGACTGCCAACAAACACATGAAAGAATGCTCAACATCATTAATCATTAGAGAAATGCAAATCAAAACTACAATGAGATATCATCTCACACCAGTCAGAATGGCCATCATCAAAAAATCTAGAAACAATAAATGCTGGAGAGGGTGTGGAGAAAAGGGAACACTCTTGCACTGCTGGTGGGAATGTGAATTGGTACAACCACTATGGAGAACAGTATGGAGGTTCCTTAACAGTGTTTACTTTAAAGTGACATTTTAAATGTGAATTATCCTTACATTATACATACTTCCTTTATGTGAAATGATCATCTTCTTAAAGGAGACCTTGAAGTCCTTGAGGGTCATAACCACATCCAATTCATTTGTCGTTCCCAGAGCTTCCAGAATCAATTTTATCGCCAGTAGACATAAATGAATATGTACTTCCTTTGTGACTGTTGTCACCTTATTTCTCCCTTTAAAAAAAAAATCTCTGCAGTCTTCACTTTAGATGATAGTACAGGACCATAAAAATGGCTGTGTGCACTGTAACCATGCAAGTCAATCTTAATCTTAATCATTGCAATAATTATGATCTATGACCTTTAATTTTTTTTGTCAAAACATTAAAACTCTTAATGTTGGTCATATATATGTATATATAATATATATACATACATATATATGGAAATTAAAAATAGTAAAGCTAATATTTGTAAACCATAATTAAGCTATTAGAAACAGTGAGTTTTAAAGTGTTGTTTGGTTGTTGCTGTTGTTGAAAACACTTATCAAGAGTAATTCGAACAGTGCTGGTCTTCTCCTTGTGTAATTTACCACACAGAGCAAACGTGTTTTCTATGCCTTGGAGAAGTGTCGTCCTTTTTTCTAAATTTGGATTAGCTTTTAACATTTTATCCTTTTCTCTTTCAATGTCATGAAATAGCTCCAGGAGTTCCTTTAACGTGAAACATTTTGCTGACATCACTTGCTTTAGGATATTGCCATCTTTTTTGTCACAAACACTTTCCTCATTAATGTCGGTAAACTGGTCTTCACTAAGTTCCTTCAGCTGCATATTTAGAATCTCTTTGAATGGCAGCAATGTCGACATGCCCATGGTCAGGTCAGCTGTTTTTTTCTGTTAACTCCATTACATCCGATTCACATTTCACTTCCAGGATCATCATTTTTTTCCTTTGCTGCACTTTCATATTTGTGGGCCAATCCCCTTTTTTAAAAATAGAATTCCATTTCTATAAAATGTCACATGGGCTTATCACTAGAAGACAAGAACAACACAGCTACACACTTTGCTGTCTGTGTATGAACAGTATACCAGATACAGTGTGACTACCTACTGACAGACTTTGAAAGAAGTGACATGCCTGCTCACTGATCATGATGCACACCTGTTATTTATGTTGTGATTTGTGGACTGAAGAGCTAGCAATACAGTTTGCACTCTATTCAGTTATTCACAGTTCATATCCTATGGTAACTGAACTATGAACCATAATGTTGGGGGACTGGTATTATCTAACTAAACCATGGCAACTGAAATTTGTGCATGCTGGAACTGTGCAAAGTGAGGACTGCCTATAAGTAATATAAAATCATTTCTTCAACCACATAAATGTATTATCCACTCAGAAGTTTTTAAACTTCACTACTTTCAACAGTTATGCCCCAAACAACTTCATGGTACCATGAAATTTCTCTGCATTTTTCATCCAGTCCAATAAAATTTGCTTTTTGGACAGTGATTCATCCTATGTTTCACAATGGAGAACACAGCTGTCCTTGTGCATGAGCAGATGGCCCTGTCCCACCTTCTGGGGATTCAGAGCACAGGGAACCTGCCTCCACCTATCTCCTTGGCACATACCCCTTGGTGAGGTGTCTGATTATGTGGTGCAGAAGGGTGAGGTGGTACCCATGCTGGGACATGGTGGGGACTCGAAACTGTGTGTCCCATCTTAGAGGGCGTAGTGAAGAGTTTTATAGTAATGGTTCAAGAAACAGGGTTGCTGATAAGGGTTCGAGTACATGTAGGGCCAGCATTCTTCCCATCCATTGATCATCTCAAGACTGACAAGGTTGGCATCAGGCAGTCTCATGACGGTTTCTGTGGTTCTCAAGGTTATTGGATTGTGACCTTCTTTCTCTCTGGAATGAAGAATGCTTGCAAAAAGAGGGGGGTAGAGGGGAGTGCTCGAGGGAGAGAAAATACCAGCTGCAGTGATATGGCTAAGCAAGAAGAAAGAAAAACAAGTCAGAGTGAGTTAAACAGATCATAACACAACGGAGGCTACTTTAACTAGTTTTTAGCTGGAATAGAAATAAGCTAAAAGGTAGAGATGGCATCCCATAGACTTAAGGAAAACATTTAGTGATGGAACTACATGGTTATGTGGGAGCTACATGAGAGAAGGGGAAACTTGGTATGAAACAGTACTTAGTCCCCAAAGAAGACTCCTCTGGTCCCCAGATTCCAGGGATGAGAGTTTTGTTGACTCCTGTAATTTCCACCATATGGTCATTTGTAGTAAAGATAGATAAAAATGAGGCTGTAGGATGACAAGGCTGTAAGTCCCTACCCTAGAGGACCAATCATTTACTTACTCATGGATGAATTATCATGCACAAATGATTCCCTCCCTTGACCAGTTTCTAAGAGCAGACACAACTCTGGGAATAGTAGTAATAGGTCTCAAAGTTCTGAAGTTGAAGTATCTGCTCAAAAGTACCAGGATCAAAAGTAGGCACTAATAGGAGAGGCTGGTGCCCTAGGTGACTCCTGCAGAGGTTGTGATAAGATTAAAATATTGGTTTAGTAAAGGGACATTTATACCAAAGGGAGATCTGCCTTTCTATCTGAAGGAGACCCCTCTCCTGTGTCCATCATGTGTCCATCCCCCCTTCTTGTATAATAGTATCTTAATCTCCCTTTTGGAGAATCTTCCCACCTCTCACTCTCAGTTCATATAGTCTTAATGACTTCTGAGGACACAAGGGTGGCAATCATACAGCCATAGATAAATCAGCCCATCTTCCTGGCCACAGTGACTTTTCAGGGACAGGGGCATGGGATATTTTCTTTCTCTATCGGGAATGGACCTGGAAAGATGTAAGCCTTTAGTTTCTGTGCTCTATCATGCAAAGAGAGGTTACCAGAGGAAAGCTAGAGCCAAGGGATGAAAAGCAGAGCCAAGTGTTGGAGAATGGCAGAGTTCTGACAATATAGTTAGAGCCCCTGGATCCAGCCATACCTGATGCCATTACCTGAACTTAGCAATTATATGATCCAATAATAGTCCTAGTGTGAGGTGAGGGGGAAGAGATTTAAATATAGCAAAGGGAAGTGTCTTACTCAGTCACATAGCTGGTGAGCTACAGAATTGGAATAACAACACAGATCTTTGGACTCCAAGCTCAGACTCATTTTACTCTATAAGCTATGAGGGAAACAAAGAAAAAATGTGAGAGATAATGTTGCAGAGTCATAATTCATGATAGGAGACAAATGAAGTAACAGGAGCACAAAGAGGTTAGTAGCTCAAACCATATAATCATACCACCATAGCAAAAGGTATCTCACACTGTAATTTTAACCATTCAAATGTAACCAAATAATGTGATTGGTGAAGCACATATTTTTGGTTCAGGAGCCTAGTGCAATGGTTTTATGATTTATTCAAAAATCACAAAGTGAGGTAATGACAAACTTTAAATGTAGGCATTTAGATTTCTCCATCATTCAACACTGTTTGTAACATAAGAGAAAAATCCTAATTCACTGAATTTTCAGTATATACCAATGTCATGATGTTAAACATAGGCTTTTCCTGATGTACTGGAAGGACCAAGACTCTAATTCAAATTGCCCATAGCACCACCTGTTGGATTTTGTAATGACTTTCTAATGGTGCCCAAATCATTTGTGTTTTTCCTTGTTCTCAAGCCCTCGATAAATTCTAAAAGGTCATTTTATTTTTCCTTTGGATCATTACCTTGTAAAAGCCAAGTTCCAGCAAATTACACAGAAATGTGATAGAATTAGGAATGTTCTAAAAATGGTTCCTTGGTATAAACATGCTTTTTCAGAGAAGGCCAAAGTGAAGCACATCTTTCCTTTTACGACTTGCCTGTCCTTCATCTTTCCTCCAGAAACCCAGAAGAAACAGACTACAATGCCTTGATTATGTCCTTTTCACTCTTAGAAACACATCTGTGTCTTACCTGCCTTTTTGTTTCCAAGACAGTCCTGTACGGCATTACCCTAAGGTTGAGTGGCAACAAAACTTTTATGCTTTTATTCTGAGCAAGAAAATCTAAGAAATGATTGCACGTGTTGGATGACAGAGGAAGCCCATTTCCTTCCATATTTTTTCTCTGGTGTCCTGAAAATGGGAATAATCCTTACAAATCAAATGAGAGAATGGCCATTGTTAGTGGAGAATGGAAACTCAGTACATGAGAAGGAATGGTAAGACTTACTCTCAAAAAGTTCAGTTTTCCTGGCTTTGAAGAAAACACACTGAGAGAATTGTTAAATAAGATTACCGACTGGTTTTTTAGGAGCCCCATTAAAATAGAAACTGTTATAGATAATTAAAGATAGGCAAGGGGATCTAAGCAACTCCTGACCAATGAGTATAGTGCCAGTTTTGGAGGAAGATTTACAATAAAGTATTTGCAGATGTGTTTTGTAACCCCTTTTAAGAAGAAGCTGTAATTAGTGAGGGCCATCATGGTTTTAGTTAGATTTATTGATTTATCTTTAAAACATAAATGGAGAGCCATAAATTTTTCTAAGTGTTCATTTGGATCCATTGCTGAATAACTCAAGTTTCTGCTCGCATAGTGCCTGTGTCTAGTGGGGTGAGATCCACAAAGAAGTAAAGAGATAAGATACTTTCTGTTAATGGTAATTATCGCCAGTAAAATATATCATGCTTAGGACATAGTAATATAAACTTACCCTCTTTATTTATTTATTTGATGAAATTATTAGTCTAAAGCAAGTGGTTCTCAACTGGGGACACTTTGACATCCCTCCCCTTCCATGGGACATTTGGCAATGTCTGGAGATACTTTTGGTTGCCAGAGATGTGGAGAGGAGCTCCTTGTGTCTAGAAGCCAGAGGTGCTGCTGAGCATTCTGTAGAACACAGGACAGCTTGCCACAATAAGAATTTTTTGGCCCAAAATATCAATTAGTGCTGAGATTGAGAAACTCTTGTCTAGATCCTACATTCTCACCAGGAGCAGTATTGCCCTGAAGGGGGACAAATTTGGTTTTTAGGAAGTGAAAAAAACCTTACTATTTGCATGTATAAAGCATAGATAAACATACAGTACAAGAACAGATATACAGTATATCCATGGTATTAAAATTTCGTGGGGCTGAGTGATTAAGGGGAAAAAGTCTCAAAAAGTTCCTTGGGGGAATGATAATGGAAAAAAAGGTTGGGAAACACTGGTTTAGGCAGGGATCACCACACTTTTTTTGCATAGGGCTACTTATATATTTGTGGCCATACAGCTTTTGTGGCAACTACTCAACTCTGTCATTGCAGCCCCAAAGCATCCATACATAGACAATACAGAAGCAGAGGGGGATGGCTATGTTCTAATAAACTTTATTTAAAAAAACAAGAAATGGGTTACATTTGGCTCATGGTCCATGGTTTGCTGAATCCTGGTTTAGAGCATCAGTAAAAAACAATAGAAATATGAGATACATGCCTTATTAATGTGCAGATGCATTAATGATAATTATCAATGTGCATATATGTGAACATTAAAGAAGGTTCAGTTATATGAATGAGCGATTAAGGGGTTTTCCAATTATATACAATTAAATCCTCCAAAATTTGATGAATGGATGGATATCAAACTTGAAGGAAATCCCTGATGATATGGCAAAAGGTATGGCTGGCCTTTCAGTTAAAAACAGTTAAAAATATAAAACAAAACAAATCCATGAGGCATGTGTATCACATAGTAAAAGACTGGATGTAAGGAGGGAGAGAAAATGCATTAAATGTCAGATTAGGGACCACAACAGAGAGGAATGAGGAAGTGATTTAGAGAAATATAATGGGGTTTCCGTACCAAACTGCAGAACCCTTGGTCTGCCTTCTGAGGTATCACATGGTATAATAGGAGCCATCAGCTTTAGCTTATAGTATTTACTTCTTTTCCATCTACTCCCCAAATGGTAAATCAATATTATATATACTATGGTATATTTTATTTGCTGAACTTTACCTCTGGTACCAGAATACAGGGTACCAGAGGTAAAGACTGTAGACTGTAGATCTATTAGTAGACTGTAGGTCTAGATGCATGTAGTAGTGTCAACTCAACATGGCTTAAATAAGGTAGTAGTGTATTTCTCTACCATGTTATTGTCTAAAGGCGGGCAGTCAAGTGTATGGTAGACTGTCTTGGCTCTTTAAGATCATCCAGGAACCCCAGTTTCTTATCCATGAGCCTTATTTCACATTATTTGTGAAATTTTTATACCATCATTATACTCACTCTATCATCTATCTATCAGCTGTTCATGTTCTTAATTTGTCATCCTGCCATCCTGATGATGTGGCCCCTCTTCTGTGCAATTCAGGATGGCTTATCTCGAGGCAGCAGGGTGTGAAGAGGGAAGGAGAAGAGCTTCCATTAAGATCATGTCTCAGGGGCTTCCCTGGTGATGCAGTGGTTGAGAGTCCGCCTGCCGATGCAGGGGACGCGAGTTCGTGCTCCGGTCCGGGAGGATCCCACATGCCGCGGAGCGGCTAGGCCCGTGAGCCATGGCTGCTGAGCCTGCACGTCTGGAGCCTGTGCTCCGCAACGGGAGAGGCCACAACAGTGAGAAGCCTGCGTACCGCAAAAAAAAAAAAAAAAAAAGATCATGACTCAGAAGTGGTACATATCACTTTCATTCACATTCCATTGACCACAATAAATGCATAGTTGTGTCTGATACAAAAGAGGCTGGGAAACATAGTCTGTAGCTGGAGGTCATGTACACACGTTATATCAGAAATGGTTTATGGACATTGAAGGCCAACCAGAAGTCACAGCCACAGAATTTAAACCAAAGTAAACAAATTTTTTAACTAGTCAAGGAGCAAAATTAGTATGTTATAGGGACTTGAAGTCATGTCATAGAGGGAAGAAAAGGATATTTGTCTTATAGAATAAAAGAAGTTGGGGAATCACGAAACCAGCCTTCAAGTGCTTGGAAAAGAGATGCAAGCTCTTTACTTAACCTGTGAGGTTAGTCCTAGGATCAATGGCTAGAAGTTACAAGGAGAAATTTAAGAAAACGTTAAGAGAAGTTATCTTTATGAGGTCAAAGTAGAACTGCCTGTTTGTAAAATAAAGCCTACTTCTCATCATTCAAGCTTTCAAACACTATTCTGTAAATTTAAAAAATATATATATTTATTGAGTACCTACTTGATACCAGACTTTGTTTGTTTGTGCTAAAGAGATAAAGATGAATAAAACAGTTAGGACCTGTGACCTGCCAGATTATAATAAGCAATGAGTAGAGGTGTGTGTGTGTGTATATGACGGGATAAGTGATTATGCAGTAAAGTGTTAGAAATATTTGGAGATTTAGGGATAGTATGGGGACTTTGCTGTACTCTTAAGGTGTGTTTTGTATTTCAAAAAGGTATGATTCTCTCATATATAAAGTTTTTCATTCTCAATTCCTACCAGCCAGTTGCCTAAGGATCAAAAGCAAGAAATAGTTTAAAAGATGATAGCCATAAAAAAATCATGTATTTAAAATTCAACAATCCTTGTTTGTTTTAAAGACTCTAAATTAAATATAGTGTCGAGGGAGTCTAATTGGTGGCTGCATTTATTCACAAACCTTGGCCCTTTTCATCCCTTCAGAAAACTATAATCCCTACACTGGAGCACTCAGCAATCTGTCACTGGGGGGTTCTGATGCCCAGCGGGGAGCAATTTAAATGCTTGGGTAGGAGAATCCCATGCCCACAAGCACTGCTCAAGTTTCTATATGAATAAATGTTTTCAGCTTATGAGGAAATCAGAGCTCATTTACAGAAATAAAAGCAAGAGATATTTTTCAGAGAGTAGAAGGAAATAAATACAGAGCAGTAGAACGAGACCTGGCCAAGGATAAAATGGGGCATAGGTTCCATATCAAACCCTACCACTGAGAAACAGTACAAGCCTGGCAGGCCCCTCTGCTTCTCTGGGCTTCAGTGACCTCACCAGTAAACTGAGGGTTCATGATCCCAATCCATTCTGCCAGTATTAATTATTTAGCTTACACCTATTTCTCTGAAAATTGGCTGGAAAATCTGTAGACAGAATGTGACCTATGGAGTACTCCACAGTCCCCATCAATCCCTAATGCCATGTCCAGGCCGATTTTACTCCTGCACACTCTCTTCTAGTTTTGCTAGGCATATAAGTTTGAAACTTAAACTCATAGTAGTTGACTGCTTTCCATGTGCCAGGCATTTAGAGGCATTTGTATATATTATCTCATTTAATTTTCACAGCTATCCTCTCAGAGGCATACATTTTACTGTTTAAAAAACTGAGCTCAGGACTTCCCTGGTGGCGCAGTGGTTGAGAATCTGCCTGCTAATGCAGGGGACACGGGTTCGAGCCCTGGTCTGGGAGGATCCCACATGCCGTGGAGCAACTGGGCCCGTGAGCCACAACTACTGAGCCTGCGCGTTTGGAGCCTGTGCTCCACAGCAGGAGAGGCTGCGATGGTGAGAGGCCCGCGCACCGCGATGAAGAGTGGCCCCCGCTTGCCACAACTGGGGAAAGCCCTCGCACAGAAAACAAAGACCCAACACAGCAAAAAAATAAAAATAAAAATAAATTAATTAATAAACTCCTACCCCCAACATCTAAAAAAAAAAAACTGAGCTCAGAGAGTTGAAGTAACTTGCTCAAACTTAAGCAGCTAGGAGTTAGTTGAGGCAAGATTCAGATCTAGGCAGTTTGTTCCCAGAACCTGTACTCTTAACCACTGTGTTCTGTTGTTTAAAATATTTCTAAAGTCATGCGATCTGCCAGCAGTGAGTGAAAGATTAAAGAGCTTGGAGAATTAAAAAAAAAAAAATCTGAATCCAAATCTAAACTCCACCACTACTTACCTCCATATTTGTAGGATTCTTGTGAATGTTAAACGAGTCAAAGTACGTAAAACACTCAACACAAGAGAACTTGCTCAAAAAGTAGCCGTTATTATGCTAGAAATATGCCTGTAATGTAGACATAGAATAATTGTTGAATGGATAAAGTATCATATTATTGGTCCAAAAAGAATGTCACAAAGCTGATGTTTTCTTTATAAGCTGGTTATTGGCATATTCTGTAGTGCTGTTCTTTGTTCAGTTTTTCTCATTTTAAAGGAACATGTTCCTAGACCAGTAGTTCCTAACCAGGGGTGACTTTGCCCCTGACAAGATATTTGGCAATATCTAGAGACATTTTTGGTTGTCAGAATGTGTGTGTGGGGGGCTGGAGTTGACATTAGAAATCAGTAGATAGAAGCAAGGGATGCTGCTAAACATCCTTTAATACACAAGGTAGCCCCCCCAAAACAAAGAATTATCTGTTTCCAAATGTCAGTAGCACTGAGGCTGAGAAACCTTGATCTAGACTAGAGCAAAAATCCTCTAAAGAGTCTTTAATCTAGTTGGATAGACCAGATGTTAACAACAACAACAAAAAAGAGCCATCCTGTGCACAGTGTTCCTATGTTCTCCTTGCCCCCCTCAACCTGAACCTGTCTGGGGCCCAGGGTTTGCTACTTCCAATGCAGAGAAGTATACCAACCATGTGGCACATTCCAAGTGCTCTAGAAGGAAGGGAGTAACCCTGCGTGGAGCAGCACTCTGCAGTTCCCAGGAAGAAATCCAAAGAAGGTGGGCTAGATAATGACCAAATCCCCATTTAACTTATATCCATGTTGCCTATTTTATAAAAAGCAATGTGCTGTGCACACAGGGAGATTTCAATCCATGAGAGAGATGACTGAGAAATGATAACTTCCAAAAATATACATATATTATTCACTTGATTTATCCAACTGGCCTCTATCTTAAGTACCCAAATTTCGTTATACAGATCTAGATAATAAACAGCATTTTGTAAGTACTCTTTCTTCAACTTCAGAGATGGAAATTTCCTTGCTATTTGTTGGTTTTCCCCCTTTACTGTATACTTCTCATTTAAGAGCCCTGTAAAGTTCATAACTCCGAAGTTGTCTTTTGAGATAAGAGCCAAAGCTGCTGAAAGCCAGAGAAATATTCCAGTTTACTGTGCAACCCATATGAAGACCAACCTCAAATCTCTTTTATTACTTGGTGGATTTGATTCACAACTTATTTCATTTAGAATAGAAAAACCCCAAAAAAACCCTTAGCAAATTTAATCCCAGTAGCATCTTAGAGTACTTTAGAATATAATAGCCATAAATTGGTTAACCAGATGAAAGATTGTATGTTTCATCCTAGTGCTATAAACCTCAAAATTCCCTAGTTAAAAACATTAAAGTATCATTATGGACATAAAAAGATTCTGTTAAAGTGGTATCCTGGTGTTTCAAATTTATTCTTTCATTGATAGCATTTGAAATCAATGTTACTTTGTGAGGTTTAAGCAGTTTTCTCTCTAACTGGTAATAGAGTATACATTGTGAGACTCCAAGAGCAAGAGGGTGGAGGTTGGGAGATACTGTGAGATCACCTGATTCAACCTTATGGTTTTACAGATGAAGAAAATGGAGACTGAGATAAAAATAGGGTTTTGTCACAGCAAAAAATGAGGATTGTATCCCAAACCTTTGGCAAGAAAATTTCCTTTCCTGTCAAGCATTCTCCAGTAGAAGAAATCCAAGGTGCTTCTTGTCACCTTAATGTAATTGACTCCTCATCACATTTTGGTTGATTCGTTCTTGGAATTTAAATGAAAGATAGAATATAATTGTAGACTCCTAAACCCAGGGATGTTATTGATGATAAGTAGAATTATGAGTACCTCACTCTCCAGCTGTCTATTATTCATTCAACTATCTACAACTATGTGCTAGTAATTGTGCAGGACAAAGGGTTATATGAATGCATAGAACCAACAAGTCCCTATCCTCATGAAGCTTACATTGTATTGGAAGAGGCAAATAAAATAAGATAATAAACATAATAATTGTGGAGCTTAATAAAGGCTATGAAATCAATAGATTGTGATAAGACAGAGATTGTCTGGGGATGAGTGGGCTGCAGGGATAAGGGGAGGCGGAGCTTTTTCAGAAAAGGTGGTCCAGGATGGCCTTTCTTGAGAGGTAATATCTGAGGTGAGACTAGAAGGATGGGAAGTTTCTGCCAGGAAAGGAAAACATCAGGCAGAGAGAATACCAAATGCAAAGGCAGTAATGAGGTAATGGCTTAGTGTGTTTGAGGAACAGAAAGAGAGCCATGTGAACCATTCAGCCCATAGTGAGTGACGGAAGGCTGGATAAGAGATGACTTTTAAGAGAAAATCAGGGGATCAGATCATGTAATGCCTCATAAGCTATGACTAGTACTTCTGATTTTATAAATCTGTATAGTCTATACAAATTATAATGTGTATAGAACAAACATAAAAGTAATTTGTGACATCAGGGACTTCCATGGTGGTCCAGCAGTTAAGACTCTGTGCCTCCACTGCAGGGGGCATGGGTTCAATCCACGGAACTAAGATCCTGCATACTACATGGGGTGGCCAAAAAATTAAAAAAAATTAAAAAAATAGTAATCTGTGACATCAGATAAAATAGTGGAGTAAAGTCTTCTAAAAATCCACTTGTCAATAAAAACAACAAGAATATGGAAAACATTGCCATTAGCAACTTTTCCAGAAGTCTAGAAATTAACAAATGACCTATAGAAATCTGAGAAGCATTTATTCAAGAAAAATGGCTGAACATTGGTGAGAATAGTAAGCTTTGTGACCTTTTAATTTGCCCTATTCCCACCTCATGCTCATCTCTGCATTGGCTTTGAAAATGAGTAGATTACAATGGCAATTAAAATCTGCAAGCTGGCTGCCTCTAGAGGGGACAGAACAGAGTTGAGCTCTTTCAGAGCCCCACTCTAAGAGAATTATGATAATTTTGCCTCTCTGGTGGTTTAGTGGAAGAACTGACTCATAAGACTGACTTTATTAGATCTGACTTGGAGCTCACCCAGTGTGGACAGCCTTTACCCTGAGAGTATTTGTTGAAAGCAGGTGGAGGCTTTTATCATCATCATCATCATCATCATCATCATCATCATCATCATCATTACAGCAGCCTTACCTGGTAAATATCAATTGGGGCAAACAATAAGCTACCCAAACATCTTAAAGAGAGAAAAGCTGAGGAATGAGAAGTTTATAGAGGACTTTGAAAGTCTCTGACATATTACTGGGAACCTAGAAGACCACACATATATATGAAGCTGTGCACATGCCTGGGTCTATGTACATGTTCAGAAAAGATCTGAGAAGAGCCTAAGCTCCATCTCTGGCTGACCATGAGGCTGTGTGTAAGCAGGAACTGAAGGCTAAGGAAGTCAGAGTTGTAAATTTTCAGGCTGAGTTGAAGGCATGACCCAGCATACACACACACAGTTCCTCAACAAGGCTGGGAGGTTTGTTGGTTTGATGCATTTAAGGAAATCTCTGCCCTTTCACCAGCTTACCACTAATATGACCGAGCAGAGATTTCAGTGACCACACAAAGAATATAGGTTCTAGAGAATTAGATCAGAAAAGTTACCAAACAAACAACCAAACAACAACAACAAAAGTACCCTTAAAAATGTGAAAGAATTTATTTCCATATGTGCCACCTTATAGTGTTTAAAATGTTTGGTTTTCAGAAGGAAATTACAAGATATACCTAAAAACAAGAAAGTATGGCACACACATAGGGAAAACACAAAACAAAACAAAACAACTGTCTCTGAGGGAGCCCAGACATTGGACTTGCTAGATAGGACTTAATGTCAGCTATTTTAATTATGTTCAATGAGCTAAGGGAAACCATGTCTAAACAATTAAAAACTATATAAGAACAATGTTTTAGGAAATGGAAACTACCTATAAAGTGTTAAAAATTAAAAAAAGAACCAATAGAAATTCTGGAAAGTGTAATGGCAGAAAAGAAAATTTAACCAGAGGGGCTCAACAACAGATTTGGACAAGCAGAAGAAAGTCAGAAAACTTGAAGATGGGTCAATTGAGGTTCTGCAATCTTTAGAACAAAAAGAAAAAAGAATGAAGAAAAATAACCAGAGCTAAGAGACCTGTGGAAAACTGTCACATATACCAACATGTGCATAATGGGGGTCCAAGAAGGAGAGGAGACAGAAAGGGGTCAGAAAGAATATTTGAAGAAATAATGGCCAAAATTCCCCAAATTTGATGGAAAACACTAATCTATACATCCAAGAAACTCAATAAACTCTACATAGGATAAAATATAAGAGATCTATACCTAGACACATCATAATCAAACTCTCAAAAGACAAAGACAGAGTCTTAAAAGCAGCAAGAGAGAAGTGACTCCTCACATAGAAGTAATTCTCAATAAAATTGACAGCTGATTTCTCATGAGAAACCATGGAGGCCAGAAGGCAGTGAGATAACCTATTCAGAGTACTGAAAGAAAAATCTGTCAACCATGAATTCTTATATCCAACAAAACTGCCCTTCAGAAATGAAGGAGAAATTAAGATATTTACAGATAAATAAAAACAGAGAATTCATTAGCAATAAATCTGACCTGCAAAAAATACTAAAATATGTCCTTCAGACTGAAATGAAAGGACACTAGACTTGTATCCATATGTAACTACATAGGTAAATAGAAGGCAACATAAATGCATTATTTGTAACTCTTTTTCCTATATAATTTAAAATAAAAAGACAGTTGCATAAAACAAAAGCTATGAGTCTGTGTTGATGGGCACCCAATGTAGAAAGATGTAATTTGTATGACAATTACAACACAAAAGATGAGAAAAGGAATAGAGCTGTATAGAACAGTGTGTTTGTAAACTATTGAAATTCAGTTGATATTAATATATCAAAGATACACATGTAAGAATTAAAATTATAAAATTCTTAGATATAAAAACAATGTTAGAAGCAACCAAAGAGAAAGATAGGTGTATTAGACATAATCAAAATTAAAACATTTTTGCATCAAGGACACTATTAAGAAAGTGCAAAAGCAGCCCACTAAGTAGGAGAAGATATTTGTAAATCATATATCTGATAGGGGTTGAGTTACCACAAATATAGGAACTCTTACAAATCATCAATAAAAAGACAAATAACCCAATTTTACAAATGGGTAAAGGATTTGAATAGATAGTTCTCCAAAGCAGATATACAAATGGCCAATAAGCATGTGAAAAGATGCTAAATATCATTAATTAGTAGGGAAATGCAAATCAAAACTCCAATGAGATAGCATTCATCCCCAGTAGGATGGATATAACCAAAAAGAGAGTAGGAAGTGTTAATGAGGATATGGAAAAATTGGAACCCTTGAACGTTACCAGTATGAATGTAAAATTGTTCAGCTACTTGGGAAAATAGTTTGGCAGTTCCTCAAATATTAAACACAGAGTTACCATATGACTCAGTAATTGCATTTCTAGGTATATAACCAAAAGCATTGAAAACATATGCCATGTAACATTTTGTACATGAATATTTATAGGAACATTATTCATAATAGCCAAAAATGGAAACAACTCGAATGTCTATCAGCTGTTGAATGGATAAACAAAACATGGCATATGATACAATGGAATATTTTTATCTATAAACAAGGAATGAAGTACTGATACATACAACAATATGGATGAACCTTGAAAATATTATGCTAAGTGAAGGAAACTAGATGCAAATGCCACTTATTGTATGATTCCATTTGTATGAAATTTCTGGAGAGACAGAAAATAAGTTAGTGGTTCCCAGGGGCTGGAGTGGGGAGAGGGGAAGGAGGAATGGAGAGTGACTGCTAATGAGTATAGGGTTTCTTTTGGAGTGATGCAAAATTCTGGAATTAGATAGTGATGATGTTGTACAACTTTGTGAATATACTAAAACACACTGGATTGTGCATTTTAAAAGGGTGAATTGCATGGGATGTGAATTATGTCTCATTAAGAAAATGCAGTTTGCACTATGGGAGCCTATCACTGACCAGGTCCAAGAAAGGGTTTTTACTAATATATTCACCGAGATGGACTGATTCTTCATGAAACAGTCAACAAAATAGTGTGGATATGGATAAATCTGTTTCATTTAGTTTATAACTGAAGAATTTGGTATAATCAGATCAATATGGAAATTGGTTATCCTAAGTTCTCTGTAGCTCAGCTGTCATTAGGGCATGGTAAACAGATTTAACATTTCATGCTAATTCTAATTGGAAGTGGCTGCCTAGATTGTTGTGTTAAAAAGGATCCTGAGGCTCAGTTCAGACTTTATAGGAAATTGGTAATAATTGCTGTGGGGTAGTGTTGGCTCACATGTCATAGTATTACTGCTTCTGTAAGTCATTTTGTGACTTGGGACAGATGTCTTCAAAACATATAGTAGACAGATTTTCGGATAGCTGTGTTGAGTGATCCTTAAACATCACTTAGTTTTTAAAGCTTTGTGATGATATGAAGTAATGATTCAATTCTACATCTTTCAATAATATGATATATACAATTTAAAAAAGGATTTTAAAAATAAGCAATGTCAGTCGCAAGCATGCACAGTCTGAAATATTTGAACTGGAAGAGTATATAAATAGCTGTGGTCGATGATCTTGCCTTGTTCTTTTCTAAATACAGTGCTTCTCAGTGCTAGCATTTAATTATGCACTGTACTTGGATAAAAATGGGCATTAGGAAAGATTAGCTTTTATGATGGGTCCTAAATATGGCTTAAATCTTTGCTACTGCAGTTGGGAAACTAACAACCCACAGATGAATGCTCATTTCTTATGGAAGTGCATTGGGATATATTTGCTCTTGTATTATTTGAAGACAGAGCCACATGCAATCAGTACAAACTTTAACACACGACAAGACGGATGCTGCAATCTTGTAAGGGGTCTCTATTTCCAGACAAAATGTCCCAGAAATTGTTTCAACTCACTTGCTTTGCCACTGTCTTAGCAAAGACTATACCCTAGTCTGCTGATTCCTTAGAGTAGCAACTTTCAAGCTTTCTTCTCCCTCAATATATGGAGCATATGATATTCAAATGCGTGATATACTTCCATCTGGGTATGCACAAGTTTCCACGGGGATAGAAATTTCCTCTGCCCCTAATGCAAGAATAATGATGATGATAGTAACAGAAATTACTAATATCTGTGTAGCACATACTATATGTCAGATGCTGTTGTTAAGAACTTTGTGTATATTAATGCATTTAATTCACAACATCCCTATGAGATAGTATTATTATTACTCCAAATTCTACGATGAGGCACAATGGAGGCACAGAGAGGTTAAAGAACTTGCCCAAGATTTACATCTAATACGTAGAAGATCTAAGATTCAAAAGCAGACTGTCTGCTCCAGTGACCATCTTTCTAACCAATAGGCATACTGCCTCTTAGATATGTGCTAATGAGAGCTCTTAGCATAAGGATGACTGTAAATCCACCTTGGTGAATAAAAAGGGAAGTGATTTATAAACTCTGGTAGTTTATCTACTGACAGCAATGAATTATTATAGATAGGTCTTGGAAACTACCTTACAGAGGACTGTGACCCCGATGTGTCACGATATTGTGGTTCAGAAGCCATGGCCTTGAGTATCACTCCCACATCCCTGACCTGGAAGTCCAGTACTCATCTGTCTAACCAAATCTCTTCTTTCGTATGGTGTTCTCCACCCCTTACCATCTCTTGTATCAGTGAGCCCTCTAATCTAAATAAAGATGGATTTTCTTACTGTCACCCACTATGCTGTTGACTATTCCCTTTTGTTCCAGAGATCTTATCCCTGATCAACTTTTTATATTTATACATAAGATGTACTTATCCCACTACCAGAAAATAATCTCTGTTCATTCTGTACTAGTCTAAACACAACAGGGACATCACATCCAGCTAAGAAGCTGATGTTATTTATTCTTTCCTCTGCCCATAAGTCACCTTCACTTTAGAGGTACCTGCTCCTCCCTCCCTCTGATAAGCCGACTCCCAAGGTGCTCCCAGCCACAGGGGTGCACACAGGACTCACCTGGGCATAACAAAGTGTTCTCAGTCACAGTGTTCTAGGGATAGGAACACAATCTAAGTAAGACCCACTGCAATTCTCCCCTGAGATTTTTTTAAACTTAAATTGTCCGACAGGGAAGAACTTTCTTTGGTCTCTTGCTACATAACTCTGAGTATAAAAGCTACATATAAATGATTATAAATTTCTGGGGACGTCAGATTTGAGAAGGAAGCCAAAACCTAGGATAAAAAGCAGAAAAGAGAAAGAGCTCATGTGTCATTTAAGGGCCTGGTTCCAGCTGTCTCTTCATTTTCTCTTCTTGAGATGTGATTATATGAGACAACACATCCCTCACCTTATGCATAAACTGGTTGAATTTGGGCTTCTGTCACGTTCAACGAAGAGATTTAACTCATACAGACTGACACTGAAAAGGATATTGACATATAGGAATAGTGCCGTAATGGAACAAAAAAGCAGAAAACTCGGCCACACAAAGGAAGATTGAAAGATGTTTAATCAGAACAGAAGATTTGGAGTAGCTATCTTTAAATATCAGAAAGGCTAAGTACTAGATATCTGTACTGTGTAACAAATTATCCCCAAACTTGGGGGCGTGAAACAATCACTGTGTGTTATCTCATACAGTTTCTGAGGGTCAGGAATCTGGAAGCGGATTCCTCAAAGTCTCTCATGAAGTTGCAGTAAAATGTTGGCTGTGACTGCAGTCACCTGAAGACTTGGCTGACAATGGAAGATCCACTTCCAAAACAGCTCACCCACAAGGCTTTTGGCCGGAGGATTCAGTTCTTTGCCATGTTGACGTGTCCATAGGGCTTCTTGAGTGTCCTCACGACATGGCAGCTGGTTTTCCCCAGATTGATTAATCCAAGAGAAAAAGACGGAAATGGCAATGACTTTTATGACCTAGTCTTGGAAGTGACATTCTGCAGTTTCTGTAATATTCTGTTGGATACATAAGTCAGCCCTATTCACTGTGGGGCATAAATACCCTTTATTTATTATGAGGCAGGGATCATTGGGGGTCATCTTGGAGGCTGGATCCCACAGGCCATCACTTGGCAGAGACCTTGAATGTATTTCACATGGATTCAGAAGGGGAACTGGCCACCAGTGGAAGATTTCAGTAGATTCTGACTCCATACAAGTGAAGTCAGTATCGGATAGGGATGACCCTGAAGCAAAACAAAACAAAACACCCACTACATCTGAATGTACTGTGTTCCCTAATGTTGAAAGGAATAGCAGAGATCACTATTTTAAGTGATATTAGAGAGAGGATCTTAACTTTACATGGGCTCTAAAAGAAGGGGTTATAGTAGTAGAAGACTTCTGGGATTTCTTTTATTCCTAACATTTAAAAATCTAACAATAAGGGCTTCCCTGGTGGCGCAGTGGTTGAGAGTCCGCTTGCCGATGCAGGGGACGCGGGTTCGTGCCCCGGTCCGGGAGGATCCCACATGCCGCGGAGCGGCTGGGCCCGTGAGCCGTGGCCGCTGAGCCTGCGCATCCGGAGCCTGTGCTCCGCAACGGGAGAGGCCACAACAGTGAGAGACCCGCGTACCGAAAAAAAAAAAAATCTAACAATAGTCCACAGCTATATCTTTCTTCATTTAACTCCTAAAACACCTTTTATGAAATGCTGTGAGACCCTGCCCATATCTTCTCGGCCTACTCCGGGGGTTATGGATAGACAGTTTCCACATATGATTTCTGTATCTTCTCTCTCTGAGGTTGTTTTCTGTCCCAGAAAACCCCTCATCTAATGAAGGACAGGAGTTATAAGTGTCCCAACTTCCCTGCCCCTCTGATAGGATAACTCTAAGCCATAAGGTCCCCAAGGACCCACAGTGATATCCCTCTAGTTAACACATCGATTACTGACTTATATCACTTCTCTTTCTTAGTTCCTCACTCCCCACTTCCTGGAATCACCAACACATTAAGCTATTCATGTCCAAATGCTTCTCTCAGGTCTCTTTTTGGAGGAACTTAAACTGAGATATCCCTCTATTCCAAATCTTACAACTGAGTGTTCTATTTCATAGTTCTGGTTATTTTGATATAAACACACTCACTATATAAACCTCCTAGTCTTGAGCAATATATTTTATGTTTTTTGTTTTCTCACACCCCAGTTATAGGCTCCAATTCATACATAGGCCGGAGGAGAAATCCCATCATTGTTGGTAGCTCAGAGCAGCATGCTGGCACTGGATTAGAAATTACAAGACCCGATGTCTAGCAGTTCTGTTTCTCTCTAGCCATGTGACCTTCTGCAAGACACTTGACATCCCTGGGCATCAGTTTGCTCCCATTTAATTAAATGCTGATCTAAATCACTGGTCCTTAAATATTTTGAACCTTTTAAAAACACCAGTACAAGTTTTATACTGTTTCCCTGGAGAAAAACTAAGGTACATGAACATGAATGAATCTGTGCATAATTTCTGGTTATTAATGAGGCCACTGAAGCCTATCCATGGCCTCTAGGTAGAGCTCTATGGATCCCATGTTATAATTTTCTGGTCTAGATGCTCTTTAACTTCTCTATAAATTCCAGCACTTATGATTCAATGAGTAATTGATTAAAGAGATAATGATTTCTTCTAGACTAAGATTTCTCAGTAAAGCAACCTTCCAGCTAAAATCCAGCTGCTTTATTAAACCTGACATTAGATTCAATATCCAATCTATTAGAAATTCATACTTGTTCTCCCAGTTACTGTAGCTTCTCTGGAAAAAATAGTGCCGAGAGACGCAAGAAAGAGTCTCTCTCAGGCCAAAGCCATATCAACAGCTGGTATTTTTCTTAATCTGATAAACTACTTCCAGAAAACATATGATTTCCTAAAATAAACTTCTTCACCTGACCAAACTGCTCAGAAGGACGAGTAAGGCAGGAAATTCAATCCCACTTCTCAGGAGTAGAAATATCTCTGTATTACTTCGATTGAGTCTGGCTGAAGTCTCCTCTCTGTTATCACAAAGGAAATCAATCTTAAATTGGGACCTAGAAGAGTATAGGAGGGAACAATGTTTCAGGCCATATAAGATACCCCATTTCATGTACCACATAGCTTTCTCCAAAATCAGCAGCTTTTTCCATAGTTTTCTTGTTGGCTGTCGCAAATGAACATATCTGAGTTGTGGGATTTATTATAGTTGGGTTTTTGGAAGAGGTTATAACCAAATCCACTCAAAATCTCAACTAAGAACATATAAGCCATTTTCCTTTTCTTCTTACAATATTATTTAGTCTGCCTCTTCTCTGTGGTGCCCCCCGAAGAAATATCAATCCAAATTCTTATGGAGCTGCCCCACAGAGCTTCAGAGGATGAAAATCTAGTTTTGAATGTTTAGAAGATAGTTAGCAACAGAATCTAGCCATGGGCCCTTGTTTTTCATCTAGTTAGAAGGCTTCTATGATTGCTACTCATCCTAAGCAGTGTCTGAATATTTAATTTGACTTGAATGAAAACAAAAGAAGCTTGCATTTATGCAAGCAAAGATGTGGTAATAATTGTTACTAACCAGTCATTTTTATTTTTTTATTTTATTTTTTTTTTTGCGGTACGTGGGCCTCTCACTGTTGTGGCCTCTCCCGTTGCGGAGCACAGGCTCCGGACGCGCAGGCCCAGCGGCCATGGCTCACGGGCCCAGCGGCTCCATGGCATGTGGGATCCTCCCGGACCGGGGCACGAACCCGCATCCCCTGCATTGGCAGGCAGACTCTCAACCACTGCGCCACCAGGGAAGCCCTAACCAGTCATTTTTAAAGAACTGGTTTATTTCTATTAAGGTGTGGTGATTTCAACATGCAGCATTGGCTTAAACTTTTAAAATAACAAGTTGTCAACGTATTTAGCCCAATTGCTTCAACTGGGGACAATAAGCACAAGATCAGAATAATGTAGAGGTTCTGAGCATGAATTTAGAGATAACTAAACTTGAAGTCAAGTGCTTGATTTATATATATATCAGCCAAGTGACCTTGTGTGAGTTGCCTAACATCTGTGAGTCTCAGTTTTCTCAACTGGGAACACTTTTCCCCTTGAAGGGTTGTGGAAGGGTTCAACAAGGTAGTGTATGTAACATCCTCAGCAGTGCCTGGAGCACAGCAAACATTCAAGTAGTTAATGTTGTTGTCTTTATTTGAAATATGTAGTAATTTTAATGTTATATATTTTTTAATGTAATAAATAAATTTCCCCAAAAGGAGATGTAGCAAACTGCTTATTTCCACTTTGGCAAAGTTCTGGCTCTGGATGGGTAGTTTAGGGGGTCAACTGCTCTAGACAGCGGCTGAACATGTAGTCTGTAGAGCAGGGACAAGCAGGAAGATAAGAACAGGTGTCGGCAGCTACCCTATTACAGCAAAGAAATACTCACCACACAGTGTACAACTAGAGTAGCCTAAAAGGAACCCTTAAAAAAAATAAAGACAAAACTAGAACAAAACAGGCATAGGCACTTCTGTTCCACAGAGCCCTACCTCAAGCACAGAGGACATTATATTTAAATACAGAGCTGGTAGACTCCCTCTCACCAGTGGGATCCTGGGCAAGAACTGGGGGTGGGGGATCTTAGCCTGAAGCTACATGATGATCATCTGTTTGAGAGGTTTCATTTGAGGCTTCTGAGTTGAGCCAGATTCTATGTTATCTGTGAAATCTCCGGTCCTGTTCCGTTCCACCCAGACTTTCTTGCTTCCCTCTCTCTACTCATATAGAATTTTATACATCTCCACTGACCACTCATCCCAATGGCTTTAAATGTCTCTTTACACAGACATCTCCCTTAGACTGTAAATTATAAGATCAGCTATCATGCTTGTTTTATTCACCTCCTCTTTATCCCATTGGTGAGAGAAGAATTCCCATCCTAGGGTTGCGGGGATGACTGAACACAGGCCAGCTGACATTGGACACATGCGATTGAGAGCTGTTTATTAGTCACTTGTATTCACAGTCTGGTGAAGGCTGCTGCATGCCATGCAAAGCCATACAGGAGCAGAGTGAGCAAACAGGCACTGTGAGAGGCAGGTTTTGCAGTATTGAGGGTGACGTGCCCCTTGATGTTTGTGAGAGGATATGGTTAGCTTGTTTGAATAATCTGTGGGCTAGCAGGCAACTGAAACTTGCTACTCAGAGATAATTGGGAATGATGCCTCTTCCCCTTGGCAAGGACGGTTGTTTGGCTGGGGGACCTTATCTGTGGGAGGAGATAGGGAGGGCAACTTTTGGTTAGGCCCTTGGAGACTCTCCTGTGGATGGATGTAGGTAATGTATTACCTGGCTGAAGTAGTGAACAGGAACAACCAGTAAATGGAGGCAGCTTCAGGAGAACAAAACCAGGCAATAGCCCTAGGCCAGCGTTCCACAAAACAGGATCTCCAACACCTACTGCAGAATCACCTGGGATCCTGTTAGAAATGCAGGGCCCTGGTGCCCTTACCAATCCTGCTAGATCAGATTCTCTTGGAAGTTATACAATGTGAGGAATCCAGTTGCAGAGAATGAATATTTTATTAAGCTCCCCAAGTGATTTTTTTGCACACTGGATTTTAAGAACCACTGCCCTGGGCATATTCGGGGGGCAGAAAACATGCCCTGGGAATACCCAGGAGGTAAACAGATTCACCTAGGGCTCTAGCTACTCCCCTGCAACAGTAGAATTGACTTAGATGTCTCAGTACTATGTACTATGTGATCAGTAACCGCAGAAGCTTTGTGGTCATTTGCCACTGTGTCCTCTGTTACCCATTCCGTTCTTCAGTCCTCTTCTTCCCTCCCTCCCTCTCTCTCATCCTTTTCTCCTCCCTCCCTCCCTCCCTTCCTTCCCCACTGTTCCTCACTGCTTCTCTATTTTCTTTCTTTCTTTCCTTCTCTAGACATTTATTAACATCCACAATGTGCAGGCATTGTGCTAACTAATATGAGAGGTAAAAGATGTCATTTATTGATTCCTACCTTCTAGGAACTTAAATCTACATGGGGAGATAACACTAATACATCAATAGGATTTAAGGTGAACTATTCTCAGATCCCCAAGGGAAATGTATCTTGAGCATTTAAAGAATGAAAGAATCCCATCTGCCTGGGACAGGATAAGTGTAGAATCAGGGAAGTCTTCCTGAAAGAGGGGCCCTTTATAGAGCCCTTAAATAGGTGCAATTTGGACATAGGGAAAGAGGCATCCAGAGTGGAAGAGACAAAGACAGAGGATGTAGAGATTGGGGGCCAAGTAGGACCAATTCTCCTTGGCTAGAGTAGCCGTATTGAAGGCAAGTAGCAGAGCTTTGGGTGAAAAAGTTTGGCCCTTCCTAACACTCCCTAGGCTTCAAGGAGAATTTGTTTTAGTCATTGCCCTAAAATGTCCTAGAGCTTTGTTCAATAATACTCCACTAAGAAAGAAAAGGAAATATAGAAAAGCTCTCCAATACTTATGAATCTGAGGTGGAGAGATTGTGCTATACTGAGTTTTAGCAAATTTAAAGAAAAAAATGGTTTGAGGAAAGAATAGCAATGACATTTACATTAGTTGTAGCTAATGTGCATTGATTGGATTAAAACATGACATTATGAATGAAAAAAAAGGTGTCTGTTGGAAAATAAAATGCCATTGCTTTCAGGGAGGGGAAGGGAAATAAAGTAAGCAGCCTGGATTCTGTTTTGCTTGAATGCTCTGGGTTTAGTGGGAATAGGGTCATTGATTTAAGCTCTTCCCTTAAAATGCGTTAATAAAACAGTTTTAAAGTTAAATAGAACCCATTTGGGACTTTTCTTCCCAAGGATGTATTATTTGTACATGCATAATGCATATATACTCAAAACCCACCTCAGTTCATTTTAAAAGCAGAGTTTCTATGCAAAACAATTTATCCATTGCACTGCACAATTGAAAAACATCTGCTTGTTTTTACAAGGAGCCACGTTCTGTGAATCAATGCAGGTAATAAATTACTATCACTGTCACTTTCAAAGCTACAAGGCATGGTCTCAACCTATGCCAGAGATACAGCTAAGCTGAGTGGCTCTGTCTTTGGGCTAACTGTTCTCTGGCTAAAGAACCCCAGGTATTACAGGGAACTGAGAGTTCCTTCTGTTGGTGGACTCAGGGTGTTGTAGGGCAGCTGCTAAATTCTGGGTTACAGCTCCAAATGAAAAAAAAAAAATCCCGATCATAAAAATCTTGCTATCAGGTGAAAAATACACATGCTTTCTACACTAGGTAAACATTTTCCTGAGCTGGAGACTCAGATAAATATAAACGTTAAAAAGGAAACCTGCTTGAATGTTTTTTCTTCTTCCTAATTATGTAAAAATGTATTACTCGCTCCCTTTTCTCTTCCCTGCTGCTGGCAGCTCATACACTTGAAAAGGTATGTTTTATTCAGGAGAACAAAACAGGCAGGGACATAAGACTTTGGTGAATAATAAATTGATTTTGACTTGGCCTTTTAGCTCATTATGAATCTTTAAAATGGTGAAATGTGATTCTCTTCCTTCTCTGCAGAACTCCCAGTCATATGCTGGGATGATGGGTTTGGAGCTAGGAGGTTTAATATCCAGAAGGGAAAGCTGGGATTAAAGGGAAATCTTGAGCTTGGAGTCAGAGTATATAATGTTGTGCTTCTATTCACCATTCATTTCGTCCATTCATCCACCCATCTGCCCATTTGTCCTTTCTTTGTAATGGTTAAAATCATTACCATTGGCTTTGGAGGCAGTCAGTGAGAATTCAAAGCCTGGCTCTACCGTTTAAGACCAGTATGATGTTGAGCAGCTCCTTGAAGACTCAGTGTCCTCATCTGTAAATGGGTAACATTAATATCTACGTTTCAGGTTGTGAGGGATAAATTAGATACGTAAAAAAGGAACTTAAATTTTGTTCGGTGGTTGGCACTAGTAGATTTTCAATAAATAGTAGCTTTAACTCAACTGATGTGTATTAATAATCTACTCTGTGCCACAGACTAGACTGGATGTAGTGTGAATCTCATATAGAGCTGTTACTCAAGAGCTTTATAGTTTAATATAGGAGATAAAATGTGACTTCGAGTAAGGTTGGAAATGATGAGATTGGTAAGAAATGATCAGATATAGGACTATGCTACTTCAGAAGCAGTTGACCTTACTTCCAGCTGTGGGGAAAAGGTAAGGCCCTGTGGAAAGGGTGTTACTAGAGCTGGATTTAGAGGATATGCAGGGTTTATAATGAAAGAGTTTAGCAGGAGAAGGATTCTATCACATCTACGTATTGTAAATCTGCTACTGTAATGGAACTCCACATTCATTATTTCACTGAATCCTCACTACAGTTTATACCATGATTGGGTATACTGTAGTGACTGACAATATTATGCCATCTTGCTGCAGTTTATAGAGGCAAGATGACATACCCAAGTTTACACAAACAGGTTTAAAACCTAGTTACTTCCTCAATTATGTAAAGATAAGAATAGCATCCACCTTGAAAGATGTCTGTGATCATTAAATGAAGAAATACATCAGAAGGTCTAGCAAAATGTAAATGTACAAGTACTAGGTAGGATATTGTTTAGGGGATGAAGCTGATAATGATCATTGTGAAGCTGTTAATGATGTGGTGAGGTCACAAATCTAATTCAATTTTGTCTGACTTTGAACACTATATTCTTTTCATGGGCTTTGAAAATGGAGAAAACTATGAAGAAATTGGTTGAGTGGGTACTTGCGCAAATCAGTAGAGGGAACACTTCTTATTACAAGGAATGCCTAGACCTCGTCTGGGCAGAGGTCTTTCTCATGGAATGTCAGCAATAGGAAATACCTCAGAGATTGTCCAACTTTATTGTTTTCAGATAGGAATTTAAGGTTCAGAATAGTTAAGTCACTTTCCCAGGGTAACATAGCTCGTTAGAAGCAGATCTTGGTTAAAGCCATAGCCTTGAGTTCTAAATCTACAGAGGTGCTTTTCCTAAATTATGGATGATTAGAGTCCTTTAAAGTCTAACTCAGCCTTCGTCCCTTCTCTCCACTAATTGTTTCTCTTACACAGTGTTGTCTAATAGAAGAAGTACAATCCACAAATGTGAACCATGTGGTAATTAAAAATCTTTCAGTAGCCATAATTTTAAAAGTAAAGAGTAAGGGGAGACCTTCAAGATGGCGGAGGAGTAAGATGCAGAGATCACCTTCCTCTCCACAAATACATCAGAAATACATCTACATGTGGAACGACCCCTACAGAACACCTACTGAAACGATGGCAGAAGACCTCAGACCTCCCAAAAGGCAAGAAACTCCCCACGTACCTGGGTAGGGCAAAAGAAAAAAGAATAAACAGAGACAAAATAATAGGGACGGGACCTGCACCAGTGGGAGGGAGCCGTGAAGGAGGAAAGGTTTCCACACACTAGGAAGCCCCTTTGCGGGCGGAGACTGCGGGTGGCGGAGGGGGAAGCTTCGGAGCCTCGGAGGAGAGCGTAGCCACGGGGGTGCGAAGGGCAAAGCGGAGAGATTCCCGCACAGAGGATTGGTGCCGACCGGCACTCACCTGCCCGAGAGGCTTGTCTGCTCACCCGCCGGGGCTGGTGGGGGCTGGGAGCTGAGGCTCGGGCTTCGGAGGTCAGATCCCAGGGAGAGGACTGGGGTTGGCTGCATGAACACAGCCTGAAGGGGGTTGGGCATCACAGCTAACTGGGAGGGAGTCCGGGAAAAAGTCTGGACCTGCCTAAGAGGCAAGAGACCATTGTTTCCAGGTGCGCAAGGAGAGGGGATTCAGAGCACTGCCTAAATGAGCTCCAGACTCGGGCCCAAGTTGTGGCTATCAGCGTGGACCACAGAGATGGGCATGAGACGCTAAGGCTGCTGCTGCAGCCATCAAGAAGCCTTGTGCGCAAGCACAGGTCACTATCCACACTGCCCCTCCCGGGAACCTGTGCAGCCTGCCACTGCAAGGGTCCCGTGATCCAGGGACAACTTCCCCGGGGGATCACACGGCGCGCCTCACGCTGTTGCAACGTCACGCGGGCCTCTGCCGCTGCAGGGTCGCCCAAATTCCATACCCCTCCCTCCCTCCAGCCTGAGTGAGCCAGAGCTCCCTAATCAGCTGCTACTTTAACCCCGTCCTGTCTGGGCAGGGAACAGATGCCCTCAGGCAACCTACACGCAGAGGTGGGGCCAAATCCAAAGCTGAAACCCTGGAGCTGTGTGAACAAAGAAGAGAAAGGGAAATTTCTCCCAGCAGCCTCAGGAGCTGCGGATTAAATCACAATCAAGCTGATGTACCCTGCATCTGTGGATTACCTGAATAGACAACGAATCATCCCAAAATTGAGGTGGTGGACGTTGGGAGCAACTGTAGACTTAGGGTTTGCTTTCTGCATCTAATTTGTTTCTGGTTTTATGTTTATATTAGTTTAGTAATTAGAGTTTATTATCATTGGTAGATTTGTTTATTGATTTGGTTGTTCTCCTATTTTTATATATATATATATATTTTTCTTTTTCTCTTTTTGTGAGTGTGTATGGGTATGCTTCTTTGTGTGGTTTTGTCTGTATAGCTTTGCTTTTACCATTTGTCCTAGGGTTATGTCTGCTTTTTCTTTTTTTTTTTTTTTTTTAGTATAGTTTTTAGCAATTGTTATCATTGGTGGATTTGTTTTTTTGGTTTGGTTGCTCTCTTCTTTCTTCCTTTCCTTTTCTTTTTTTAATTACTTTTTAATTTTTAAATTTCTAATAATTTCTTTTACTTTTTATTTTAATAACTTTATTTTATTCCTTCCTTCCTCCCTTCCTTCCTCCCTCCTTCCTTCCTCCCTTCCTTCTTCCTTCTCTTCTCTTCTCTTTTCTTTTTTTTCTTTTCTTTTCTTTCTCCCTTTACTTCTGACCTCTGTGGCTGATAGGGTCTTTGTGCTCCAGCCAGGTGTCAGGCCTGTGTCTCTGAGGTCAGAGAGCCGAGTTCAGGACATTGGTCCACCAGAGACCTCCTGTCTCCATGTAATATCAAATGGGGAAAGCTCTCCCAGAGATCTCCATCTTAACACTAAGGCCCAGCTCCACTCAATGACCAGCAAGCAACAGTGCTAGACACCCTATGCTAAACAACTAGCAAGACAGGAACACAACCACACCCATTAGCAGAGAGGCTGCCTAGAATCATATTAAGGTCAAAGACACCCCAAAACACACCACCGGACACAGTCCTGCCCACCAGAAAGACAACATCCAACCTCATCCACCAGAACACAGGCACCAATCCACTCCACCAGGAGGCCTACACAACCCACTGAACCAACTTTAGCCACTGGGGGCAGACACCAAAAACAATGGGAACTATGAACCTGCAGCCTGCTAAAAGGAGACACCAAACACAGTAAGTTATGCAACATGAGAAGACAGAGAAACACACAGCGGATGAAGGAGCAAGGTAAAAACCCACCAGACCAAACAAATGAAGAGGAAATAGGCAGTCTACCTGAAAAAGAATTCAGAGTAATGATAGTAAAGATGATCCAAAATCTTGAAAATAGAATGGAGAAAATACGAGAAACTTTTAACAAGGACCTTGAACAACACAATAAATAAAATTAAAAATTCTCTAGAAGGAATCAATAGCTGAATAACTGAGGCAGAAGAATGGATAAGTGACTTGGAAGATAAAATAGTGGAAATAACTACCTCAGAACAGAATAAAGAAAAAAAGAATGAAAAAAATTGAGGACAGTCTCAGAGAACTCTGGGACAACATGAAATGCACCAAAATTCGAATTATAGGGGTCCCAGAAGAAGAAGAGATAAAGAAAGGGACTGAGAAAATATTTGAAGAGATTATAGTTGAAAACTTTCCTAATATGGGAAAGGAAATAGTTAATCAAGTCCAGGAAGCACAGAGAGTCCCATACAGGATAAATCCAAGGATAAAATACACCAAGACACATACTAATCAAACTATCAAAAATTAAATACAAAGAAAAAATATTAAAAACAGCAAGGGAAAAACAACAAATAACATACAAGGGAATCCCCATAAGGTTAACAGCTGATCATTCAGCAGAAACTCTGCAAGCCAGAAGGGAGTGGCAGTACATATTTAAAGTGATGAAAGGGAAAAACCTAAAACCAAGATTACTCTACCCAGCAAGGATCTCATTCACATTCAATGAAGAAATTAAAACCTTTACAGACAAGCAAAAGCTAAGAGAATTCAGCACCACTAAACCAGCTTTACAACAAATGCTAAGAGAACATCTCTAGACAGGAAGCACAAGAGGAGGAAAAGACCTACAATAACAAACCCAAAACAATTAAGAAAATGGTAATAGGAACATACATATCAATAACTACCTTAAATGTAAATGTATTAAATGCTCCAACCAAAAGACATAGACTGGCTGAATGGGTACAAAAACAAGACCCGTATATATGCTGTCTACAAGAGCCCCACTTCAGACCTAGGGACACGTACAGATTCAATGTGAGGGGATGGAAAAAGATATCCCATGCAAATGGAAATCAAAAGAAAGCTGGAGTAGCAATGCTTATATCAGACAAAATGGACTTTAAAATAAAGACTATTACAAGAGACGAAGAAGGACACTTCATAATGATCAAGGGATCAATCCAAGAAGAAGATATAACGATTGTAAATATTTATGCCACCAAAATAATAGCACCTCAATACATAAGGCAAATGCTAACAGCCATAAAAGGGGAAATTGACGGTAACAAAATGATAGTAGGGGACTTTAACACCCCACTTTCACCAATGAACAGATCATCCAAAATGAAAATAAATAAGGAAACACAAGCTTTAAATGATACATTAAACAAGATGGACTTAATTGACATTTATAGGACATTCCATCCAAAAACAACAGAATACACTTTCTTCTCAAGTGCTCATGGGACATTCTCCAGGATAGATCATATCTTGGGTCACAAATCAAGCCTTGGTAAATTTAAGAAAATTGAAATCGTATCACGTATATTTTCCGATCACAACGCAATGACTCTACATATAAATTACAGGGAAAAAACTGTAAAAAATACAAACACATGGAGGCTAAACAATGCACTACTAAATAGCCTAGAGATCACTGAAGAAATCAAAGAGAAAATCAAAAAATACCTAGAAACAAATGACAAAACACGACGACCCAAAACCTGTGGGATGTAGCAAAAGCAGTTCTAAGAGGGAAGTTTATAGCAGTACAATCCTACCTCAAGAAACAAGAAACATCTCAAATAAAAAACCTAACCTTACACCTAAAACAATTAGAGAAAGAAGAACAAAAAAACCCCTAAGTTAGCAGAAGGAAAGAAATCAAAAAGATCAGATCAGAAACATGAAAAAGAAATGAAGGAAACAATAGCAAAGATCAATAAAACTAAAAGCTGGTTCTTTGAGAAGATAAACAAAATTGATAAACTTTTAGCCAGACTCATGAAGAAAAAAAGGGAGAAGACTCAAATCAATAGAATTAGAAATGAAAAAGGAGAAGTAACAACTGACACTGCAGAAATACAAAGGATCATGAGAGATTACTACAAGCAACTATGTGCCAATAAACTCGACAACCTGGAAGAAATGGACAAATTCTTAGAAAAACACAACCTTCTGAGACTGAACCAGGAAGAAATAGAAAATGTAGACAGACCAATCACAAGCACTGAAATTGAGACTGTGATTAAAAATCTTCCAACAAACAAAAGCCCAGGACCAGATGGCTTCACAGGCAAATTCTATCAAACATTTAGAGAAGAGCTAACACCTATCCTTCTCAATCTCTTCCAAAATATAGCAGAGGGAGGAACACTCCCAAAGTCATTCTACGAGGTCACCATCACCCTGATACCAAAATGAGACAAAGATGTCACAAAGAAAGAAAACTACAGGCCAGTATCACTGATGAATATAGATGCAAAAACCCCCAACAAAATACTAGCAAACAGAATCCAACAGCACATTAAAAGGTTCATACATCATGATCAAGTGGGGTTTATTCCGGGAATGCAAGGATTCTTCAATATACGCAAATCAATCAATGTGATAAACCATATTAACAAATTGAAGGGGAAAACCATATGATCATCTCAATAGATGCAGAAAAACCTTTCAGCAAAATTCAGCACCCATTTATGATAAAAGCCCTCCAGAAAGTAGGCATAGAGGGAACTTTCCTCAACATAATAAAGGCCATATATGACAAACCCACAGCCAACATCATTCTCAATAGTGAGAAACTGAAACCATTTCCTCTACAATCAGGAACAAGGCAAGGTTGTCCACTCTCACCACTGTTATTCAACATAGTTTTGGAAGTTTTAGCCACAGCAATCAGAGAAGAAAAAGAAATAAAAGCAATCCAAATTGGAAAAGAAGAAGTAAAGCTGTCACTGTTTGCCGATGACATGATACTATACATAGAGAATCCTGAAGACTCTACCAAAAAACTACTAGAGCTAATCATTGAATTTGGTAAAGTAGCAGGATACAAAATTAATGCACAAAAATCTCTTGCATTCCTATACACTAATGATGAAAAATCTGAAAGTGAAATCAAGGAAACACTCCCATTTACCATTGCAACAAGAAGAATAAAATATCTAGCAATAAACCTACCTAAGTAGACAAAAGACCTGTTTGCAGAAAAGTATAAGACACTGATGAAAGAAATTAAAGATGATAGAAACAGATGGAGAGATGTACCATGTTCTTGGATTGGAAGAATCAACATTGTGAAAATGACTCTACTACCCGAGGCAATCTACAGATTCAATGCAATCCTTATCAAATGACCAATGACATTTTTCACAGAACTGGAACAAAAAATTTCATAATTTGTATGGAAATACAAAAGACCCCGAATAGCCAAAGCAATCTTGAGAAAGAAAAATGGAGCTGGAGGAATCAGACTCCCAGACTTCACACTATACTACAAAGGTTCAGTAATCAAGATAGTATGGTACTGACAAAACTCCAGAAATGTAGATGACTGGAACAGGATAGAAAGCCCAGAGATAAACGCATGCACATATGGTCACCTTATTTTTTTTTTTTTTTTTTTTTTTCTTTTTGCGGTATGCGGGCCTCTCACTGTTGTGGCCTCTCCCGTTGCGGAGCACAGGCTCCGGACGCGCAGGCCCAGCGGCCATGGCCCACGGGCCCAGCCGCTCCGCGGCATATGGGATCCTCCCAGACCGGGGCACGAACCCGCATCCCCTGCATCGGCAGGCGGACTCTCAACCACTGCGCCACCAGGGAGGCCTGTCACCTTATTTTTGATAAAGGAGGCAAGAATATACAATGGAGAAAAGTCAGCATCTTCAATGAGCGATGCTGGGGAAACTGGACAGCTACATGTAAAAGAGTGAAATTAGAACACTCCTTAACATCATGCACAAAAGTAAAGTGAAAATGGATTAAAGACCTAAATGTAAGGCCAGATACTATAAAACCCTTAGAAGAAAACATAAGCAGAACACTCTATGACATAAATCACAGCAAGATCCTTTCTGCCCACCTCCTAGAGAAATGGAAATAAAAACAAAATTAAACAAATGAGACCTAATGAACCTTAAAATCTTTTGCACAGCAAAGGAAACCATAAACAAGATGAAAAACAACCCTCAGGGCTTCCCTGGTGGCGCAGTGGTTGAGAGTCCGCCTGCCGATGCAGGGGACACGGGTTCGTGCCCTGGTCCGGGAGGATCCCGCATGCCGCGGGGCGGCTGGGCCCGTGAGCCATGGCCGCTGAGCCTGCGCGTCCGGAGCCTGTGCTCCGCAACGGGAGAGGCCACAGCAGTGAGAGGCCCGCGTACCTCAAAAAAAAAAAAAAAAAAAGAAGTTAAAAAAAAACAACCCTCAGAATGGGAGAAAATATTTGCAAATGAAGCAACTGACAAAGGATTAATCTCCAAAATTTACAAGCAGCTCATGCAGCTCAATATCAAAAATCAAACAACCCAATCCAAAAATGGGCAGAAAACCTAAATAGACACTTCTTCATAGAATATATACAGATTGCCAACAAACACATGAAAGGATGCTCAACATCACTAATCATTAGAGAAATGCACATCAAAACTACAATGTGGTATCACCTCACACCAGTCAGAATGGCCATCATCAAAAAATCTAGAAACAATAAATGCTGGAGAGGGTATGGAGAAAAGGAAACCGTCTTGCACTGCTGGTGGGAATGTCAATTGATACAACCACTATGGAGAACAGTATGGAGGTTCCTTAAAAAACTAAAAATAGAACTACTATATGACCCAGCAATACCACTACTGGGCATATATCCTGAGAAAACCATAATTCAAAAGGAGTCATGTTCCACAATGTTCATTGCAGCACTATTTACAATAGTTAGGACATGGAAGCAATCTAGGTGGCCATCGACAGATGTATGGATAAAGACGATGTGGCACATATATACAATGGAATATTACTCAGCCATAAAAAGAAACGAAATTGAGTTATTTGTAGTGAGATGGATGGACCTAGAGTCTGTCATACAGAGTGAAGTAAGTCAGAAAGAGAAAAACTAATACCATATGCTTACACATATATATGGAATCTTAAAAAAAATTGGTTCTTAAGAACCTAGGGACAGGACAGCAATGAAGATGCAGACGTAGATAATGGACTTGAGGACACGGGGAGGGGGGGAAGGGTAAGCTGGGACGAAGTGAGAGAATGGCATGGACATATATAGATTACCAAATGTAAAATAGTTAGCTAGTGGGAGTCAGCTTCATAGCACAGGGAGATCAGCTAGGTGCTTCGTGACCACCTAGAGGGATGGGATAAGGAGGGTGGGAGGGAGACACAAGAGGGAGGAGATATGGGGATATATGTATATGTATAGCTGATTCACTTTGTTATAAAGCAGAAACTAACACACCATTTTAAAGCAATTATACTCCAGTAAAGATGTAAAAAAAAAAAAAAAGTTGAGAGCAATAGGTGAAGTTTATTTTAGCGATATAGTTTATTTAGCCCTATATGTCTGAAATATTATGAATATAAATATGTATCAACATATATATAAAGTATATCAGCATAAATTATTGAGATTAGATAGTTTACATTTCTTTTTTTCATGCTAAGTCTTCAAAATCTGGTGCATGTTTTGTAATTATAGCACTTCAGTTTGTACTAGCCCCATTTCAAGTATTCAGTAGCCACATGTGGCTGATCAGCTGCATCGCATTGCTCTAACTCTAATACATATCTCACAGTTCTAATAGACTTATTTCACAACTATAACAGCAATAATAATAATAATAGCCATCATCATCATCTCTAAACTCTAATTGATATTCAGTGGCCCACATGACAGGGCTTTCAATCTCTGGACACTTCTGGTCTTTGTAAAGAGTTTCTTCTTCCTGACCTGTAATCTGATCCCCTGTAACGTATTCACATTTGGCCCAATTCCACCCCTGGAGCCATATTGTTTCTCTTCCATAGTCCAGCACTTCAGAGGTTACAGATGTCCTGAGTGAGTCGTTTTACTTCAGCACCCTTAGTTGCTCAGTCATTTCTCAAGGACAGGTCTTTGGACCCCTTCTTCATTCAGTACTCTGCTCTGAATGTGCTTTGCTTTTTTTGTCTTCTGTGCACAAATGAGCCTGAAATTCCAAAGGAGGCCTGGCCAATACAGATACGTCTACCATTTCCTTCAATTCAAATATTCCATTACTTCTAATGCACATTTAAAAGGACTAATTTTTCTGTTTGTTAGCCTCATTATATTGTCTATATGGCATTTATTGCCTGTTAAATTTCCCTAAGTGTATTCATGTGGGCTATTTCTCAGCTCTGTGTCTCCTACCTTATATTTGTGCCATTGGTGTTTGAAGTCCAGGGTAGGAATTTACATTTATTTGTTTCATTTCATCTAGGTATATTCAGCCCCCAATTCTGACATATTAAGATATGAGGATATTGCTTCTATCATTCTGTGAATTCTCTATCCTTTTCTGCTTGGCATTCTTAAGTGCGATAAGCACACTTTCTTTCTATAGCATCATCCAAAGAGTTAATTAATATGCTGTTTGGGGCAGGAACTAGCCCAAGAAGTTTGTTTTTGTGGTTTATATCTTCATATTTCTTTCCAGCCCACCCTCTTCTCTCCTTGGTTCCCTGTCCACTCTCTAGTGAGCAACAGAGTTAAAGACCAGGATAGTTCAGTCAGGACTTTGCATCAAAAACCACAAGAATAATTCTATGGGTCAGTCCTTAACCACTGAGAACCCTGGCCTCATAGCTCCTTTATCTCCTCCCATTAAGTTTTACCTTCCCTCTGGCTCAGCGTCACACTGCCATGATATCTGCCCTTTGTCCATCTCTGATACGTTAAGTGCCAAAGATGTTCTCTCCAACGCAAACCTCCCTTTCTTGTAGATCACTGAGTCTCTTTTTAAATTCAGTGAGATCATCAAGCTTGAGCCTCTCTCTTTATAAAAAATTATGGAAAATTTAAAACATTATAACGGCAGAAAATAGTATAATGAGACTTTTGTACCTCTCACATGTACTCAGAGCCAGTCTTGTTTCATCTTACCTCTACCAAGTCTCCCCTCTATTATGTGGAAGCAAATTGCAAATGCTGGATCATTTTATGCTTAAGTATCTCTGAATGTATTTATAAATGATAATGACTTAAAAAAACCATACCACAATACCACCCAAAAAGTTCACAGTACTTTCACATATCATCAAACATCTTAGACCAATTTTCTCTTGTCCAGCCAGACTTCTGAGAGGCGGATATGCTATGGAGAATATTCCTTTGACCATAGCCTTGTTAGACAAAATGAGAGACTTTTTATTAGTTAAGTAGAACAACATAATTCAAAAAGTCTAGAAATCTATAGCTGTTTCAAAATGTATTGTCTTGGCCACTTATCCGCGCAGCTTGAGAGCCGAAGAAGGCAAGGGGGAGTGGCAAAAGTAGGATATTTAAAAGTTTCATTTGTTCCTCTGGGAACACCCAGCATGTTCTATTAGAGAAGTGTGTTATAGCCCTAGAAATATCCAAGCTCTCCTTGGACGAACTCCTGGAAAATGTACGTGTGAACTGATAGCTTTTTGTGAAATCTTTCCTAAGCACATCTCATATTTTCCCAGCAGCAGCAGCAGCAGTGCGTACTTACTTACCAAGAAGAACAATTTTCCTCAGGCTGTCCAATAGCTGAAATAGTTTTTCTGGAAATAAAAGACTGAGGGGGCAAAGATTCATTCAGAAATAACTTTCTTGGGTAATTATGCCCTCCTTGATCATGGAGTTGAGTGCAATCACAGATCTTTCTTTTTTCCCCTCCCTCCCTCCCTCCTTCCTTCCTCTCCCCCCACCCCCAATAGAACTTTCCTGTCCTATTCCCCTGGCAGGCAAAAATGTGAATTGAATTTCACTCCTCTCTACAGCTTTACCACTGTGGCCATTAGGACCCAGCATTACTCTTGTGAAGTCATTTGCCAGGAGCAGTATGAGTCAAGGTGTCTACAAACTTGCAACAATTTTCTAAGTCACTGAGTTCATAATTTACTAGTGCCATCTGGAAGAAAATAAAGACTATTTACTGTGTTGTTTGTCCATAGGGAGATATGAGACATACTTTCCAACTTGCTCAAATCCCTCATCTCCCCCATGAAACTATCCAGTATAACCCCAACTGGGATGAATCTCTCCTTCTCCATTCTTCCATTATGTGTGGCCCTTCTATTAAAACAGTTTTAATAGACTGCCCTGAACTACAGTTACTTTTATGGATATGTCTCTTCCACTTATGTCCCTGTAAAACAGGGACTCTATCTTATTCATCCACACATCCGTGTGCTGCATGTAATAAACTAACAGACATTTGTTGAAATGAGACTCCAAAATGCATGTTTGATGGTATACAAGAGGTAAAATTAGCACACAAATACATAGACGTTTTGAAAATTCAGTCCAATAAGCCTTTGTTAACACCTACTATGTAAAATTAAATATAGTGAAATGTATTGAGAGTTTACTACGTGTCCAATACTATGTTAAGAACTTGCTGCATCATCTTATTTAATCCTCAGAATAAATCAGCGAGATAGGAACCACAGTTATCCCCACTTTACAGATGAGGAAATTGAGGCGAGGCAAATTGAGTACCCGCCCAGCTCAAGTTGTGGGTGTGGTATTCGACAACTAGCTTATCCAAATACAGAAAATGCCAGAGTCCTGTTCCGTTGTCCTATGACGTCTCTCTTAGTTTTAGACAAGAGGTAAAATTACACATATAAATCCTGTGTGTGCCCATCTGTTAGAATACAGTTTATATATTCTTGTTCAGTTTCCCATGATTTGCCTATCCCAGTTATTATAGCTCTCAGTGCCCAAACGGAAAGAAAATCCTGGAATGTAGTAAGAGTTAGAAGGGATCTCAGAAAGAATATAGTCTGAATTTCTTTTCTGCATGTATAGGGAAGGCCAGCAAAGCCATTTCACTCAAATTAAAGCTCCAAAAATTTTTTTTAACTTTTTATTTTACATTGGAGTATAGCTGATTAACAATGTTGTTAGTTTCAGGTGTGCAGCAAAGTGATTCAGTTATACACATACATGTATCTATTCTTTTTCAAATATGTAACAACCTAAAAAGCCCAAACTTTGAAGGGTCTGAAATACTCACTGCTCTGTCCTCACATCCTGCTTCTCTCTTTGCTTATTCCAAAATAGCTACACTGGACTCTTTGTGTTTCTCAGACACATCCCCTCAGGGTCTTTTTTTTTTTTTTTTTTTTAACATCTTCATTGGAGTATAATTGCTTTACAATGGCTTGTTAGTTGAATTATGTATAATTGCTTTACAATGGTTTGTTAGTTTCTGCTTTATAACAAAGTGAATCAGCTTTACATATCCTCATATCCCCATATCTCCTCCCTCTTGCGTCTCCCTCCCACCCTCCCTATCCTCGGGTCTTAATCTAGGTCTTCTCTTGCCCTTGATGCTCTTCCCACAAATACCCACTGGATGGCCTCCCACCTCTTTCAAGTCTGCTCAACTATCCCTTCCTCAGTGAGCCTATTTAATGTTGGATCCTGCCTGCAACTCCCCCTCCCCCGCCCCACACCAGCATTCACTGTTTCCCCTTACCCAGCTCAACTTTTTATTTGTTCCATAGCACTCATTATCCCCTAACATACTACATAATTCACTTTGTTGTGTTGATCTTTTGGTCAGTGTTTCCTACTGACCACACATTTGTAAGCTCCACAAGGGCAGGGTTTTTGTCTATTTTTGCCTCTAATATATTTCCAAGTGTTGAGAGTAGTGTCAGAGTCTCCAAGAACAGTGGATGAAGAAACGAATTGTCTAATGCACAGCTGGTTAGTGCCAGGATCTGAACTAGAACCCCTAGGTAGATTCCCAGCCTAATGTTCTTTTCATTCTCCCATGCTAAAGATTGATGTTAGAGAGGTGACCTTGCTGAGCACTATTTGAGGTAAAGCCACACACCGAGCCATAGGGAAGAATAGCCACTTAATTCCTCTTTTAGCCTTTGTGGAGAAGTTTGGAAACCTGACATGTCAGTGAAGGCAGAATAAAGATCACAGTAGAAAAGAAAGCTGATATTTGTTGAGAATATGGTAGACCATTGCCAAAAGGCTATACAATATCTCTCATATACTTTATCTCATTTAACATTTATAAAACATTATTTCAATTCTGCAGATGAAGAAATGGACTCTCAGAGAGTTCAGAAACCCTTCCGTGGCTGCAGGGCTCATATCTAGATTCAAATACAAAGAAGTCTGTTAAGAATCTCAAGCTTTCCTCTACCCAGTGCTACTACTTCAACGTCCCAAAGGAGGTAGAAGAGTTTTTTTTAAATGATTAGTAGTTAAAACATAGAGATAAATATTTATAGCAGGTGCACAAGCAAAGGCAGCTATTTTCATATTCATTTAATGCGCAATGAATTATTGAGTTCCTGCCACATTCAAAAGACTGTACCAGGAAGTTGTATGTAAGCTATCTATCAATTAAGTATTTATTCATACCTAGTATGTGCCAGACATTGTGCTAGGGATTGCGGATGCAGAGATTAAAGCTCATGTTGCCTATTTCCAAGTAGTTCACAGTCACGGTCAGCTCCAGTGATAAAAAAGTAACATGAACCTTAACTGAAAGGTGTAGTAGATAACCCATTTATCCAACAAATACTTACTGAGCACTTGACATGCTCCAGGGACTTGGTCAGGCACTAGGAACAAAGTGAATGTACTCGTTGCGATGTGGCCCCAGTGGACGTACTGGGAGAGACCACCATTCATGAAATAATCACACAACTGTGTAAGTCCCAACAGTAGGTGCTCTGATGGAAAAGTACAGGGAGTTGAGACTCTCCATTTAATAGAAGGATCTGCTGTAGACTTGGGGAGAGAAAATGAAGAGTGATCAATGGGTATGGCTTTCCTGAGTGGGTGTCGAGTAAGCACTACATAGTGTTTTCATAATTTTCAGATCATTTTCCTATCTCTTACCTCAGTAGACCCTCACAAAAGCTTTGTTGAGTTAAGGGAGGCCTGGATTATTATTTATAGGTGGAGAGACAGTCTTAGGCCGAGGACTGGAACACAGTCCCCTAAATTCCTGGCCTGGAGGGCTTTGCACTATAGCAAAATCTGAAAACAAGTCTAGTGAAACCATGAAGCCAACCATGGGGTTGATTTCCATAAGGTGCAGCTAAATTGCCCTTTGCCATGTTTTGAGACTGCTCTATCCATACCCCACTCTCCACCTGGAGTTGTTTCACAGCCACATTCTGTTTTTTTTTGTTTTGTTTTTTTTTTTTTGTGGTACACGGGCCTTTCACTGTTGTGGCCTCTCCCGTTGCGGAGCACAGGCTCCGGACGCGCAGGCTCAGCGGCCATGGCTTATGGGCCGAGCCACTCTGCGGCATGTGGGATCTTCCCCGACCGGGGCACAAACCCATGTGCCCTGCATTGGCAGGCGGACTCCCAACCACTGCACCACCAGGGAAGCCCCACAGCCACATTCTTGATGCTAAGGGAGGGTCAGGAAAATGTGTATATGTTTCACTAAAATGAGGATCTGCTCTTGGAAATAATTCTGATAATGGTGGTGACTGAGTCAGTAATCATATCTTAGAGCCTGCTGCAGTCTGTCCCCTGCCCATCAAATTCTTCCAGTAAATTGTTTGCTTGTCCAGTTCCTACTCAGTATTCAAGATCCAGATCAAATAGCACCTCCTTTGTGAAGCCTTCCCTGGCTCGTTTATTAATTTAATGACTTGCCTTTTCTGTTTTGAAAGAAACGGATTCATTCCTCCAATAGAGCACTTATCACATTGCATTATAATTATGTGCACTTTCCCAGGCTGGCTGTTCCATGTGGGAATGGACTGATAGAGTCACGTTAATAGAAAAAGGTACCAATTCATTTCTCAGCCTTGTTATTATTTCAGGTTTCCCAGCCCCTGATGAATTTTACTTATTTTTTAGAGACCCCATTGTGTGTGTGTGTGTGTGTGGCGGAGGGGAGGCATTTCCCTTGTGCTCATGAATGAATCCAGTCAGGTTTCTCGTGATGGGTGTTGTCACTTCCTCTGTCCTCTTTGGTCATTTCCATTTGTTGCAGTCCCCAGTCTCTGTGATACCACATGAAGCTACTTCCCCTCTGATTTCAGTGCCTTGTTGGAGGTTGGATTCCCTGGGGAGCAGACAGTGCGATGGAGTTGGGAGTATAAGGGGTTATTTGGAGTAACACCTGTGAAAGGAAAGTGTGGGTACAAGAGAGGGCAGGGGGAGATGTCAGACTGTGATGCCAATCAGACAAAGTTTCTGCCAGTCCAAAGGGGAGCTTAGAGCAAAGATTTCCTATCACAGGAGTCCCACATTATACAGAAATGGCGAGTTTTATACCATTATTGCTCAGTCATTGGCTAGGGGCCATCCTGAGAATACCATGCCCTTGGCTTGAAAACTGAGGCAGAACTTTAAGCCTCTTAACAAGCTACACTCCTCATAGCCCGGGAGGAGTCTTTTCTTATGGAGGGTCTGAGTGCAGCATCTCCACGTCTGCCAGATGCAGTGGTGTGCAGGAGATGACTTGTACTGGAGTAGATAGTTAATTTTCCAGGAATTTTGCAAGTTAATTATTAAACACAGCCACTATTGCAAATAAAATAATATAAATTCACAAATAAATGTATTAAAAACAAAATTAATAAATACTCAAAACTCATCATTGCCTAATTATTTCACTACATTTTACTATTATCTATGCTCCAGAGGATATGTGTGTCTATTTTATCTGTATGATCATGTTATACTATATCATGGCGTGCAGTACACACTTTGTCCCAACTCAATGCCATCACATTGGTAGTTTGAAATTGGCTATATTGGGAGTATTTATCCCATGGAAACTGGCAAAACTCTACAAACCAGGGCTTGACTCATTGTTTTGTTGGTTGTCTAGACTTAAGAAAATGATAAAGAAAATGTCAATAATACAGAATATATTTTATTTTATTTTATTTTATTTTATGTATTTATTTTTGTTTTGTTTTGTTTTGTTTTTTGCGGTACATGGGCCTCTCACTGTTGTGGCCTCTCCCGTTGCGGAGCACAGGCTCTAGACGCGCAGGCTCAGCGGCCATGGCTCATGAGCCCAGCCGCTCCGCGGCATGTGGGACCTTCCCGGACCAGGGCACGAACCCGTGTCCCCTGCATCGGCAGGCGGACTCTCAACCACCGCGCCACCAGGGAAGCCCCAGAATATATTTTAAAGTGTATTATGTCTGGAGCCAATACATTGTTAATAGAACACAAATTTTTAGGAAATGTTCTTCCAGTACTCAAAAACTATTTTCCAATTCATCAAAGAAGTCATGGTTGACACTGAGTGAAGTTCTGACATACGTTTTACTTCTTTCACTTTTGTCTTACTCATTAGCATAAAGAAAATATCAACTAACGTTCCAGTTAGAACTACACTTATTTGTCAGTGGCAACCATAGGTTGGTTATAGGTACAAGGGTTCCACAAAAATCAAATGCAGGTGTTCTGTGAGAATTCATTGGTTCTATAGAATTTACAAGAAAGACTACTGTATATTTTATTATTAATTGTAAATTATATGTTATATATTCTTAATATCAGCAAACTTTAAATGAAACACACACACATTTTCTTTTCCTGGACATCTAGTTGTTAAACCTCTACCAACCTTACACCGTGCAGAGGCCCTTTGCCTGGTACCATTAGCCCAATTCTCTGCTGTAGTTTCCGCTGGGTACCTTACCTTAGGTGCTCTAGCTCCCTGGAGGTGCCAATGGACTGTGATCTCTGCTGTTCTCAATGTGCTAAACCAAACCAAGGCTCAGGCAGAGGGGGGCCTCTCTTCTCCTTTAGTGCCATAGGTACAAAGGCAATCTTGCCCTGCTCTTCAATCGCTTAAAGAGTTTTAGTGAATGCTCTTCTTTCAGTTTTGACTCACAGTATTCCACCTTGTCTCCCTGAGGACTCAGGTGTGAGTCCATGATGGGCTGGATGAGAAAAGGAAGTTGGAGGAGGATGTATGGAGTTGCCCATCTCCTCTACTATCCAAGGCTTTGTTACGTGTTGCCTACCTGCATCTCTTTCCCAGAACACTTCTCATTACTTTATAGTAAGCCATCCTGGTGATTTTAAGTTACAAATTGTCCAAACCTTCTTTGAACACAGTCACGACCATAGCTTAGGATGAAGCTGGGCTTCTCTCGCTCACATGTCCTAATGATGCTGTGACTTTCTCAAGAGAAGAGATCTCACCTTTCCATCTCCAGCACCCCCAAGTGACATAGTAGGCACTGAACAAATTATTATCTAATGAATGAATGTCAACACAGCAGACAAGGGCAGACATCAGATGTATTAGCCTCCAATCATGGAATTTTCGTTAGTCCATACCAAGATACATGCTCTCCTAGTGCCAAGAGGATCTTACGGTCTGGGCCACAACACATGCATGAAATGGCTGGAACTGAGTGTGAGGTTTAACGGGTACCATTCTAACTGTAGGGCAGAGGGGCAGGAGCCATGTGAAGCTTTCTGTGTGCTCTCTCCTAGGTGATCTATGCTCCTCGAGTCCCGTTTTAAAGCCTTCTCTTCTCAATTTTTTTGGCTGCTGAGCCCTTGCCTGGAAACAGCGCTGTTCCTTTGTTCTGATATTTAAAAATCTGCCTGGCCCTTCCTGTGAGCATAGGTTCTCCTGCTTTGACCCGCTTTTGATGATAGCTCTTGTAATAATTTTTAAGGTCTTGGTGTCAGTAGAAGCACTGTCATATCCCTTACGTTATCATGAGTCACAGGTTGCCCCAGGATGTCCCAGATGGGGGAGGCAAACATCTCAGAAACTGTTCAGATCATTGCTGTTTCAGGTGATAACAGGGGCTGGCAAGATCACTTGAGATGCAGGTGCTGTGGATAGAATACTCTCTAAAGTGAACTTGTTCTTGCGTCTTTTCCAATCTCAGGGGAGCACAAATGGTTCCCCCACTGCATACAGGTGAAGTCCCAATTCATTTTCCCTGGCTTTCACAGAAATCACCATTTTAACCTTGACTCTCTCATAAATAAATAAATAATATAGTTAACTCTTACGCTGAACTAGCTGTTGTACTAGAACCTTTCAACAAAATGGTAAACGAAATAGACATGATCCTTGCCTCCTTAGGATTTGTAATCCAATAAAAAAATGGATTAAAGTAAGAAGATGAGTACAGTGAAATGAAAAGCAGAATAAGCTTATAGAGTAGGGGCCCTGCTTAGTCCAGGGACTTAGAGGAACCTTCTCTGAGGACATAACATCTACCATGGCATCCTGAAAGTGAGTAGAATTCAGCCGCAATAATTATTATTGCACACACTCAGGTGGCCCTTTCTGTTGGATGTTGGTATATGACTTTCTATATGCTCCTTTAACCCTCAACCATACGAGGTAATTAGAAGTATGATGAAATGGAGACAAAGGGAATTTGAATGACCCTGTTAAAAGGTCACACAGGTGATAAGTATCAGAAGCAGGTTTCAACACACCACACTGTGGTTCCATAATCCTTATTCTTAATGACTCTCTGAAACTCACCTCTCTGGTGCATAAGATGCATCCAATTATTATTTGAATAAATGAAGGAGGAAAGAGAGAAAGAGAAGCAGGGAGAGGGGAGAGGAGAGGAAAGAGAGAAACAACATTCTGGGCAGAGAAACCAGCAAGTGCAAATACCCCGTGGCCAGAGAGAGCAGGATGTGTTATGTCAGTGTGATGACATTCAGTGTGGCTGGAGTGTGGAGAGGAGGCACAGCAAGGTGTCCTCTGAGGCTGGAAAGGCTATGGCACCCTGTGGCCCATGTGAAGGGTGAGGTCTACATCTTTTTTTTTTTTTTTGCGGTACGCGGGCCTCTCACTGTTGTGGCCTCTCCCGTTGCGGAGCGCAGGCTCTGGACGCACAAGCCCAGCGGCCATGGCTCACAGGCACTGCCGCTCCGCGGCATGTGGGATCCTCCTGGACCGGGGCACGAACCCGTGTCCCCTGCATCGGCAGGCGGACTCTCAACCACTGCGCCACCAGGGAAGCCCTAAACGCATTATTAATGGCATTATTTTGGGAATTCCCTGGTGGTCCAGTGGTGAGGACCCTGTGCTTCCACTGCAAGGGGCCTGGTGTTTTCCCTGGTTGGGGAACTAAGATCCCACAAGCCATGCAGTGCAGCCCCCCAAAAAATCATTTCATTCTTTTTTATGGCTGAGTAATATACCATGTGTATGTGTACCACATCTTCTTTATCCATTCATCTGTCGATGGACACTTAGATTGCTTCCATGTCTTGGCTAGAATGCTTTACAAGTTTGTGGGATTATAAATCGTATAATTGTATAAGTCATTTATTTGGATTGCAGTTGAGAGAAACCCAACTTGAATGTCCTTTAAAAAATATGGGCTTTATGGAAAAGATATTGATACTGGGATAGCTCACATAATCAAAGGAGTCAGGGCAGTTCTGCCACCTCAGGAACTGGAACCAGGAACTCAAATGCCATCAACTTTGTCTCTCATATTCTCTCCCTTTTTTTCCCTCCATCCTTTGCCCCCTCCCCTCCCTTTCTCTCTCAGGCTCTCACTGCACCCACCCCCCTCTATGCCTATTTCAGCTGCCCACCTCTGTATAGCCCTGAGCCTCTCCTCTCTGCTCTTGTGTGTTCTCTGAACTGAAGACAAGCCTTCTCCACATGGTAAGGCATATGACAACAGGAAACAGTGGGCTAATATTTTATTTTAGAGAGATAAGAGGAAAAAGGACACTCTCTGTCAGCTCATTTTGAGAATTCCCAAAAGTTTGGTCTGGCTTGTATCATGGACCCATCCTGGACCAAGCACTATGACCAGGGAATGGGGATATCATAGCTGGTAAATTTTTGTAACATCTCTTTCTATGACCAAAGGCATAGAGTATTCTGCTTTGCCGCCCAAACTATAACTTTATGGCTGGGATCCCCAAAAGAATGGGATTGCTGTTAACAGAAAAAGGGGAGAATAGTGTCAGACATACAAAACAAGTCATGCCCACTGCAATTCATAATAAGAAATACTTGTGCAATTGACTCGATCAGGCAAAGCTAGCTGGCATGATAGAAAGGGAGCAAGAAGCTGTGTTAAACATAAGCAATATATTGCAAAATTAAGTCACCTTGTACGGATGATAACGCTCAGAATAAATGAGCAGAGATGACCTACAAATTTCATCCAAAGCACCTGGATTGATAGCAGCTCACAACAAAAGATAGAATTTTGCTGAAGGGAATCAAGACAGATTGAATCTTGTAAGATGGTGAGGGGCAGCATGTTAGAAAATGACAAAAAGGCACAAATAAATCAACACATGCAAGGTGCGAGAATATATATATTTTTTAAGGTGCGAGACGATTAATGTCTTTCCCCTGATGGAGATGGATTCTAATTACAAACAGAAGTCAGTTGATTGTGGGCAGACTTTATTTATGATCAGATTTGATTAGACAAATGATGACAAATGAGAAATGGTAAATTGCCGAGTGATAAGCTCTGTTGCTAGGTAACAAACCAACATAATTCCCAGTAGGACCAAAGAAAAGGGAGGAATTGGAGGAACAGAATATTTCCTGGATCTTCCTTTTTTTTATTTTCTAAGGGACTTACACAGTGTGCTAACCTTTTAGGATTTCCACTTGGGTTCTCACATCTCATTTGAAGTAAAATACCAGCATAAACTCAGTTCTATGATACAAACGTTCTCCGAAGAACCTAGGTTGAGGGAACTGGAAATGAACAGACTTAGAAACAATGTAATAGATGTCTTCAGTTATGTTAATTCAATTCATCAAATGCTCACCCACATTTTCCTATGTGGAGAGTATATTTCTAGACACTGTAGAGTGTAGAAGAAAGTATACCTAACAGTACCCGTTCTTGTGATATATGGGAACCGGGGCATGTTAACAACCAACTACAAGACAGTGCAAGAGATACGGGCCAGCTGATGTAGACCCATCAGAGGCTGGGTATGTGAGAAATGACTGTAGGGAATACAACTCTTAGAAAAGAAGGCTTTAGAAGCAGGCTATATTCCAAACTACTTTCAAGTATACAGGTATATCCTGTGGGTGATGAAGGAAGTTTGCTCTACATGGCTCCATGGCTAACACTACTACCAATGAGTGAAAACTCCAAGGAGGATATCTCAGTTCCAGGGGGAGGGACTTGGAACAGGAGATATCTGAAAGTAGAGCAGGATGTCTTATGAGATTAGGGCTCCAAGCCAATAGTGCCTACCTGATAACAAGGACCAATTTCATTGAGTGACTGTACTTCATTGAGTATGTTGGATGATGAAGAAATGTCTTCTGGTTTACATTACCCGAAGAGTATTATGCAGACTGCTAGAATTGTGAGATGTTCTGTGACGAAAGCAAGAGAGCCTTGTTATTTCCACGTAGTGTTCTTCATGTCTTGTGGCATAGTGCTTTGCTCATGGTATTTTGGGAAAAGCTGCTTTGCTGTATGGGAGGTTAGAGTAATACCTGTAAGAGTTCCAAGGTGAGTATGTCTTCTCCTTCTCAGACCACAGTAATGACATTTTCTTTCCTTAGTTCCACTTCTTTCTAACAAGATTCATGAGAATCTCTATTCAGAAGGGGGATATTAGGAGTGTGGGATTCATTTACAGGAGCTGTGAAAGAAATGGCGTGAACTCTCTGAGGCATCATCTTTTAAGACATCATCTTTTAACCTTTTAAACAAGGTTAAAACAAATAAAGATCTAGAATTGTGTCCTCCTACCTGTGGCATACCACTTCCCCAGACCTAAAACATTCTCCAGGAATCCTCACTTTGAGCGAGTGACTCCCAGATTTCTATGTGCATCCTGACTTCTTCCCTAGTTCTCAGCTGACTACTGGGCCACTCTACCCTGACATTGTTTAGCCATTTAAACTTAGCATGTCCTGATTTATGTCCTCTCCTCCTAGGCTAAACTTTTGCCTCCCCTGGTCACTGCCATTGCAGTAAATGGCACCATCATTATCTCCCACCAGGACAAATGTATTAGGCTCCCAGTTCGTCTCTGTATTTCCATCCTTAACTCTGCAGTCCATTCTGTGAACAGTCAAAATAATTTTTGTAATATAAATCAGTCTTGCCACTTCTCTGCTTAATAACCTTCAGTGCCTTCCCATTTTTCCTTGTGTTAGTATTGCCACAATGATGTGTCATAACAAACCAACCTAAAATTCATTGACTTAGAACAACAGCCATTTCTTCTCATTCACATGTCAGTGAGTTGGATGGATAGTTCTGCAAACCTATTGGACTGAGCTCAGCTTGGCTCCAGGCTGCAGGTTTGATTCAGGTATGCCCTGGACGCCTCTCATTCTTTTGGGGGCCAGTGGGCTACACTCGGTGTATTCTTCTCACAGCAGTGGCAGAAATCCAGCAGCAAACCTAAATGCATGAGCACATTTTAAGCCCCTGTTTGTGTTATGTCTGCCAACAGGATTGGCCAAAGCTAGTCACATGGCCAAGCCCAGATTCAAGGGGAAGAATGCTCCTTCAACCATGAGGCTATCTCAAGGGTGTAGATTTGCAAAACTTGTATATGGAGCAGAGAATTATGCACAACAATTTCATCCACCGTGCACTTAGAATAACATTCAAATTCCTTACCATCTTCTCAAGACCCTAAGTGATTTGGCTCTTGACTGCTTATCCAGTATCATCCAGTGTCACTTTCTGCCTCTCCCACTGCATTCCAGACACACTGATCTTTTGTTTTTTCATCAAATATGCCAAGTTCATTCCTGCCTTAGGAACTTGAATCAGCTTCTCCCAGTACATGAAATGCTCTTTCCTCTTCCAGATGTATAGAGGACCGATTCTTGCTCTTTCTACTTAAACATTACTTCCGTGGAAAGGCCTGAGCCTTAGGAAGTCTCCCTTGCTCCATTTATTCCTTATTACCTCCACTTGTTTTATTTATTTTTTCCAGAGCATTTATCTCTGCCCAATGTGTTGTTATTTATGCATTTGTCGGTTGGATAAATTATCTGCTTTCTGCACTAGAAAATAAATTCCACGAGATAAGGCACCTTGTTTGTCGTGTTCAATTTTGCATCTCAGCACCTAGAATAGTGATTGGCACCTAGTTTTTTGAATGAGTTAAAAAATGTAATTTCTTATTTCTCCCCAGAATGTCTCCCCAGGACATATCTTCCCAAACAGAATAAATAAGTACTCAATATGGTAGCATTTTTGTCCCTCTCCTTTTTTTCTATATTTACACAAATAATATATTTTAATTGGTAAAAAAAATGAGAAAATACAAGTATGCAAAACCAATATTAAATCATCAGAAATTACCACTAAGAGTATATATTTTTCCAAGCTTTTTTCCTTAGCAATTATATGTATATGCAATTATTCTTATAGACCCCATACTGCTTTTACTTTGTATTTGTCACCTTTTCATGTCAATAGTCATGGATCTATATGATCTTCTATTGGCTGCATATTATTTCTTGCAGCTGGGCATGAATATCCTTGTGCTTAAAGCTTTTCACACATGTCTTATCAGCTCCTTAGTATAAATTCGAGAAGCATAATTGCTGGGTTAAAGGGCATTTGCCCCTTTTCAAGCCTTTTGAAACACAGCCAAATGATCAAGGTGTACCAATTTACACTCCGAACAGCAGTGTATGACAATGCTATGGCTACATTATTTAACATTCCATTGGTCACTATTAGTCTCATTCATTGAAAATGAAGTTAGCATTTTCAGTGTTCCTAACATTTGATGCACCCTGAATGTCTGAAGAGTATTGCATTGCCCTTTGGGACGTGTTGCTCCAGGTCAGTTTCTTTTCCATGGACCGCCAAAAGGTCCTCAGATAGAATTTTGGGGGGCTCATGAACTTGAATGGCAAAAATATTGCAGCTTTATTTTCACTAATCTCTAACTATAATTGAGATTTCCTCCAGTTGTGAATATAAACAGTAGTATTGGCAGTGCCTGTGACCTCATCATCAATAGAAATCAAATAGTTTCCTGTCATATTATAGTAGTTGCAGATATCTTAATATCTTTATTTCTCCCTGACACTTTGAAATTATGGTACTTATAGATATGTTGCTAGATCTTTTGAGTTAATGCATTAATATAGGAACACATGTATTATTATTTTCAAATGTATTATTTTTAATATTTAAAGTCTATATTTCAGTATACTTGGTTTCCATTGTAATGGTATGTATTGTAACTTAAGTGTTAAAATCATTATTCTGAGAATGAGTCCATAGGCTTTATCATCTTGATAAAGGGATCCATAACACAAAACAGGTTAATTACACTGACAGGTAAATGGAGCTGGTGTTGGTTAGCTTGGGGACTTGGTCTACTGCCAGGTCTAGGGCTGCCTGGATAGAACTAGGCTAGGCAAAATGTTTTGGGAAAGGCCAGCTGCTGTCTATGGGGAGTGTGTGACAGAGATTTAGCAGAAGCAGCCAACCAGAGTCAGGGAAGTACAACAAAGCTACAGGAAGGATTTCTGGTAAGGATTTAGGCAGGGGTGGCAAACTGGTAATCCAGTAGCAAGATTTTGTCAGAATATGTGTTTTGCTTGACCTCCACATATTTTTTTTAAATATGAATTTTCATACAATCATATAGGGGAAGTACTCTATTTCTGCACAGTGCCTAATACATCTTCTCATTTTTTTATCAAAGAATAGTTGATTTATAATATTATATTAGTTTCAGGTGTACAGCATAGTGATTCAATATTTTTATAGATTATACTCCATTTAAAATTATTACAAAATAATGGCTATATTTCCCTGTGCTATACAATACGCCCTTGCTGCTTGTCTATTTTATACATAGTAGTTTGTATCTCTTAATCACATACTTCTATTTTACCCCTCACCCTTCCCTCTCCACACTGGTATCCACTAGTTTGTTTTCTATATCTGTGAGTCTGTTTCTGGTTTTTGACATACATTGATTTGTTTTATTTTTTAGATTCTACGTGTAAATGATGTCATACAGTATTTGTCTTTCTTTTTCTGACTTGTTTCACTAGCATAATACTCTCTAGGTCCATCCACATTGTTGCAAATGACAAAATTTCACTCTTTCTTAGGGATGAGTAATATTCCATTGTACATATATACCACATCTTTATCCATTCGTCTGTTGATGGACACTTGGGTTGCTTCCATATGTTGGCTATTGTAAATAATGCTGCTATGAACATTGGGCTGCCTGTATCTTTTCAAATAAGCAGGGTTTTTTTGTTTTGTTTTGTTTTGCTTTGTTTTGGTTTTTGTTTTTTTGGTATATACCCAGGAGTGGAATTACTGGGTCATGCTGTAGTTCTGATTTTAGTTTTTTGAGAAACCTTCATGCTGTTTTCCCCAGTGGCTGCACCAATTTACATTCCCACCAACCGTGTACAAGCATTCCCCTTTCTGCACATCCTCTCTGACATTTGTTATTTACAGACTTTCTGTTAATAGCCATTCTGACAGGTGTGAGGTGATATTTCATGGTGGTTTTGATTTACATTTTTCTAATAATTAACAATGTTGAGCACCTTTCATGTGCCTCTTAGCCATCTGCATGACTTCTTTACAAAAATGTCTATTCAGGTCTTCTGCCCATTTTTTAGTAGGTTGTTTATTTTTGTTAACATTGTGTTATTAGCTGTTTGTATATTTTGGACATTATCCTCTTATTGGTCATAACATTTGCAAATATTTTCTTCCACTCAGTGGATTGTCTTTTCATTTTGTTAATGCTTTCCTTTGCTGTGCACAAGTTTTTAAGTTTAATTAGGTCCCATTTGTTTATTTTTGCTTTTATTCCTTTTGCCTTAGGAGACTGATGCAAAAAAATTATTGCTATGGTTTATGTCAAAGAGTGTTCTGCCTACTTTCTCTTCTAGAAATTTTGTGGTTTCAGGTCTTACATTTAGGTCTTTAATCCATTTTGAATTTATTTTTGTATTTGGTTTGAAGAAATGTTTTATTCTTTTACATGTAGCTGTTCAGTTTTCCCTGCACCACTTATTGAAGAGACTGTCTTTTCTCCACTGTATACTCTTGCCTCCTTTGTCGTTGATTAATAGACCATAAATGTGTGAGTTTATTTCTGACCTCTCTAATCTGTTCCATTGATCTATGTTTCTGTTTTTGTACCAGTACCATGCTGTTTTGATTACTGTAGCTTTGTAGTATAGTCTGAGGTCAGGGAGTATGTTAACCTCCAGTTTTTTTCCTTTTTTGTCTAAAGATGACTTTGACAATTCATGATTTTTGTGATTCCATATAAAGTTTAGGATCATTTGTTCTAGTTCTGTGAAAAATGTCATGGATATTTCGATAGGAATTATTAAATCTGTCAATTGCTTTGGGCAGTATGACCATTTTAACAAAGTCAATTCTGCCAATCCAAGAGTACAGAATATCTTTCAATTTCTTTGTGTCATCTTCAATTTCCTCCTTTGATGTTCTATAGTTTTTGGAGCATACATCTTTAACCTCCTTGGTTAAGTTTATTCCTAGGTATTTTATTCTTTTTGATAAGATTTTAAATGGGATTTTTTTTCCATTTCTCTTTCTGTAGTTCATTATTAGTGGATGGAAAAACAACAGATTTTTGTGTATTAATCTTGTATCCTGCAGCTTTGCTGAATTCATTTATTAGTTACAATAGTTTTTTGGTGGAGACTTTAGGGTTTTCTATATATATTGTATCATGTATTTTGCAAATAGTGACAGTTTTAGTTCTTCCCTTCCACTTTGGATATCTTTTGTTTCTTTTTCTTGTCTGATTGCTGTGGCTAGGATTTCCAATACTATGTTTTAAAAAAGTGGTGAGAGTGGGCATTCTGGTCTAATTCCTGAATTTAGAGAAAAGACTTCCAGCTTTTCACCATTGAGTATGATGTTAGCTGTGGGTTTGTCATAAAAGGACCAACTTTTATTGTGTTGAGATATGTTCCCTCTATACCCACTTTGATGAGAATTTTTATCATTAATAGATGTTGAATTTTGTCACAAGCTTTTTCTGCATCTATTAAGATCATATGGTTTTTCTTCTTCAGTTTGATCATATGGTGCATCACATTGATTGATTTTTGGCTTTTAAACTATCGTTGCATCCCTGTAATAAATCCCATTTGACCATAGTGTATGATCCTTTTAATGTATTGTTGAATTTAGTTTGCTAATATTTTGCTGAGTATTTTTGCATCTATGTTCATCCGTGATATTTACCTGTAATTTTTCTTTTTTTGTGATATCTTTGTCTTGTTTTGGTATCAGGGTGATACTGGCCTTGTAGAATTAGTTCAGAAGTATTCCTTCCTCTGCAACATTTTGCAATACTTTGAAAAGGATAGATGTTAACTGTTCTCTAAATGTTTGGTAGAATTCATTTGTGAAGCCTTCTGGTCCTGGACTTTTGTTTGCTGGTAGTTGTTTTTATTAGAGATTAGATTTCATTACTGGTAATTTGTTTTTATTTTCTAGTTCTTCCTGGTTCATTCACTGTTCTCACTTTGATGAGTGTTTTTATCAGGAAAGGATGTTGAATTTTGTCACATGCTTTTTCTGTATCTTTTGTGATGATCATGTGATTATTCTTCCTTTTGTTAATGTGATATATCACATTAATTGATTTGTGAATATTAAACCATCCTTGCTTCCCTGAAATGAATCTCACTTGATCAAGGTGTATGATCCCTTTAATAGGATTGTTATGTTTGGATTGCTAATATTTTGTTGGATTTTTACATCTATATTCATCAAAGATATTGCCCTGTAGTTTTCTTTTTTTTTTTTTGTAGTGTCTTTATCTGGTTTTGGTATCAGGGTAAGGGTCTCTTTGTAAAACGAATTTGAGAGTGTTCTGTCCTCTTCAATTTTTTGGAATAATTTGAGAAGCATAGATGTTCATTTTTCTTTATATGTTTGGTAGAATACCCCTGTGAAGCCATCTTGTCCTGGACTTTTGTGTGCTGGGAGTTTTTAATTTAAATTACAAATTCAATTTCACTACTAGTGATTGGTCTGCTCAGGTTGTCTATTGCTTCCTGATTGAATCTTGGCAGGCTGTATGTTTCCAGAAATTTGTCCATTTCTTTCTTCTAGGTTGTCCAATTTGTTGGCATAAAACTCTGCATAGTATTCTCTTATGATTTATTTTGTATCTCTGTGGTATTGGTTGTTATTTTTCCTATTTCATGTCTTATTTTGTTTATTTGGGTCCTCTCTCTTTTCTTCTTGGTGAGCCTGGCTAGAAGTTTGACAATTTTGTTTATCTTTTCAAAAAATCCGCTCTGGGTTTCGTTGATCTTTTATCTTTTTGGTCTCTATTTTATTTATTTCCTCTCTGATCTTTATTTTTTATTTTTTTATAAATTTATTTTTATTTATTTCGTTTTGGCTATGTTGGGTCTTCATTGCTGCACCTGGGCTTTCTCTAGTTGTGGCAAGCAGGGGCTACTCTTCGTTGTGGTGCGTGAGCTTCTCCTTGCAGTGGCTTCTCTTGTTGTGGAGCATGGGCTCTAGGTACATGGGCTTCAGTAGTTGTGGCTTGTGGGCTCTAGAGTGCAGGCTCAGTAGTTGTGGCACATGGGCTTAGTTGCTCTGCAGCATGTGGGATATTCCTGGACCAGGGCATGAACCCATGTCCCCTGCATTGGCAGGCAGATTCTTCACCACTGCACCACCATGGAAGTCCCTCTCTGATCTTTATTATTTTCTTCCTTCTGCTGATTTTGGGCTTTGTTTTTTCTTCTTTTGCTAATCACTTTATGTTAATTAGGTTGTTTTTTTGAGACTTGTCTTAATTCTTGAGCAAGGCTTGTATTGCTATAAGCTCCCCTCTTAGAACCTTTAGCTGCATCCCATAGATTTTGGAAAGTTGTGTTTCCATTTTCATTTATCTTGATGTATTTTCTGATTTCTTATTTGTTTTCTTCATAGAACTATTGGTTTTTTAGTAACATGTTGTTTAGTTGCCATGTGTTTGTGCTTTTTCCATTTTTCTTTCTGTAATTAATTTCGATTTTCATACCATGTAGTTGGAAAAAGTTCTTGATATAATTTCTATCCTCTTAAATTTGTTAAGGTTTTTGTGGTCTAGCATGTGATCTGTCCTGGAGAACGCTCCATGTGCACTTGAAAAGAATGTGTATTCTGCTGTTGTTGAATGAAGTGTCCTGTAGATATCTATTAAGTCCAACTGGTCCATTGTGTCATTTAAGACCACTGTTGCCTTATTAATTTTCTGCCTGGACGATCTATCCATTGATGTCAGTGGGGTATTACATTCCCCTACTCTTATTATATTACTTTCAATTTCTCCATCTTTTTTTCTATTAATATTTCCTTTATATATTTAGGTGTTTCTGTATCAGGTGCATATGTTAAGGAGTGAAATATTCTTTTTGTACTAATTCCTTTATCATTATATAATACCCTTGTCTTTTGTTATAGATTTTGTTTGAAAGTCTATTTTGTCTGATATAAGTATTGCTACCCCCACTTTCTTGTTATTTCTTTTTGCATGAAATATCTTTTTTCATCCTCTCACTTTCAGTCTATGTGTGTCTGTAGCTCTGAAGTGAGTCTCTTGTAGGCAGCATATAAGTGGGTATTTTTTTTTTTATCCAGTCAGCCACCCTATGTCTTTGATTGGGGCATTTAGTCCAGTGACATTTAAAGTAATTATTGATGGGTATGTACTTGTTGCCATTTTCTTCCTTGTTTTCTGGTTGTTTTGGTAGTTCTTCTCTGTCCAGTTCTTCTTGTTTTTATTTCTTCCCTCATCATTAAATGATTTTCTTTAGTAGTATGCTTGTGTTTCTTTCTTTCTAGTTTTTGTGTGTCTGTTGTAGGTTTTAGACTTGTGGTTACCATGGGGTTCATATATGTTGACCTATAAATATATCTACTTGTTTGAAACTAAGTTATTTAACTTCAAACACATCTAAAATGTCTATATTTTTTACTCCTCTTCCCCACATTTTGTGTCTTTGTTGTCATATTTTACATCTTCATGCTTATCCCTTCACTGTTTATTGTAATTATAATTGCTTTTACGATTTTTTGTCTTTTAATTTTCATACAAGCTTGATTCTCAACCCTTACTATACATTTGTTTTTCATAGTGGGCTTTTTCCTTTCCTAGTTTTCTTTTTTGTTATACCCTTTAATTTTCTACTTAGAAAAGACCCTTTAACATTTCTTTTAGGGTAGGTTTAGTATTGATGAACTCTTATACTTTCTTTCATTTTATACTGAGCTTTTTCATTTATTTATGCTCTGCCATGCTCCTGTAAATATTTGAGTTTGTAACCTTGCAGAAACTGGTAACAGAGTTTGTTGGAAAATGCAGTGAGCATCACCTTGGTGAAGGGCCTGTGTACTTATCTATGGCCCCTATTAGATTAAAAGCTCCATGTGTGCAGCAATTCTGTGTTGTAAATTATTGTGACTCCAGCATCTTGCACACCAAACCCCCCATAAATGCTTGTCAACAGCTTGTAGGACCAGGGCTAAATCTGCAATCTCCTCAATGACGAGGGCACTCAGTGCCTGAAGTACTGACGTATCAGGCACAGGATGAAGGGCAAGGACTCTAGAGCCAGGAAAGTGTTCAAAACTGAGTCTTCTTTGCCAGAAAATAAAGAAACTGAATGAGAAAGTTTTAGGTAGACATAAATTAAAGAAAGAAATCAACTGAAGTGGAATTGGCCTAATATCTGCCTTGCCTTTATATCTTTAATTTCCCCACTTGAGAATTTTGGTCCCAGAGCCTCAGGTAAGATTGAACTTGCAAGTGAGGTCAAGAGGAGAGATAAAGAAACCAGGCAATGGTGATGGCCTGAGAGACATTGCCTGGCTAGTGTCTGCCATATTGAATGCATGGTATAAATGTCTACATCTGCTGAATAAATGAATAAACTGGGTTACAAAATATCTTGCCACTGCTTCTTTGTGTGGTCGTCTACTGTATCAGAGATCACAAAAATCAAATGTCCACAGAGACCATTCAGGACACATAAAGGAGGGAAATGGTATCTATCAGGTGCTGTTGACTGTGGCAAATAATCCTTGCTCCATCTGAAAGGAAGCAGCAGCTGCTCAGCTCTCACCAATTTGTGTCATGAGAATTTGTGGGCCTATTTATTTATTTATTTATTTATTTTTGTGGTACACGGGCCTCTCACCGCTGTGGCCTCTCCCGTTGTGGAGCACAGGCTCCGGACACGCAGGCTCAGTGGCCATGGCTCACGGACCCAGCCGCTCTGCGGCATGTGGGATCTTCCCGGACCGGGGCACGAACCCGTGTCCCCTGCATCGGCAGGCGGACTCTCAACCACTGTGCCACCAGGGAAGCCCTGTGGGCCTATTTAAAAAAAAAACTTTCTGATTTTTCAAGATCCAAGTGTATTTTTTTAAAAATGTTAAATCTCCCTGATTTAAATGCTGGCAGCTGATTTGATTTAAAAAACCAAGCCAAAACAAAGCAAAATGCATACACAGAAACCACTACTGGCTAAAAAATGGACTTTTACAGATAGTATATGTACTCATAACCATCATGTTTCAGTATTTGGCCAAATATAAGGTGAGGTGAGTGAAGCATTCCCCTTGGATGTAAAATTTAAGGTGATAATGACAAAGCTCAGTAATCAAAATAAATTATATTTTAAAGAAATATTTTCCAAAATAATCAGAAAAACAGTGCCAGGCAGAGCCATATTAAAGCCTGAGGACAAAGGATAATTTAGTAATACTAATCCTGTCTTTATTTAAAACTGAGGTTTTATTCATCATGAGTTTTTGGCATTAATTTTGATTTCTTAAAATGTATTGCATTAAAATATTGTTTATCTTGATTACTGAGGTTTTAAAATTGTTAGATGAGTGCTGGGTGCCTCACTCAATCTCACCCTGGTCTTTCCTTCTACATTGATTTCCTACAGCTATAAATTAAGGGGTTTGGGGCAGATCAGTGTTTCAAAAGCTGTCTAAGCCAAAAGGACTGAGGGGGCTTCAAAAATTACAAATTCCTGTGTCTGACCCCTGGAGAGTCTGAGTCATTAGGCCTGAGTGGGTTTTGGGGGAAAGATATGTGTCTAAAGACTCCCCTGATAATTGATTCTGTTCAGAAACCACTGAGTTAGATGTTGTTTAGGCCCCTTCCAGTTTTAATATCATAGGACTTTACCTTATGTTCTTTTTTCGTTTTCAATGCAAATAACCCCTGGGATTATGCTCCATGAAGTCAGTAACGTCTTTATGTCACTTAATTTAATAGCTTGTGTTTCTCTTGACTTGAAGGACCCTGGAGCACAGGACCTGGTGGGGGGGGGGCGCGGCTGATGGGAGGAAAGTGGGCTTCAAAAAGGGGCTGTCCCCTCAAAGAGGTTTCACTAAATCTAGGGGACCAGAAATGCCCCTTGGTTCAACTATGAACAACAGGAAATTGCTTTTAATCAATCTGAAAATAAATGGAAGCGAATGCCAGAGCATCCTTGCTCTGAAGAGATGTTAGGAACACTTTCAATCTTTTATCTTCCCGAAAACAGCGGGAGGAATGCTACTGGAATCAGCCCTGTAATTTCTACCCAGTAATTATACCTGTCACCACTTCCGACAGAGCAGATATAAATAGCCAGTATCTTCCTTTTTCTGCTTTACTTTGTATTTTTCCTTCTCCAACCATCGACTATGGTGTCTGATGCTAATACCCGTACAGAACGCCAACCATTCGCAGAAAGTGTGAAGGTAGAACTTAGACCAGTATTCCAAAAAGACTCATGCAGTGGATTCAGAGAAGCTCATTTGCCCCCAAACTCTGGTCTTTTAAGCCTTATGACAGGTGACAGAGAGAGACAGGCACCAGGCGAAGGGACTTTGCTTTCCATTTCTATTTTCACTTCATTCCTGGTAGGGATGAGCACGTGTGTGCCTGCCTGCTGCTCTGTGTGTGCTATTACACCCACGTACCTCATCTCCTCTGTGCCTGAGTGACTCAGTGGGAGAAAGTCAGGGCTTCTGGTATGTGGATTAACCCTTTCAGGATCTCTGAAAAGCCATGTGAGTATGTCACTGTCCTTAGGACTGGGCACAACAGTACCAAAAAATTATTCCTTATGATGATGGTTATTTATTTTGATAGTAATAATCCTGTTTCACAGTCATATAGGGCATTTACTTGTTCTTCACAGAGATTTGACATCGATTATTTTGGAACTTCCCACCAGAATAAATGTGTTACAGTGGAAAGAAGATGGATTTTGAAGTCACACATTCTGACACTGAAATTCCAGCTTTTCCACTTACTTGTGGTGACCTTAGGTGAAATAATGTTTCTGAGTGTCTCAGACTCCAGATCTGTAAAGTGGGGATAATAATAATGCTTAACTTCAGAGAATTTCTCTTGGAGAATGTTATAACATTGGGTAGATCTTGCCATTGTCTATACACTAGTTCTAAAACTTTAGTGGCATCAGACTCACCAGGAGGGCTTGTGAAAACAGAATGTTGAGTCTCATTCCCAGAGTTCTTGATATGGTAGTCTGGGGTGGAGCCTGAGAATTTGCATTTCTAACTAGTTCCCGGATGCTGCCCCTGCTGCTCTTGGTCCAGGGACAGCACTTTGAAAACCACTGGTTGGCAATTCGTCAGTATATATTCGGTTTCCTTGTTTTATGTAGTCAATAAAAATTAATTGTTGGGCTTCCCTGGTGGCGCAGTGGTTGGGGGTCCGCCTGCCGATACAGGGGATGCAGGTTCGTGCCCCGGTCCGGGAAGATCCCACATGCCGTGGAGCGGCTGGGCCCATGAGCCATGGCCGCTGAGCCTGCGTGTCCGGAGCCTGTGCTCCGCAACGGGAGAGGCCACAACAGTGAGAGGCCCGCGTACCGCAAAAAAAAAAAAAAAAAAAAAAAATTAATTCTTAAGCACCCTTCATGTTGCAGACAATGTGCATGATACAAAGAAGAGTAAGACAGTTAAGTCTCTTCCTTTTAGAAACATACTCTAATGGGGAAGACAAATCTCTCCCCCTGCTGCCACTTAAAAAATTATGGCATATTCAAGGAACTAAGAGCAAGGTGATAAGGGTTGAGTGGAGTTGAGTGATATGAGAGGGAGGGGGAGGCAAGTGAAATGCTGACCCCCATTATACTTATGGTCTAGTTTGTAAATTGCATGAATTATGTTCAGAGGAATGCCCAGAGATGGAGCCATGCATCGTGGGGTCTATAGCTTACATATTCTGGGGATTCACTTGAAGAAAATGGGTACAGAATTATGAGTATAAAATTAGGGGTAGAGCTGTGGACGGAACCTATGCAAGAGAGGGTCCCTGAAACCTCAGTTATCTTCCCTAGCTTCTTTGTACATCCACCTTGGTGCATGTATGTGCAGTCAGGGTCCCTGATATCAAGGAGTCTATACATAGCTGGTCAGATCGATCTGACGTACCTGACCCAGAGATACGAGCATCTGCAAAGAATTAGAGAAATGACACAGAGGGCAAGAAGTTGCTGGGTAAAGGAATCTTGGTTGTCACAAGGGGGCAGGTGCTACTGGCATCTAATGGGTGGATTTCAGAGATGCTGCTAAACATCTTACAACACACAAGATGACAACCACAAGAAAAACTTGTCCTGCCTCTGTCCAGGGTAGGAATGCTCTCCAAGGAGGAGACCCAGGTAGGAAATGACTGAGCCTCTACTATTTTGAGAAGCACATCTCTCCTTTCCCCTGCTACCCAGCCCCTGGTTCCTCATCTCTGTCTGGAACACTCTCCTGAAGACACTTTCAGGGCTGTGTCCCTCACTGTGGTCAGATATCTGCTCAGAAGTCCCGTCCTTGGATGCCTTCCCTGACCATCCACCCAGTCTAACTAGTCCCTCCCTTTCCCATGCCTCCTAATCACTTTCCCTGCTTGCTTTTTCTTCTCAGCCTTTATTACCTGAAATCACGTTGTATTGCTTGATGGTTTATTGTTGGTGTCTGTCTTTCACATGTCAAGTCTCATCAAGGCAAGGACTTTGACTTGTTCATTTCTCTAACCTCAGAACAGAATAGCATTCTTGGCACATAGTGGGTGCTTAATAAATATCTGTTGAATGGATGGAGCAAAAAGGGTTTTATTGATAATGCTAGGGTGATTGAGTAAGTGCTCAGTGGATACCGCCTATTGTTATTAATATTGTAATCGAGGTTATTGTGTCCTACTTAGACTGCAGTGTGATGCTGACCAGAGGATTCTCATTATCTCAGCCTTTGGGAGGAGGAGGCTGACTCTCCCTCCCTGAGCCCTCTGGCTTGGCACCAGCTTCACATTTTTCAGTGTCTGCTTTGAGAATGAAGCTGATGGGCTCTAAAAGGATTGCCATTCATCACTCAGTCCTTCCATCACCTGCTCTGCAAATGACAACCTCTGACAGGAAAGTGGGGGCGGGGAGCTGATTCGGAATTAATGCCCTGCATCTGGAGAGAGGCATGTTAAGACAGCAAATATTCAGGGAGCAAATCCAGACAGTCAGATCAAGGACAGAGAGGCAAACCCAGATGCCCTGGCTGAGCTTGACTTTGCACCTGGACAACTTATTTGGTTAAGGCCCTCGAGTAAATGTACCTTGGATTTTATTTTATATTTTTTAATGTGTAGAAGGGGGAGAGAATCCTGGAAAATGTAAAACTGCCCAGATTGCCCCTTTAGACATGATCCTGAGCAATGGGTGAAATGAAACAAGAATAGAATCAATTTCATTTATTCCACATACATTTACTGAGTGCTTGCCCTATGCCAGATGCTGTGAAGAAAGTGTTATTTTGGTTTCCAGGAGTGAGAATGAGGCTGGGGAAAATGTAGTAACTTGCTCAAGGAAGAATCAACCAGTAAGTGGCTATTCCTCAAATAGGCTCATCTCCCTTCAGAGCCTTTGCACATGCTGTTCCCTCAGTTTGATCCATTCTTCCTCCAGGTCATCATGTGGCTGGCTGCTTCCATCATGCACGGTTCAGCTCAGCTGTCACCTCCTCATGGGGTCCCTCCTCGATCCCATTGTTCTAAGTCACCTCTCTCTTCACTCTGTCAAATGACTTTGCTTTATTTTTTTAAAATCATTTTTCTATTTGAAAATGACCTAATCGAATCTAGTCTGATCTATCTATCTATCTATCTATCTGTTCATTTATCTTCCCAAAATAGAATGGAACCTCCATTGAAGCAAAGAACACACCATTCTCAGTTTTGTTCCCAGTTTCCAGCACTCAAATCAGGACAGCACATAGGAGTTGCTCAATAAATACTTACTGAATGCATAAATTGGTGGTGATGGGCCTCAAATCAGATATGTCTGCAGCTGAATCCTACATTCCTGAGTGCTAACTGTCCTGTCTCTGGAAAAGCTCTGTTAATGCTCTGATCCAACATGATGTGAACTTGTGTGAGTCACTTTCTCTCTCCTGGCTTCAGCTTCCTCTTCTTCACTCTTTCAGACACAGACGGTTGCGCCAAGACACCAGCAATTTAGTGCTTCAGAATGTGTGGGTTTTTTTGGGTAAATATCAAATACTATATATTGTAAGACATTTAAGTAGTGTCTGAAAAATAGTATGTGGGGACTATCTAAGTTCCGAGTTTAAATTCTGATTTCACTACTTATTTATGTGACCTGTGGAAACTTTCTGAACTGCTTTGATAGTGGGTTTCTCATCCGTGAGATGGAAATAGTGATACTTTAGAAGGTAGTTGTGGAGATTACATGATGTGTCATATAAAAGACACGGAGAAATTCCTGGCACATGGGAGATATTGAACAGATGCAAATTGTGCTTGCGCATTAATAGAATCAAGAAACAGTGGCATAGCCAGTGTCATGGTTGTGAGAACTCATAGATGGGTTGTAAATCTCAGGGCTAGTCCTTCTGCCAGACCCATGGGAGAAAAGACCAGAGGGAAGGAGTGGTTAAAAGAATGTGTTAACAGTCGGGCTTCCCTGGTGGTGCAGTGGTTGAGAGTCCGCCTGCCAATGCAGGGGACACGGGTTCGTGCTCCTGTCCGGGAAGATCCCACATGCCGCGGAGCGGCTGGGCCCGTGAGCCATGGCCGCTGAGCCTGTGCATCCGGAGCCTGTGCTCTGCAACAGGAGAGGCCACAACAGTGAGAGGCCCGCGTACCGCAAAAAAAAAAAAAAAAAAAAAAAAAAAAAGAATGTATTAACAGTCATTATTAAGCACCTACTCTGTACCCAGCCTTATGATAAATGAGGCAAATCTCTAAACCTAGTAAGGCCATAGACGTGCAGACTGATAGTGTCTTTTTTATTCTTCCTTTTTTTGTTACTATTTTATTTCTTTTTTTCCCTCCTTCCCTCCCTTCTTTCCTTTTGTCCTTCCTTCTTTTCTTTTTTCCTTCCTATCCTTCTTTTCGGGCAAGGATAACACAGAATGAGGGCAAAACATGAAGAAACTGGAGAAGGGTAGAAATGAAAAAAAGAAAATGAGTCCAGGAATAAGATAATATATATTTGCTGATCTCCACTATAAATTTGGCTCTGAGCTTCCCAGGAGCCGAAGTAAAGAGGGATAAGTGATCAGTTAAGATATTGTGTCCATAAGAACAAAATAACACAATGTTTTTCTGGTTCCTAAAACCAGAGGAATATTCCATCCTTGGGACTTGCATAGAGGCTGCTTCTCCAAGAAACAGCATCTTCAGCAACATTCCTACTAAAATGCGAGAGCAAATATTCTATAAAATTCCTGTCAGTGTTATGTAATGCCACATCTCATATCAATAAAGTCAGTTCCATAAGTACAACAGTAATCATTGTCATCGAGATATACAGCTCCCTGGTGGGCTGGCTGGGTCTGAGGGTGGGACGAGGACATTAAGAGGAATGTAAGTTCTGTGTATCCTTAGTAATCTTCCATGTACATCCTTGTTTAGTACAGGGCTTTTGATAAACTATGGGAAGCAACAAATTCTTGGGCTACATCAAGAACGCTGCTGTCGCCAGTTAAGGACAGATACATGAGCACTGATAGTCAAAAAGCGGAGGACAAATTTGATGTCTTTCTAAGACATTGGAAGCATGTGATAAGGATGGAAGCCTCATGTTACTCAGTTCTAGGAGTAGAATGGACTCGTGGGCAAGACCAAGTATTTCCTCAACAGACAACCCTTGCTCTGTGAAAACCCTGGACAGATGGAAAACAGAGACCCCCAGAGGTGAATTGGAGCTGTCCCCTAGGCCCTATAAGCAAGATTTTAACTGGTGTATTACTTATCTATACTCTGTAGCAAATTACCCTAAAACCTAGTGGTAGAAAACAGCAGACATTTATGATCTCACACAGTTTCTGTCGGTCACAGATTGGGTATGATCTTCAATGGGTAGTTCTGACTCAATAGTTTAAGGAGCTGCTGTTGAGGTGTTGGTTGGTTCTGCAATCATTTCAAAGCTTTCCTTGGGGGAGGATCTGCTTCCAAGAAATGGCTTGTTCCCATGGCTGTCGGCAGATACCAGAAAACCCACTTCCAAGCTCACTTATGTGGACCCTTGTGTAGTGTTGCCTCAGGAACTGGCAGCTGCCTTCCTCCAAAGCAAGGGATCCAAGAGGGAGCAAGAGAGAGAACCAAAGATTGGAGTCATAGCCTTTTGTAACCTAATCTCAGAAATGACATCCCATTATTTCTGGAGTATTCTATTCAGTAGAAGCTAGTCAATAAATTCAGCCCATATTCAGAGGAGAGGATTACATAAGAGCCTATCATATTGGTTTATAATTTTATTTGATAAAAATTGCCCCTACTACAAATAAATTAAAAAGTTTGAGAACAACTTCCATAGCCTATGGCCATGATAATTGTAAGCTAGAGCAGTCATTCTCAATCTTGACTACATACTGGATTCACCTCGGTTGCTTTAAAAAATACTGATGTCTGGGTCCCACATCTAGAGAGTCTTATTTAACTGGCTTGCAATGCAGGATGGGAAATAAGATTTTTCAAAAGCTCCCATATAATTCTAACATGTGGCCAACATTGAGAACCACTGGCCTAAGATATTTTCCCAGGAGGTAGTTCTCATCATCTGGCATGATCATTTAAAAACACCTCAACAGGGCTTCCCTGGTGGCGCAGTGGTTGAGAGTCCGCCTGCTGATGCAGGGGACGCGGGTTCATGCCCCGGTCCGGGAAGATCCCCCATGCTGCGGAGCGACTGGGCCCGTGAGCCGTGGCCGCTGAACCTGCGCATCTGGAGCCTGTGCTCCGCAACGGGAGAGGCCACAATAGTGAGAGGCCCACATACTGCAAAAAATATATATATATATAAAATATATAAATAAAAATACCTCAATAGCACATATTAATAACACCAAACTTTGAATCTTGTGGCACCATGGTCAACTCTCAGAGATAAAGTAGTTGTGAAAAACAATAAAATAATCAAATGAATTGATATGCTTAACGGAGTTGTTAGCACTGAGCCAACTCAGTGTTGTGAGGTGTTAGATGGTGTCTGCCAAGAATGATTTTGGTTTCAAACTAGTTGAAATTTGGAGCCATTTATTTTTGACAACAATTCGATAGCAAGACTCGTGTATTGAGGACACTCCTGGATCATGAAAATAAAGCCTCATCAGGAAAGTTATAGGAAGATGCCCTTCTGTTTATTCACTGTATCAGGAGAACCTGCAGCTAGCTTTCCAGGAATGGTCTGAAGGAAAGAAAATACTGATTTTAAAAGAACAGGTCTCTTTTTTCTTATCCCCACTTGAATCATTAGTTGACCCAACAAGAGATTTTTTTTCCCCTATGGGTCCTTCTTCTCTCAGTGAGATTCAGATGAGCATCCTATATACATACAACTGACAGAGTGAAGAGGGAGGCATTACAATGAGGTCAAACAGCTCAGTCCAGCTCAGCTTTTGAGGGTTGATTTTTTTTTTTTCTCTTGCTTCAGCTTATTTATTAGCTTCATCTGGTAGGAATATATATTACATTAGTCTAAAATTTTTTTTAGTAAAGTTTTATGACTTTCTCTTTCTCTCTATATGTATGTATATATATATATGTATATACATATATATATACACAAATAATTATAATACAATTAGGTATACATATCAGGTTCTAATTCGAAAACTTATTTTTTTCCTAGAACACATATTCAAGTTTTGGTATTAATTAGGCACACTTATGTTTTTTTAATTGTATTGTTTTTATTGGGTTTTGGAACCAAGCTTACACTGGCTTTGTTTTTTTTTAATTTTATTGAAGTATAGTTGATTTACAGTGTTGTATTAGTTTCATGTGTAGAGCACAGTGATTCAATTATACACACACACACACAGTATATTCTTTTTCACATTCTTTTCTCTTATAGGTTGTTACAAAATATCGAGTATAGTCCCTTGTGCTCTACAGTAGGTTGGGGTTAACGTATACACACTACTGTATGTAAACTAGATAACCAACAAGGACCTATTGAGGGTTGATTTTGTTGTTGTTGTTGTTGTTGTACGCGGGCCTCTCACTGTTGTGCCTCTCCCGTTGCAGAGCACAGGCTCCGGACGCACAGGCCCAGCGGCCATGGCTCACGGGCCCAGCCGCTCCGCGGCATGCGGGATCCTCCCAGACCGGGGCACGAACCCGTGTCCCCTGCATCGGCAGGCGGACTCTCAACCACTGCGCCACCAGGGAAGCCCCGAGGGTTGATTTTTAAAGGAGTTCATAGAAGGAGAAAGGGAATAGTCATGTGGGCAAAGCAAAATTATTTAATATACAACTAAAGGCAACTGAATTATAAAAAAGAGATTAAAGGAAAATCTAATGATAATAACTGCAGCTACCACTTGTACACTAACCACAGAGATTACATAATGATACTCAAGAATCATGAGAACAAAAGTGATACACATGCTTGTTTTACAGATGCCCCTTGATGCCAGGACAGGTAGGGCATAAATAGTCATGAGCAGAAAGTGAGCGATACTTTTCACACTGGAGTTGCTAAGATTGCATATGAATTATAAAAGCCATATTTATAATTAATAACATGACCTTCACCAAACTGAGTAGGGGCCTAGTTACTGTACTAAATACTCTCTAAACATTATCTTATTTAATACTACAACAGTTCTATGAGTTAGGAATTATTGCTTCCTTTTTACTCATGAGGAAATAGAAGCACAGAAAGAGTAGTAACTTTTCCAGAGTCACACAGCTAGGATGTGATAGAGCCAGGGCTTTAATTCAGATCTGTTGTTCTTCAAACATATACTCTTTGGATTACATAAGGTGTTACATGAGGGAGGTGGCCTGCACTATACAACTTCAGGGAAAAGTTATTTTTGTGAGCTGAATTTGAGATCATTTTGCCCACTCCTGTGATTCTGAGTTCCTGAGTCAGTAGGATCCCATGATTCTGAAAACCAAGTTCTTTTGGCCTCATGGTATCTCATGTGCCCTTGACTCTTGGGCACAGAATGGAAGGATAGAGGAAACACATGCTATTTATGTTATATCTTAAAGATTTCTTCACAAAGTAATGAAAGTCCAACCTGGTAAATAGTGAAATAGTCCTGAATCTGCAGCAGAGCTGCTGCTTTTAAAGACTATTAACTTGAGCAACGCAAAATGCAGTGTGTCAAGGAGGGAATCATCATGCATTTTAGGTGAGATTTATTGTTAGCTAACATGCTTGCTAGGATTTAAGATAGAATGAAAAATGTCCTATAAATCTGTGCAAGTCATATCAAGAGGGCTAAGGTAATTCTAAATGATCCAGAGTTGGGATAAAAGGTGGAAATATAGAAATATTCTAGAAGATGCCATCACTTGATGTGGCTCTTGAAAGATGTGTAGGATTTCTAGAAGCTGACAAAAGGAGTGGTGATGTACCAGAGCTCACTCCTGAGAGCTGAATGTGCACATTTCTCCCCAAATCTGCATTCACTGACATCCCACTGGTGGCTTGGAACTGGCCATAGTCAAAGTATCTGCACCATGGAAATTGGCAAACACAAATCAGAACCAGTATAGCATTAAAAAGGAAGTTAGGAATCCCTTGTAGTTGTAGATGCCCAGACGTGTGAATGTACATTAGGCGAAGTCTGGTGATGTAGGATATCTGGAGGAGAGAGTGGTGGGTGAAGCTGACAAGGTAAGATTGAGCCAGATTTTGGGTGTCCTTGAATGTCAATCCAGGGAGGCTTGATTTTGTTTTACAGGCCCTCCACTCATCAAAGAAACTTTATGATATAATCCCATTTATATTGTGGACTGATTTCAGTGCCAGGGTCACAGTTAGACTGAAAATGTGAGAGATTGGAAGTGGGAGACCAGTGAAGAGGCTGTAGTAGTAAGTAACATGATAGAAATCTGATAGAAACCTGGAAAGGGTAGTAACAGTAATGTGGGAGAGGATAAAATAGACAGAATGACATGAGAGGAGAACGAATTTGCAAAACTTGAAAACTTGATTGAATGGGAGTTACTGGGGTAAGGTAGGGAGGTGTCCAATAATACTTTGAGGACTCAGAGTTCATGGTGTTATTTGCAAATATAGGAAAGACAGGGGAACAGTATAACTGAGTGGAAAGTAGTACCCGTAGTTACAGACATGTTGAATTAGAAGATATTTTCGTCCTTGCAGTCTAGAACTCCAGAGAAAGGTCAGGGATAAATAGGTGATAATAAAGGTCAAGGGTTAGAGGATAGAAGACGGGCAGAGAGCACAGGTATACAGAGCATCAATGGAACATTCCAGTAAAGCTTTCCTTCTACGCTTTCCTTCATTTACCTAATCTACATGTTTGACAAACTTCCACTGTGAGTTGAGTAACCATATATCCTACCTTATCTGGGATGCCCCCAGCTAATATTTTTTGACCCGGTATAATTATAAATAGCATCCCTTAACACTGTCAGAAGTGTCCCTGTTTGGATGATAAGTCATATCTTAATTATGTGCCATGAACCGTGCTGACAATCAAGAATTTAATGATTCTCTACTGTACATCCTGCTCTTAAGGAGCTCAACAAAATGTTCTTTTTGTTGTGGGTTGTGGGAGCGAAGTAAGTTATGCCTTCTCCTGTCATTTAATTTGCAATCTGGAGGTAGAGATGTCCCTATCTACCTACACAATAATTCAAGGACTAGAAAGCAGAGTACGAGTGAGTGCCAACACCATAGCATCAGTCAGTAGGAACTAAACTACTAGAGAAAAAGATCCATCGATGGGTTGGATGTGTTCATCTTGCCTTTAGATCCATTTTCTGATTTCTCCACCTTCTTTTGTGCCCAGGGAGGCTGATATGCATTGATTGTATCAATGAGCTCTTCTTTTTCTGATTTCCATGGGTTTGGTGAATGGAAGGAACCAACAAGTAGATCCTAGGATAGTGAAATTGGGGTGCTTATTCCTTAGGCTCTGTTAGTGCTGAGTCACTATAAGTTGACTGCATCCCTCCCCTAAAGCACAGCTCCATTCATGTATACTCTCTGGGTTCCAGTAGTAACTCCCTCTTCTTTCAGTGCCCTTCCCTTCCATGCCTTGGGAGGGACTCCCTGACCCCAATGTGTCGATATGGTCATGGTCATGTGTTTTTGGATACCTTGCTAAAATAAGATCTTGTAAGAGTCGGAATTCTAAAAATAATCCCGCTGGAACCTGTAAATATGATGAGATATTACTCTGTGATTATGTAACATTATTTGGCACAGTTGGTATTAAGATAGGGAGTTTTTCTGGGCGGGACTTATCTAATCACACAAGCCCTTAGCTGTGGAGAGCTTTCTACAACTGGTGGCAAAAGAGTAAGGTAGAAAGATTTAAAGTAGGCACAGGATTTGATGTACCATCGCTGGCGTGAAGGTGGAGAGGGTCACGTGGGAAGAAATGCAGGCACCTTTAAGGAAGTGATGAAGCCCCCAGTTGAGAGCCATTAACAAGGACCTTCAGCTGTAAGGTACAAAATTCTGCCAACAACCTGAATAAACTTGGAAGCAGATTTCTCCCCAGAACCTCCAGGTGGGGACTCAGCCTGCTGCCTTGATTTTAGCCGTGTGATATCCTGAGCAGAAAATTCAGAGAACTTCTGACTTATAGAACTGTGAGCTAATAAATGGGTGTTGTTTTAAGCTGCTAAGATTGGGATAATTTATTATGCACCAAAGAAAAACCAATATAGATAATTCAACTCATACTGTATAAGATTACTGTCGCTCTCTACTCCGATTTCCCTTTGTAATACTTCCTTTTGTGTCAGGTAATGTGGGGTGACCCTGAGAATGTGAGGGATCTCATTAAGGGGAGCATGAGTTGGGTATACATTTAGTTTGGATTGAGTGGGGCATCATTTTTATGGGGTTCACAGTCACTTCTGTGAATAATTATGGGTAGTCTTCCTGGTAGAAGAATGGCTTCCAGAAGTACTCCTGTAATTCATTGTACTGGTTCATCTGGCATCACCATAAGAAAACGCCTGGCCAGAAGTTGAATTGTGACATGTCTGACAGTGCCTGATACAGAAGTAACTGGGTCCTGGAGGAGAAGTAAGGTTTGAAATACAGACAGCCAAAAGCTTGTCTGTGGAAAATTCTTCCAAATCTTATACAGCACATTAAAAGAAACCTGGTAAACATTTTCCCATAATAATTTCAAAGTCATTCTAAACATTTATATGACATTACCTAAAACAAGTTATGGAACTGAAGTAAATAAGAAAAAGATGCTTATAGGTTTTCTCAATTTAGATTTAAATTGTAACAATTTGCCTATCATTACCAATAACAATTTATGAAGCAGATCATTGTCATTTGACAAGGTAGTCAACATGCAGCCAAAAATTTAAGGAAAAAATAATACAGCGTTTCATCAGGCAATTAATTTATGTAACTATGCTATTTTTCTAGCTTTTGTAGTTTTTGTGGAAGTTGTCTAAGCTTTGTTTAAACTTGTAAGTTACTGTAATTTATTTTCCTATTTGAAAACATTCATTTATAGTATTAATACTGTATTCCTTTTATTAATCAAGTGAGTGAGTAAACTTTAGGTGCCACAAACCCTGGATTTCCCTATAAGCCTTCCTTCTGTTGTTAGGCTTGGAGTACTGCGCTGTGTTGTTAGTTTCCTTCAACCTTGTCTGCAATGCAGTAAAAAGCACTTTATTCAGTCTCCTCAATTGCCTGGTGCTGTGTGCCATTTTTTTCTTCATGGTTCTTCACCTGATACCCTCGGTGTTGTGTTGAGTGACCTTAAACAGTGGTTAGGCTCTCACAGTGGAGAGAAAGAGGAGGTGGACTTTCCTGGGCAAGAGAGTTTCCAGAGCTGAAGAAAAGACAGGGGAGTGTGAAGGACCCTGAGAGGGCTGGAGCAGTAGTGGGGTTCACAGTAGAGATTAGCCATATACACATTAAAACTGATAATTTGAAAATTCTACACCCATAAACCAACACTAGCCAAATTTGGCCAACTGTTGTTGTTTTGGGTTTTTTTTTTGCAATACGTGGGCCTCTCACTGTTGTGGCCTCTCCTGTTGTGGGGCACAGGTTCCGGACGCGCAGGCTCAGTGGCCATGGCTCACGGGCCCAGCTGCTCCGTGGCATGTGGGGTCTTCCCGGACCGGGGCACAAACCCATGTCCCCTGCATCGGCAGGCGGACTCTCAACCACTGCGCCACCAGTGAAGCCCCCAACTGTTGTTTTTACCTGTAATCTGTGTAGTCTTACCTCTTATTCTTACTTTGTGTTGCTCTTGGAGATGATTACAATTAATAGATTTGGAAGCTTCTTTCTGCTAAATTACTGAACACCTGGAGGCTTATTGGGAGAATCAAGGTAGCATTTGTCATTGTGTGTGTTATATATAGATGTACATTGTATGTATACATGTGTATACATGCACACACACTACTTAGTGGAGATATCACCACAAACCTAAATAAGGCCTCTCAGTGGGTGATAGAGAGTACTGTCCCCAAATGATGGCTGACAATTTCTAAAACATTGCAAAGGGCTAAATGGGACTGCCAAATATGGTTATCCAAACTTTAGACAGGACTCCTTGTTCAAGTAGAAATGTCCTGATGATGAAATTTACCACCATTTCATTCTGTTTTTTTAATAACTTAAAAAATTAACTCATGCTCAGTGGAGAAAACCTGAGAAATGCAACAAAAGAGAAATTGAAGTATAATAAATATAATTACTCAGCAATATTTTACTACATGCTGTTTAAATTTTTTCTGTACATATCTGTATTTTAGGTGGCCTTGTCCTACAAATACCATTTGATAACTTCCTTTTTTATTTAGCAACATAGAATGGTTTTTATCAGAGCACAAGTATTCTTCTCTATCTCAATTTTGACAAGTTTTGCTGTTTTGCTTGCTAAGCAAACAACTGAAACAACAACCAAAGAAAAAATCAACAACAAAAAAAGAACAGAATGACCAGAATGGTCATCGTCATTACTATTAATGATAGTCCCTATTAACATTTTGATGTAATGCAATTTTTAATGGCTGTATTATATTTCATTATATTTCATCACATGGATATGCTGTAATTTAGTGAAAGAATCCCACACATTAGATATTAGGTTGTTTTCACTGTTATAGGTAACCTGAGATGAACATCCTTATTCGTCCACTTTTGTATATATATCTCTGATTATCCTCTTAGGATTAATTCCACTTTTAATGCTTGGCATGTTTTAATGCCATAGAAGTGTAAAATGATAAATGGCCCTTACTTAGCCAGGTGTCCAGGGCTTAGCAACCTTCCTCAAAGTATAGGCTCCCTAGGGCAGCTGCATTATCTGTTGACTTGCTCGGAGAACATTGGAACCAAAAGCTAATGATTCAAAGAGCATAATATCATATGTCTTAAAGTCTAATTATATCTAATCATTATCAAACATGTAGTTGGCCTTCCAAAGTGTTTTCCTTAGTGCATTTAAAATGTGTATTTTGAGAAAATCTCATTTTCCTGTAAAATCTCTTCTCCTTTTTTAAACTGTCTAATTGTTACCATCATCAACGTCTAGTTCAATGGTACATAATATTTGGGGATAGTCAGAGTACTTCAAGGAGAGCATGTCTCCTGTAAGTTATAGAGCATCTAAGGACCCTGACTCCCAAAAAAGCACGAACATATTTACTGCTTCCCAGCGCAGAGGTCCTGAAAGAGTCATGTTTCTCTTTAGTACTTCACTAATATCAAGTGAACCCTATCCTTCTTGAGTGTGGAAAGTCCAGATGCCTCCCTATGCATTTATGGGTCTCTTTTGGGAATTTTCACACTTGCTCTGATGTATGCTTATCAGCTCCTGCTCTGGACTTACCCATCAGTCCCCTCTTGCAGCTTAAAAAATTTCTTCGTACCATGCTACTCTCTGTGATATACTTTAACCCAGGCAAGAATGGAGGCCCTCTCTCAGTTAGCAAAAGCTAATGTCAGATTGAAGAATTGATAGCACTTTATAAAAAGCTAGGAAGTAGAAAGAATTACAATACAAAGATGGTAGAGATGTGAAATTAAACATTGGGAATAACAGCTGTAAAATCTAATTACTGTGACCCCCACAGGAGGATTCCTAATCGTCAACTCTCTCCTGGGAACCTGGTCTGCAGCCACACTGCAGGTACCTATGGTCCCCCAAAGATAAGAGACCCCAGCTCAGTCTTTACTCTGATCTAGACTCAAATGTCCCTTCCTGTAATGGGGGCTGAAGAATGTGGCACTCAGTAAAATATGATAAACTTTGCAGGGAGGCAACTGTGCCCCCCATGAATGACAATTTTTCATATTCATAAACAAAATGCTTGGCCTGAGACATTTGGAATATGTCACTGTTTAAGGGTCTTCTGAGAACAATCGGTAGATACTTGCCTGAAATACCTCTAACTGAATGACTCATCAAAGTGGTCTCTCAAAACAAAGGGCAGACAGGCATGAAGAACAGTCTAGTTTCACTCTAGAATGCAGAGCAGATTTTTGACATCCTTCCCCATTCCATCATTTTTATAAGTTCAATGATAATCTTAGTAACTCATCTCCTATAGCTAAAATAAATTGCTGGCATATTTAAATACCAATTTGTCTTTCTCACACAACCATACAATTGGGCTGAATATTTTTAAATGTTTTAGACCCTCTCCAACCCTGCCAGTCCCTTTAATAGATTCAATTCATAGCTACTTGCTCCATCTCAAGCCTTTTTGACTTTTTCTCTCACCTGTACTGATATCTATTTCTTCTGAAAAGTGTCTGATCACAGATAATTACTTGCTAGATTAATGGTCTACTTCACAAACATTGGTCTATATATTTTTTTAGTGCAGTTGATTTACAATATTATGTTAGTTTCAGGGTAGAGAAATGTGATTCGGAGACATATCTCAATTTTTTGATGATTCTTTTCTCTTATAGGTTATTATTACAAGATATTGAATATAGTCCCCTGGGCTATACAGTAAATCCTTGTTGTTTATCTCTTTTTGCTTATGGCTTGTTGACAGGACGAACAGACTCAGAAAAAGACATAACCAGTAGAAGATCTATACTGAGTAGACTCATGGTCCCTAAAATGTGAGACAAAGAAAATAGAATGAGGCATACATGAATAAGAAGGCTTTTAGTTTAGGGTAAAAGTGCAGCTGGTTTCATAAACATACGATCCTTGGAAACCTGGAATAAATTGACATAAACCCTGGAAAATAAACCACAAAAACTCAGTTACATACATACCTACACCATACCTCCTATATAACAATTTTTCCCCTGTTGATAAATGCTAAGTGCCTGTAGTGAAGAAGCATCAGGAAGAATCAGAAGGTCGAAGAGCCTGCCTTAGCCTGCTGATGATGTGCTGTGTGTGTTTTGAGCAAGTGGCCATCTCTCTGTGTTTCAAGTGACTCATCTGTAAACCAAGAAGGCCAGATGCAAAGATCCTTCCCTCTGGATTTCTCAGATAAAAGACACTTACTGACACAACAACCTGTAAGCACCACTGCTTTCTGGGGAGGGTTTTTGTTGTTTGTTTTTTGGAAGAGCTGCCTGACATTGGGAGATAGCAGTTATGAACTCTACAAGGTAGTCTTGTCCTTTGGCAAACCATGGTACTTTTATTCCAGCTATATTGTAACCACTTTCAGATTTCACTGGAAAGCCAAGTCTAATGAAATAGTACATTATTGAACTTCACGTTTCTTCCCAATACTTGATAATTCTTTCTTTCTTTCTTTCTTTCTTTCTTTCTTTCTTTCTTTCTTTCTTTCTTTCTTTCTTTCTTTCTTTCTTTCTTTCTTTCTTTCTCTTCTTCCTCTCTCTCTGTCTCTCTGCCTCTCTCTTCCTTCCTCCCTCCTCCCTCCCTCCCTCTCTCTCTCTCTCTTTCTTTTCTTTTCTTTCTCCTGGAATATAGGAAATCACCAAATTGGCTACACATCTTGGAGACAGAAAGGAGAAAAAGCTCAGGAATCCTTTGTGGCTTTTTCTAAGCACCATGGAAAGCCTCATAAGGTGTTGATTGGCACCATTGTAACTGTTTTTTTTGCTGTAGCCACTAATCAGTGCTATTACATTAAAAGGTGAGTGCAGACAGCACAGCAATTCAGAGCAGGAAAGTGACAGACAGTGATGAGTATTTTAAAAACTTCTTAGAGGTTGAGGTTTTGGGGAAGATAGGAGGTGAGGTGTCTAGAGGAAAGGTCACGAGGACTCTGGGTCCTGTTCAGTCACTCCAAAACCACCAGGAACAGACGTAAAGAGAAGGAGTGGACAAAAGAGAAGTGATGAACCCCTGACATCTACTGAGCATGTTCGATTTGTCAAGTGTCTTAGTGGAAATTCTTCATGAGCATCGATGGGTGAGGTCAACTTCATTCATTTGTTCATTCAACGAATATTCATTCAAAATCTGTTACATGCCAGATACTGTGCTCAGTGCCAGGTATTCAGTAGTGAGCAAAACAGCCCTGACTCTCCTGGAGTTTATCAGTGAAGCTCATGACTATCCTTTTTTATTATTTTTTAAACTTTTCTCTGAGATAGGGCTCTGCCAAGCTGGGCCTGAGGCAAAGATTTTGGTGCACAGGGTGTAATGGGAGTTCATCCTAGGAAGCAACAGTGAGAGGATGGTAAGTGAGATAAGGGAGGTGAGCTGAGAAGGGGTTCGTAAGTGAGTGGGTCACCAGTGTGGGCAAGTGGGGCTCAGTCCTTCTGGAGACCCTCTCAGAGACTGTGTAGAATTGACCTACACACAGGGTCTCAGAATTGACCTACACAGGGTACAAGGAAACCAAGGTGTTTATCCACCAACCCCTGTCCCTCCTTGGTTGAGGCTGCTCCAGTGACTAACTCTCTAGCAGTCTTGTGGGACTGAGCCCTTCACCTGTGGGGTCTGATGCAATCTCTGGGTAGATTGCATCAGAACTGAGTTTAATTGTAGGATCCCCAGCTGGTGTCAGAGACTTGCTTGTTGTTGTGGGGAAAACTGTCCCCACATTTGGTGACCAGAAGTGTCAGAAGTGTTTGTGTGAGTAGTAGACAAAAACACACAGGTGGGAGACTGAAGTAAAGTCTTTCCTTACAACAGGTGGAAAATTGAGTTTTTCTCATGAACCTTGACTCTGAGCCCTTGGTTGGTATGGAATGAGGTTAAGAGAAGCAAATGAGTGAGCTTTCTTTTTCACCCCGAAGCTTTGTAAGGTTTATAAAGCCCACTTGGAAGCACATGATGTTAAGAACAGCTTAGTGTTGTGGAAATTCATTAAGAGTCAAGTGATTGGGTTCAGTTTTGACTTGCTTATCAAGCCACTTCACTCTAGAAGCAAGACTTTTCCTCATTTACAAGAGAGAAATGTCATCTGTGTCACAGGGTTGCTGTTCAGATTGTCCTGAGGATCAGAAGAAATACTACGCGTGCCTTACCCTGGGTTCCCTGGACAGTAGATTCTGAGGCACAGTTCATATGTAACATATACTTCAGTGTTAACTCTTCAGTGGGGGTTGGGTTGAAAATTCAGAACAGCCTGAGAGATGGAGGAAGAGTGAGCAGTGTATCTGCTGGCTCCCCATTTGGTCTCCTGTCTCTCACTGGTAAAAGGTTTCCCCTTAAGACATTAACTCCCCCATACTTCTGAGTTATGTCACCTGCCCTCCTGGCAGCTACTAGAGTCATCATTTGGATTGGGGGGTATAAACTGGCACAAGACTCTTGTGAGTCTCACCCCCAGGGAGACGCTAAGAGAGGAGGCCATGGTGGACGTGGCCAGAGTTTTATGACCATGAGAATGATGTATGCTGCTGCTTCGGCTGCTCTTGGAACAGAGGCAAGAGCTGAGAGGGGAGGGGAACAGGACTGAGAAGTCCGAGGAGTTGCACAAACCCGGTCAGGCATAGTATGTGCAAAATACCTTTATATGTGTGAAGAATAAGGCAATATAAGGCAAGTCATTATAAATGACTTTGGATCTCCAGATTTCAGTTCTGGTGCCTACATTTTATATTTTTCTTTCTTGCCCCTGTTGTGACTTGTCCCAGACATACAAGTATGTTCTTTCTATGTGTTCTTACAAAGTAATTTAAACATGTTAAGTGAACACATGAATGAAGAATATTGCCTAATTTTATAGGCATCTATCTTTGTAAGACCCCAAAGATGGCTCTTTTCCTCTCAATAAAAATAGTTGACATTTACTGTGAACTTACTCATGTACTGGGCCAGACACCTCTCAGGTATCACCTCACTTAATCCTCACTCAGCCCCATTGTTATCCCTACTTTACAGATGAGGAAACTGAGGCTTAGAGAAGTTAAAGATTTTGCTCAGAGTCACACTAGTGAGTTCCAAGAAATGTACTAGAGTTCTGTGGCTTCTGTTTTCTCTTCAATTACTGTGTTTGCTTTTTGCATATTAGGGTTCCCAGATGGAGTTTGTGTGACTGAGGTAACAGGAAGTATTACTGGGAATTATCATCATGTTTCTGTGATCCTAACTATGAAGACAGTCCTAAATGCTGTATCCCAAAACTTGATTGCACATATCCCTATTAGAATTTTGCTCTCAGCTCAGTGTTACTGAATATTAAATTCCACAAGGAGAGAATCTGTATCTACTTTACCTTTGCTTTCTCCAGGCCTGGAAGAGTGCTGGATTATATTAAGCCAATGGTAGAACAGATCATATACAGGTTGGAGGTAAGACTCTGAACATGAGAAGTGCCCTATAAGGCAGAGGTTAGCAAATCCTGGTGCACAGTCCAAATCCAGCCCACTGCCTGCTTATGTAAATAAAGATTTATTGAAACACAGTTATGTCCATGTGTTTATATATTGTCTATGGCTGCTTTTGTGTTTATGCCAGAACGGCAGAGATGAGAAGTTGTACCAGAGACTGTATGGCTCACAAAGCCACAAGTATTTCCTGTCTGGCCCTTTGTAGAAAGAGTTTGCCCACCCATGCTCTAAGGTGTGCTTGAAGTAGACCCAGGATCTGCAATAAAAAGTTTAGATGAAAAGAAAAGGATGTGAGCTATAAAATGCTGTTTTACCTCCCCTCCCTTAACTCTAATGAAAATAAAGTATAGTTATAATGTCATATTAAATCTATAAAAATGGAACCAAGTTAAATGCCTAACAATTGAGAGGTGATTACATTGTAGAATGCTGTGCCATTGCTAAAAATGCTGCCATCAAAGTGTAAACAATAGAAAAATGGTTATGATATAATAAAGGTAAAAAATCAAAATACTAACTTCCATTTAGTTCCACTTTTGTGCCAAGGTGTGTGTACATTTGTACAACGAAGTGTAGGGGGGAACACCAGAATGTTACCAATGTTCAGGTGAGAGAATCATGGCTCATTTTGATTTTTTGTTTTATGCTTCACTGCATTTTCTATTCTTTTCTACAATGCACAGGCAATTTTCCTGAATAAAAAGTTTAATTTTGAAAATGTTAGAAAATATAGAATATCTCATAATATAATAAAAAAAAAAGTCCAGGCAATTGTCTATGTGAAGAGGGTGGCTAGTTACGGGCACATCCAGCTTCTTTCCCTTAAATGTCTTTTTTCTCTGGGGGCTTCTCCATTAGATTATTGTGGCCTCTACTACATCAGATTCCAGGGAGCCCTGTTCACCCTTAAAAACTGCAAATGCGTGAATTGAAACAACTTTTCTTGTTTTCCTTTGCTCAGCTGAGACAGGCTGACATTTTCAAAAAGAACTTTAATACTCAGAGAACAAAAAGGCAATAATTACAGAAAATACAAAAGACATAACAGTTGTCAGGTTTAAAATGCAAGCTTCCAGTTCTCTAAAGGGCTGGTTCCTTGTGGAATCAGAAGCAAACTTCGCACCATGCTGGAGCCTTGCCTCATTCCCCTGAAGGGGGCATCACTGCATTTCTGCCACCTGAAATCAGTGGGGCAAATAGTCTCCATTTTAGTCAAGGTTAAAACATCAGTTGCTAATGCTCCATCCATCTGGGACTTTCCCATTTGGTTCTCCTCCAGGAGAGGTTTCAGTACATCCAGAGATTACTGATAAGGTGACATATGTCACCCTTTGTCAATTTAGCAGCACCTCACACCATAAACATGCATACGTATCTGCACATACACACAGACATATATTTATATGTCTATAAACATATAAACACATACACACAGAGATACAAACATGTATTAGACACACATGCATATTATACACACACACACATACACACAGTGCAACTGTAGAGAACGTAATAACTCATTTCCAGGTTAGTGTCTTTTGTCCCTCACAGGCAGGTAAGTGACCAAGTTGAAGTCTATCCATTACTGGTTTATGACAGTTTGTGACATGCCCATATGTCAAAAACTGCCCACATGCAGTAACAGAACATTTTCAGCGTTCTCCATCTTAACGCACAAGCTAGAAATCCAGGAGGCATCAAAACCCAAAGCGTCTCACCTTTGCCCTTGCCCATACTATTGATTCTCTTGCCCCCGGGAAGCCTTCTCTGTAAACCCTAGGAAGAAGTGATTCCTCTCTCCACTGAAATAATGAAATCTTGCTCGCGTTTCCCTTGTAGCTTGTACCATAAAAGTGACCTGTGCTAAAACTAATTGCATCCCTCTCTTTTGTCTCTATAAGCAGCTGAGGGCAACAGCTATTTTTTTAAATTGTGGTATCCCCTATACAGGTTTTTTTTTTTTAATTTTTCAAACTTCATATGAAGTTTTTATTACCTATTTATTTATGTCATGTGTATATCTCTTCCTAACTCAAAAATCAGAAACTAACACAAATAATTTGTAACAAGTGGACTACATTGACATATTATCCTAATAATCCTTATATTTTGCTGGGGGCAGGAAAAGCAAAAAGTTTATCTAAACTACTAAACAAGGTAGAAATTCTAGATTTTAACTAATTCTGTGTATAATTTCTGTGTTCTCTGTGGAAGTTTTTAAAATCTGTTTGACATTATTTTTATTTGAAATAATATGCTTCAGAAAAGTGTGAAAGCGTAATGTCAATTCTCAACAAAATTCAAAACTAAATTATCTATCACATGACAACAGATGACTTGAAAAGTAAAAAGCAATTACAAAGAGATAACCAGTGTTTGTCAAGAGCAAATTATGCCAAACTAACCTATTTTTTTCCATTGGTAACTTTCCTTCTGAAGTGGGAAAGAGGAGAATCTTACTGATTTTCTGTATTTTGGATTTTTAACAAGACTTTTGACAAAATATTTAATATTATTTTTATGACTAAAGTAGGAAAATGTGACCTAAGTGAAACAACTACATAGGTGAATTTGCAGTAGTTGAAAACTGTCTTTCAAAGCTGGACTGCTGTACACAATGGTGCATTTGAATCTATGTGAATACACACCCAGATTTGTGCACTGCACAACCTGTACAACTAAAGATAGAGGCACTGAATTGTTAGTTTATTCATCTATAATTTTTTTACATCTTTGTTGGAGTATAATTGCTTTACAATGGTGTGTTAGTTTCTGCTGTATAATAAAGTTAATCAGCTATACGTATACATATATCCCCATATCTCCTCCCTCTTGCGTCTCCTTCCCTCCCACCCTATCCCACCCCCCCATACAGGTTTTGAAAGAGTGGCTTATGTGTGACAGAGGCTCAGTAAACAGCTATTGAATAATTGAATAAATGCATTTTAGTAATTATAGAGAAAGTCTAAAGAGGTAAATCTAAGATTAAAGTGTTAAAGTTCCCAGGAGATCAATTTATACTCAGTTTTAAAAGAACTTTCTCAGAGTCCACATTACATAATGTTGTGATGGCTTGTTCTGGAAAATACCACTGGGTGTATTCTAGTCAAGATAAAAGTCTACTTTTGAGGAATATCATAATGGACATGCACGCTAGAGCTGAAAGATTGAATTAGATGTCTTCTAAAATTCTTTACAGCTTTATCTTCCTGGTAACTCTAAATCTAAACACCAGCAAGAAATCTCACTGGAATAAGTTTTATCATTTGCTCAGGTTGTCAACAAGCTAGGCTACGTCTGCATTGTGCATATCCATCATTAGCTGTTTTTCTTTTTCCTATCTAGCCCTGCTTTTTCAGCTATAGCTGTTAAAGTATATTAAGTGACATCATAACAGCTAAAAAGCATTAGCAACCATTGAAGTAATTAATTGATGCTTCTTGGAAATTCACGAAATGCATGTGTCTTTTTTGAGGATAATTTGGCTTTGAGTTAAAGTATTTGCTAGGTTTCTCTCCCTATTCTTCCCTAAAATGGCTAGTTTCCTGAAACTGGGTCTTAGTTTCTGAGAATTGCCTTGTTCTACTGCCTAGCCTACCTGTGGTGCTGAAATCCTATTTGCAGCAACCAAATTACTTTCTCTGAATCCAATTTATACAGTGACAGATGGGGGATTCCAAAAGGGAAAGTTTCCATTCATATCCAGCAAATCATCTTTATGAGAAGAAAGAAGTAAACTTGGTGACATACACCAAGAAGTTTAACTTCTGGAAACCGTCATCTTCCATTTTTTAATTATTTCTCTATAAAGTAGCTGGGCCCAGAATAAGTTTGCGCCTCACTATTTTCAGACATGCAGGTTAACTATTAATGAGTGATGATGAATTTACTTTATTAAGCAAGATTATAAAATTGGTTTTCATTTTCTTCCTATCTCCCTCTTTGAATGTTTATACCATTCACGTTGCAAGCACTACTTGATCAGGACATAATTCATTTCAAGAAATTAAATGCCCAATTTCTGATTTTTCCCCTGTTCCCTCTTTTTGAAAAATTCACAGTTACAGAATTACTTTGGTTTCAAACTATTGCATATGAATTTTTTAATATAAATGATCCATTACTAGTTCAGGTTCCTTGTCTGTTAACTTATCTTTTGTGGGGGGAGGTGCTTGTTTCTGAAAATCCAGAATGTTGCTTTAGCTGCTGTTTGATAAGTTCATGATGAAAAATCACAAGATTGAAAATGACCTGAACAGAGTGAAACATAGTATGCTAGAATTCCATGGGCACCTCATTCCTGGGAACCCCTGCAAGACTGCTGGGGAGTGGAAACTGAGGCCCTGGGATTGTAAGTGGTTTGCAAGAAGTCACACAGAATATTGGTGACAATAATAATAATAATTACCAACTTTATTGTGCACTCATGGAGTTCTGGGCACCCTTCTAAATGCTTTTCAGCTGTCTACTCATTTAATCCATTTAGTCATTCTATGGGATGGTTGCTATTATTAGTAATAGATGAGAAAAAAACGAGATGCAGAAAAGTTAAATATTTTGCCTAAGGTTACAAAACTGGTAAATGATGGAGTCAGGATCTGAACTCGGGCAGAATGGTTCCCAAACCTTGCTCTTATTCATTATGCTATTCTGCCTTTTTGTCAGAGATACATGGACTCATTTTAGTCAGAGTCTATAAATGTCTGCATATATATAGGGGAGAAGAAAACACATACACAATACGTATATCCTACATGTATATTGTTCTCTTTCACTTGCAAAGCTCTGCCTCTAAACAGGGAAAGGATGACTAACAGTTCCTTCTGGTAGGTTTGATTATCATATTACAAGTTCCTGCAAATGGAAAACCATTGCCCTAGCTAATCTTAACATCCCCACATCAGTAGCTATTTCAAGCAAAAGCAATTCCCATCTGTTGTAGAAACATATTCAGTGACAGCACACATTCTCCTTATCCTAGTACCATCCCATTGCAGTGCAATGGTGAAAATAGCATGATTTTCTTCTTTAATTCTGGAAAGCTCTCTCTAAGCCAAAACATGTGAGAGGGTTTAGTGCCTTCTTAATTGTAAGGTACAAGAGGATGATTATAATTTTTGTTCTCTCATTTTGAATTCAGCTAAATCATCAGATGTATCTAACATTCAAACCTTTTGGCTTTATGTGCTTTTTTCAGAATATAATGGACCTCGGTTACTTTTCTGCACAGTATAGTTTTCCTGTGGAGAAATGATCTATCCCCACCTGGTACGATTGTCATTCACATGGCCCTTCCTCGCCTGTGACAGGTATGGGCTCAAGACCCACTGACCAAACAATGTGTCCCACCTACCTGGATGCTGAGGTTGCTTCAGGAATAGGCACATGACCAAAAGTGGGACAGTCAGGGTTTCCCCCTCGATTTCCTGCATGAGGAAGAGGATCTTTCCTCTCTTGAAGATATCAACGTATGAGGATTATATAATCTGGGATTGTTGAGAGCCTTTGCTGGCATGTGAAATGAGTCTGCCTGAGAATTAAGCCAAAAAAAAAAAAAAAGATTAAAGAGAGGGAAAAAAAGAGATACAAAACCTTAAACTCTTGAATTGAGCCACATTTGAAGCTAGGATCTAATTTGGGGTTTTCAATTGTGCAAGCTTAAACGAAAGGAGAGTTTACGTCATTTGTAACCCAAAGAGTCCTAGTACATGGACTCCTAGAACCTGAAAATCAGAAGGGATCTTAATGATGTAATCTCCCACCTGGTATGGAATGCCATGTTATTGTACTTCTGTCTTTGGTTACCTAAGTTCTGTCTCTGAATTCCCCTAGTGACAGGAGGTTTGTTATTATACTTGGCAGTTCATTCCACTATTGGCCAACTCTAGTTTCCAGACAGTTTGTTTTTCCTGATATCAAACAAGTTGCCTTCTCAAGCCTTCCCTTCACTAATCTTACTGATGTTCTCTGGAGCTTCATGGAAAAGTAAACTTCTTAAAATAATTGAAGACAGTTATCTTGTCTCATTTCTTTCAAACATTCCTTCAACTTTATTTGAAAATTAACATACTTCTCTGCTCTTCATCCTGCCCACATCATGCTTTGTAAATATTCTAGTTCCATAAACCCCTACATCTTCCATTCAGCTCCCTCAGAAGCTACCAGGGGAAGGCAAAAGGGGCTGTTGTTCAGCCCCACACCCTCTTTAGCTGTGTTTTTGTTTATCTCTGCATACTGCTTCATTTGGAAAACAAAAATAAGAAAGATTGGGTAGACATGACTTTGTTTGTTTGTTTGTTTGTTTTCAGCCTTCTTAAATGCTTTCCTAATGCCAAAATTAATCAGAGTATGAAACAAACCCCTCCAGATGAGGGTTGATTTGCTCAAAGTTCATTTAGATTATCCTTGGTCACGATGCAGGAGCTATGCTTTTACTGAGGAAGCCTGGAATGGCTTCTAGCTCTGGGAAGCCCAGAATCCATTGAAATTCCAAGATCTTTGATTGTATGAATAGCTGTCAAGGCTGAATGTTCATGTGTTTCCAATTTTTACTGATAATAAAGAAGAAAGGGAGAAATGGGTTAATCTTTGTATTTGAGGATTTTAAGTACATTTTCTTGCTAACATCAATGTGTTTCACATAAAATTAAATCATATTTTTTTCCAAAAGGTCATAAATGTAACCCTTATAATAAGAAGTCAATTAATTTATAAATGCTTAGGGAAAAACTGTGGTAAACTGCCTCATTGCCTCTACTTCTACTCCCTTAAGGGAATCAATGTGGACAGTCTGATTTGTATTCTCCCACATGAATCTATGTGCTCATACATATATGTACACATATATCCATTTACTTTTGTGTCTTTTTTTTTTTTTTTTTTTTTTTTTTTTTTTTGCGTTACGCGGGCCTCTCACCGTTGCGGCCTCTCCTGTTGCAGAGCACAGGCTCCGGACGCGCAGGCCCAGCGGCCATGGCTCACGGGCCCAGCCGCTCCGCGGCATGCGGGACCCTCCCGGACTGGGGCACGAACCCGTATCCCCTGCATCGGCAGGCGGACTCTCAACCACTGCGCCACCAGGGAAGCCCTACTTTTGTGTCTTTTAAAAATATGTTTATTCATGGATCCAGCCAATGCTTATGGCATGTTTATCATGCATCAGGCATTGTTCTAAGCATTGAAGCTACAGAGTGAACAAAACCCTGGCCTTCCTGGAGCTTATATTCTAATAATGGGAGAGAGACAATGTACATCAGAATGGGATAAAATACATAGTAAGGAGAAAAGTAAGTGAGAAAGGGGGATTAGAAGTATTGGGGGTTGCATTTTAGTGTAATTGGTGAGGACTTGAGTGCGAGGAACATCATATTTGGGGAAAGGGAAGAGTAAGTATCAAATCCCTGGGGTGGGAGTGTCCTTGTATGTTCACGGAACAACCAGGGCCTCAGCTCTGCTGGGGTAAAGTGACTGAGGGATTGAGCAGAAAGATTAGATCTATGATGGGGGTCAGCCCCTGTAGGGCCTTAAACGTCTTTGTATGGACTTTGGATTTTACTCTGAAAGAGACTGAATGGTTTTGATCCAAGGAATAGCGCACCACGATTGGCATTTAACAGGATCCCTCTGGCTGCTGTGCTGAGAACAGACTGAAGGGTGACAAGGGTCTAAGCGGGGAGCCCAGTTGGAAGGAAGGCTGTTGTAATCATCTCGAAGGGAGGTGATGGAGCAGGATGGTGGGAGTGGGTGAGGAATGAAGTGACAGCTTTCTGGATAGGTTTTCAAGATTGAGTTCCCAGATTTTCTGAGAGACCAGATATGGAGTGTAAAACAAAATGCAGAGCCAAGGATGGTCCCAAGGCTTTAATCCTAAAAAGTGAAAGAAGAGCTGCCACTCAGATGAGACAGACTGCAAAATGAGCAGGACTTTTTTTTTTTTTTTTTTTTTTTTTTGCGGTACGCGGGCCTCTCACTGTTGTGGCCTCTTCCGTTGCGGAGCACAGGCTCCGTACGTGCAGGCTCAACGGCCATGGCTCACGGACACAGCCGCTCCGCGGCATGTGGGATCCTCCCGAACCGGGGCCCGAACCTGTGTCCCCTGCATCAGCAGGTGGACTCTCAACCACTGCGCCACCAGGGAAGCCCGAGCAGGACTTTTAAGAGCAAGACCTGAAATTAAATTTTAAGGCATGTTTAAATTTGAGATGCCAATTGGACACTATTTTAGTAGGTGTATAGTGTTTCATAATGTAATTAATCTAATGATCACTTTGTTGCTTCAGTTCAGGTTTTTATAAGATTTTGCAAGTATAAACATCGCTGCGATTTTTTCAGGGTCAGACTCTTGTTGGTCAAGTCTCACCTTAAATGTCACCTGCTTAGAGGGCCCTTTCTTAATCACCCATTTTAAAGTTACACGTTATCACATTGCTCCATTTAGTCTCTACATAACATTTATCTCTGCTGGATATTTTTCCTTCTGTATTTATCATCCATTGCTGTCCCTTACAATGCAAGCTTTGTAAGACCAGAACCTTTGCCTGTCTTTCATGATTGGCACAGGATAGGTATTCAATAAATACTTGCTGAAAGAATAAACACTATGTACGTAAACAGAGCCTCATGTACTGGCATTTTTGTTTTTATAGGCTAGCTTTCCCAAAAGTGATATTGCTGTGTCAAATTGTATTTTTAATTGTACTGATATTGTCAGATTAATTTCCTAAAAGGTTATAACAATTCATTCTCCCACCAACAATGTAAGAAAGCAGTTATTTCCCTGCATCAATTGAAGCACTGGGTAATTTTATCCTTTGATGTTTTGCTTCAGCATTGCTTTCTTATTTTTCAATCTTTCTGCTTCTAATGGCTCCACATAGCTTGAGTAAATCTCATACAGTTAATGAACTCCTATACCAGGCAGCAACTATTTGTTTAGGTCTCTTTAAGATTATCTTAAAGACTGTATTCGCTTTTAACTTCTAGGGTTGTTTGATGTTGTGAGTACAAGCCGTTTATCATGGATAGAGTTAACTCTTCAGTCCTTTCTTCTTTAGTGCTTGGAAACTTGAAACCACTAAGAGAATAAGGTTTTTCCCATTAAGATACCTGATAGTTTTTAAAAGAGATTTATGAGAAGAAGTTCTGTAAATCCATATTTTAAAATGCATGCGTGTTGGATCATTCTAGGAGAGGGATATGAATAATGGTATAATTAGTGTAATAAATGTTGGATCCGTGTTGAAAATAATTTATTTCTGCATAAAATCTATGAAGCTGGGGCTTCCCTGGTGGCGCAGTGGTTGAGAGTCCGCCTGCCGATGCAGGGGACACGGGTTCGTGCCCCGGTCCGGGAAGATCCCACATGCCGCGGAGCGGCTGGGCCCGTGAGCCATGGCCGCTGAGCCTGCGCGTCCAGAGCCTGTGCTCTGCAACGGGAGAGGCCACAACAGTGAGAGGCCTGCGTACCACCAAAAAAAAAAAAAAAAAAAAAAAATCTATGAAGCTGTAAAGCCTTCCAGCTGAAACAGATTATTTACATCTCCATTCAGGAGAGGTAGACACTGATTCGCACCCCCTTCCCTTCTTCCCCCTCCACTGGTCTTGTCAGGATCTTCATCCACATTATTCATCGGTGAGGAAGCTTTTCTTTTGTTCCTTGACTGTCATTTGCCCTTCATTGTTTGGTTTGAATCCCTTGTTTTCATCCAGCTGTCATATTTTCTTCCTACTCTCAGAGTCAGGATAAAGTGAGAGTACACAAAATCTGAGACTCTTGTGTTCAGATGCCTCTCCTGCTCTGAACCTGCTGTCTGTGATGTTAACCCTGCGTCACAATCTCATTGTTCCAATTTTTCCAGCATAAACATGTTGGGTGCAGGAAAGTGTGCCAGTTAGACTGGCAGGCTTGCAGTGTTAAGGACACACCATCCAGCTAGAAAGAAAGTGTTATGTAAAAATCTCCTTGCTGAGAAATTAGGTGAACAACAGCATTTGTAAAGAACCTGAAAACCAGACACTCTGTAAGGTCTGCCCCCAATCTCTCATCCACATTTCCAAATCCCAACCCTCTAAAAACAGCAAGATCTGATCTGAACTTACCTGGTGGTAAATGTGACCTGAAATAACTTGAGCCTATTTATAGTCTTTATTCCATTTAAAATGAATAGTTATACATTTCTCTGTAGAGATGTTAATGTGCACAGTTATGACATACTGATCAGATTCTACTGGAGGAGATAAGTAATATAAGGTTTATATAGCATATTACCTGTTAAAATCTACAATAATTGGAATTTTGAAAACCAGAGGTTTAGGGTGAAAGCTTGTGGACCTGTAGGTAAATCTATATGAATATTGACTGCATAAATAATTACAGTATCTCATGGATATAAAAAATATAGAGACAAGGTATCCAATAATGGTATCATATCAGTAGTGAAGGGGGTAAATGGAGTTAAGGTGTGCTAAACTCTTTTCATGGATGAGGAGAATAAAAAGCAAGGGTAATTTCTGAGGTAATACACAAAGAATAGAAAAAGAGTATAAATTTCAAACTAACAGAAAGAAAAATTAAATATAAAAAATCTTAACAAATCTCAAAACAAGGCAAGAAAAGGAGAGTAAAAGGAACATAGAACAAGAAAGGAAAATGTAAAACACACAGAAATATACATTAAATTTAATGACTCTAAAGGCACTGTGTAGAATTAAAAACAAAATAGGATGTTAAAAATATAGGATGAATTATAAAAGCAGAACAAAAACAAAAACTCATTTGGGATTTCTCTAAAAACTCAACATCCTACACATAAAGATACAGAGAAGTTGAAAATGAAAAGAAAATATATTGCCTGTAAACAGTCACCAAAGGAATGCTAGTGTGGTTATATTAATAACTTACGGTGAAAAAGATTTACTAGAGATAAAGAAGGTCATTTCATAACACTAAAAGTTTTGATTCATAAGGAAGACGTAACAACTCTAAACTTTATGCACATAATAACACATTCTCAAAATATGTAAAGCAAAAATAGAAATACAAGGAGATATAGACAAATTCATAAAACTAATAGGACAATTTAATACACATCTTTCATAACTGATAGAATAATCAAATAAAACATCAGTTAAGATCTAGAGAATTTGGACAATGTCATTAAATAAGTTGACCTAGTAGACATAAATAGAACATTAATTTCAATAACTGCAGAACATGTATTCTTTTTAAGCACATGTGGAATATTTATAAAAATGATTATAAAGCAAATTTGAATAAATTCCAAATGTTTGAAATTATATAAAACATTTTCTGTGACCCGAACACAATTATTCTAATAATCAATAACATGTATTTGAATATTTAGAATTATACTTCTAAATATTCTTTTGGTTAAAGAAAAGATGATTATGAATATTGGAATATATTTTAACTGAATAATAAGGAAAATACTATGCGTTAAAATTGCAGGATATGGCTAAAACAGTGATTAGAGGGAAATTCATTCCTATAAGTGTACATAGTAGAAGGTAAAAAAGCCTGGAAATTAATAACCTAAGCATCCACATAATAAAGTTATAAAAAAGAATAGCAAAATAAACACAAAGAAAGCAGAGAGGGTAGCAGTAGAAATTAATAGGAAAGACTGCAAATATGTAATAGAATCAACAAAGCCAAACATTGTTTCTTTGAAATATGTTTAAGTTGATAAACCACGAGTGACACTGATCAAAAAAAAAAGCAGAGATAAGACCCCCAAAAACTAATAATCATGAAAACATAATACTACTTTCAATCCTATATATATAATATATATATATATATATATATATATAGGAACATATACATAAATTCTAAATTAAATACTATTAACAAATGTAATCTAGCACTATTTATAAAAAATATAATACAATCATGATCAAGTTGGGTTTATCTTACTAATGCCATATTAGTTATCCTTAAAAATCAGTGTAAGTGATCACATTTAACAATATGGAAGAAAAAATATATCAACAGATTCGGAGAAAATCTTTGATAAAATTTACCATCTAATCAGGATAAAAATTCCTAGTAAACTAGGAACATAGGTTATGTTCTTCATCTGATAAAAAGGTATTTACAAAAACCACAACAAATGTCATGCTTAATGGTTAAATCTTGAACTTTTTTCTTTGATTTTAGGAGCAATGCAAGCATTCCCACTTCTGCTTAACATTGCACCTGGTATTCTGATCAGTACATTAAGTCAAGAAAGAAAAGTAAAGACAAAAGGATTAGAAATAAATAACTTCCATCATTCCTGTATTATTTAATCACATATGTAGACAATCCAAAATAATTTACATATAAATTATAAAAAGAATTCAAAACTGTGTCTAATTTTGCTGGATACAAAAATCAATGTACAAAAACTGACTGTCATTTTGTTTACCAACATTAAACATTGTGAAAATACAGTTTTAAAAAAATATGTCATTTAGGATAGTTTTCAAAAAACCAAGTACCTAGGATCAAATCTAAAAAGAGAAGTACCAAATTTCTATATAGATAATTGTGAAACATAACTGAGAAAATTTAATGAAGAGCTAAATAAATGGAAGAAGATGCCATAAGCATGGATTGGAATACTCACTATGTCAGAAAATATGAATTAGCACCAAAATGTCTTACAGATTCAGTGAAATTGCAGTCAAAATCCTAATAGTTTTTATATGTATATACATATATGCATAACTTGACAAGATTATTGTAATATATGTGGAAATGCAAATGAATATTACTCAGCAATAAAATGGAATAAAGTACTGATGTATCTACAACATGGATGAAACTTGAAGACATTTTGCTAATGTGAAAGAAGTCAGATACAAAAGACTATATATTGAATGACTCTGCTTATTTGAAATGTTCAGAATAAGTAAATCTGTATGTAGAGAAAGAAAGTAGATTATTTTGTCTAGGGCTAGAGTATTTGATTGGAAACAGGAAGTGACTGCTAATGAGTACAGGCTTTCTTTTTGGGGTGAAGAAAATGTTTTAAAATTGATTATAGTGATGGTTGCACAACTCTGTGAATGTATTAAAACCATTGAATTGTACATTTTATATGAGCTAATTACATAGTGTGTAAGTTGAATTTCCATAGTACTTTTATATTTAAAAAACCTCAAAACTATAGTGTTTAGAAATGCATGCTTAGGTAGTAAAATTATAAAGAAAAGGAAGTGGTTACTATAAAACTGAGGATAGTTGTTTTTTTCTGTGGGAGACAGAAGGAATTAAATTAGGAATGTAGCAGGGAGAGGAGGTGGGTGACTCTGGAGTGCTGTTTATGTCTCTTTCTTTAGCCAGGTTATGGTTACACATGCCTTTATTTTACATTGGTATATTAAGTTGTCCATTTATGTTTTAAATGTCTGTATTTGTGTTATACTTCACAGTAAAAATATAACAAAATATAAAAAATTAATATAAAGGCATGAATACAAAATATAATAAGGTTAGAAATATGGTAAATCTATCAAACATTCGGAAATGAAGACACACCTGTACTACTAGGAATGAAGGGTCTGGGTCTCTGTCAACATCAGATTGGGGTCAAATCTTCTATCCCTTGAACATTAAGAGAAGACCATTACCTGAAACAAAGCAGTGAGCATACATTTGTTTTCTTTCATGTTCATCATACTTATGCCAGCAAAGTGTAAGTATGATCTAACAGTGATGATGGTGATGATGATCATGATGGTGATGCTGATGATAATAATGGCTAGCATTCATTCTGACATACCTTAAGGCAGACAATATAGCCATTTAGTCTTCAAGACAATCATATAAAGTAGTTAGTAATTTTCTTCTTGATTTTTCAGTGTAAGATACAGAGAAATGAAAATTTCAAATGAGTTATGCAAGGTCACCCATTTGGGAAATGAAAGAGCAGTGATTGAAATCTGATCTATCTCCAAAATCTGTTTCTTAGTCTCTACCTTAAACTTGAATAATAAGTTTAATATGACTACATCATACCATCTCATATTAACTTTGGTTCCTTTTCCATCACTTGAGAGAGGTAGGGAAGGCAGTATTAATCCCAGTCTAGGAGAAAGAAAGGGAGTCTTAGAAGCATCAAGCCATTTATACAAGGACACTGTTAAGATGTGACAGGTGAAATTCAACTCCGGCTTTCTTGTCCCCAGGTCTACAGATTTCCTTGACATGTCATTGAGGCCTCATTGGTAATTAGGTGCCCGGGACATATTTCTATTACTTTTTTTTTTTTTAACTGTGGAATTATTGAGGAAAAATCAAACTCACACGTGCATTTCTTCCTGAGTCACTTGAGAATGCTTTAATTAGCTTGAATTGTTTAGCCACAGTGTGTTCTAAACTGAACTTCCTGCACTGCAACTCAAATTTCTCCTCTGCTTCTTTGAGGAGCTTGTTTCTCCCTCCTCTCCTCAGCCTTTGCAGAAAGAGCAAAGCCTGGACCACATCCTCCGGAGCATTTCCTCCCAGTAGTCTCTTCTGCCCTCCTACACAAATGCTGGGATCTCATTAACACCTCCTACAGGAGCTCATTCATTTCTTCCTCCCTAACCACAGTGAATGCAACAATTCCTGGAGCACCTCTCCAGCCAAGTAATAGAATGCATTGACAGTTGTTTCTTTGTCAGCTTGACATAATTCGAGATATTTGCATCTCCTGATTGTTCACACTCCTCAAGAACAATGTGACTTAATGACAGCATAGGGTCCTGGTTTTTCTACTTTCCTTCACAGAATGAAAGAACTGAAAAGAGACCTATTTTAGGAATTGTTTCTTCTCTCCCCAAAGAGGAAGTAGGGGTTCAGAGAGGCAATATCCTGCTTAAAGTCTTTGAGTTAGTGACTGAGAAAGAATTAGAAACCAAATCTTCTGACTCTTAGGTCTGTATTCTTTCTGTAATTCAATGTTACATGAATTTATAAGATCAATTATACCTTGGTGCTTGTGTTATTGAGACAATAGGGGTTGCAATTACAAAAGGAGCATGATTGTAGGAATGTCTAGAGTTTGTAGGAATGTCTCTCAATTGAGGAATAGCCTCCAACTGCTAAAATTCAAAGAAGCAGAAAATGTTAATGATAAAAATATAATTGCAAGAAGATAGAACAGAAGTAAGAATGGGTTGGGAAGAGTAGTACTCAGTATTATAAGAACATGGTTAATACCTTTTAAACCTTGAATATGGAAATACTATTAGTCATTGTGACAAACAATATCTTTTGGAGCAAGAATCCTCCTCAAAACATCTCTATTAACCCAAATGTGAAAAAGTCCAGTTGTATGGGTTCACCTAGGTAGTCTGATTGGTTGGTGGAAGAGGATATGAACATGAAATGAGAAGGCCTGAGTTGTAATTCAGACACCAAAACTGGTTAGCAGAGATGTTTTATCTCATTGATAAAATGAGAAAAATACACTAGATCTGTAGTTTCTCAAATTTTATTGTACATAAGAATCACCTAGGGGACTTAATAAAACACAGATTCCAGGGGCCCATTTCCAGAGTTTCTGGTTCATTGATTTGGGGTAGGGCTGTAGAGTGTGCATTGTATCAAATTCCTAAGAAGCTTCTAATGAATGTGCTTCAAGGACTATGCCTGAAAAAATGAAAATATACTGGGAAAAAGGACCCATCAAAGATTTAGTATTTTTTTTAACATTTGCTTCCCACCAGCTAAAGCCTAAAACCTGCCTGAAATTCTCTGCCATTTAATAACACTTTCAGAAGATTATCTGTTTGCTGCCTTGGGTCATAATACCATACATTCAATACATGTATCAAATTTATGGGCTTTTGTGGACACCAATGCTGCCCAGCAGGAGGGAACATGAGCCTGAATTCTAAGGCAGAGTATTAGCCTGTTTGACTATGACTTCATTTCCTTTGACTCCTCAGGGAGATGTTAAAGGTCTCTGGTGCCTTCAAAATAGTTGAACAAGAAAAGATCCTTCCAGTTTTTTAATTAAGCAAGATTTGACCTTCAAGGCTGTAATTGCTCTTGACATCTAACTTATTGCTTAATTAAAACATTGTGAGATACAAGACCTCACTTCTGGAAAAATAGAGAGTCATGGTCATTTCTATTTTATTAAAGTCCCTCTTTTATCTGAAAGGTATGGGCTGAGGTAATCATAGAATAATGTCCCATTGCAGAGAGAAAGGATTTGGCAGGCACCAACCTGAGGTGAGTCATTATCCTTCTGATACAACTAGAGCTTATGAAATTATTAGTCAGAGAGAGAGAGAAAAAAAACTAAATAATTTTGCTGTGTTATGTCAGAAGAATAAACAACGAAAAATTAAGGATGGCTTTCCTTGAGCAATTGAATAGCAATAATTCTTTCCCCCTGTTTTAAAAACAAATACAAAATGATACCAATTGTCTGTCTTTATGTGTTTTTCTGTATGGCTTCTTAAGTGCCTTTGCATCTGCAGGGAAAAATATTCGAGAAAGCCTTTTTTTGGACAAAGTCATTGAGGGTTTTAAATGATAACGTATTTAAAAATTAGAAAGCCAACATCTTTTCCCTCCTCTATTTTCAGAAGAAGGACTTGTAAAAAAGAATGAGGGCAACAGAAAAAGGAAATTGTTAAGTATGGAGTTACGGGTGATTTCTCCAGATCATCCTGGTAAACTTGGAAAACATTTAGAAGAAGTGTTATTGCACCATTTAATCTATTGGGATGTTACAGTGACTTAACTTGGTAACAGAGCTCCAATTTGCTGAAGAATTGTCAGCCTTCTAGCTTAATTGGTTAGAACTACTCAGCATAAAATTTGTAGTGATAAAATCATGGGGTCCTAACATGTTGGAGTGTGTCTTGGAGATCAGTGATTCCAGATCCTTCTTTTACAGACATGGAATCTGAGGTGGAGGAAAGGACACAGCAAGCACAGTAGGTAGGAGGCAGAGCCAGATGAATTCAACCCTTTCTGACTCCCCTTCCTCAATCTGGTGCCGTTTTTCCATCACTTTACGAATGAGATACAGTCTAAATGGCCACAGTAGACATCCCCCCTTGGATTTCTCTATTGGGAAAAAAAAACAAAGCTAGTTTGTTCCTAGCAGATTAACGCATACTGTTAAGATGTCTTTTTAATTTAAGTGTGTCTCTGTGTGTGTATATGTGTGTGTATATATTTACGGTATTTGAATCATTTCTTCTTTCACTTAACAATGTTCCATAAGAATCTTCCCAATGTCATTAATACTCTTTGAAAAAAAAATGATTTGGCAGGATTACATCCCACTTTATCACAGGTGATAGTGTATTCTCCACTTATTGGATATTTAATTCTTAAATACCATTTATAGTTTTTTTTTAATAGTGATGGACACTTTTTATAGAAATCTTTGACTGAAATACTGATTTTTTTCCTTTGTTAAATTCCTAGACTCAGAATATCTGGGTCAAAGGGCACACCCGTTTTTAGGCTTCTGACATATCTTGCCTTGGGAGTCTTGAAAGGAGGTTAATAAATAGGACCGCTCTTTGCTGCCTGGATCCTGAACAAAGTGAGAATTAAGACAAAGAGTAAGGCAGATGGAAGTAAAAATGTCACACAATTGTTAAGACTAGTATGGAGGATATACCTTAGCTTAAGAGCCCAGTGGGCTTCCTAACTAAACCCCATGGTTAAATTTACAGCATGTAGAGGAGGATGAATACCTGCTTCCTATGGGCAGTGACCTCACAAGAAGAAAAAAGGGAGCAGTTGAAGGGAGCGTGCATTATTTCTTTTCCCCAAATTACCAATCATATGTCACTCTACTCACATATGTCACTCTACTGGTGCAGCCAGTAAATGAGCAGAGACATCTGGGAGTATCATGCATATTGAAACTCCCTCAAGAATGGATGAAGCATCTCCTTCCCCAGAATACTTAGCAAATTGCTCCTTCATTCAACATCTCTTGACTCTACTAAGTGCCAGGTACTGTACAGAACACTGAAGGGAACCAGATGAATTCAGACACAATCTCTGCTCTTAGGTGACTTCAGTTGGTATTTTTCAAGGACCTTTCACACCCCCAGTTTGTTATGGTTTCTTCATGCAGTGCCCTGTGAGAACATTCTATCTTAGGACTTGGGCACCTATTCTACTGGCAGCAAAAAGAGGCAGCAGAGAGAACCAGTAGCTAGAACAGTATTGATCATCCATTCCCTCAAAGCAGGATGACAAATTGAGAAATTAATTTTGCTTCAAGACAAAGGATGGTGTTCAAAAGCTATACTAGTACTTGGTCTGTCCAAGTAGTAATGGTAATAATAATAGTAGGAGTTATTATATATTGAACACTTACTAGATGTCAACCTCTGTGCTAAGCCCTTTGGGAGAGTTTCTCCTTGAATACTCTTTATAACTCTAGGAGTCAGCTGTCAAACTGAGGCTCAGGGAGGTCATTAGTAGCAAGTCCAAGGGTATCCAGCTACCCTTGATGATGGGGAAATGAATTGAAATTCAAATTCAAGTGTGTTTAACACCAGGGCTTGAACTTTTAACTATTACATTTCAGTTAGAGCAAAAGAACAAGTGATTCCACAGATAGGTAGAGCAGTTAGGAAATCTTGGGAGAAAGGGTAGTTCACATGTTCAGACAGATGATCAGTGAGCACCTGGGAGATCTCTCAGCAGGTTGCATGGCTGAGGTGGAAGATAGAAAGGGGAAATTACAGGAAAGATCAGGTCACAATCATCAGAGGGCTCTGGGGATACCAGAAACAGAATTTTCAGGAAGATTGGCTGTAATGCAGACTCTAAGTGAAGCAAAAGTTTAGTTCTTAAAACAGGCGTTTTAAGGCTGTACAGTGATTTGAAAATGTATAGTGCTCCTCTTGCATTTGTCAGGGAGGAAGAACTTTTCCTCTGTCTTCTTAGGTTCAAGAGTTGGGGGTGAGGGTGTGACAATTAAACAAACAAAAGTCAGGGCAACAGGAGAAAAGTCATATAAGTTTTATTAACGTTTTATGTGCACTCTGGTTCAAAGTGGCTAGACTGGGGGCTTATATACCATTTTAACAAAGGAAAGGGTGTTCGGGCTTCAAGGGATGATATATTTTGGAGAAGTATAGGAAATATGTGGGGGAAGACTAATGGAAGATGACAGTTGTTTTAGTAAGGTCTGTTTATGCAGACTTATCTTGGTGCTCTTTCCTCCAGTAATAAGCATCACTCTCTTTTTCTTGGTATGGGGGAGGGGCGTACTTTCACAAGGAAAATGTATGCCATATTCATGAAGAGAGATTTATGGTCTACTTCTAGGCAGAAAAGGGGAGGGCAGAGAACTCTTGCGTCTGTGGATTCTCAGTTGCCTTCAGGTCAGAGTAATCCTTATGCCAAAGTGGCTACCGCATATCAGAGAGTCTCAAGACGTTGCAGGCCATCAGTGGAGTCCATCTCCTAGGATGGCTCTTAGTAGCCTCTATGGACCCAGTCATTAGCTGGTAGCCAGAGGGAGTCATGGTATCAGTGCCAACATGGGTTTGGATTTCAGTGTTCATCAACTGGGATCCAAAGTCACCCTCCCTGTAGAAGGAGGTGAGAAAGGCACATTCTCAGGACTGTCACAAGTATTTATCAGATCATGCTTCAAAATTAGGGAAGATATTTTGTTTCCATTTTATAGTTAAGAAACTGAGACACAGGGATATTGATGAATTTCCTCTGTTTGAATGCTGACTCTGTGATAGACACTAAGGTTGCCTGGGTGTGAGTTTCCTCTTTCTCAAGAGGCACTCAGTGTAAAGTTCTGCTGAAGAAGTTTTCTCAAACTTGAATATGCCTCAGAATCCCCTGGAGGGTTGTTAAAAGAATGAACCCTGGGAACCATCCCCAGAGTTTCTGATTCTAGAGATCAGAGTGGGGCCTGAGAATCTGCATTTCTAACAAATTCCCAGGTGAGGCTGATAACTGCCAGCGAGGGAACCAAACTTCGAGAGCCTCTGTACTCAGTATTTTATGCTTTTCAATTCTCTAAGCATGTGTGCGTGTGTGTGTGTGATTAGAGGGTTGGGAGGGGGAGGGAGAACAGGGGAAAATGTCATATTTATCTTATAAACTCCCCCTCCTTGCACAGTCCAAACACTGTGCCTGAGCTGTGATAGGTATGTAATAAATATTTGTGAAATTGAGTTTCTTTTACTTCGGGAAAATTTTGTGAAATACTTAATATAGTGAAAACAGACCTGTCTTTCTAGAGGAAAGACATTGGAACTGACTCATATTTCTGCCAGTAAGGACTTCTCCTTGGGAGAAACAGAAGTTGCCTTTGTCTGTTTTCCCTAACCCTGTGGCATTTAATATCTCGCCTGCTTCAACCACGTTACTGAAGCCAGGGAACACAAGGGGACAGGAACAAGGTGGCAAACTCAGTGTGATGTCTGGTTTGTGGATGCTTCTATTATATATGTGTATATATATATTATATATATGCTTCTATTATATATAATAGAATTTATATTATATATAAATATACATTTATTTATTTATCTTCGATGCATGCAACAAGTGCAAGGGAAGATGTGTTAGCTGCTAGTTTTCCCATCTGATGATAACTCTAAGAGTTCACTTCCTTCATTCGGGCTGCTGGGTTTGTTATTTTGTGTAGTCAGATGATAAGCAAAAGGTCCTGGAGAGACTTAATCTTTGCTGCAGCTGCTGCCTGGTGACACCATGACCTGGAAAGTCCTGTCTGCAGGGGCCATGAATAATAAGAGTATTGTGTGCCTGGCACTGAGCTAAGAGCTTTACATGCACATTTTATTTATTAATCACAAAAACTTTATCATGTCGGTTTTATTCTTATTCCCATGTCACCAGTTAAGAGAACTGGGCAGAGTGAATAGAATGGCTTACATATGTGGCTGGTGAGTGGTAGATCCATGATATGAACCCTGTTCTGTCTGGCTACAGTATCTTTACTTTCAACCAACAACTCTATTGCTTCCCGAGTGCGTGTAGATATATCCTACAGAATAGGATCACTCAACCCACCCAGTATACACAGCAAAGGAAAAACAGAGTAGAAAGAGGGCAGGCGATTTTCTCTGTGTCGTACAGTGAATTAGCAACAGAATCAGAACTAGAACAAAGGTCTCCTTGTTTCCTGAGTCAGTGTCAATGGCTTTCCTAGTTACCACGTTCTTATGCTTAAGCATCATTATTACTCTCTGTCCTTGTGCTTCTCCATGACAACTGGGTGTCTTTTAGTTGTCCCTCTCATGACTCAATGCTGACATGATTTCTGTCCCATCTATGCTTACTTAGGCTACAAGTCCATTTTCATTCTCTCCCACCACGTAGTCCTGTTAGCCCAGGAGGCCTGAGGATCTTCAGTTATACACGTTTTAATTTCTTCACAAGCCATTCATCCCGGATGTTAGGTCTGATTTAGTAGAAACTTTAGGGTGAGGGACAACAACACCACCTCGCCTATCTCATTGCTAAGGGAATGGTACTGTGAAAATCATGGACAATCATTTGCTCACTCTTCTTCATTATATATAATTATCAAGAAACCCAGAAAGGAACTTGTTGGGACCTTCATCACATGGACAGACATATGATAGCATGAGTCGGACAATGATTGCAATCAGTACACTCACTCATCTCGATTAGACCTTGGGAAAATCTGGACAAGCTAGAGCCAGTGGCTTTGTAATCACATCTTCTAAAGCAAAGAAACTACCCAAATTAAAATAAATTGCTTTTCCATTACCTCCTGGAAACATTGTGTCATCCCTTTCTATTGGTGTCCTGTGGAAGTTAGGATGCCACCCCCCATGTTGTGTTACCAGTAATTATGATGTTGATCATCAGTAATATCTTGAATGTGTTACTATTTTGGCTAACGAGTAGAAAAAAAATGAATTACAAGCAAGGTTGAGGACTGATTTACCTCATTTCCCACCAAACTCAAATCAAAATAAAATGCCTTCCATGTCCTCTTAGATTCTCTTACTGGGTTTTAATTATTCCAGCTAATATCAATATTCCCTATTCTCCCTTATTATTTCTCATGGAGACACTGGGGCTTATTAACCATAAGATGTGGGAAGTATTGTTCTTCTAGAGTAGTGTTTTCCAAATTCCAGTACAAGAATGGATGTTTGCATGATATTTACACTAGTGCATGGTGGAATGAATAAATAAATCTGTACGATATACAGATTGCAAAGGTTGTTTCTCCCCAATTGCCTCCACGTGACCTCCACTGGGTCTTGTCTCCTTCCTCACCACAGTATTTCCACCACAAGGAGCACTGTATCACACAACAGGCATTCAATACAATATCCTTTCAGTAAATGAATGAATACAGTGTCCTATTTTGGGAAGAGCTGTTCTTTATTCTGTGATTATGTCCTAATTTTTGGTGTTAAAATATCTTTTTAAAAAGGAAATAATAGTAATAGAAATTATTTTTAATACCCTTACTTGGAAAAACTAAAGGCTAAGGATCCTGTCTTGGTCATCTGAATTTGATTTTTTAAATTTCACTGGGTTGGAAATATAACAACCTGGAAATCACTGGTATAATCTATTTTTTTTTTTTTTTTTTTGCGTTATGTGGGCCTCTCACTGTTGTGGCCTCTCCCGTTGTGGAGCACAGGCTCCAGATGCGCAGGCTCAGCGGCCATGGCTCACGGGCCCAGCCGCTCCACGGCATGTGGGATCCTCCCAGACCGGGGCACGAACCCGTGTCCCCTGCATCAGCAGGCGGACTTTCAACCACTGTGCCACCAGGGAAGCCCTAATCTATTTCTTAATGTTAAAATGGGGGGATTGCTGTCCAGAGAGAGAAAATAACTATCCTAAAACAAACCTCAGTAACTAGATTTTTATCTATTCCCCCATACCCCTTTTGTTTTATAGAATTATAATTATAGGTTGATTCTTTTTCTTCTCCCTCCCTTCCTTCCATTCATTCCTTCATTCTTATGTTTTTATAGATAATTGTGGTCTTTAAATATCATAAGCTTCTTGAGAATGTGGCCCATGCTATATTCTTGTTTCATAGGATTAACAACCCCCCATGTTTGGGATGACACTGTGCTTGGTATGCAGCTTCTGCCTTGAAGACTATGCTTACTGGATACAAATAAAAGCAAGGAACTCTTTTTCTTTTCTTTTTGGATATTAATCCCTTTTCTGATGTATGGTTTGCAAAAATTTTTCCCTATTCTGTAGGTTGTCTTTTCATTCTATTAGTTGTTTCTTTTGCTCTGCAGAAGCTTTTGAGTTTGATATAGTCCCATTTGTTTATTTTTGCTTTTGTTGTTTGTGCATTTGGTGTCCTATGCAAAAAATCCTTGCCAAAACCAATATTGATGAGCTTCTTCCTTACATTTTCTTCTAACAGTTTTATGGTATCAGGTTTTATGTTTAATCCTTTGATGCATTTTGAGTTAATTTTTGTGAGTTGTGTGAGATAGGGGTCCAGTTTCATTGTCCTGCATGTGTTTCTCCAGTTTTTCTAGCACTGTTTGTTGAAGAGACTATCTTTTCTCCATTGGGTGTTCTTGGCTCCCTTGTCAAATATTAGTTGACCATATATACTGAGATTTAATTCTGGGCTCTCTATTATGCTTCATTGGTCTATGAGTTTATGTTTCTGCTAGTACCATACTGTTTTTATTGCTATGGCTTTGTGGTATAGTTTAAAATCAAGAAGCTACATGCAGATGAAAAGATGCTCAACATCACTAATAATCAGGGAAAAACAAATCAAAACCACAATAAGATATCACCTCACACCTGTTGGAATGGTTATCATCAAGAAGATGAGACAACAGGTGCTGTTGAGGATATGATGAAAAGAGAACCCGTATACACTGTTGGTGGGAATGTAAATTTTTCCCACTACTATGGAAAATAATTTGGAGTTTCCTCAAAAAATTAAAAATAGGCCTATCATACAATCAGGCAATTCTACTTCTGGGATAATATTCCCAAAGGAAATGAAAACAGAATTTTGAAGAGATATATTCACTCCCATGTTTATTGCAGCATTATTTACAATAGCCAAGATATGGGAGCAACCCAAATGATCATCAATGAATGAATGGATAAAAAAGATGTGGTACATATTCACAATAGGATATTATCCAGCCATGATAAAGGAGGATATCTTCCCATTTGCAATGACATGGATGGACCTTGAGCACATTATGCTAAATGAGATAAGTCAGACAGAGAAAGACAAATATGATATCATATCACCTGTATGTAGAATTTAAAAACTCATAAAAAAACAGTAAAATGGTTGCCAGGGGATGGGCAATGGGGGGTAAGATTGATGGTATTTAAAGGTACAAACCTGCAATCAGTAGTAAATAAGCCATGGAGATCGAATGCATAATATAGTGAATATAGGCAACACTATTGTACTACAATTTTGTAATGTGATAAATATCACTACGCAGTCATATTATAATATATACATATATACTATATGTATATAAATATATCAAAATGATACAATGTACACCTTAACTTTACTTAATGTTATACATCAAATTTATTCAATTAAAAAATCAAGGAAATCCCATTAACTATCACCCTTGTTTCAGAATATAAATGGAGACAAGAAAAAATAAGCCTGAACCTGATATGTAAACCAAGTATTGATAAAAATCTGTTATCTTATCAGTCCCTTGTAGGGAAAGAAATTGATTTATAACAGATCAATTAGTTCATAAAAGTGGAATGACACGTAGAGCATTCACCTTGAACATGGATTTTGAGATTAGGTTTGAAAAGATGATTGATACCCCCTGCCCACCCAACCTTCGAAAATGAGAAAAAAGGAGACATTATTTCTGGATCTTGTTGAAGCTTGTGATATTGCAAAAAAGGACCACATTTCTAATATTTATTTTTCATTTTAGTTTATTTTTGCGGTATGCGGGCCTCTCACTGTTGTGGCCTCTCCCGTTGCGGAGCACAGGCTCCGGACGTGCAGGCTCAGTGGCCATGGCTCACGGGCCCAGCTGCTCCGCGGCATGTGGGATCTTCCCAGACCGGGGCACGAACCCGTGTCCCCTGAGTCGGCAGGCGGACTCTCAACCACTGCACCACCAGGGAAGCCCCACATTTCTAATATTTAAACCAAAGATAAAATATGTAGATAAAAACATCTAAATGAAATGAACTTTATTAATGATGCAATGAACATTAGATAGATCTAAGAAGAAATATCATAATTTACTTTTGTCTAGGCATTTGCTCTAGATGCCTAAGAAATAACAGACCTCTCTTTATCTATATTATGTTACACATTTTGCACCTTTCCACTTTACCTATTATTAGTTATTCATAAAAATCTAATTAGTAATTTGGTTGAAACCCCCCCCTTTTTTTTTTTTTTTGCGGTACACAGGCCTCTCACTGTTGGGGCCTCTCCCGTTGCGGAGCACAGGCTCTGGACGCGCAGGCTCAGAGGCCATGGCTCACGGGCCCAGCCGCTCCACGGCATGTGGGATCTTCCAGACCGGGGCATGAACCCATGTCCCCTGCATTGGCAGGCAGACTCTCAACCACTGTGCCACCAGGGAAGCCCGAAAACTCCTTTTATACTAATTGGTCAGAGTGCACATTCTTACTAAAGCTGACCTGACCTACTAAGGACTGTTTTCTCCCTATCTGGTTCTAATTCCAATTATGCTTTATTTTACTTCTAACTTTAATTGTAATTTCTTACATAAGTTGTCCTTGTTTCATACATATATATAAAACTTCTAATATCTTAAATAGTAGTATAATAGGGAAAGCTTCCTCTTTTTTCTTTGCCTTTTTATATTATCTTGCATGCATTAATTGTGCAAATTAAAAATCACACAAATAAAATAAACATGAAATTAAGCCCTAATCAACTGAAGGACCAAGTCCCTGTTTTTTCTGCCTGGTTCAAAATTTGCCCATGTTAATAATACCAAGTAAAACAAAATAAATAAAACCTGATAAACTTGGGGAAATTTTTACTGCAATTTTTTATTATTATTATTATATCTGGAACTCTTAAATACAGTGCTAAATGTTGCCATAAGATAGGTTATTAAGGATGAATCAAGGTGCCAACTTGGATTTCAGTGCAAAATGCCCATATGCCAAAAGGGTGGGGGAGTGAGTAATTTGGGCATGGCAGCTCCCAGCAGACACATTCAGTATCAGTGTTCCAATCAAACACTTGGCTATGAGCCTCTAGATGTCACTTGTCTTCCTCCTACTGCGGAATGTCAGCTGAGGAGAGCCTGTTCTTAATAATAAGAAAAAAGAGATAATAGAAAAGGAAGCAATCCTTCTGAAATTCCCTTGATGCTCTCAGTGCAGTCATAGCTTCAGGGGGTGAAGTCATCCAGTCAGGCTGCTGCCATTTGGGGGACAGAGTACCCCATCCCAGGTCTGCTCACAGGAGCTTATTAAATTCTAGGAGAAAAACAAAGCTCCTTGTGTGTGCTCCATACCAGTGGATCAAATGCATTAGGTCCAGCCCACTTGTGTGCTTCATCCACTTGTCTTGGGGACTGATCTGGCTTTATAGACAGATTGAGGTGTGCATGTGCACATGCGTGTGTGCATGTGTGTGTGTGTGTGTGTGTGTGTAAATGCTTGGGGATGGACATGGGGCACATTTATGAGAAGGATGCAGTACGCAACACCAGAACAAAAATTTCTGGTGAATTTAGAAGAGGTTACGTTTTAAGTTTTACCTTTTATTTACACAGCATATTTCCATTTGCAAGGTGCTTTCACATTGCAATCTCTAATTTAATCCTAACAAGACTCCAGTGATATTACGAAAACAGGCATAATTATCCTTTTTTTTTTTTTTCCCAAATGATACAACTAAGGTTACTCTACTTGCCTGTGGTCACATAGTCAGAGTGGCTAAGTGGGATAGTCATGCCTCCAGCATAGGACCCATCTCTAAGCACAGTGTTCTCTGCCTATTCCCAAAATTGCTGACCAGTAAACATATAATAACTAGTTAGTTTGCCTTTTTATTAACTTTAAATTCTGAATATATCAAATAGTTGTGAAATCTGATTTATACTTTCATGGTGAGGGCATTTTTTTTCTCTGGTATAAAAAGAAAATTTTCTCTTAAAGTTGCAGTAATAATACTACTGACATTCAAATTATCTTCACACAGATTCTCTCTTTTGAATTGCAGAGCAACTCTTTGAGATGAGCAGGCAGGACATAGTTCTTGTGACAGTTTAGTGTCCCTAGTGGTTCATTTCTTACATACAGGAAGTGTTTCTCAGCCAATCAAATGCACTTCCAGCCTTGGAAAATTTCTCCAACCTTTGTTGGTAACATTGTGTGTTTTCTTCAATCCTTTTTCTCAATATTCTGCAGCCTATATGCCCTGTTTTTTGACCGAGCCCTGGCATCCAATACTCTGAACTTGCCAGAGAGTTACACATCCTCACTTATTTGGGGAAAGAGCCTGTTAAACTGCTTTGACAGTCAGAGAAACTGAGACCAACAAAGTTAAATGACTAACCTAGAGCCTGCCTATAACTCCCAACCAATTAAGATGTAGGAACTTTGTCATTATGAAGGCCCATCACGGAGTCTCCCACACCAGAGCTGACATCTGAAACAAACATATTTACCATATGTCTTTGGTGTAGTTCTTACACATCAAATAAGGAGGCATTCTTTGTGGTATAGTGATTTCAGGGGACATTATATTTCTCTATAATAGCTTCTCCAGTGGTAGTTGGATAGCTGCAATTCCACCATTGGATAAACACCTCATTTATGTCTTTCACTTGTCCCTGGGGGATCATAAATGTCATTGAGAGGGATAAATATTAACCTCCTTTTAACCATTACCTAGTTGGCCTAAACAAAGTTTTCAGTCCCTTTGTGAACAGGATTGAGGAAAGAGAATATGAGGATAGATCATGGGGGGATGGGGACTCAATGACCATCATAACGATGGCTACTTATTATGTTACAGGCATTGTTACACAACTCTACGTACCTCTTATTATCTACTCTTCAAAACAAAGCAGTTTATAATGCATAATGTCATCAGAACAGGAAGTCAGCTTATATAGAAGGAATAATTTTTCCAAGGCCACCATGGTTGAAACAGATTTTTTGTTGTTGTTTGATATGCACAAGATCATGCCTTTCTACTATACTCTTCTGTCTCAGGCAAGATACTTTCAAGGAATCATACAAAATAGACTTTTAATGCAGAAGTAACCATAGAGCTTCCTGTTATTCCAATGGAAAAGACAGATCTGTCCTACTTCTCTGTGTAGGCCCATCACCATTCTATAACACTGCCCTAGGATCTAAACTTTTACTTATGTACACTTCTTTTCAATTATGCTATGTTGGCCTCAGACCTGCGGAATTTGAGAGCCTACTCTGCAATTTTTAGAAAGAAAGACCAATAAGGACTGTATTTTTCCACCTGGTTGAAGTCACAGAAACATTGAATACTGTCACTGAAGCACAGAGCAATTACTCCTGGAAACTGTTCAGCCCACACCTGCCTCAGGGGCAGGCCTCAATCAAGGGGGAAGTCAGAAATGAGTCTTTGACCTTCCCGGGATTGCTAGTTTATCCTCCCACTTTTCTATGGAGGCCCAGTATGTAACTCATTGCACTCTGTGGTGCATTTCTGCCTCTTTTCTACATGTGCAAAGAAAGGTGAGGTTTTCTGGGAAAGAAACATTAGGCATTTTTCAGCATGTTGGGGAGGAATTTGGTGTTGGATCGGGGTGAAAGGCATCCCAAAGAAAGCATTGTGATGGTAGAAAGAGGCTTGAACTGGGAATTAGGGGCATCTGGATTCTGGGCTAAGCTCTGACACTGAGCTGCCCTCTGGCCTTGGATAGCCACACTGGGTGACCACACTCCACCCAGCAATTCAGTGTACCCATGGTTCCAACTACCAGTGCTCAGTCCTGCCCTGTAGAAAGCAAGGACTGCCATTGTTGGAGTGCCCACAAAAGTCTCTTCTCCTGGTCCTTCAAAATAAGTGGACAAATATGACACATAGAGATCATCTCTAGGACTGTCAACAGAGACTAATTTTCATGGTTTGTGAAATGGGGAGTGACTGCTAAGGGGTACAAGGTTTTTATATGTGGTGGATAAAAAAAGTTCTAAGAAGATTATAGCGATGATTGCACAACCCTGTGAATGTACTAAAAACCATTGAATTGGGGTGAATTGTATGGTATAGGAATTATATCTCAATAGAGCTGTTATTATTATTTTTTAGAAAGGCCTTACAGATCAGTGTCTAATTTTGTCAGTGTGTCAGCTCATTCTCTTGCCAATTTTGACCTTGAGAAATATGTGCCCTTTGGAACAAGGCTTGCTTCTCCCAAAATAAAGGCAATATATTCTTTCCACCAAATATTTAGAGCAAGAGTACACAGTGGGCTTACTGTTTGTGCAGCTGATAGGTGAGAAAATTACAATTTCCTCTTTGGTATGACATTAGTCACACTTTTCTGGAGGCAAATTAGAGATGATTTGAGGGGAACTAAAAAGGATCTTCCATCTCAAATAACTACCTCTACCCAAAAAAGTCAATTATTCAATCTTAGGAGATGAGCTTTGCAGTTTCTGATTTGTTTTTAAAATCATATCTTACATTGAATGAATACTTTAAATCTTCAACTTAGGGTTAATTGGTTAATCCAATCTGTTCCCTGTATGATGATGGGTGTGGTGTTTCCAACAGTGTTGAAATTCTGAAAGATGTTGAAAAGTGAGGTGTGGACTTAAAGTGGGAGAGAACAGAGAGAAGGGATGAAGGCTCCAAAACCAGTCTTCACTACATTTTTAGCCCATGATTTAAAGCTGCTGTGGATGGTGAAGGGAGGAGCAATTAAAATTCAGAAGTCAGGATGTTTTTGTTTCATGCACAAACTAGGTGCAAGTTGAAATTGGGAAAATAACGCTATTCAGAAGAAAAGGGGTGATTTAATTGGAAGTCTTTAAAAATGATTCACTCTACAGGCGTGTGCCCTTAGAAAATGTGTTTGAATAGGAGAGGAAAGGAGGAAAGGGTTTAAAAAAGGAGACAGTGGCAACAGAATCAAGACCAAACCCTTTAAATTAAAGACCAGAAATGTTCCTTTTATCTAGGTTTCCACTAACCTCAAGCTACATGGTTCTTCCTCCTTACTTAGCAACTAGGGTGACTCAGCACAGGATGAGATGCAGAGAATAGCTGTGTGGGAGATTATTGTTTTCATGCCCAGCTATCCTGTCCCTCCCAACACAAAATATTCTTTTGGGAAGTGGCCCCTTTCACAAACTCTGCTCATAAGTTTCCCATGGAAGCAGGCGTGTTTTCACATGCCCTCCCCGCTGCCCAGAACTGTTGTCTAAGAGTGAACATGTGACTAATCTATATAAAGAAGTCTCTTCCTTAGGATTTCTGGTGCCCAGTGCTTGTTCTCTGAGTAAATGATTGAGCAAAGTTCAATATAGAACACAATATTATTTTAACATCTAAGTACCCAAAGGGAACTCTGAACAGAATATTTTCAGTTGGCATTTCTAATAAAGTTTGATGTTGTTATTTGCTCTACGGATAGTACTACATACTTCATGCAATTGACCCCAACCCCATCCAAAAAAAACCACCTCTCAGGCTATTGAGAAATTGATATCACATGAATTGATTTATAATAACCCAAACCACACACAATAAACCGGTAATTGAATCGAACACATCATAAATATCCACCTTGACTTTACCTCCTGGCTGAGCAGATGATGCTACCTTCAAGTTTTAAATTTCATGATAAAATATTTAAGCTGGTGTAATATAATAATAGAGCAGCATTAGCATCATGGATAAGTTCACTTCTCTGCTGCTCTTCTCCTTTAAGTGGGAGAATGTATTGCTATTACTAATGATATTTCAAGGTCGAAATCATAGCAATTGTTAGGCAAATATTTTTGACATAGAAGAAGCTACCTGAAGTAGAGAAAAGCCTGGAACCTTCTTCTGTCTCCAACTCTGTCCCTTTCTAGCCATGTGAACTGGACTACCACCTTTCCCCCTCTGAGCCTTGGTTTACCCCATTATAAAATTATGGTATAAGATTAGATAAAGTTTTAGTCGTGAATCTAAACATGACATGTGTCACGTAAACTAGGACATTTAACCAGACAGACTCTAAATATTGTTACTGCTCTATGAATAATTTTATAAAACAATTCACAATTTACATTCAGAGGAACTAGTGTGTAAATGTTAGATTTCCCACTTACTAGTTGTGTGACTTCTTGACTAAGTTACTTAGATGATCCAGAACTCAGTTTCCCTGAAATTGAAAGTGGTGGTAAGTCAAAACAATAATATCTATCTTACAGAGTTCTTGTAGAGTGCAAATGAAGTATTGCATGGCCAGATACTTAAATTTTTATATGTTTTTCATGGTACTAAAAAATGGAAGAAATGGTAACAGTAACTAGTAGTATTAGTATTCAAGCTGTGATAACAGCTAATGTTTATTGAGCACTAACTATATACCATACACTGATTTGAACATTATATACGCACTGTCCCATTTCATCCCCATAACAAGTCTTTCGGAAACGTACCTTAATTTCCTGACTTTATAGTTAGAGAAAAAGGCTTACAAAATTCAAGTTACTCGCTCCATGACACAGTTAATAAATGGTGGTACTCAGATGCAAACCCAGGGCAGTCCGAGTCTGGAATGTGCTTCAGTGTTATACTGATTTATTCCTCCAGAATAAACAGATTCAGATTTATATGAGGAGATTTCTACTTCCAGCAATATTCTTGTTTGAAATGAAGAGTTCCACTAAGAATACCGGAAAATACCATCAAAAAATCTGTTTAAAGATGTTGGAGAAGTACTAAGGCAGGGAGAAATCAAGGGATGAGCCACTAGAGACAAAAGGAACTCAAAGAACTCAAAGAAGTGAAAGTGACATTCAGCACCTTTTTTTTTTTTTTTTGAGGCATTGACCAATTAAACTGCACCTGAAAGGCTGAAAAGCTGAGTAGTACCTTTGAGAGTTTCATGGGGCTGGGGGACACAAAATGTAGTTCAAAGCCCACCAAACAGATGGTCCTTGGTAAATACTCCAGGTTGTTTTTTTTTTAATGGAAATGCATTTCTTTTATTTCTTTATTTATTTTATTTTACTTTTGGCTGTGTTGGGTCTTCGTTTCTGTGCGAGGGCTTTCTCCATTTGTGGCAAGTGGGGGCCACTCTTCATCGCGGTGCGTGGGCCTCTCACTATCGCGGCCTCTCTTGTTGCGAAGCACAGGCTCCAGACGCGCAGGCTCAGTAGTTGTGGCTCATGGGCCTAGTTGCTCCGCGGCATGTGGGATCTTCCCAGACGAGGGCTCGAACTCGTGTCCCCTGCATTAGCAGGCAGATTCTCAACCACTGCGCCACCAGGGAAGCCCTACTCCAGGTTTTAAATTGTGGGGGTTTTTTTTGGCCGTGCTGTGAGTATGCGGGGTCTTAGTTCCCCAACCAGGGATCGAACCTGCGCCCGCTGCATTGGAAGTGTGGAGTCTTAACCACTAGACTGCCAGGAAAGTGCCTTAATTGTGAACTCATTCTAATAGTAAGGGTGAACTGGAAATAAATTAATCCTCATAAAATACTGGTCTCCCTCTAAATTAACCCAATCCATAACTGTATTAAAATAACTTGTGCCAATTCAAACTGCTGCTAGAAGCAAAAGCAAATCTCTGGGGGCAGATAACATCATCCAGAGCCTCAAAGATCCTCTGGGATTGTTCATATAATGAAAATAAAAAAATAAATTAAAAAAAAAATCACTGGTTGTAAAAAAGACAACAACTTGGGTGACTCAGCACAGAATTGACCAAAGATGATGAAAACATAACAGGACCACAAGAAACTCAGATATTAAGAGTTATGAATTTAAAGTAACCGTAACGACTGTGTTCAAGATAGTGAATGACAAGATGGAGAATTTCCATAGAAAACTGATGTCTTCAAAAAAGAATATCGATCTACAAAAAAGAATAGCTAAAAACTACAATATCTCAAATTAATAACACAACAGATAACAGTATATTTGCAGAGTAGAGAAGTGGAAGAAAGGTCAGAAGAAAATATGTAGTCTGAATCACAGACAACAGGATGAAAATGCAGAAAAAAACCAGAAGTGACATGAGGACACAGTGGAAGGATTAAACATAAGCATAATTCGAGGCCCAGAGGGAGAGGAAAGAATGGAGCAGAAGCAATACTTTAAGAGAAAGTGACTTAGAATTTTCCAAAATAAGAATTATTTATATGTGTGTGTATATGTGTGTGTGTGTGTGTGTACATAAATATATTTATATGTCTATACATGTATTTTTTCTATTTTGACACTGAATTATTAATACAAGTTTATAGGCTGGGGTTATTGTTCTTCTCTCTTTAGCTGGAAGAGACCTTTAAGGCAATGAAAATTTCAAGCCACTGAAATGATAGCTGCAGAAAGGTGGATATTTAGGGGCTTTGTAGTTTAAGAACAGAGGGGTCCTTTGATCATGTGAAATTTGTTTGAGTGAATGAGAAACGTTGGGGAAAAAAATGAGTACCAGAGACGTGATGAAATTTGGCTTCAGAATCCGTGCTCCACTTCCGGGGAAGATGGCGGAAGAGTAAGACGCGGAGATCACCTTCCTCCCCACAGATACGCCAGAAATACATCTACACGCGCAACAACTCCTACAGAACACCTACTGAACGCTGGCAGAAGGCCTCAGACCTCCCAAAAGGCAAGAAACTCCCCCAAGTACCTGGGTAGGGCAAAAGAAAAAAAGAATAAACAGAGACAAAAGGATAGGGATGGAACCTGCACCAGTGGGAGGGAGCCGTGGAGAAAAGTTTCCACACACTAGGAGCCCCTTCGCGGGCGGAGACTGCGGGTGGTGGAGGGGGAAAGCTTCGGGGTCGCGGAGGAGAGCGCAGCCACAGGTGTGTGGAGGGGAAAGTGGAGAGATTCCCGCACAGAGGATCGGTGCCGACCGCCGGCACTCAACCAGCCCGAGAGGCTTGTCTGCTCGCCCGCCGGGGCGGGGTGGGGGGGGTGGGAGCTGAGCCTCGGGCTTAGCTCAGAGCGCAGGTGAGGACTGGGGTTGGCGGCCTGAACAGAGCCTGCAGGGGTTTAGTGCGCCACGGCTAGACGGGAGGGAGTCAGATAAAAAGTCTGGACCTGCTGAAGAGGCAAGAGACTTTTTCTTCCCTCTTTGTTTCCGGGTGCGCGAGGAGAGGGGATTAAGAGCGCTGCTTAAAGGAGCTCCAGAGACGGGCGCGAGCCGCCGGTAAAAGTACGGACCCCAGAGACGGGCGTGGGACGCTGGGGCTGCTGCTGCCGCCGCCAAGAGGCTTGTGTGCAAGCGCAGATCACTGTCCACGCCCCGCTTCCGGGGAACCTGTGCAGCCCGCCACTGCCGGGGTCCCGGGAGCCAGGGAGGGCTTCCCTGGGAGAGCGCACGGCGCGCCTCGGGCCGGTGCAACGTCACGCCGGCCTCTGGAACCACAGGCTCGCCCCGCACTCTGTACCCCTCCCTCCCCCCAGCCTGAGTGAGCCAGAGTCCCCGAAGCGGCTGCTCCTTTAACCCCGTCCTGTCTGAGCGAAGAACAGACGCCCTCCAGCGACCTACAGGCAAAGGCGGGGCCAAATCCAAAGCTGAGACCCGGGAGCTGTGAGAACAAAGAAGAGAAAGGGAAATCTCTCCTAGAAGCCTCAGAAGAAGTGGATTAAAGCTCCACAATCAACTTGATGTACCCTGGATCTGTGGAATACCTGAATAGACAACGAATCATCCCAAATTGAGGAGCCGTGTGGATGAAAGGTTCTTGGTGCTACAGCCAGGTGTCAGTGCTGTGCCTCTGAGGTGGGAGAGCCAACTTCAGGACACTGGTCCACAGGAGACCCCCAAGCTCCACATAATATCAAATGGCAAAAATCTCCCAGAGATCTCCATCTCAACACCAGCACCCAGCTTCACTCAACGACCAGCAAACTACAGTGCTGGACACCCTATGCCAAACAACTAGCAAGACAGGAACACAACACCACCCATTAGCAGAGAGGCTGCCTAAAATCATAATAAGTCCACAGACACCCCACAACACACCATCAGACGTGGACCTGCCCACCAGAAAGACAAGATCCAGCCTCATCCACCAGAACACAGGCACTAGTCCCCTCCACCAGGAAGCCAACCCAACCCACTGAACCAACCTTAGCCACTGGGACAGACACCAAAAACAACAGGAACTATGAACCTGCAGCCTGCAAAATGGGGACCCCAGACACAATAAGATAAGCAAAATGAGAAGACAGAAAAACACAGCAGGTGAAGGAGCAAGATAAAAACCCACCAGACCTAACAAATGAAGAGGAAATAGGCAGTCTACCTGAAAAAGAATTCAGAATAATAATAGTACAGATGATCCAAAATCTTGGAAATAGAATAGACAAAATGCAAGAAACATTGAACAAGGACCTAGAAGAACTAAAGATGAAACAAACAACGATGAACAACAAAATAAATGAAATTAAAAATACTCTAGATGGGATCAATAGCAGAATAACTGAGGCAGAAGAACGGATAAGTGAGGTGGAAGATAAAATAGTGGAAATAACTACTGCAGAGCAGAATAAAGAAAAAAGAATGAAAAGAACTGAGGACAGTTGCAGAAACCTCTGGGACAACATTAAACGCAACAACATGCGAATTATAGGGGTTCCAGAAGAATAAGAGAAAAAGAAAGGGACTGAGAAAATATTTGAAGAGATTATAGTTGAAAACTTCCCTAATATGGGAAAGGAAATAGTTAATCAACTCCAGGAGGCACAGAGAGTCCCATACAGAATAAATCCAAGGAGAAATACGCCAAGACACATATTAATCAAACTGTCAAAAATTAAATACAAAGAAAACATATTAAAAGCAGCAAGGGAAAAACAACAAATAACACACAAGGGAATCCCCATCAGGTTAACAGCTGATCTTTCAGCAGAAACTCTGCAAGCCAGAAGGGAGTGTCAGGACATATTTAAAGTGATGAAGGAGAAAAACCTGGAACCAAGATTACTCTACCCAGCAAGGATCTCATTCAGATTTGATGGAGAAATTAAAATCTATACAGACAAGCAAAAGCTGAGAGAGTTCAGCACCACCAAACCAGCTTTACAACAAATGCTAAAGGAACTTCTCTAGGCAAGAAACACAACAGAAGGAAAAGACCTACAATAACGAACCCAAAACAATTAAGAAAATGGGAATAGGATCATACATATCGATAATTACCTTAAATGTAAATGGACTAAATGCTCCCACCAAAAGACACAGATTGGCTGAACAGATACAAAAACAAGACCCACATATATGCTGTCTACAAGAGACCCACTTCAGATCTAGAGACACGTACAGACTGAAAGTAAGGGGATGGAAAAAGATATTCCATGCAAATGGAAATCAAAAGAAAGCTGGAGTAGCAATTCTCATATCAGACAAAATAGACTTTAAAATAAAGACTGTTAGAAGAGACAAAGAAGGACACTACATAATGATCAAGGGATTGATCCAAGAAGAAGATATAACAATTGTAAATATTTATGCACCCAACATAGGAGCACCTCAATACATTAGGCAAATACTAACAGCCATAAAAGGGGAAATTGACAGTAACCCATTCATAGTAGGGGACTTTAACACCCCATTTTCAACAATTGACAGATTATCCAAAATGAAAATAAATAAGGAAACACAAGCTTTAAATGATACATTAAACAAGATGGACTTAATTGATATTTATAGGACATTCCATCCAAAAACAACAGAATACACTTTCTTCTCAAGTGCTCATGGAACACTCTCCAGGATCATATCTTGGGTCACAAATCAAGCCTTGGTAAATTTAAGAAAATTGAAATTGTATCAAGTATCTTTTCTGACCACAATGCTATGAGACTAGATATCAATTACAGGAAAAAATCTGTAAAAAATACAAACACATGGAGGCTAAACAATACACTGCTTAATAACGAAGTGATCACTGAAGAAATCAATGAGGAAATAAAAAAATACCTAGAAACAAATGACAATGGAGACACGACGACCCAAAACCTATGGGATGCAGCAAAAGCAGTTCTAATAGGGAAGTTTGTAGCAATACATTCCCAGCTTAAGAAACAGGAAACATCTCGAATAAACAACCTGACCTCGCACCTAAAGCAATTAGAGAAAGAAGAACAAAAAACCCCCAAAGTTAGCAGAAGGAAAGAAATCATAAAAATCAGATCAGAGGGCTTCCCTGGTGGCGCAGTGGTCGAGAGTCCGCCTGCCGATGCAGGGGACATGGGGTCGTGCCCTGGTCCAGGAAGATCCCACATGCCACGGAGCAGCTAAGCCCGTGAGCCATGGCCACTGAGCCTGCATGTCCGGAGCCTGTGCTCCACAACAGGAGAGGCCACACCAGTGAGAGGCCCGCGTACCGCAAAAAGAAAAAAAAAAGAAAAAAAAATCAGATCAGAAATAAATGAAAAAGAAATGAAGGAAACGATAGCAAAGATCAATAAAACTAAAAGCTGGTTCTTTGAGAAGATAAACAAAATTGATAAACCGTTAGCCAGACTCATCAAGAAAAAAAGGGAGAAGACTCAAATCAATAGAATTAGAAATGAAAAAGGAGAAGTAACAACTGACACTGCAGAAATACAAAGGATCATGAGAGATTACTATAAGCAACTCTATGCCAATAAAATGGACAACCTGGAAGAAATGGACCAATTCTTAGAAATGGACAACCTGCCAAGACTGAAACAGGAAGAAATAGAAAATATAAACAGACCAATCACAAGCACTGGAATTGAAACTGTGATTAAAAATCTTCCAAGAAACAAAAGCCCAGAACCAGATGGCTTCACAGGCAAATTCTATCAAACATTTAGAGAAGAGGTAACACCTATCCTTCTCAAACTCTTCCAAAATATAGCAGAGGGAGGAACACTCCCAAACTCATTCTACGAGGCCACCATCACCTTGATACCAAAACCAGTCAAGGATGTCACAAAGAAAGAAAATTACAGGCCAATATCACTGATGAACTTAGATGCGAAAATCCTCACCAAAAGACTAGCAAACAGAATCAAGCAGCACATTAAAAGGATCGTACACCATGATCAAGTGGGGTTTATTCCAGGAAATCAAGGATTTTTCAATATACGCAAATCAATCAACGTGATACACCATACTAACAAATTGAAGGAGAAAAACCATATGATCATCTCAATGGATGCATAGAAAGCTTTCGACAAAATTCAACACCCATTTATGATAAAAACCCTGCAGAAAGTAGGCATAGAGGGAGCTTTCCTCAACATAATAAAGGCCATATATGACAAACCCACAGCCAACATCGTCCTCAGTGGTGAAAAACTGAAACCATTTCCACTAAGATCAGGAACAAGACAAGGTTGCCCACTCTCACCACTCTTATTCAACATAGTTTTGGAAGTTTTAGCCACAGCACTCAGAGAAGAAAAGGAAATAAAAGGAATCCAAATCAGAAAAGAAGTAAAGCTGTCACTGTTTGCAGATGACATGATACTATACATAGAGAATCCTAAAGATGCTACCAGAAAACTACTAGAGCTAATCAATGAATTTGGTAAAGTAGCAGGATACAAAATTAATGCACAGAAATCTCTGGCATTCCTATACACTAATGATGAAAAATCTGAAAGTGAAATCAAGAAAACACTCCCATTTTTCATTGCAACAAAAAGAATAAAATATCTAGGAATAAACCTACCTAAGGAGACAAAAGACCTGTATGCAGAAAATTATAAGACACTGATGAAATTAAAGATGATACAAATAGATGGAGATATATACCATGTTCTTGGATTGGAAGAATCAACATTGTGAAAATGACTCTACTACCCAAAGCAATCTACAGATTCAATGCAATCCCTATCAAACTACCACTGGCATTTTTCACAGAAGTAGAAGAAAAAATTTCACAATTTGTATGGAAACACAAAAGACCCCGAATAGCCAAAGCAATCTTGAGAACGAAAAATAGAGCTGGAGGAATCAGGCTCCCTGACTTCAGACTATAGTACAAAGCTACAGTACACAAGACACTATGGTACTGGCACAAAAACAGAAATAGATCAATGGAACAGGATAGAAAGCCCAGAGATAAACCCATGCACATATGGTCACTTTATCTTTGATAAAGGAGGGAGGAATGTACAGTGGAGAAAGGACAGCCTCTTCAATAAGTGGTGCTGGGAAAACTGGACAGGGACATGTAAAAGTATGAGATTAGATCACTCCCTAACATCATACACAAAAATAAGCTCAAAATGGATTAAAGACCTAAATGTAAGGCCAGACACTATCAAACTCTTAGAGGAAAATGTAGGCAGAACACTCTATGACATAAGTCACAGCAAGATCCTTTCAGACCCACCTCTTAGAGAAATGGAAATAAAAACAAAAATAAACAAATGGGACCTCATGAAATTTCATAGGTTTTGCACAGCAAAAGAAACCATAAACAATACCAAAAGACAACCCTCAGAATGGGAGAAAATATTTGCAAATGAAGCAACTGACAAAGGATTAATCTCCAAAATTTATAAGCAGCTCATGCAGCTCAATAACAAAGAAACAGACAACCCAATCCAAAAATGGGCAGAAGACCTAAATAGACATTTCTCCAAAGAAGATATACAGACTGCCAACAAACACATGAAAGAATGCTCAACATCATTAATCATTAGAGAAATGCAAATCAAAACTACAATGAGGTATCATCTCACACCAGTCAGAATGGCCATCATCAAAAAATCTAGAAACAGTAAATGCTGGAGAGGGTGTGGAGAAAAGGGAACACTCTTGCACTGCTGGTGGGAATGTGAATTGGTACAGCCACTATGGAGAACAGTATGGAGGTTCCTTAAAAAACTACAAATAGAACTACCATATGACCCAGCAATCCCACTACTGGGCATATACCCTGAGAAAATCATAATTCAAAAAGAGTCATGTACCAAAATGTTCATTCCAGCTCTATTTACAATAGCCCAGAGATGGAAACAACCTAAGTGTCCATCGTCTGATGAATGGATAAAGAAGATGTGGCACATATATACAATGGAATATTACTCAGCCATAAAAAGAAACAAAATTGACCTATTTTAATGAGGTGGATGGACCTAGAGTCTGTCATACAGAGTGAAGTAAGTCAGAAAGAGAAAGAGAAATACCGTACGGTAACACCTATATATGGAATTTAAGAAAAAAAAAATGTCATGAACAACCTAGGGGTAAGACAGGAATAAAGACACAGACTTACTAGAGAATGGACTTGAGGGTATTGAAGGGGGAAAGGGTAAGCTGTGACAAAATGAGAGAGTGGCATGGACATATATACAGTACCAAACGTAAGGTAGATAGCTAGTGCGAAGCAGCTGCATAGCACAGGGAGATCAGCTCGGTGCTTTGTGACTGCCTGGGGGGTGGGATAGGGAGGGTGGGAGGGAGGGAGACGCCAGAGGGAAGGGATATGGGAACAGATGTATATGTATAACTGATTCACTTTGTTATAAAGCAGAAACTAACACACCATTGTGAAGCAATTATACTCCAATAAAGTTGTTAAAAAAAAAAAGAATCCTTGCTCCCTTACATATGTGGGACAGCAGATCATGGTTTTGGGATCAGAAGAATGTGAGGCAAAATCATTGTTTTTATTTTGAGAGAGGAGTAAGGAAGTGCTTACTCCCTCCCCACTCCCCCATTGATTGCGTCATTCAGCTTCTTTAGGCCTCAGCTCCCTCATCTGAAAATAAGAATGACAATGCATTCTTCACAGAGTTTTTATGATCACTGACAATGTATACAAAGAACTGGCTGAGAGTCTGACACATACAGTGTGCTCTGTTAATGTTAGTGCCTCCCCATCCGTTTTTTTCTTGCCTTTATTAATTATGAAATTCATTTCTGACTTCCATGCAGGGTTTCTTGTGAACTGGTCGAGGTAGCAATGGTTTTCTGCCCAGCAGAACCAGAAAACAAGGAATAACAAGGGTTCAGGTACAGTTTTATTATCAGCAATATCAATACTTCTGAGAAAATTTGGTTACTCAGATGTTGGGACAAAAGAGACAAGGCAAGTATTTAGATAATTTAACAGGTACTTTTTGAAAAGTTAGTGTCCCATTTAGCAGGGAAGGAATCAGGTAATAGAGAAATCACCCAGTCTCCAAGAACTCTAACCAGTAGTCACAGGACTATTTGGGGAAAACCTTTATGATTACTTCTGGTAGAATGTTTTTATTCCATTAGTATATAATGGTTTCCTTTTCTATTTCATCACTTGAGATCGTTCCCTTTCCCTAATAGCAGGTAATTTGATGTTTCTTGTATTCCAGTTTCTCTCTGGTGGCATAATCTCAAAATTCTTATTAAACATATTGGTCCCATTGGAGTTCATGTTTTCTATATTATCAACCTATCCATAACATGATGTGAAATAACGTGCACTAAGCAGTTTTTACCCAAGGATAGGAAAAGCAAAATGGTCGGGAGTGGGGGGCGGTAGATATGACTAATGTCTGTCCTGGGGTAAATCAAGTTCTTCCAGCTGCCCATATCATACTTCCAAAGGTCCCAAATCATTGTAATATATGTTGTCTTTCTACCATATTTATTACATAATAATATTGTTTTGGGAACTGGATGAGGTATTGCAGGTGAAGTCATAATATAGAAAAGTTAATAACTATTAGTTGTTTTAATGGTGAAGCTCATGATAATGATGGCTGACAGTGTTTTCTAGCAGAAGTTGCAGACAAGCATTAAGATAAATAAAAGAAAGTTATTCCTTTCCTGTATAAAATATATGAAGCATGCTGGATAAAGAGGTTCTACAGGTTGAAACTGCAGGTTTTGGGAAGATGAAATTAATTGAGACTAACTACTAAATCTGCCACAGGTAATTTAGGGGAGGAGATAACTTTGTCTTGTGATCATGGATTTAAGTCCTCTAGAATGCCTTCGTAGTTGACTGTCCCTACTCTTTGGGATAAAAACTCACTCTCTAACAAAATCTAAACAATCCAGTCAACTTATACCATGAGGATAATTGACAAAGAGAGTCATTATCTGTTTTTTTTTAAAATTGAAGTATAGATTTACAATATTTTGCTGTGTTCTTGAATGAGAGGTTTTCTCTCTACCTCTAGTAAATTTTGGCTTAAAAGGAAGAGCCAAGATGATAAAGTTAGGTCCATATTTCCTTAGATTTCCACCCACATTACTTTGTGTTCCAGAGACATGTTTCTACAGACAAGTTCCATAATATTTAGGAAGCAACAGGGCATCCCTGTTAGAAAGTTAGGAAGAGTAGAAAAATGTGGATTGACTAAGGTGATCATGGTAAGATTGGTGATGAAAGGGAAATGTGCTATTCAGTCTGCCCTGGCTCCTAGGAATGCTGTCAGCAAACAGACTTCAGTTGGTAGCACCTTCCAGGGCTGCATCAGCTGTAGAGAGTCAACCTCATCCAACTGCACATCCTTCCTAGGTGGCCCACATCCAATGACTGATCAAGGTTGGGATATAAAAGCCTAGTCATTTTGGGATAACCTGGGCCACTTTAATTCTAGAGTTGTCTGTGGGTTTGCTAAGGATATCACTGGGTCTGTTCCACAGCTCTCTGCTGAATCCTGATTCCTTCCCTTCCCTTCTACAGGTGTTAATTCCAAGGATACCCAACCCCAATAAATATTGCTGCACCTTTAACGGTTTCAGAGTCTGCTCCCCAGAAAACCTAACTTGTGACAGATTTCTACTCTATGGGGTAAGTAGAAAATACCCTGAATTTAAAGTCTGAAAATTCTAGTGCTGTCTGTGCCACTTATTTATGTGACCTTGTGTCAGGCATATTACATCTCTCAATGGTAGGTTTTTGTCTGTGTGTTCATGTGTGTGTGTAAAATACAGATAGAAATACCTTCCTCACAGTGTCATTCAAGAAATAAAAGAAAGAATGGTGGTAAAAGTGCTATAAATATGGTAGGACAATTTGTAAACCCCAAAGCATAATGATGATGATAATTACTGAATCCTCATTGTGTATTTCTTTAACCTTTGAGCAAGACCTTTGCAGATTACTGTTCCTGTATTAATACATAAACACGAATGCTAACACATTACTTACTCTCTTGAATACCCTGGAAAAACCTTTCAAAGAAGTTCTTAAATAGTCATGAGCTTGGAAAACATAAGAATATATGTTTTCCTCCAAATGAAATAGGTAAAAATATAATGGTAAAAAAATGATGGCTAGAACTTTATTGTAATTACCTGTATTTGTATTCATGTAGCACAACTTTATACTCTTTCATCTCACAGTTGAGATTTCTATGTAAGAGAGATGAATACAGAGAGCTTCTGTTTGATATTTAGTTTGAATTGTATTTTTCTCTTCCAGAGAAAAGTTTCAGTATTTCATATATTGAAGATGCCATAAAGAACAAAACAAGACAGAATTTAAATAATTAGGTAGACATGCACCTTATAGTCCTATAAGGGAATCAGGAATCAAAAAAATTCAATTCCAGTGCAGAAAATTAGACATTTACATCTTGTTTCAGGGAACCTATAGTTATGCCTATAGATTGTAAATAAAAAGAAGTCTATCAATTAACCAGACTTCCAAGCCTCAAATATTCCTTTATACTATTCATTCATTCACCCACAATAATTTAATGTAGTACAATGTACAAAGCACATGGCTCCTTGAAAGCAGCATTTACTTCTTTTTTGTTCACTGTTACATTCCCAAGAGTCTGGCACAGTGGTTGGCACAGGGTCCATGCTTGAAAGTATTTGTTGAATTCATGTATGAATAAATTAATGAAAACACTCTTCTGGGTTCCTTGGCTGAAAGCCAAAATGAATCAGATGTAGATCATAGGTCCTTGTCACCTCCTAACACCTCCACTTCATATCTCCTCTAATCAGACTGTAAGTATTGCTGGTTGTCAAGGTTTTCACTATCCTTCACATAGGCAAGTTCATCAAACTCAGTATTTTTCTTTTTTTTTACTTAATTGGAAGTACTTATTCAGAAAAGTGCACAGATCATAAGTAGACAGCATCATGAATTTGTACAAGATGAATACACTCATGAAACCAGTACCCAGGTCAGGATGTCAGATATTACCAGCAACACAGAAGCCTTCTTCAAGCCCAGTCTCAGTCATTATTCCCTATATTTCACAATTTTAGTTTTCATAAGATTTTAGTTTTAGCTGATTTTCAACTTATAAAAAATGGAAACATGCAGAATATATTCTTTCATACCTGGCTTCTTTTGGTTCACATTGTATTTGAGATTGACCTCTGTTGGATATAGTTACTTCATCTTCATTTCTGGATACTACCCATTGTATGAATATACCATGATTTATTTATCCATTCTTCTGTTGATAGACATGTGGCTCTTGGGCTGTTTTCAGTTTTGGCTACTAGGGTTAATGCTGCTGTGAGTAATCTTATGTACCCTTTGATACACATACTAAGCATTGTATTGAGCATGTATTTAGGAGGGTAATAGGGTTTGCACTTTTCAGTTTAAGTATACGTATTACCAAAGAGTTCTCCAAAGTGGTTGTATTGGATAAGCAGTGTATTAGTGTTCCAACTCCTCCACATCCCTGCCAAAACTGGCTATTTTTGTTGTTTTCATCCTAGTGTATGTGTAATGGTATCTCATTATGATTTTTTTATTCTTTCTGTGGTACACGGGACTCTCACTGTTGTGGGCTCTCCTGTTGCGGAGCACAGGCTCTGGACACGCAGGCTTAGCGGCCATGGCTCAAGGGCCCAGCTGCTCTGTGGCATGTGGGATCTTCCCAGACCGGGGCACGAACCCATGTCCCCTGCATCGGCAGGCAGACTCTCAACCACTGTGCCACCAGGGAAGCCCCTCATTATGATTTTAATTTGCATTTCCTTAATAATTAAATTGAGCTGTTTTTCATATGTTTTGGGGTCATTTGGAGATCCTCTTTGGTAAAGTGGCTGCTTGGCCATTTTTCTAGAAAAATTGGAGTTTTAATATATTCTGGTTGTGAGTTCTTGGTAGATAAATGTATTGCAAACATATTTTCCCACTCTATTGCTTGTCTTTTCACTCTTTCTATGCTGTTTTTTTTTTTTTTTCTGATGAAAGAAGTTCCTAAATTTGAAATAGTCCAGTATAAAAAAAAATCTCTTTTTCCGTCAAGGTCATAAAGATAATCTCCTGTGGTATCTTCTAAAAGCTTTTTGTTTTCATTTTTCTGTTTAGATTAACATTCTACCTAGAGTTTTTGCATACAATATGAAATAGGACTTAAAATCTCTCTATATTTTTCCGTATGGATATCCAATTTATCTAGCATAATTTTTTGAAGAGACAGTGGTTTTCCATCTTCACTGTAGTATTTGTCACCTTTGCGATCAATCATGTGACCAAATGTATAAGATTCTGTTTCTGGACTCTTTTTATTCCATTTTATTTATCCCATTTTATTTCATCAGTCTTTTTATTTTTATCTTGTACTAATATAGCACTGCCATTATTGTTGTTATTTTGTAATAAATGATGAGACTTGGTAAGTCTTCCAACTTTGTTCTTCTTTCTAAATAGTCTTGGCTTTCTTTTCCTTTGAATTTCTATAACATTTTAGAATCTGCCTATAAATTATCTCCCCTCCCTTCTCCTTCCTTCTCCTCTCCTCCTCCCCCACCCGCTTCTCTCTCTCTCACAGACACACACACATACACCAGAAAAGCAAAAACAAAAACTCTTCAGCAAAGTTTGTTGAAAATTTGAACATCCATAAATGCAACTTACCAGACTACCAGGAAAAGGGTACAAATACCACTATTTTAACTCCACATATACTTTGAACTCCACAATACAATATTCTTTTTTTTTTTTTTGGGTGCTGCATAATTTTGTATTTCTTTTTTTTTTAATCTTTATTGGAGTTTAATTACTTTACAGTGGTGTGTTAGTTTCTGCTTTATAACAAAGTGAATCAGCTATACATACACATATATCCCCATATCTCCTCCCTCTTGCGTCTCCCTCCGTCCCACCCTCCGTATCCCACCCCTCTAGGTGGTCACAAAGCATCGAGCTTATCTCCCAGTGCTATGTGGCTGCTTCCCACTAGCTCTGTATTTTACATTTGGTAGTGTATATATGCCCATGCCACTCTCTTCATCCCAGCTTACCCTTCCCACTTCTCTACAATATTCTTAATGTTTTTATTATTTTTATTTATTTTTGTATTATTAATAATTTTTGTTACTTTCTATTACCATTGCTTACTTTATTTTATGCTTACATGAGGCATCATATTCTTTCTCCCTGAGGAATCACATGTACCTATGTATCTGAATTCATATGTATGCATATATTCTTACCAGTCTTGGTCATTTCACAGTAGCTCATCAAATGTTTCCTTCCTGAGTTGTGCTCTGTCTTTGTGTCGTGACAAATCTCTTCTGATTTTCTTCATTCCACCCTGGTTGCACCTTCTCTGTCCCTTGTAGGCTCAGTTCCCTCTGCCTGACCCTTAAGTATTAATGTTTTACAGGCTTCTGGTCTGCCATCCTTCACTGACTTCACCTTGTCGTGCTAATGCCCAAGGCAAGTAGAGGACCAGAGAAACCCTGGTGGAAGAAGGTAGGTCATGAAACTTGTATCTTCATCAAAAGGAGAAATGTGTTAAACATAAGTTAATAATACAGCTTTTCATCTCTTGCTGGTGATTGAATGAAGGTACACACTTCTGTCTTTTAAATGCTAACTCCTAAACGTCTAGAACTTCCTCAGATTTCTCACGTGAGCATGTTCAAATGTCAAATGAATGGTCACATTTAAATGTCCTGCAAATACTAAACACTCAACATGTCCAAAATAAATGTATAACTCAGCCCTGTTCTATCCTACTGGCTACCATAACTCTGTGAATGATACCCTCGTTGACCCAACTGCTTAAGCCAGCAACCTAGGAGTACTCTAGATTTCCTTCCTGTCAATACTCAGCTCAGATGTTACAACCTACCAACTGCCTGTCCCAAGGATTTTAGCTACACTGTGTGTGTGTGTGTGTGTGTGTGTGTGTGTGAGAGAGAGAGAGAGAGAGAGAGAGGGAGAGGGGGAGAGAGAGAAATATTGTATATATTATATACCATGTTATATCTTTGGCATGTCTGTCCCCTCTATCGGACTATAAGTTGCTGAATGGCAGACACTGTGTCCTATTCATCTCTGAATACCTAGTGTCTAGCATGGCTCACTACTTTGTAAATATTTTTGAACCAATTTGCATATTTCAAGGTTAAGTGGGAAAAATGTCATGGAAATAGAGCAGATGGATTTCTGTAGTGGTCACTAGAAGGAAAGGATCCTTGGGACTGGGAATGTCAAAAAGAGCTTCATTGAGCAAATGGCAGTTAGATAGGATTGGATTCTAGACTGATACTTACTACTGGTGTTTCCTGAGACAATTTGTATAACATTGTAATCCTAAGTTTTCTCATATGTAAATTGGGGATCATGATTTTTTTTTTTACTATATCTGTGAGAATTAAATGAGATGGTCCACTAAGGGGAATGTCTAGCACACAATAACCACTCAGTAAATGTTAGTTGTTAATATTAATAAAAGAACTCAAGCACTGACAGTTGGGAGAGTACAGTGCACAGATGGAGGATAAGGAATCTGTGAGGTTTATAAAACAAGACACAAAGGAGAGTATCACAAATTTAGGTTAGAAAGTGAAGAGAGATTTAATTCAGCAGAAGACAGTGAATGTCCTCCTAAGTGGTCTTAATTCTGAAATATGTAATAGTCTGAATAATGACTTAATTAGTGGAAAAGGACAAAGGGGTCATATAGCTGGCATGCAAGCCTTCACTTCCTCAGTTCTGTGACCATGTCAGACAGCACTAACCAATGCCATATCTAGATGTGTCTTTCAATAGATTGGTCCAGGCAGGCATTTCCCATCAGTCAGGAACTGACTTACCATCTCTGAGTAGCAAGTGTCTCTGTGGCTCCATTTAATTTTGCATATGCTGACATAGCCAAAGTAAGGGGAGAAACTAGATGATCACTAATTAAATAATATGAGAATAATTGAAAGAATAATTGTTAGTTAAATATATTTCTAGTCTATACCCTGAAATTTCCAGGCTGTTTTTTATCCCTTGAATTAGTATGATCAGGGCTTTCAAAATCCATACACATGGTCACATTTTATCCTCAGAACAATCCATGAGGGTTTGGAACCAAACTCACAGAATCCACCTCACAAATAAGCAAACAGATGCTTTGTGATACCTTAAAATTCTCGAGGTGAATTAATGTTAGCACCAAGGTTGAAACCCTGGCCTTGGACACCTATTTCAGAACTGGGGAAGGCAGGGCTGATTGTTCTGAGTAGCTTTTGCCCTCTAGCTCAATATTCTAGTGCAGATCCAGTTTCTAATTAACAGTCATAAGTTTTATCAGAAGCACATTTTCCTTTCTTTTATTACAGTTCCCTTTTAGTTTCTTTAGTTCAGCGGGTGATCTTCGGAAGTGATCTATGAATAGATGCTTAATTAATTGCAGGTTTCCTCCTATCTCCTACGTGGGGGCTAGTATCCTAGGTGGAGTTGAGAAGGTATGTTCTGCACTCCTCACCTTGACCTCATCCATCAAATACTTGGGGAAACTCTGAATTGAGCAAAGGTCAACAGGTTTCTTTCTTGCAGGACTCAGAGCCTTTATATCTCCAAGAGAGTAAAATAGTATTCAGTGCCTTATCTTTTCTGTGCATTTGACCTCGGGTCACATTTTATTTCACTTTTCATTTTAAAGTGAAATTTATCTTTCTCTGCTTTTTTTTTTTAAACAAGTGAAAAGCTTCTCTCTAAAATTAGACTCTAAGCTTCTTGATACTGATGATACGATAGAATTATTTTCTAGATCCCATAATATGCAGTGTAGTATTGAGATTATGCTATTCCATGTTTCAGATGTGGAAATTGGGATTAAGAGAGTAAAGTGAGTTTCTTAGGGTTTCTACTCTTAGCCCAAGGGCTCTTGGGCTGTACTGCCTTGTCTCAGTTTCTTTATCTGTAAAACGGGAATGTTAATAGTAGTTACCTCATTTTTCAAACTGGAGTATAGTCGATTTACAATGTTGTGTTAGCTTTAGGTGTACAGCAAAGTGGTTCAGTTATACATACATATATATCTAATTTTTTCATATTCTTTTCCCTTATAGGTTATTACAAAACATTGAGTATAGTTCCCTGTGCTATACAGTAGGTTCTTGTTTGTTATTACCTCATGGTTTTGTAAAATAAGGATTAATTGAGTTAATTTATGGAAATTCTTTGACATAGTGATTAGCATAAATACTCAGTAAAGATTATGTATATTAATATATGCAGATTAATATGTGAAAGAAAATAGAATATATTGTGATCACCCAGCAAAGAACTATTGTAAATTATAATGTCTTCAGTCAAGTTGTCTGCAGTTCAGCAGCTGTCCTTTTGCCCCTATTTTATCTGAAATAGGAGTAACTTTTTCCCTTGACAACTTCCAAGGGGTTCAGCCAGTCACTGAAAGACAGAACAGCTTGACTGTGGAAGACATTCTATTCCAAGGTGTTGGGCTATAATAGGATTCAACCCTAGGCTCACTGTGTTCTAATCTAGAAAGCTCTGTTCCTGCTTTTTATGACCTTCTTCCAGAAAGAAAATACTCTAATTTAGTACTGGGGGTTCAGGATGGAAGAAACTGATCAATTTTAGCATATCTTAGCTTCACAGTTTTTATAGACCAGGAAACATCAAACGGAAGCTTAAAAGAAGGGAATGGGAAAAATATCAAATGGACACCAAACTCATGACAAGGTTACAAGTGTTTGAGTATTTTGAATTTGGGATTATGAGTGGTGAAGTGGGACAAGAATACGATCTAGAATCAGAGAACCAAGATTCCAGTCCTGGCTAGATCATTAGTTTGTGTGTGACAGTGTAAATTTGTTTTCTCATCTGAAAATGAGTACAATAATAGCAACTACCCCACAGGATTATAGTGAGGGGAAAATGAGATAATGTATGGGAATGCACCCAGGAAACATTCACTATTGTCATTAGAAGTTAAGGACCGATGTTATCATTCAACCATCCAGAAAATGTGCAAGACGCAAGAGGGAAGAGATATGGGAACATATGTTTATGTATAGCTGATTCACTTTGTTATAGAGCAGAAACTAACACACCATTGTAAAGCAATTATACTGCAATAAAGATGTTAAAAAAAAAAGAAATTGTGACACACTCAGCATTGTTCTAGCCTATTGTTCAGATGAAACATAAAGCAATATGCTTAATCTGCAAAAAAAACCATAACCTAAGGGCACAAAAAATTAGGACCAATAGTTTTACTATAGTATGCTTCCAAGTCTTCATTTGAACTTTTCTATGTATTTCCCTTGAAAATAGCTAAATCTTCTTTAGTATATACTTTTAAAAAGTGTATATAAGAGAAGGGCCTTGAGGAAACTTTAAACTTGGTTGTTGCTTATTGAGGGTCAATAACAGATAATGATTAAAATACAATACAGTCTCTTCAAGCTGTGGAAAATAACATTTTATTTGCCAACATTAATCACATTTCCTTAACTTTGGGGGTGCTGAATGAAGGCTGTTTGTTGAGTGGTTAAGAACACAAACTTTGATTTCTGACCAGGACACAGTTTGCAAGCCTGACAATTGTAAGTTACAAACATTTGGACAAGTATGTGACTCTCTTAGCCTCAGTGTCCTCATCAGAAAAGTTGGAATATAGTCGGTGTGGGCTGTAAAGACGGCTGAATGAGATAACACATCTATAGATAATGCCCAGCACTTATTAAACTTCGAATCTAATTTAGTTATCCCTTTTCCTTACTATTGTACCTAGGATACTGGGAGGCGGATTGTGCAGAATCCTTTCTCTATCAATTACATGTGCTTGAGAAACAGAAATATACAGAACATAAGAGCTGGCCGGAGCATTAGATATCATCTAGTTTCAAACCATCTTTTCCCTAAGGGTGTCTGATGCTCTGACTAGCTATGTTCTGATTCGAGGCCAGATCGCTATACCTTCCTCCCCACAGTACTTCATCCTCTTCATCCCTGAGGGACACTTGATAGCACAATGGGAGGGAAGGGACCTGGGGACGTAGAGAGCCTAAAGGGAGATGAGAGGAAAGTTAACCTGTTGGAAAGGAAACTTGGAATAAGTTTAGACTTAAATCAGAAGACAAATATGCCCCTAAGCCCTTTTCACAAAAGCCCATAGCCAAAGGCAGTCACTTGGAGCAAAGGAAAATGTTGAGTTAAATGAATTAAAAGTTGTGTGTGCCAAGGCGGAACAGACTTGCTAATAGTCAGAGACCCATTTAATGAATATCAGCCAGGTATAGATTTATGCACAATAAAATTCTGCATTTGACAGATTTTTACTACTCTGCATTTCAAGTTTATACAAAGAGCTAATAATTTTTCTCGATAGGCTATTCTTCCCAAATGCATTTAATCAGTGAAAAGAACAACAAAAAGGTGTCATTCTGTGCTTCAGTCTTTATAGTTCTCTGTATGCTATTTCTATGTTTAAAATAAAATTGCTCTTTGGGGAAAATGCTTTGAATATGGGTCAGCATTCAAGAATGTCAGAGCTGGAAGTTTCTTTAGGGGTCATATTAGAGGTCATTTTCAATATGGGAAACCAAGACACCAAAGTGATTTAGAAGAGAAAACCAGGTTCTCCCGTAGAAATGCTTTATAAGCTTCCAGATTCTAAAGGCTTATGCTTGGGGAAAATAAAGTAGGTGTTCATCTACTTGTTATGATTGAGGTGCTTCATCTCTACCTCCCCTATATGGCTTTGATGTTTGAAACTCCAGTGCTCTTTTTGTCAGGATTTACTTTTGTCATGCAGGGGGGATCATGGTCACATGCCACTTCCACCCAGCAGTGTAAATATAACATAGGGTTTGTCAAGAAAAAAAACTTCTAGGAAAAAATAGTAGAGTGCATAGGCTAGGCTTAACTGCTCTACAGGCATTATGGCCAACCTTCTAGAAGAGAGGGCCCCTGGCATATGCTCTGCATATTTACAGGGTCAGAGGGATGGGGAACACCCATGTGACTATTTCAGTAGTGCACTGGGGCAGGCTTCTACTGTGTCATAGAAGCTGACTTTGCTTACCTTTTCTCAGTTGTGCCTTCGTGTCTTCACATCGTTAGCTTGATATTGGCCACGGTGAGAGTACTTACACATCAGAAATTGACAAACTCTACAAAGTGAGGATTTTTTGGGGGGACAGGGAGTAGCTCCTCTACTACAGTATAGCTACAACTGTACAACAATGGAAGCTTTCTGGTTAGAGATGTGCCTTTGTTAGAAAGAGGAAGACTTGGGTGTTTACCCAGACCTTCTGAGCTGTCTTCTGCAAAGCTACCCAGAAAGGGGGTGGGGGGAGAATGAGCACTCCAGGTCTGTCCCTCACCAGCTCTATTACAAAACCCTCATTCTCCAAGGAGTGAAAATAATTATAATAATACTAATAGCTAATATTGAAAAGCCCTTACCATGTTCCAGCCAGTTTGCTAATCTGTCATTTAGTTCTCAAAGCAATAGTTGACACAGTTATCATTACCATTTTATAGATGAGGAAACCAAGGCCTATAACATACTAAATAACTTGCTTGAGGAATTAGAGCTTTATAAGAGGCAATTGGCAAAGGTCTATCAGATTCTTCACCAGGAACTTCTAAGTATGACTCTTTTCTGTAGATTTTTCTTAAGATAGTGGTTTCCAAGTTATGGACTGTGGATCCCAGGGAGAAGGAGGTATAAATGAGCTGTAGAAGACTTGAAGGGGTAATTGAATCTATATGCACAGGAATCATTGGGTATGAACCAAACAGTTTTCTCACATGTGTTCATACTCTGGTATTCAAATTTATGTGAATACTGTTGAGGGGAATACATATTTACTTTTTGAATTTATATTAGCATTAATTGTCCACTTTGTTCTAAACATTTCACCATGTACTGAGCATATAACAACAAAATAGATAAATATGGTCCTTGACCTAATATAATTTCTTAATTAATAAGTGCTAAATCCTATGATGTGAGGTGATAAAGTTTTTTGGCAATACAGAGAACACCTTGTTTTGGAAATGTTCGGGAACTCCTGCCTCTGGAGTGAATGGCTCTTGCCTCAGCAGTCTTTTTTTTTTTTTTTTTTTATAATGCCTCAGCAGTCTCATCACTAAAACTCACTGCCTTTTGTCCCATATGTGCCTCTGTGATCCAATCACTGCAACTACTGTTACAGCTTCCTAGCTGATCTATTACCCTCCAATTCCTCTTGAACCAAATCTGCCCTGCCTGCACTGCCAAGTGCTTCTTTTTAATGCTTAGGTATGATAAAATCATTTTCTTCTGCTAAATGATGGTCAAATCTGACCAACGAAATACAGATCTAAGAATCAACGTGTGTTTATCTCTCCAAATTTGGTATAAGTCTGTATAAGTGAACTATACTCATGTCATTTTTTTAAACATCTTTATTGGGGTATAATTGCTTTACAATGGTCTGTTAGTTTCTGCTTTATAACAAAGTGAATCAGTTATACATATACATATGTTCCCATATCTCTTCCCTCTTGCATCTCTCTCCCTCCCACCCTCCCTATCCCACCCCTCTAGGTGGTCACAAAGCACCGAGCTCATCTCCCTGTGCTATGTGGCTGCTTCCCAATAGCTATCTATTTTATGCTTGGAGAGAGTGGCATGGACATATATACACTACTCATGTCATTTTTAATGTTCAGTATTTACTTATTGTATTTCCTTCATCCTCCTCAAAATCTCTCTCTCCCCCTCTCTCCTTCTCTCCATATCTTCCTATCCCTCCCTCCCTCTTTTACACACACATCACACACCTCAACAAAAAAGCAAAACAAAACAAAATAAAATAGTGCCCAAACAATAAAAAACCTTTTTAAAGCATTTTAAAGGCTTTGGCTGAAGCAAAGATCCCATCTGACTTAAAGTTCAAGTACTGATAAACTTTGCAAGTATTCTCCCAGCAAGTCCCAAGTCTGTCCTCTGTCAGATCTAAAATTTGCATCATTTTCTAATCCACCTGCAATTTTCTTTTAATTTATGTTATTTTCAAACATAATTCATAACTGAAAAATACAGTATATTAAGCATGATATACCAGATCTAGATACAGTAACCGGTTGTTATTCCTCAGCTAATGTGCTTTTTAAAATCAGTTGATATTTAGCCTGAGAAAACACCTTTTGATATCTTAATGAAAGCCTATTATGAGAAAGTTAATTAAAATATATCACTCTTCCCTCTTCTCCCCCACCCCTAAAATATGACGTGTTGCTTTGTACGTGTGTAATCAGGATCTGGAGGGGGAATTTCTCCATATTCAACTTCAGAGACTGTTTCTTGAAAGGAAAGCAAACACTCTGATTTTAAGAAACATGATCAATATATTTCTCCTCATGGTGTAGAAAACGTCAAAGCAAATCAAGTGTGATTGGGGAGCTAATTTCTAATTTAGCTGGGCCAGTGTAGAAACGCCTAAACTGGCATGGTGATAAAATCCAAAGAAATTACAAATAAATGGCTATAGGTGGGGGGCGGCATCTCTTCCATCAACGCCCCCCCCACCATCAAGCCTCCAACACTGTGCTCACATGGAAATGTTCCTGGTACTGGTACTGGGATACTTTCTGCGCAGCCTCCTGCTTGTAAAACTGCATGCTAACACTCTACAGCTTCATTAATGAAAGAAGGATAATTGGGAGATCTTCTTAGATTTCAAAGTGAACATCTGCTTTGGAACATTTGTTAATTTTTTTCTTTTTTGGCTTTCAAGAAGGTCCTCACATTCAATATCAAGATGGGAGTATAATTGAGACCTTCCCTGCTGACAGTATAACTGCCTTTCATTGCTGAAGCACAAATAATTACTTATAAAACAGAAGGTGATCTGCTTAAAAAATTCCAATAAATGTTCTAGGTATTTTTAGACATCCTTTGCTACAGACCTTTCTCATCCTCTCTTGGATCAAGTGGCCCCTCTTAAAAGAATCAGTTAGCATGATGAATACTCTGACAACTGTTTCCTATATATGCATTCACCTTCATTTCTCATTTCTTTTTCCACTTGTTGAAGATTGATCTTGTCTCGTCCTTAAAGCCATCTCCATCTGAAGTATATGGAGATCTGTGTTTTTATTTACACAGTTATATCATCCAAGGATCCAATCATGACCTTAGTGACTCATTGTGTTTGCCTGTTTTCATCACCAAGAGAGAGCAGAGAAGTTAAGATGTTTGTTGGGAGAAGATGATGGAGCTTAGAATTCAGCATATCGAGTTGGATTTAGGTGTGGTGCTGAATTCCAGCTATATCTCAGAATTGATTTTTCTCCTCATTATACGTGAGTCTGTCTTTCTTTTTCTGTCCTGCCCTCTATAAAAGCCCCCAAATTGTTGGCTATATGGAAAGCTACTATTATCAGAGTCATATCATGCATTATAAGCAAGATAAACCTAATCTTCCGAACTTAATACTTTTTTTTTTAAAGGACATTGGCAACACACAGAATCAGTAGGAAGGTTAGAGGACCCGTCATGGACATATGGAGGAACCAATTCATATTCTGCCTTTTTTTTTTTTTTTCAAGATTCGTAGTCCTGGGAGAGAGGAACCAATTGTCTGAATTTAGGGTGTATACTCACCATCAAGTTTACCTGGGTGATAAGAGAATGGACCTGGTATAACGTACCTCAAGGAAGACCTTAACCATGGCAGAGAATCTCAGATAGGTTCTTCAACTAAATTGTAAAACAGAAAATGATTTGTGTGACCATCTTTTTAATTCTTTTAAGGATGGTGTATAACTATTACCATTCTACATGCCTGGGGAGAGAAATAATTATGTACAATGCTTGCTTAGGCATCAAAACTTAATCCTTTTCTGAAACGCAGTTGGCTCCATTTGATAAAATAGACATCTTAGTTTACTAGCCTGCTAAGACTGCACTCAGGAGAGGAGATACCATTCCTCAAAAGGAAATCAGAGTGCTATTAGAAAGTAGAAGCTGAGCAGCCAAAAAAACCCCAAAAAACCACATTTCTACGGTGCTACGTGTACAATAAATTTTTGGCACTCACAAGGCAGTACTTTTCGAAGTGTTTTACATGGACTCCTAATATCCCTCCAGCCACTGATAGGTGTTTCTAGGCAAAAGTGTTCTTAGAAAAAAAAGTTTCACAAATACTCTGTACTATAATCCTTTTCTAAGAGATTAACAATATGAAAGACTCTAAGAAGTCCTACAATAAATAGTCAAGAGAACTGTTTAACTGTATTTCCCAAACTTCTGTGATTTTTGAATCTTTTGATAGAGTATCCTACAGAATTACTATTGTAAAGAATTTACTTTAGAAAATAGTCTTGAAGAAGTATGTTTTGATACTTTTAGGAATTCTCCAATTTGCTAGTACTACTCTAGGATTTAAATTCCCTAATGGAAATGATAGTAGCCAAAGGTGAGGATACTGAAATAATGTTTAATTATTTACTTGTCATTCTTTGCCTGAGTACCCACCATTTTCCTACCTCCTTTCATGTGGCACTGCCCATAAAGAATGGGAAGATTATTTTATGTGGTCCTCTTCCCTTACCGTGTATGTATATTGGGGAATTACCTGGGGAGCTTTAAAATCTATTATCTTCCGTCTTGATCTATGAACTTAGCCCTATGTATAAATGGTACCTTGAAGCCATCATGATTGGAAGAAGTTTTAAAAGTAAGTGTATAAAACATGAAGGCATACTGAAACTAAGATTCTGAAACTTTAGCATGTGCCAGAATCACCTGGAGGGCTTCCTGAAACACAGATGGCTGGGTTGCACTTCAGAGTTTCTGTTTTAGTAGGTCTGTGGTGAGGCCTGAACACTTGCACTTCTACTGAGTTTTTGGGTGATGTGGCTGCTGCTGGTCCCAGGAACACACTTTGAGAATCAGTTTTCTAGAACATGAAAATATACAATTGACAGTGTTTTTAGCCTAGTAGTCCTATTTACTTCCCAAGTTGGCACATGAATTTGTTTAAATGAGAACATATTGTCTTTTGTCAAGCGCTATGCACACCTACAAGTTTATTACTTTATTTTCACTGTAGCATGTATTGAATCTTGGACCAGTATTGTGTTGCCCAGACTTGTCCACCATACAGTGAAGGAAAGCAGTATTCTCAAAACTGAGTTTTAAGAAGAATCTAGATTTGTGTTCACTGAGGTTTGGAAGCAACAGAGAATATATGAAGTGTGGCTTCATAAGTATTTGACATCAGGGGTAGAGGTCAAGAAGGATTATTCTGTATACATTTTCGGAGACTATTTCTTGAAAAAAGAAGCAAGTAAACTCTTACTTTGAAAACACTGATTAAGACAGCCCCTGCCTCTGTGGAGATAACCCAAAATAAAATCAGGTGTGGTTTGAACTATTTTCTCAATCATGTTCTGAAAAATCATGTCTTTGTGAGGATCTTTTTCAGCTATTAAAGTATTACATCAATAGAAACATGACCTGAAACTTAGAACCAAAGCTTCAAATTGGTTTACCACAAAATGTTAAATCAGTATTTTAAAGAAATAATAAATTATTATCACATCATATACCAATAATAAATAGTATAAAATTAAATCTTACTTTTAATTAGTATTTTATAATCTGTTTTAATATTGTTTATTTTATCCTCTAAAACATTTAAAATTATTTTATGACATAATATATTAAAATAGTAGGGCTTATATATAATTTATAGATAAATATGCATATGTCAGAATAGAAGCACATTTATTTGTGAATAAAATTTTCACTGATATATAGTAAAAAAGTTTGGAAATCACTTCTTTAAGAAGTTCTTAGAGGTGCTGTTTGAAATTGAGACTGTCATGTGCATGGACCAATTCATCTTAAATGTATCAGGCAACATGTCAGCCCTAGTACCCATCAGCTAACACTAAACCATCTCTATATGTTGTCAGTAAGTTAACTTTCATTCGAATAGCTACTAAATCCTAAAATATTAGACTGGATTTTGGTGAAGAGGGGATTTCTTTGAATCAGAGCTATTAGCTGGCTTTCAACTCATGAAACCAATGATCCTCTAAGAGTTAAATTATAGGGGGACATGAATGGCAAAAGATGAGCAGTGCTCTAACGTGCTAGTCATGATCAATGGCTGCTAAGCAAGTGCTTATCAATAAGGAGGCTATCACTTCCTGTTATTCAACTAGCCAACTCTAAGCATAATTGACAGAAAAAAAGCAAAAAGGGAAATGTGGTGGTCTCATTAATTCTGTGGGGTGAAGAAACCGCCAGAGTACATTTCTGGTGTATTTCTGATTTCTAGAATACTAGAATATTAGAGTGTCTCCCGGGCTGTCCAAACTCTATATATTCCAAAGGTCTTCAGGACCGGTGCTTGACCAGCTCCTGGAAGATAACCTCTAAGTCCTTGGAATATTCTGCCTGATAAGAGCATCTTTGTATATGTGAAGACTTGGGCCATGCCAGATAGTTTATGCGAATAGGGTAATTTATGGTGAATACCATTTTTTATTTACCTGGGGTCCTGGACCATGCTGTATCAGTTTGACCTCTGGGGGTGGTGCTGAAGATTGAGTAGCTAAGGTCAGTCATGTGGGTGCCCCAGGCCTATGTGACTGACCTCCACTTTGGACACCAAGGGTCAGGTGACCTTCCTTGGTTGGCAATGCTTTGTACATGTTGTCACACATAGTTGCTGGGAGAATTAAGCACTGCTATGTGCCTCCACTGGGAGAAGATAGCTGGAAGTTTACACCTGGTTTCTCTTGGACTCTGTCCTATTTGCCTTTTACCTTTACTGATTATCATCTGAAGTTGGTCTTGAGGATTTGTGGCAACCCTCCACCTGCCCATAATTTTATCTCCATGAGGTCAGGTATCATACTCATTTTTATGTATGTTTTTTGTCCAGAATGTTGTAGGTCTTTCATTTATATTTGTTGACTAAATTAATTACTTCCATAATGAGGGAAGAGATCTTTACCTGTGAGCCTTCAAGCTGTTTGTCATCATCATGGTCCTGTCTTTGCCCCATCTTTTCTCTGCCATGGATTCCTCACCTTCCTTAGACGTGGACTGTGGCTTTTGGTAGCAGCAACCCAGCTCTGCCCTCTTTCTCAAAGTTTGGGGTAAATGTCAAGGGGCCTTTCTTTTACAGAAAGTCTGTGGCCTCTAAATAATGGAATTTCCTCCTAAACATGCATCACAGAAGAAGTATGGAGAGCATAGCAAAGGGACATCTGAGGAGGGAGAGTTCACTTCCTTTCACAGGTTCCCAAAAAGTACATTCAAATTAGATATTAGAAGAGGCAAAGAAAAAGGGCCTTCCTGGCAGGTGGAAAAAATGTGAATCAACATCAAATTAGGAAAATGTTTGTCATAAGTTGAGAATATTAGGTACTTAGTTTGGGTGAAATCTAGGTAGTATTAAGTGAGTAATTATTTTTAAAAAAAGACAGGGATTAGGTCATGAATGGCCTTAAATGCCAAGACATTTGAATTTTACCCTTAATTCACCGGGAGCTATTGAAAGATTCAGAAGTAGGAAATCAAATAGTAAACTGCACCTTAAGAAGTTGCAAGCTAGATTGGTTGCAGTGAGAAAGAAACTACAAAAGGAGAAACCGGTTAGGAGACTGTTGCAATGTAAGTTGAGGAGGAAACGGCAAAATCTGCTTTTTAGTCTTAACACCAGTTTGCAGCGGAACTGTGAGCTCCTGAGTTATCAGAAGCAGCAGGATGTTCATTTTTCTGGAGCCTTGAAACTGGCTCCCTCTTCAAAGGAAGCATTTTGAACCCATTGTAAAAATCATACGTCAGCTGGGAACCACAGAATTCCCCTGGCAATTTTCCAAGATCATTAGAGGTGATAGGAATGATTTAGGTAAAAATCAGCATGAAATCCCCTCAGTGACAAAATAAATGAGATTCCCTCTTGTATGTTCCAATTTAATATTGCTTTGTATAGGTGTGTTAGTAGCTTTGCTGATTTATATTGAGTCTAAACGTGCAGAATGGACACAGGCCAGAATGGAGGCAATTATTAGGAAAATTGAAGCCAAATAATCATTAAAACTTAAAGAACTGATTTATGGAATGAGATTCTTAAGTTCAATTCAAAATCAATAACTTCAAACCCTCCATTATTTTCATTTCATATATCCCTTTCTGTGAGAACCCCCTTCTCCCTAACTCACTGCCTGTAGCACCTCAATAATCCTTAGATCCTACAAGGCTCTCTAATCCATGATCCTACAGGATTCTCATTATCCCTCTTCCCTTTGATGCCCTCACTATCCTCCTTACCCTGTATCAATTGTTATAGTCAGTTCCTTGATTTTCTTCTCCCTTTCTATGGCTTGGCAAAACACTACCTGGCTCAGTCCAGCTTTTCTTGTACTCTAGGACACAGTCTTCCCTTGGTTTTTCTTCTATTTCCCTGACCACTCCGTAACATCCTTTGCTGATTCCTCTTCTTCCTATCCTGTTAATGATAGGGGTGCTCATTCTGTGTACACGCTGCTCTCTTTCTCTGTGCATGCTTCTTTGTTGATCTCATCCCATCTTGGCTTTAAATACAATCTGTATTCCGATGTATGCCTCCATCTGAGACCTCTCTCCTGATTTGCATATCCAGTGGCTACTCAGCATCTCCATTCGGATATTGTGCTGGCTATTTACCTAATGACTCTCAGCCCCAAATCTACTCTCAGAAACTCTGCTCATTGATGCTAGTCTTGGGACTCTGAAATATATCTCCCAGATTCCCTTGCCACTGACTTCCTCTTAGATTCTCCCAAATGAGGTCTCGAGAGATAATTGGGTACCTTGCCTCCTATGCCGTTGACCCGCCTTTTATTTCAGCTGCAGTGTAGGGAGCAACGCCGTGCATGCTGACAGTGTTCTACTTCAAGTGTTCTACTGCTATTGTCTTTCAGCTCTTATGCCTCACAGTTCTCTCCCAAGCCACAGCACCCATTTAGCCTGTACACAGGTGCAGCACAGAAATTCAGGAGAGTTAATACCTCTGCAGAAAACCCTCAACCAATGGCATTGGGTAAATACCCCATCCTCCTGGCTTTCCTGTGGACAATCCTGGGAGGAATTCTGGATACTTCTCATAAAAAGAATCCACTTCCCGTTGCTTACAATCAAAAACCTTCATAATATATTCATTTTTGTTACTTTTTCTTTTGCATCTTATTTTGCCCACCTCCTCACTCCTGCTTCCTGGGATCATCTCCTAAACAAACTACCTGCACCCAGGTCCTTGTAATTTACTTTTAGGGGAACTCAGACTAAGACAGCAGAAGAATTTGAAGGGGTTCCCTTTGGTTGTTTTGTTTTCTTCTAGTTCCCCCAGGGTCATTCCAGAGTGGCAACAATGAACCCAGACTCTGGCTCCTTTTGGCACTGCTAGATCCTCATTAATGTAGTGCTTATCACATTCTAAGATGCTCTTTGGTTTACTTATTTATTTTGTTTATTATTGATGGTTTATTATTTATTTGTTTATTATTTATCTATTTCCATTTAAACTCTTCAAGGACAGAGATCATGCTTATTTTATTGCTGGTGTATCCCAGCTGCCAAAAAGGATGTCTGAGCATATAGTAAGCACTGAATAAATATTTATTGAACAAAAGAATGAATGGCTTGACCACTTAATTATCCAACTGGAGAGAGTTGATTAGCCTCTCAATTTCCATTTCTTTACCTATAAAATGTAAGAATAATAGTTACCTTCTTCATAGGTTTATTATATAAACCTATGAGTGAATAAAAGTAAAGGGCTGAGCACAGTGCCTGGTACTTAGTGAGCCCTTGTTACACATTAGTTATTATAAGAGTGTTAACACTTCCTCCAATGCATCATAGGTATTAGACAATCAGACACACCATTCATGTTTTCTCAGGCAAAATATAACAATTAGACTGATGAGTTGCTTAATCACAGACAATCAGCATGGCTTGTACAGACCCAGCCCAGCTCTGTCATCTCCTGTTTCCTGAACTTGGCGCCATACTACTTAGGGTAACATACTGCCTTCTTTGGTGTTCAGCTGAGAATTTATAACCAGGTATACTCAGGATTTTCATGATTAAAATCGAACCTTTGATTCACTCTACCTTCAGGAGAAATTAGTTTATAAATAAAGGCTCCGTGCCAAGAAGCCAGAAAAGAAGTTAATTAATTGAGTGTTCAGTGTGTACTACTGCCAGAAATTCAATGTTTTATAGAAGGTCTTTTCCCTTTTGATCCAAAAAAATTTTTTTCCACACAGCCATGGAATGTGGTGTTGTTTTTTTTCCCCCTCTGTCTAAGCCATAGAGCCAACGAATATTTGAAGCTGACCTTTGAGATACTCAGGTGCAACAATGTTATACACTGGGGTGGAGGGCAACAATGATGCATCAGAAGTAAATCCAGCTCCCCCAAAAGGCACAGCCAAATAGGATACAGAATAGGAAAACAGGCTATAAGAGAGGGGCATATTTTCTCAACATTACCAAGCAGGTCAGTGGCACAGGTTAGGACTGGACACCTAGTTACCTTATCCTTGGTTGACACCCACCTGTCTGTTTTCTCATCTTTATGGAAATACCACATGCTGTTCTTTAAAAATCAAAATCACACATAGAGGGAGAAATCTGCTTTATCCTCTTTTAACAAGTCTTGAATTTTGTCTTTATTATGCAGGGAGGACTAGGCTTTCATCTTCCTTCTCCCTCTCCACTGGGCTTGGACTCGCTTACATTTTTAAAATGCTGCATAAAGAAGAAAAAAAAATCCCCCAAATGGACCACATGCTGACAAGCTCCTGATGTTGTCAAATGGAGCTAGAGCATTATGTTTCAAAATTTCTTGGGCTAGAGCCCTGCCTTCTACAATGGTGCTTTCAATTTGGGGGACTAAATGTTCTCTGGAGAAGGAGGTGGGGTGATAGGGAGGAAGCACTAGCCAAATGGAATTAACCAAAAGTCAAGAGCCTCTTTGTTAGGAAACAATGCCTTTGATGACCTGGAATCATAGAAACCAGACTCCAATGTACAAGTATTTTGGTATACCACACCCCTGCCCATCAAGAACAGAAAGATAATTTTCCTAGGCACATCAGCAGATGGAATTAAGCTGGAACTGGTGTCCTGTCAGCTGTTCCCATCTGACAGTGAAGCTCTCCAAGTGCTTACTAGAAAAAAACCATATTAAGCCCTATAAGCTCTCAATTTTGTACCCAAGTTGAATATCAAACTATGCTTCAAAACTTTCTCGTCAGGTCCAGCCATGCTAGACTTGAAAAGAAAAATCCCTCCTATAGGTCATATCATCTTACCTCCATGTCTAAACATATGGGGTTCCCTCTACCTAAACACTCACCACCCTCAGTCTGCCCACCATCTCCTTGCCCAGTGGTTAAGAGCAGTTCTCCCTTAGTTCCAGTCCCAGGTCTTGCACTAACTAGTTGTGTAACACTATAGGAAAAGTGCTGAAGCTCTGTGAGCCTTACTGTCCTCCTCCAGAGAATGAAAATATCTCAGAAGATTGTCATGAGGAATTAACCCATGTTAGAACATTTAGAAAAGTGACTGGCACATAGTAAGTGCTCAATAAATATTAATCTTATGATTATTATTATCATTATGAATGTGCTTGGATTTTGGAGTCAGACATGCTTGAGTCTAATTTAATTTGATTCCTGGCTTGGCCACTTACTAGCTATGTTCCTTACATTTATGTTTCTCATCTGTAAAAGGTGAGACCACCACCACCACCACCATCATCATCATCATCATCATCAGACTTATCCACAGAATGTTATAAAAATTAAATGAGTTAGCAGCATGCCTGGAATGTGCTTAATACTAATGATACTTAATAATTCCATACCTAATAATTCTCTTATTTTTTTAAGTCTCAGTTGTGATGCCACTTTTTCCAGAGATATTTCTGTTACTCATTAAGTCAAAGTTATATGCCTCTTGACAGCTCTTACAGCACCCTGAACTTTCTCCTGCTGTGACAAGACTTGCCATATCGTAATTTCTGTTTACTTGCCTGTTTGCCACTCTAGACTCTGGACTTCACTAAGGCAGGAATATTGCCTGGTTTATTCCCCATCATCTCCTAATCAGCCAGCACGTGGCCTGGTACATGGTAGGTTCAATAGAAGAATGAAAGCCTTTGTTTCTATCAGTTTCTTCTCATCCTGTTTTCTTCCTCCTGCTGATGGTAAAGCCATCCATATATATTCCTTTAAGGACTATGCCAAGACCTGGCAAAGCGTGGGATCGCATCGTTTTTTGTTAGACAACATAGAGTTTAAACATTTTTAATTTATTTGTCAGTCATCAAAAATCTGAGGATTTAATAATCAAATCTGATTTCTGATTTCTCATGAAAAAATTTTGAGATTTGACAAGACTGAGGCTCATAGACAAGTTCCACTTAAATATGTTCAAAGTTTAAAGATCCACTTTGCAAAAATAGCCTAGAGCCTGTCAACTGAAAATAAATGCACAACCTAAAAGCTGAGAATTATGTTTTATTTGGCAAACTTGCTGAGGACTTAAGCCTGGAAGACAGCCTCTCAGATAGCTCGGGGTGGGGGGAACTGCTCTGAAGAGGTAGGGGAGGAGCCAGGAGATATAGGAGTATTTGCAACAAAAACCAGGTAGTCAGGACATCAAAAGATTACTGTTAATTAAAGAAAACCAGACATCTCAAGTTAGTGAACTTAGCACCTTTCTATGTGTGGGAAGATGCAAGAGTCTGGGCTCATTGAAATCATTCCTTTGATGTGCACCTTAACTATCTAGGCCAGTATCCTGCTCTTCTCCATCCTTGGGCTGCTGTGGCCAATGGCTTGATGGCTCCAACATCCTTTGTTTACTGATATGGCAGGCAACTTTCCTCATCCAGAAGTCAAATAATAGCTGCCCCTTTTGGGATGGTTTGATGAAGTCTTCACTCAGCCTGTTTCACTCATTTGTGTTCCCCTTCTGAACATAAAGCCTTTGAGTTTACAACCCTTTGGCTAAGATGAATAAGCAAACTGATATTGGATATGAGGGGAGGGGAGTAAAAAATTGATAAAATCCCATGATCAAGAAGGGTATTTAAAAAAATGTTTTATTGAAATATATGTGACATATAACATTATGTAAATTTAAGGTGTTCAACACATGAATTGGATACACATGTATCATAATAGCTATTGTAGTGGTAATTAGCACCTTTATCACATTACATAAGTATCCTTTGTTTTTAGTGGTTGGAATCATCAATTTCTTATCTCTTAGCAAGCTTCATTATTACAATACAATATTGTTGTCTATATTCATTATACTGTGCAGTAGATCCTAGGGCTTATTTACTACTCATTGTAAGTTTGTACTGTTAAAAAATACCTTTCCTATCCCTCCACCCCACAGTCCCTGGTAACCACCATTTTACTATCTGTTTTTACAAGTTTGGCTTTTTTAGATTCCACCTGTAAGTGATATCATACAGATATCATACTCTTTCTCTGTCTGACTTATCTCACTTAGCATAATGTGTTCAAGGTCTACCTGTGTTGTTGCAAATGGCAGAATGTCCTTCTTTCTAGTGGCTGAGTAATAGTTAATTTTACATACACACACACACACACACACACACACTATATATATATATATATACGCATATATATGTGTATATACATTTATATACTTATATGTGTGTGTGTGTGTGTGTGTGTCTGTGCATCTTCTTTATCCATTCATCTTTTGATGGGCACTTAAATTGTTTCCATAGCTTGGCTACTGTGAATAATGCTGCAATAAATATGAGAGTGCACGTATCTCTTTGATATCTTGTTTGAAGGGTATTTTTTTCTTAACCTAAAAAAATACCTTTTTATGTTCTTTAAATGAGTATTTATTGAGCTGCTATACTCGATGGCAGGCAAAGTTATAGCAAGCCTATAAAATCAGAATGCATCTACTTCCTCTCATAATACTCTGTGACTCTGGGTGAATGGCATCAGTTGTATGGGCCAGTATCTTCATCTGAAAATCTGGCTTATGCTGTGTTGCCACAGACACACCACCACCACTTAATACCACACAGGTCAGTTTAATGTGAACATTAAGAGATATGATTGTGGAACCCAACAGAGTAAGGTTCAAACTACTTACTAGGTGGATGATCTGGGGCACTTTTTAAAACGTCTGTGAATTCAGTTTCCGCTTTGTATAAGTAGGATAGTAATATTACCTGCCTCCATGTGTTATTACAAAGATTAAATGGGATAATCCAGCTAAAGCACTTACATGCTCACACATATAGTAAACTTTCAAATGATAGTTTGTAGCAGTTGAAGCAGTATAAAGGGATTAGTTGTTGAAGAGGTTATAGAATAATGAACAAAAACTTCTGAAGGATAAGAAGCCTCCAGAAGCCATCCACTTTGTAGAAGCAATACTTTTTGAAGTAAATACAATGATCACTAGACAATAATAATATTCCACACACATAAAACATTTCCTCTGATCCCTGACTTATGGGAACTAGTAGAGTAGTATTTATATTATGATCAAAGAATAGAAGCTGGAGAAGCATGGTGATTATAATGGCTTATCTATAACTAACTTGTTGGGATTAGGAGAAGACACCTCCTGCCTTTAAAAAGATAGCTTCCCAGCAAAAATATTTACATAATAGTTAAGATAATGAGCGTTGGGATAAGATTACTTGAGTTTGAATTCTGGTCTACTACTTACCAACTGTATGATCTCAGGCCAGTTGGTTAAATTCTCTGTGCCTCAGTTTCTATATGGGTAAAATAATAAACACTAGAATGTCCCAAAGAGTATTGTGTGGAATAAATCAGTTAAAATGTGTAAAACACTTAGGACAGTGCATAACACATTATAAATGCTCAATAATTTGTCTCATATAGTTATTATCCTATATTTAAGATGACTCTAAATGGAGTTAACTTACAGATATTGCCATAAAGTTGTAATACTAATTAATGCACATGAGAATTAAATTCCTTCATTTGTGTTGTATTCTTTATTGCTGTTTTGTTATTCTTAATGTGTTTCCCTCATGTGAACCAACCAGGAAAATATGCCTAGAGTTATCCTGGAATGTAGAATAAGACGCTAAATTTAATTACAACCTAAAAGATGTCTTTTAATCAATCCAGACCTTTGCCAATAGAATGAGTTTCCCAGAAGGCTGGCAAGTCATTAGGTATAACCTAGAGGGGTGGGATAGGGAGGGTGGGAGGGAGGGAGACTCAAGAGGAAAGAGAGATGGGAACATATGTATATGTATAACTGATTCACTTTGTTATAAAGCAGAAACTAGCACACCATTGTAAAGCAATTAAACTCCAATAAAGATGTAAAAAAAAAAAGGCATTTGTACAAAGATAAAGTATGGAGGGATAACATGATTCTTAAGACTGTTACAGCCCTAAGATTGCATATCAGGATCTATTGCCAACATGGAAAAGAATGATCAAATATTGTATTGTTAGACAATTTAAAATTTTATTGAAGAAAATTATAATGACAGTGTACTTTTAAGAATTTCTTTAAACTTTTCTATAGAAACAGAGAGGTAGGGTAGCAAAACAACAGTCATCAGTAATATCTATAATATACACAAAATATGGAAGCCTGGAGACAAACCACCACCTGTGTGTGTCATTTTGGGATCTGTGTGGAAAGAAGCAGAGGAAGTAATGGGGTGTTTGGATAAAACTGAGAACAGGAGAATTCTAAAATCACAAGTAGGAAATCTGGAACCATGGTGGATTAATTTAAGAAGAACAGCAAACATCAAAGGATTCTTTGCATACTCCAACTCAGGAGTGAGCCCAAGGCATTCATGGTAAGGTATAAGGTGACCAAAATATGATGAGCCCAAAGAATTCTCAAAACTGGCTAACTGATGCTCCATCCGAGGACTGAGAAAAATTACTGAGAATAGAATCCAAACTGAGTAGAACAGATATGATAGGATCAAAGGAAAAAGAAGGCTCAGATGAAGGAAAGCAGAGGAAGAAGATCTTGGAAAATGCAAGATTATATTGGAGAGAGAGAGGCTCTGTGTGTGTGTGCATGTGTGTGCGCATGCACACGTGTGCATGCACATGTACGCGCGTTTCAGAAAAAGGCAGAAGGAGATCTAGATCAACAAGGTAGAAAAGGAATTTTGGCCCACTCTTCCTTCATACAAGTTTAGGAAAAGTATTCTTATGTAGAAGTGAGCAACAGTTGAAGAATAGCATTCAAATTTCATACAAAGTTATTATAAAAGTAAAAGATAAGAAGCAGCAGAAAAATGTCCCTACACTCAATTAGCAAAAAGAAATAAAATGACACAATAAATATAAGAAGGATATAAGTCAATAAAAATTTTAGAAATCAGAAATGAGGTGATACAATATAGGACAGAATTATAAGTAAAAGGAAATTCATTTCAGAAATGAAGACTAAACCAGCAGGTACATGGGAGCAAATAAACACAGCACAGACAGCTTAATGGAAATTGAAGATTGAAAGGAAGAAAATTATGAAAATTTTAAAAAAGAGTAAAGAGCTAAAAGAATTTGGGAGAAAATGAGAGATATAGGAGGCAGGCAAACAATATCTAACATGGGTAAAATATAAGATCTCTGAAGCAATGAAACAAAACAAAAACTAGAAGAAACACTATTTCAAGAAATTGTTCTTGAAATAAAAGCAAAACATGAAACGTGTACCTGGGAAAATCCACACATAGTGACTAACTAGAAAATATATTCTTGTAGGTCTACTGAACTTTAAAGACAAAATGGGAAAGAAAATCTTTGGGTACTTGGGCACTCATGAAGGAAGGAAAGTCAAAATTGTTTCAGATTTTCTAAAAGTAAAACTTTGTTAGAAAACCATGGAGGATCATTTTCAAGATTCTCAAGGACAGGAGATTAAGCCATAGTTTTGTATTTTTTTTTAAATCTGCCAAACTGACTTTCAAATGTAAAGTTCATAAACATTCTCTTATAAACATGCAAAACACAGGAAATATTGTTTCAATGGGACTTTGCTGAGGAATGTGCTAGAAAATACATTTTACATAACTGAAATGCCTGTGAATACACTGTTACATAAGGACTTGTGGTGAGCATTAAATAATGGATTTTTATAGAACTAATAATAAATGATGGTTCTAAGGGAGAGAGTATAGTATAAAACAGCTATGTACTTTGATATTATAAACACATTATAACTCTAAAACATGGGATGAGAATGTGGAAAGTATATGAAAAGTATGCTTGCTAGTTGCCTTCCAGTTATTAATTAGAAGAAAAGAATAGTACTTCATATTAGATGTTAGGCCAGTGAGAAGAGGGGGGAAGAAGAAGTTACTAGCTCGTTCATTATTGCTCACTGTTGTGAACCAGTAGTAAATAACTAAAATGAATAGACAAAATACAAAGAAAGCAAAATAAATAGATCATATTTTTGAATACATATAAATTACTTGTATTAAACAATATGGCAGAAAAGAAGCCAATCTTATCAATCAACCCAAGAAATTTAATTGGACTTACCAACTTATTAAGACAAAAAATTTTTTTTCTGACTGGTTAGCAAAGTAAAATGCTGCTGTATACAATGTGAATACCTAAAATAATGAGATTCATGGGTGGGGGAAGTTTGGACCAGAGAAATGCAAATAAAAAGAAAGAGGAAGTCTTGATATTATTATCATAACAAGGCAAAATATAAAGAAAAGGCATTACAGAGAAATGAGGAAAACTTATCATGATAGAGGCTCCAATTCACAATGAAGGTGTGTCAGTTATTAATAGTTATATACTCAGTAACACAGTATTTTCATAAAGCAGAAACAAAAACAAGATGCAAAGATAAATTGACAGACACACCAATTATAAGAGATTTTTCACACATTTTTCTCAATCTATGACAAATCACATGAACTAAAATTGAGTTGAAATTTAGAAGACTTAAATAACATAACCAATAAAATAGATCTTGCAGAAACCAAACTATGAGCCCAGATAACAGAGAATATACTTTCTTTTCAGGTGTACATGCAGTGTCCACAAGAATTGATCATATCATAGACCAAAAAGAAAAGGTTAATAAATTCCAAATAATAGAAATAATACTAAGAGCATTCTCTGGTGGCCGTGCACTAAAACAAGCTACAATAAACACAAAACCATAAAGCCTCTTTGCCTGGAAAAGAAAAGGAAAAGCAAAAAATCCTGCTACTAAGCAACCCTTGGATCACAGAATTTCTTGAAAATGAATAGGAAAGACGCCACACACACACACACACACACACACACAGAATCTACAGTGTACAGCTAAAGTAGTTACCAGAGAAAATCTGAGAACATTAAATACCGCTAACACTAAAAATCAAACTCTGAATGTAGACAAATTGAAAAATCAAAAGCTAGAAAAGAAAACCATAGTAAGCAAAAGATACCAGAAGAAATTCATAAAAGCACAATTCAGTTAGAAAACAGAGAATGATACCTAACATAGGAGCACCTCAATACATGAGGCAACTGCTAACAGCTATAAAAGAGGAAATTGACAGTAACACAACAATAGTGAGGGACTTTAACACCTCACCTACACGAATGGACAGATCATCCAAAATGAAAATGAATAAGGAAACAGAGCTTTAAATGACACAATAGACCAGATAGATTTAGTTGATATTTACAGGACATTCCATCCAAAAACAGCAGATTACACTTTCTTCTCAAGTGTGCATGGAACATTCTCCAGGATAGATCACATCTTGGGTCACAAATCAAGCCTCAGTAAATTTAAGAAAATTAAAATCATATCAAGCAACTTTTGTGACCACAATGCTATGAGATTAGAAATGGATTACAGGGAAAAAAACATAAAAAACACAAACACATGGAGGCTAAACAATATGTTACTAAATAACCAAGAGATCACTGAAGAAATCAAAGAGGAAATCAAAAAATACCTAGAGACAAATGACAATGTAAACACAACGATCCAAAACCTATGGGATGCAGCAAAAGCAGTTCTAAGAGGGAAGTTTATAGCTGTACAAGCCTACCTCAAGAAACAAGAAAAATCTCAAATAAACAATCTAACCTTACACCTAAAGGAACTAGAGACAGAAGAACAAACTAAACCCAAAGTTAGCAGAAGGAAAGAAATCAAAAAGATCAGAGCAGAAATAAATGAAATCGAAACAGAAAACAATAGCAAAGATCAATGAAACTAAAAGCTGGTTCTTTGAGAAGATAAACAAAATTGATAAACCGTTAGCCAGACTCATCAAGAAAAAGAGAGAGAGGACTAAAATCAATAAAATTAGAAATGAAAAAGGAGAAGTTACAACAGACACCACAGAAATACAAAGCATCCTAAGAGACTGCTACAAGCAACTCTATGCCAATAAAATGGACAACCTGGAAGAAATGGACAAATTCTTAGAAAGGTATAAGCTTCCAAGACTGAACCACGAAGAAATAGAAAATAAGAACAGACCAAGATCAAGTAATGAAATTGAAACTGTGATTAAAGATCTTCCAACAAACAAAAGTCCAGGGCCAGATGGCTTCACAGGTGAATTCTATCAAACATTTAGAGAAGAGCTAACACCCATCCTTCTCAAACTGTTCCAAAAAATTGCAGAGGCAGGAACACTCCCAAACTCATTCCATGAGGCCACCATCACCCTGATACCAAAACCAGACAAAGATACTACACACACACACAAAAATACAGACCAATGTCACTCATAAATATAGATGCAAAAATCCCCAACAAAATACTAGCAAACAGAATCCAACAGCACATTAAAAGGATCATACACCATGATCAAGTGAGATTTATCCCAGGGATGCAAGGATTCTTCAATATATGCAAAACAATCAATGTGATACATCATATTAACAAACTGAAGAATAAAAACCATATGATCATCTCAGTAGATGCAGAAAAAGCTTTTGACAAAATTCAACACCGATTTATGATAAAAACTCTCCAGAAAGTGGGCATAGAGGGAACCTACCGCAACATAATAAAGGCCATATACAACAAACCCACAGCAAACATCATTCTCAGTGGTGAAAAACTGAAAGCATTTCCTCTAAGATCAGGAACAAGACAAGGATGTCCATTCTCGCCACTATTTTTCAACATAGTTTTGGAAGTCCTAGCCACAGCAATCAGAGAAGAAAAAGAAATAAAAGAAATACAAATTGGAAAAGAAGAAGTAAAACTGTCACTGTTTGCAGATGACATGATACTATACATAGAGAATCCTAAAGATGCCACCAGAAAACTACTAGAGCTAATCAATGAATTTGGTAAAGTTGCAGGATACAAAATTAATGCACAGAAATCTCTTGCATTTCTCTACACTAATGATGAAAAATCTGAAAGAGATATTAAGGAAACACTCCTGTTTACCATTGCAACAAAAAGCATAAAATACCTAGGAATAAACCTACCTAGGGAGACAAAAGACCCGTATGCAGAAAACTATAAGACACTGATGAAAGAAATTAAAGATGATAGAAGAATCAATAAGAAGAATCAGTATTGTGAAAATGACTATACTACCCAAAGCAATCTACAGATTCAATGCAATCCCTATCAAATTACCAATGGCATTTTTTATGGAACTAGAACAAAACACCTTAAAATTTGTATGGAGACACAAAACTCCCCGAATAGCCAAAGCAGTCTTGAGGGAAAAAAACGTAGCTGGAGGAATCAGACTCCCTGACTTCAGACTATACTATAAAGCTATAGTAATCAAGGCAATATGGTACTGGCACAAAAACAGAAACATAGATTAGTGGAACAACATAGAAAGCCCAGAGATAAACCCACACACCTATGGTCAACTAATCTATGACAAAGGAGGCAAGGATATACAATGGAGAAAGGACAGTCTCTTCAATAAGTGGTGCTGGGAAAACTGAACAGCTACATGTAAAAGAATGAAATTAGAACACTCCCTAACACCATACACAAAAATAAAATGGATTAGAGACCTAACTGTAAGGTCAGACACTATAAAACTCTTAGAGGAAAACATAGGCAGAACACTCTTTGATATAAATTACAGCAAGATCTTTTTTGATCCACCTCCTAGAGTAATGGAAGTAAAAATAAACAAATGGGACCTAATGAAACTTCAAAGCTTTTGCACAAGATCAAAAGACAACCCTCAGAATGGGAGAAAATACTTGCAAATGAATCAACAGACAAAGGATTAATCTCCAAATATATAAACAGCTCATGCAGTTCAATATTAAAAAAAAAAAACAGCCCAATCTAAAAATGGGCAGAAGACCTAAGTAGACATTTCTCCAGAGAGGACATGCAGACGGCCAAGAAGCACATGAAAAGCTGCTCAACATCACTAATTATTAGAGAAATGCAAATCAAAATTACAATGAGGTATCACCTCGCACCACTTAGAATGAGCATCATCAGAAAATCTACAAACAACAAATGCTGGAGAGGGTGTGGAGAAAAGGGAACCCTCTTGCACTGTTGGTGGGAACGTAAATTGATACAGCCACTATGGAGAACAGTATGGAAGTTCCTTAAAAAACTAAAAATAGAACTACCGTATGATCCAGCAATCCCACTACTGGGCATATACCCAGAGAAAACCATAATTCAAAAAGACACATGCACCACAATATTCACTGCAGCACTATTTACAATAGCTAGGTCATGGAAGTAACCTAAATGCCCATCGACAGACGAATGGATAAGGAGGATGTGGTACATATATACAGTGCAATATTACTCAGCCATAAATAGGAATGAAATTGGGTCATTTGTTTAGATGTGGATGGATCTAGAGACTGTCATACAGAGTGAAGGAAGTCAGAAAGAGAAAAACAAATATCGTATATTAACACATATATGTGGAGACTAGAGAAATGGTACAGATGAATTGGTTTGCAGTGCAGAAGTTGAGACACAGATGTAGAGAACAAATGTATGGACACCAAGGAGGAAAGTGGCGGGGGTGGGGATGGTCGTGTGCTGAACTGGCAGATTGGGATTGACATGTATACACTGATGTGTATAAAATGGATGACTAATAAGACCCTGCTGTATAAAAAAATAAATAAAATTAAAAAAACAGAGAATGAGTAGAATTAATGAGCCCAAGAACTGATTCTTTGAAAGCAAAAAATACAGACAATCTCCTAGCTAACATAAGCAAGAAAAAGAACACACACATATATAAAATTAGAAATGACAAGGAAGAAATAATCTTCAAAACAGGAAATTTAAAGGCATCAGAGACTATTTTGTACAACTCTATGCATTTAAAGTTGAAAACCTAAATGAAATGGGTGATTTCAAAGAGGCATATAACTTATCAAAATTGACCTCATTAAAGACAAAAAGTCTAAAAAGATCAGACATGCATAGAAGAAATAGATAAAATGGTTAAAGAACTCACCCAGAAAAGCATTATGCCCAGTCCCTGCCTTCCCTCCCCCAGTAACACTAAAAAAGGACTCAAGTTGAAGAGGCTCTCAGTGGCCATTTGAACATCAACAAAGATAATTGCAAAGGACCGAAGCATTCTAAATATCTCATCTATAATGACGCCAAAACAAACATATCCTAACTGGTCACCATGGGAGGATACCAGTAAACCAACCCGTTATTTTGAAAACTGATAAACAGCAGGAAAGAATCAAGCATTTATCCTGTTTTCCTATATGAGCTGTATTGCTCGGTACGCAAATAGATGGTCAAGGCAACTTTCTCTTTATAGAATTATTACACCTAGTAAATGAATATTATTTTCCAATCTGTAATGAATTAATGGATCACAGTATATATCTTAAAGGTCTGCTCACATCATAAAAAGAGAGACAACCAGACATCACATGCCTCCTGATACAATATAATGTCACTTGTGAATTAGTCTTGCCAAAAAAAAAAAAAAAAAATCAATCCTTGATCTGATCAAGACTTTAGATCCAAACAATTTGCAAGAAGCCCAGGGATACAAGCATAAAATCCAAACTTCAGGAGCCTCTACAGGACAAATAATCTGGTTTCTTTATTAAATAAATTGAAAGAAAAAGAGATTGAGAGGAATTTATAGATCAAAATAAATTTAAGGCACACATCAGCTAATCAATGTATGGACCTTATTTGGATCATCATTGAGGTGGTAAAAAAAAGAAAACGTGACATAATTGCAAATTGGGCCATGGATTGAATATTTGTTAACATTAAAGAATGATGATTATTAATTTTTGATTGAGGAGTGATGATGATATTGTACTTTTGTTAAAAAAAAAGAAAGCCCATGCCTTACCAAGTTAAATACTGGAGTATTTACAGATAAAATGATATGATGTCTGGAATTTGCTTCAAATAAGGGGAAAGTAGGAGGAGAAATAGATAAAACAAGATCAACCATTAGTTGAAAATTGTTAAAGCTGCTTGATGGATATATGGGAGTCCGTGATACTATTCTATTTTTGTGCATATTTGAAATGTTTCATAATATAAAAATTAACAAAAATTACATTACTAAAATTAGGGCATAACCCTCATGAATATCACATAGTTAATATTAACTGAACTGGAAGAAAGTGTTCCATTATCTCTGCTTTAACATATTTGAGATCACTCCAACTGCAATAACAAAGGAAGTATCAAAATGCTAACAGGGGCAATAAATTCTGTTTTTGCTCCTCTGATTCTTTCTCCGTTTCCAGACATTCATTCAGCTTGCAGTTATAGAGCTGCTGATATTGTAAAAATGTTGCTTAGCAACATGTTAATGGGGAAAAACACTTCTTAAACCATCAGGGTTTTTGTCTTTTGAAATATACTAGTTCAGCTTATGATACCTCCCACAGCTCAATTTAACAGGAGGAAAAATATCAACTTTCTGAATATAGTTTTTTTAAAAAATCTTCTTAGCTGGGTCTGAATTAATACGACTATAAGAAATGGAGTATGACATTGACTCAACTACATAGAGTTCTATTGGTCTCTTTGCTGAAAGTGGTTTAGAGATGACAGACTATGATAGCACTCTGTCCCTTACCTAGTATCGGGGGTAGGGGTGGAGATGGTGAGGTCCAGAAGGTATGCAGGGAACATGCCCCAATCTTTATTATCCACTTGATTTGAATTAAGTACTCAAGCATCTAGAAGGTGGGCCCAGTGAGTCTCTCTTTAAGCCTTGGTTCCTCTTCCAGGAAATCAGGGTATTTAACCAAATGCTCTGGAAGACCATTTCTGTCACACCATGTTTCTCTGTGGAAGAGCCCTTAGGCCAACGCTTCTCAAAATTCGTTGTGTTGGTTGTGCCTTTCCTGGACGTCTTATGAAAATGTGGATCCTGATTTAGTAGGCCTGGTATGGGGCCTTGAGTTTTTGCATTTCCAACAAGCTTTCAGGAGTTGCTAATTCTGCTGGTCAGGCGGAATCACACGTTTATAGCAAGTCTCCTGGCCACTGTGAGTGACTGGAGGGATTAGAAGATGTGATTTGTCAGCCTTGGCATGGTATACGGTTAAGAGGACAACTTGAGCATCAAAGAGACTTAGGTTCAAATCTTGACTCTGTCTTTAGAAGTATGGCTGAGCCATGCTGGTCTTCAAATTCTGCATCTGCAAAATGAAGCATGGGCATTTTTTGCGAGGACTGAATGAGATATCAATATCACTTGTAATGTCCTTAGCCAGGCACATAGTAAGTGCTGTGTAAGTATTAACTATTGTTGGCATAACGAAAAACAAAAGAGCATTGATGGAGGTCATGATGCCGTATGAATCTTTGTTCCATATTTATGAGTGAAGCAGTATGAAAAATTGGAAAGAGCTTTGGGCTGATTCAGAGTGGAGTTTCTCCTCACTGCTGCAGATGTGGCAGTCATATCCTTTACTGGCCTCAGTTTACACACCTGCCTAGTGGAAAGGCTGAATCCATTCCTACCTGGTCCGAAGAGCCTAGGGACATGTTTTAGCTCCCTTGAATGATTCAGTCCATGCTCTGTACCAAGGAGCTCCAAGGAATTAGCTCTGCAGTTAATAAACTGAGGGGAGAGGAGAGTTAGGTGGCAGAAAGCTTATCAGAATTGGATGAAAAGCCCAGACCCACAAGAATTTGCTAAGCAGTAGATCTATTTTAAAACCCACTTCTTTTTAACAACAGAGAGCCAGGGCAGTGATTTAATTACCGATGGGCTACATCAGAAGCAAGATTGGAGCTAGCATCCCTGAATTGGGGCAAAGAACAGATGAACCAGTTCTGGGGAGGACAGGTCTTCTGAACCTTCCCACTACTTTCCCGTTCCTACGTCTTTTACGTCTCCCATGTACCAAGCTTTAGATTTTTAAACAAATGTCCTTGGGACTGTAAAATTTTGTCCATTTTCTAAAAGATTTTCTAAGCATCTGTCAGCTTCTGTCTGAATCATACATAAATGTGCATATGAATCACTTCCTGTTTCACACCATGATCCCCAGCCCTGCTCTTTCACAGACATCCTCCTCCTTTCCCCCGCCACTCCCCACCATTTGAAAAGAATAAATGAAGAAACTGATTTTGTGGTGATTAACATGGTTAATCTTTCGAAACCACCAGGATTCAGAATCCTTTGGGGAGACTTCTTCATGAGAGAGATTCTGGGGGATCCTTAAGAGTGGGGCTGGCACTGAGAGCAGCTCATTCTACAAAGAGTTCAGTGGCTGACACAGCTGCTGTGAACCAGGAAAGAACTTGTGTATCCTGTGAGCCTCAACATGGTGATTAAGAAAGTCCTAGATTCTTAGAGAGGGAAGCTTCATAAATATTACTTAATAAAACCTAAGTAAGTTGGTAACAAGGAAAGACTTTGGAGTGGGATAACTGGCTCACATTCCTGCTTCCTCATACGCCAACTTGGCCTAACTAAATAGGTGACCTTGAGCAAGTTACCCCACCTTTCTCATCCTCCTTCCCCTCTAATGTGAAAAGGATAATGAACTACCTTTGCCTCAGGGTTCTTGTAAAGATAAAATGAGAGTTCACATTTAAAATACTTGGGATGGTGTCTGAAACGATGTCTTAGTTTTTATAATGATAATAATAACAATAATAGAAAATGGTCCTAACGAGTGGATTTTCAGATGCTTTTCTAACTTCTCCAGTGTAGGATTTAGAGCAGAGGGGTCACACAGACAGCCTCTGGGCTGGATTTCACTGGCAGAATTATCTTGTCTGCCCTTTTTGGCAGTGGTCAGGGAGCTTTTTTGTTGTGATTTGCCCATACTTGAAAATTGAGCATCCTCATCTCCTCAGGATAATTTTGCATCCTCATGTACATTTCTTGAAACTTTTTGAATGATCAGAGGATCTGGCAAACACCAACCCCATATTCCTACATGAAAATGGTCAGTCCGAGGTGAGAAGGGGCTGCCCCCTTTGTATAAAGCTTTTTCCTCCCCCTTGCTGCAGTCACCAGCATTCCCTGCTGTAGTACTATCGCACTACTTTACTTCACGTACATTGTCTTCTGTATCTGAATCGGTATTTGAGTCTGCTGTCCCTTGGTAGGGTACCTAGAATGTAACACCGTGCTTTAGCGTGGTGTGACTAGCAACAATTGTGAGCATGTTATTAGACACAGATGCATTCATTAATGATTTGAGAGAATGTCATGTATCAGGGTAACATTATTAGAGTAGCCCATTTTGGGGTGCCTTCCCAGGTCATGCTTGATTCTTTAAAATTATTTGCTCTTCCCACCCACAACCCTGCTGAAGAGAGAGGAGTTAGCCAGACAGCTCCAGGAATCTTGTGAGACTACCCTCACTTTGGTCACAGATGGTTGGAGCAAAAGTCAGTCAACACCTGATCTGAGACAAACCAGTCAGATGCTCTCTCCCAGAAGTTCTGAACTGCAATAGTGTGAAGTTGGCTCTGTGGCTGCTGATGGCAGCACTGAAACTAAAAGCTCATGCAGAACTGAGTCTGGATGGGGGTGATGGGAGACAAAGACAAAGACCATGCAAACCAGCGTTCTAGAGGAGCATATGGTAGCCAGGAGTCATCAGAGGAAGTTTGTCTGTTAAATGAAAGAGGAAAGCAGAAGAGACTTGTGGAAATAACCATGTGGCCCCCCAGAAGGATAAAGGGCATCCATTACTGACCTTCCAGTCTGGTTGTAAATGCTTCGCCATCTTCAATCACTTATTCCTTGACCTTCTTCCTTTTTTATTTCTATGATACCATCCTCTCTTATTACTCTCCTACCTCTTAGAATTGTTCTCTCAGTCCCCTCTGTTGGCTTCTTTTCCTATGCTGACCTCAAAATGTGGTGTTTCCTGTACTCCATTATAAGTTCCCTTCTCTTCTCTCTTCACATTTACTCTGCTATAGGCTGAAAGTTCGTGTCCCCCCAAAATCCATATGTTGAAATCTAATCTGCGATATGTTAGTATTTGGAGGTGGAGCCTTTGGGGTGATCAGGTCATGATGGTGGAATCCTCAGGAATGGGATTAGTACCCTAAACAAGAGACCCCAGAGAGCTCCCTCACCACTTTCACCCTGTGATGATACATCAAGAGAGCAGCTGTCTGTGAACTAGGAAGCAAACTCTCGCCGTATACTGAATCTGCTGGCACATTGATCTTGGACTTCTAGCCTTCAGAACTGTTAGAAATAAATGGCTGTTGTTTATAAGCAACACAGTCCATGATATTCTGTTACAGCATTTTGAACAGACTAAGACACACTTCACAGGTGATCTCAGTGTAATGATAGTTATATGCTGACATGTTCTAAGTTTTCATGTATATATTTATTTTCTAAAAATTGTCTTATTCCTTATTAGAATGTGGGTTCAGTCACCTTGGGCAAACTTCACCTGTCTGGTTTACAGCAGTGCCTGACACAAAGTAGATACTCAATAAATGTGTACTAAATGAATGGATGAATGAATAAATGAACTGGATTTGTGTCTCCTGCCCGAACCTAAGCCATCCCCCTTATGTCCTATACCAAGCCTCTGACACATTGGATGCCTCTCAACTTCTCTGATTTGCCAAGGTGTTGCCTTCCTTAAAGTCTTGGAAGATGCATTCCTTCTGCCTACAAAGCTTTCCTTGGGCTCTTCCTTCAGGTGTGGACATCAAAGCTTTCTCCTCTGTGGTATCCTGCCATTTCCCACGTGCTTTCTGTAATGATAACACTATTCATTACATGCATAGCCTCACTTTCTTTTCTGAATTTGTAAATATGCATGAGCTTTTTGTTTGCCATATATTTGTCTGTTTCCCACCCTACATTTCATTTTCTTTCCTCAAATATGCTGTTAACTTCTTGATGCATCTTAATATACTTAATGCCAAGCACAGTTTCTAGAACAGAGTTAAGTGTTCAATAATATATGTTTAATGAATGAATGGATACCCATGATGTGTTACTTTATTCTCTCCACAAACCTCATTTTAACGTGAGCAGTTTGATTTGATTTTGGTTTCTTGTAATGAGAGAGCTTTGACTTTGGCAATTATTAGTGATGAGCAGAAATTTATACATTTTAGGTGCTTTTGCTATTATCCTCTTAATAGACTTGAAAAAAAGCAATGACATTCACAGATGACTTCCTAATGACATTAATTATGTACATTTCTATAGTTTACAAAGTGCATTTACATCTATTATCACAGTTAATTCTCAAGACAATATTGCACAGCAGAGAGCAGTTGAGACAAAGAGGTCAAAAGAGCTAATAGGAGCCAGGATCAGAGCCCAGGTGTTCTGTTTACCAGCCTGTTGCTCTATTGCTGTATCACCTGGCCTCCACTGTTAAATTTATACTGCTGCTACTAATACTACTACTCATACTACTACAGGCTGTGATTTATTGAGCACTTACTACAAACCAGGCACCTAGCTATGTACCTTCCCTTAGTTACATCAGTTAATATCCACAGCCTCATGGGGTTGATACTTTTATTGACCTTTTAAGCCAGATAAGGAAATTGAGGCAGAGAGATGTCAGAGATCTAATAAATGGGTAAACCAAGATGTGAGCCCAAGGTTTTTCTGATCTCTGAAACCAAACTACAAACTACTATACTAAAGTCTTTCTGGCTACAAAGAAAAGTAAAAGAACAGCTGGGACTTCGGAAGTCACTCATGCAGAATAATCTAGGGTCACATTTTTTGGTACTAATCCCAAACCCTTCGAGGTACAGTGAAAAGTTATTCAGAACTTTATGGGAAGAGGAAGCACAGAACGATGGGACTGAATATGAGCCACTTCACCAATATCCTCTTTGAAATGGGGACTTAATTAATGCACTTAATTGTTGAGAGATACGTAATGAGATTATTGAGAGCCTTGGCTGTGCAAGTCTTTCCTTTTGTTAATTGTGTTAATTTGCAAAGATGCTCAGGATGCTGCCTGAATGGGAACAGGCTAAATGAAAACTCTATTTTTTTTCAGAGTGAGAGAAAAGGTGATCACACTGAGTAATTTGATTTTCATGCACTGCTTTCCGCGCTCCCCCTTTTAAAATACACATACTCTTTATAAATAGGTGAAGGGGTGTGATCATTTGGTGAGCATAGGAAGGCTGATTATCATGAATATGACAAAGGGAACTCCGTCAAGCCTTCCTCCATGTGGAGGATCCCTGGCTCATCTTCCATTCAGGTAGAACAGAAAGGAAGGAGGGAGGGGTAAAGAAAACATTCAATGAGTGTGGCTCTGTAGAAAGCATCATGTCAGGAGCTCTCACACCCATTCTTTAGCTGAATCTTTTTTTTTTTTTAGCAGTACGCGGGCCTCTCACTGTTGTGGCCTCTCCCTTTGCGGAGCACAGGCTCCGGACGCGCAGGCTCAGCGGCCATGGCTCACGGGCCCAGCCACTCCGCGGCATGTGGGCTCTTCCCGGACCGGGGCACGAACCTGTATCCCCTGCATTGGCAGGCGGACTCTCAACCACTGCGCCACCAGGGAAGCCCTAGCTGAATCTTAACAAAGCTTCTGGGTGAGCTTTGTGTACAGATTGAAAGGAGCCCATTTTACAGATGAAAGGAGTCCTTGACTTGATTCCTCCTGTGACAGGAACTAGGAAAATAGTTAAAACACCCAACTGTCACATCTAGGAAGATACCAAGAGGACATATTAAGAGATGAGGGAAAAAATAGAAGAGAGGGATGGGGGCAGAAGTGGGGCTCTGGAGATGGGCTTATGTTACATGAGCATCAAAGAACCCAAGTAGGGCTTCTCGGGTGGCGCAGTGGTTGAGAGTCCGCCTGCCGACGCAGGGGACACGGGCTCGTGCCCCGGTCCGGGAAGATCCCACATGCCACGGAGCGGCTGGGCCCGTGAGCCATGGCCGCTGAGCCTGCGCATCCGGAGCCTGTGCTCCGCAATGGGAGAGGCCACAACAGTGAGAGGCCCGCGTACCGCAAAAAAAAAAAAAAAAAAAAAAAAAAGAACCCAAGTATCTATATTCCCAAAATAGATTTGATAGTCAAACACAGGCTTACTTAGTTTAAAAATATGTTCGGTTACCTCATTCAAACTTATAATAATAGTAATGATAATAGAAACTTGCATTTTCAATTTCAGAGTATTTTTTAAAATTTTATTCCCCGCCCCCCAACTGACTGAATCACATTTGAGTACTTCTGTTGCCCTTCTTTCAACCTTCCAGATCTGAGGTTTGGTTAAACAGCAAATTATCTTCATAAAGAGCCCAACCCTCTTGTTTCTGGACCTCACAGGGAATGGTTTTGGAAATCATTTCTCTCTCAGTTCACACTCTGAAAGATCAAAGAACTGTGCTGTGTGCTTATTCCAGAAGCCCCTCTGGGATTAGCCCATCATGAATATAAATCCCTGTGTTTGTTATGTTTCCAAAATACCCATTCATCATCCATCTTTGCATTGTTCAAAGAGACTTGGGGTCAGTTCAGCTCCCACCTTCACAAGGCTTCGTGCTTCCGTTTGTGCAGCCAAAGGAGCACTGGAGACAATTAGCTACTTGCCGCTGTGGCTGCAGCCAAAGGTCTCCCCCAGGGGGCTGAGAAGAGCCGTCCTCAGGAGGAAGCTCCATTCATGCATCAGTGTGGCTCTTAGCCGAGGAGGCAGTGCCTTTTTCTACCCTCCAACTCAGGGCCTTTTTTGTGTAGCAGGAAAAAAGCAAACAGTGGCCACCTCCTCTCTCCTGGAGGTGACAAGCAGAGGAAAGTATAAAGCTAGCTTTTGAAAACTCAGCCATTGAACTCCCTGCCACCCCAAGAACCTGACCTGAATCCACTTTTTGACAACCACAGGAGGCAATTGTCCTTTTCTTTAAGAAGCTCTCAGCTTGGAAGAAGACCACCAAGAGGGAAAGGGATTGCCCTGCAAAAGGGTCTTAAAGAATATCAAAGCTGAAAGGTCTCTTAGTGACTACTGAGTCCCACCTCCTTAATTTATAAATGAAACCCTGAGGACAAGAAGGACTTAATCCAAACCCTACAGCCCAATGCAGGCTCCCCCAAATATTATCAGAACAGCTCGTTGGTATGTCAGAGCTGAGTTTATCACTCACTGTGGGAAGAGAAAACACTACCTACATTGCCAGTCTTGATTGCATCTAGTGGGGAAAAGAGCAGTCAGAGTATTTGTTGAAGTCTGGTTTAAGGAGGGTCCTTCAGGTGAGTAGGGGGGTCTTGTTAGGAGCAGATGGGATCATGATATGATAGTTTAGAGTTGGTGGACACAACAAGGCAAGGATTTTGAGATGAACAATTGAAAGGGTCTTGGGGTATAAACAGCTGATGTTTTCTGTTGAAGAATTGTTGGATCTTTCAGATAAGTTCTTAGAATGTACAATAAAGTTATTTTCTCTTCCTGGGAAACATATACTGAAATAGTGAATTTATGTTGATGAAGACAGAGGACTAGCAAAGTCATATCAGAGTAGACAGGAAGCTGTGTGGGGATAGATAGTTCTGGGTGTCAGAATCCAAACCCTCAATTTATAAATGAAACCCTGCTCCAAGCCACACAACTCCTTCAGTGCAAAAGATGAACTGGATACCAGGTCCCAAGTTCCCCACCCTCTGGCCATTTTATGACCCAATGATGGGTTATGTGAGCCAAACGAATAAAACCAGTCTCTGGACTCAAAAAACTTTTTTTTTTTTTTGAAATATTGGAGGAAGAAAATAAAAGATAGGAATGAAATAGAGAGTATGTGTGTGGGAGGAGCCTGGATGCCTCAGAGAGGAATTCTGGAACATCTTTCTGAGGAGGTGACATTTGAGATGTGATCAGAATATTCAAAGAACTCAGGAGCTCTTCAAGCTGAAAGAGAGCAATTGCAAAAGAAGAAGACTGCTTGGGGTTTGAAGAAAAGAAAGAGCATGCGTGACTCAAACCCAGTGAGCAAGAGAAGAGAGGTAGGAGAAGAGTTGAGGCTGGAAAATGGGACCAGATCCTTGGTGGACTTTTGGGTACTCTCAGAATGCCTGGCTGGGGTGGATTTGTCCTGATGTTGTATATGCAAAATGTGCTCTGCTTGTTTACCTTGTGAAAACTCACAGTAGAAGCTATTCTTCCATAAGTGTTGAAGACCTTGTCCACATTTTCCAAGGAGAGGGTCTGGGAGATATTCATTCAGTTATTCATTTTGCCTGAGCAAAGTAAGAAATATATCAACTAAGCCACCTGTAGGGCTTCACAGAGCAGTAAATTATCTGTTTTTCTTTTAGTTTGTTTGCAAGAAGTGCCTATGATTCCAGGATATTCTCCTCTTATTCTTAGCTATTATCACACTCCAGCATTCATTTTCAATTTCTAATGTTGAGCTGGATGGTTTTCATGGCATCTCAGCTGGAGAAAAATGAAAATGAATGAACAAAATGAAAGACAAGATTTATTTGGGGGTGGGGCATATTCTTTGTAATTTGTCCTAAAGCAAAAAAGAAACTTTTGGTAGGACTTAATTATGTGCACCATTTTCTTTTAAACTGTACACACAGGCACTAATTGGACAAGTCACATCTTCTACACCTAGCATTATCAACAGATGATGATTAAAAAGTTTAAGAGCATTGCTTGATTCTTTCAGGAAACCACTCAGTAGTCTATACGCAAGCTTACCAAGGCTGTGTAACAGATCCAAAATGCCAGGAAATCGGTGAGTAATAGAAAATAGCAAGGCACTCAATTCATCAACTGGAATACTCATTTTTATTTCATGAATTCAAAAAAGGGAAAGTATTTGTGTACTGACACTTGGGTGTGTGTGAGCTGTTTTAAAACTCATTCTGTTTTCATTATTAATTCTCAAGAAATGAATACCACCATTGCAGATAAAATCACTGGGCAGAGTCTGGGGAAGTTCAAGGGTGTTAGTTTTACAGTAGACTTTCCCTCAGGACAGGGTAGGACATTGTAAAGAATCTGGGAGGGAGTATTGCTCAGCAGTTAATGGTGTGAATTTTCAGTTTTGAGTCTCACTTTTATCCTGAAAAGCTTCTTCATGACCTTGGGAAAGTTATTTAACTTCTATGATCCTCAGTCTTCCAGCCTTTAATATGGGAATGACAATAGTAACTAACTCATAGGTTGTCTCTGAGGATTAAATCAGACTGTGTAAAGCTTTTTCTTTCTTCATCTAGCTTTATTGAGATATAATTGACATACAGCACTGTATAAGTTTAAGGTGTACAGCATAATGATTTTACTTATATACATCATGAAATGATTATAATAAATTTACCGAACATCGATCATCTTATACAGATACAAAATTAAAGAAATAGAAAAAGAATGTTTCCTTGTGATGAGAATTCTTAGGACTTACTCTCTTAAAAACTTTCATGTATAACATACAGCAGTGTTAATTATATTTATCATGTTGTATATTACATCCCTAGTACTTATCTTTCTTAGAACTGGAAGTTTGTACCTTTTGACCACCTTTGTTCAAGTACCCCCCCACCCAACCTCCCTCTACTCCCCACCTCTGGTAACCACAAATATAAATCTCTTTTTCTATGGGTTTATTTCTGAAGTATGGTTGACCTATGTTAGTTGCTGTTACCCAGCATAGTAATTCTATATTTCTGTACATTTCAAAATGATCACCACAATGAATATGGTTATGATCTGTCACCATACAAAGATATTACATAGTTATCGACTATATTCCCCACACTGTGCATTTCATACCCGTGACTCATTTATTTTGCAGCTGGCAGTTTGCACCTCAGTCCCCCTCACCTATTTCTTTCCTCTCCCCACACCCTCCCCTCAGGCAACCACCTGTTTGTTCTCTGTATCTACAAATCTTTTTCTGTTTTATGTTTTTCCATTTGTTTTTTAGACTCCACATATAAGTGAAATCATACAGTATCTGTCTTTCTCTGTCTGATTTATTTCACTTAGCCTAATACTCTTAAATCAAGGCCTAAAGCTTTTAATCCCTTTATTATTATTGTATAGAATGATTAAGAGATATATTACAGTCAATTCCAGAAAAAAATGGCCGCTGCCTTTGTGTGTGTGTGTGTGTGTGTGTGTGTGTTTCTTTTGGGACATAGTGGTTCAGGTATAAGGCAAAATATAGAGTTTATAATGAAAAGCTGCAGTCACCTGCTTGCCTTTTCCTATTCTCTGTTTTCCTCAGAGGAAAACCCTCTTAACTATTTCTATTTTTCTTTTTCTCTGGAGGTATCCCATATATCTAAATAGTATGCCTGCACACCATTTCTTGATTCACCAACTTTAGGCAATATCTTTTTACTCCATTGTGTAAGAACTGAAGATTTATTTGTTCTATTATTTTTCCTTCTTAACCTCTTGTCTTCCCCCAATGCTTGATGATTTTATTAATATTTTTATTTCTTCTATTGCTTATTTTTATAACTTTTAAACAATAAAGTTGTACATTTTTTTATTATATCAATTTTAAGAACTATCTGGACTTACCTCTATAACTTACAAGTATGCGTTTCTTACTCCTTTCCTCCCTAATTTCTGAATGCTCTCTCTGTGTGTGTTTGAAAGATGTCTTAGGAAAAAGTTTCCCAAAGTAGAGCTTGCAATGGGGGTTCTTGTGCCTGCGACTTATGGAGGGTGTGCTTCCAGTGGGAACCTGTAAAGGAGTGAGGGAGGCAGGGTAGGGAAAGGGCAGAACCAGGGAGGATGTGGTTTTCAGCTGGGATCTGGTTTCAGCCTGCTCTCATGAGGAGCTCTAGAATGTGAATTGTACCCCAGAATAAGGCCGCCCTTTGGACATCCCTTATTTGGCAATCACTGTCTGTAGGCTTCCTGCAGGAGATGTAGATTCTGGCAACTAAGGGCAGTGCCCCAGAGAAGGGGGCAGCTGTGAGCTCTTATCAGCCAACAGTCTCAGCAGCTAGAGGATGGGTGCATAGGCCAGGTAAAGGGGTCTGGGTGGAGGACCAACAATCCAACAATCTCTAACACATAGGGGATGAGGAGGGGGGTGTGATGAAGACAGTGGTCTCTGCTGCCTCATCAACTTTTACATTATTTGAAATTCATTGTTTACAAAGCATTTTCACTTATATTTTTCATTTGGTCTTCACTCAAACATGCATACACACACACACACACACCCCATCACCACCACCACCAATACCAATAACATCAACAGAGCAATAGGAGGTGATGTTGGTGTTATTCTCTCTGTTTTAAAAGTTAAATACATGATCCCAAAGTGGTTTTGTGGCTTGTCCAATACAAACAATAACTGGGAAAAATGAGACCTAATTCCAGTTTCAGGATCTAGTTTCTATACGAACATCCTTGGTTTCTTTCTTCATAGTTCTTGGCATTAAATCCATTTGCCATATACTTATGTTCCTCCATATTTGGCCTAACTTTGCAGATCACTTTTTTTTTCCCTGAACCCATTTTTTTCTTTTGCATTTCAGATTGGTCTCTCAGTCTTCCTGGTGCTTTTGTTCATTTCCATCCTATTACTCCTCCATCAGCCAGGGCACTTTGAAGCCACAGACAACAGACTAACTAGCCATGGCCCAAACAGTAGAGATGTTTACTATTTCACATAAAAAGTCCAGAGCCATAGTAGTCCTGTATCAATCCTGTCACATCATCAATGTCATTAGGACCAGGCTTTCTCCTTCTTCCTCTGTCTCCTCTGGGCAGTGGCTTTCCCTCTTAGGTCAGTCATGCCAACATGGTGAGGAGGCTGCTGCAGCTCCAGGCTTCACAGTCTCACCATGGGTCTCATATGCAGAAAAGGGGCAGTTTCTCTTCAGTCATCCTCTCTCTTTCAGAGGAGGGAGGGAACGTTTCTCAGAGCCCCCAATTCTCCTCATGCCCCATTGACCAAGGTTCGCCATATAGACTTTGCTTCCAGCAAAGGAAGCTGGAAATTAAGGACCTGGCATTTCAACTCTGTATGTGTGTGTGTATGTGTGTGTGCGCGCACATGTGTGTAAGGGGGCCTCTGTCAGCAAGGAAGGAGTGGAAAGAGTTTTTGGATAGGCAACTAATAGCCTTTCTCTATAGCCTCTCTTCCCACCATTAATACACACATACACATGCATGCGCAGAAAGAGAGAGAGAAACAGATAGATGATAGACAGACAGATAGATAGATAGATCTAAAGATAGATAGATAGATAGATAGATGATTCACTTATCTTACCTCCTTTTTGTGTATAGCCGGTTAGTTCCCTGTTGGTGAAGTCCCAGTTAATGAGGTTATTGTTGTTGTTTTCTTTCTACCTTGAGGTTCTGCTAATAGAGCACAAAGTGATCTGGTAGTAATTTTGTAACTCTTTTTAATGAAGCAGAGTACAAAATGCTGTCTGAGATCTGTCTTACCCTACTATACTGTCTATCTGTGGTCCGCGAATTGACTGTTCTCAGGCTGACCGTGGCAAATATACCATCGAATACGGTGACTGCCTATTGCCTAGATTATTCTCTTTGGAGAACTGTGGGACAGGATGTGTGCACATTTGGAAGAGTTATGAGGATCGCAGGAGCAAATGGCAGTAAACATTTACTTCTGGGAGGGCAAGAGTTGATACACACAGTTCTGAAATAACGATGGGCAAAATCAAAGTTCACTGATGGGAGAGACAAGTGTCCAGTGTGCATTCCTCAGAAATTACTTGGGATGTTAGAAGAAAGATTCTGGTCAAAAAATGGACTTCTGGAGATCTGTGGGATGATGGCTTAGTTGCAAGTGTAAGAAGACCCAACTAGCAGTTGCTTATGCTAAAAGAGCCTTTGTTGGCTCAGATAAATAAGAACAGCTGAACATAGGGTATAACTGACTTCAAGTTCTGCTGGCGTTAAAGGCTCAAACATTGTCATCAGGATCTTGTCATCTTCCATCCTCCCTCAATTAACAAACTTTGCAGAACTGTGTGGTGGCAAGATGGCACACCAGCTCTGGGTTCACATCCTTTTGTGTTCAGGTAGGGAGCTTCTTGAACACAAAAAGAAGGAGCTTCTTTTTTTAGTAGCTTCTTCAAAGGGCCTGAGATGCACTCTGTTTAGCCAGTTTAAATCAGCTTAAGGAAGGAGATACTTTTCAGCTTCGACTTAAGTCACTCTCAAATTAGTGATGTCTCACCCAAATCATATAGACTAGAAGTGGGGTGAGGGTGACTTGCCAGAAGAAATACAAAGTAGGAAGAGTGAACAATGGGCTTTAGGCAACATCTGTTCACACAACCGTTTTAAAGGAAAGACTGACCTCTAAAGTCTGGAAAACTGAAGATCAGCCAGTTTATACTTCTTTGAAAGGGAATTTCACCAGCAAAAGAAAAATTCACGTGTGCTGGTTTGGGTACTTCTCTGAAAGTACTTATATTGGGATTCACGTAAGCCAAATAGTTTTGTCCCCATGAGCTTTATAGCATGGCAAATAAAAGATTGCAGTATGGGCCTCCCTGGTGGCGCAGTGGTTAAGAGTCCGCCTGCCGATGCAGGGGATACGGGTTCGTGCCCCGGTCTGGGAGGATCCCATGTGCCGCGGAGCGGCTGGGCCCGTGAGCCATGGCCGCTGAGCCTGTGCGTCCGGAGCCTGTGCTCCGCAACGGGAGAGGCCACAACAGTGAGAGGCCCGCGTACAGCAAAAAAAAAAAAAAAAAAAAAAGATTGCAGTACAGTTTCCTACTGCAGCCCATATGACTTGGGAAAGTGAATCTAAGCTCTCCTAAACCCATCTCCCTGCCCCAGCAAATGGTAAATAAAACATACACCACTTTCGTACATGTTTCAAATTCTGGTGTAGATGAAAGGCAATTTACTCGTGCTTGAAAACGAAATTCCTGGCAAAAAGAAATGCCTCTTAACAAATGGAACAGTCCCCTAGTGACAAGATGGAGGCGTGCAACTGGGTACATTTGTCATTTTAACTCCAGGGGCAGACTTGAGGTATTTTAATCATGCTGAAGTAGAATTACAGGTAGAAACAGCATCCTATTTGATATAGGAAAGAATGCCAGCATTGCTCCTTTGAACAGGTTACTTTCTACATGTGAATGATTTGATAAGAGAACTTAATATTCTATATTTACTTAATTCCTAGGTATCTAAAAAACATATAAATGGCAAATCTTTTTCAAATTTATCTTTCCATCCATATGCCTGCAAATTACTCCTGTAAATGTACTATTTTAACCAAGCTGTCTCTGTGCTTAAACACCTTCAAAAGCTCTCATTGTCTAGCCAGGACAGGGAAGCAACCTAAGTGTCCATCAACAGATGAATGGATAGGGGCTTCCCTGGTGGCGCAGTGGTTGAGAGTCCGCCTGCCAATGCAGGGGACATGGGTTCGTGCCCCGGTCTGGGAAGATCCCACATGCCGCGGGGTGGCTGGGGCCATGAGCCATGGCCGCTGAGCCTGCGCGTCCGGAGCCTGTGCTCCGCAACGGGAGAGGGCACAACAGTTAGAGGCCCGCGTATCGCAAAAAAAAAAAAAAAAAAAAAAAAGAAAACAGATGAATGGATAAAGAAGGTGTGGCACATATATACAATGGAATATTACTCAGCCATAAAAAGAAATGAAATTGAGTTATTTGTGGTGAGGTGGATGGACCTAGAGACTGTCATACAGAGTGAAGTAAGTCAGAAAGAGAAAAACAAATACCATATGCTAACACATATATATGGAATCTAAAAAAAAAAAAACAACAGTTCTGAAGAGCCTAGGGGCAGGACAGGAGTAAAGACGCAGACATAGAGAATGGACTTGAGGACACGGGAGGGGGAAGTGTAAGCTGGGACGAAGTGAGAGAGTGTCACGGACATATATACACTACTAAATGTAAAATAGATAGCTAGTGGGAAGCAGCCACATAGCACAGGGAGGTCAGCTCGGTGCTTTGTGACCACCTAGAGGGGTGGGATAGGGAGGGTGGGAGGGAGACGCAAGAGGGAGGAGATTTGGGGATATAGGTATATGTATAGCTGATTCACTTTGTTATACAGCAGAAACTAACACACCATTATAAAGCAATTATACTCCAGTAAAGATGTTAAAAAAAATTTTTTTAAAAAAGAAGCTCTCATGGTCCACAGAAAAGTTGTGACTCAGTAGCTAGGCATCTTAGGTCTTCTGAAGGAGAAACCTCAAATACTTTTCTAGACTTCATTTTCACCATTTTTGTATGAATGAGGAGAAGCTAGTTTATGTTGTGTGCCTTAGTTTTCTACTGCTGTGTAACGAATTATGACAGACCTCACAGGTAAAAGAAATGTTCATTTGTTACCTCCCAGTTTCTGTGGGTCAGGAAACTGGGCACAGCTTACTTGGGTCCTCTGCTCAGGGTCTCACAGGCTACAGTCTAGGTACAGGCTAGACAGCTACCCTTTCTGGAGTTTGAGGGCATCTTCCAAGTTCACCTGGTTGCTGGCAGAATTAAATTCTTTGCAGCTGTAGGTGGGTGAAGGAGTTCCTATCTTTCCTGTGGCTGTCAGCTAGAGGTCACTCTTAGCTCCTAAAGGCCCCACCATTCCTGCCACGTGTCCTTCTCAGACCATGGAAGTTTACTTCTTCATAGTCAGAGGGGAGTCTGTTAAGATGGAGTCTAACATTACATTAGGTGATCACAGAGGTACTTTTCCATCACCTTTGCTGAATTCAGCTGGTTAGAAGAGAGTCACTATTCAAGGGGAGAGGATCCAAAGGTTAGGCTACTAGGAGATGGAAATCATGCAGACTCTCTTAGAATTCTGCCTAGCACACTGTGATAACAAACAGCCCTTACATTTCAGTGCCTTAAAACAATGGCTTGTGTCTGTCAAGGGTTGGCTGAGGGCCTTAGCTCTGTGTCATTGGCAGGGAACCAGGGGCTCCAACTCCACACTCCACTGCTGCTGAGGTAGGATAAATGACATTAGCAAATCTTGCTTCCTCTCAAATCTCTGTGGTCAAAGCAAGTGACATAGCTACCTCTAGCTTTAAGGGGTTGGGGAAGGTACCCAGACATAACACTGGAACTATTTGGTGAGGAGCACCAATGAGGAGTGACTTCTCCTCCAACAAAATGCGTTCTTGCTGCATTCTGGAGAGAGCTATTTCTCTTGTCAGGTCATTGATTCATTCTATTCTCTCAAGCGAATGACCTTTCTGCCACATCCCTGTTTGCAAATTCCTCCTGTCCTGTAAGGTCCAGCTCAAAATCTACTTTCTCAGTTAAGTATTTTCTGATCTTTCCCATCAAAATTAATTTTCCCTTCTTGGATATCCCATAACAGTCCTCTGTACTTTCTCCATCTGTCTTATATGGCTTTTATTTTATTTTATTCTATCTGGAGAAAACTCTAATTCAAAAAGATACATGCATCCCAATGTTCATAGCAACACTGTTTACATAGCCAAGACATGGAAGCAACCTAAATGTCCACCAACAGATGAATGGATAAAGAAGACGTGATATATATATGTGTGTGTGTATATATATAAATTATATGGCATTTATAATTTCTTAACTTTATCCCAGATATTTATTTTAGATACCTTAGCTCCCATATTGGATTGTGAACATCTTGAGACAGGAAACATGTCTGAGTCACAATTCTCAATTCAGGGCTATACTCAATGTAGTGATAATGTTGTTGGTTAAGTGAAATTGATCTTGCTCCCCCAGAATGTCTATTTACAAAGATAACTTTTAGCCAAACTTTGAATTATTTAGGGAAAAGATTTGCCTAATTTCCTTATTCTATCATAAACTCTAATTTTTTTTCCAGTTAAACTCTTTTCTGAATATAACCTAAATCTATCCTTAAAGCAGAAAAGCAGTGCTTTTTTTTTTTCCTTTCTCATTTCCTCTTGTTTATCCATAATGAAGACCATAGGTCACATAACACAGTTGGAACAACCTTAAAGATTGTCTAGGTCAGTGATTTGAAAGTTTTTGTTTAAGAAGCTGGCTCCTTAATTCAGATGAAACTTTAAGCAGAGCACAAAACTATAAAACAGCAACAGTAATAACAAAAAGCGGATTATCTGATTGAAATGAGAATGGCAAGTTCAGAATTCTGGTCGCTTAATGTCTCCTGACCAATCTCCAGTCCCAAGGGGACTTTGGGACACCTCTACGAAATGCTAGATACTTAGTTTGAAACCCCTTGATGTTGATTCAGCTTTTCATGTTATGGACAGGAAAGCTGAAGCTAAAGAGATTAAGGCCTTGTTCAAAGGCCTAGAGTTGGAGAATCTATTTCCATAAACATTTACGGAGCACCTACCATGAGTTTGGCTAATAACAAAGATACAGCAAGCTTCTTGATATAGGTAGCAATAGAAACCACATTTCCTAACTCTCTGCCTTATGACTTAGATGGGTCCAATGGTCAAGACTTCCATTTGCTTTGAGTCTATTTCTGTGACTTAGCAAAGTCAAGGTCAAAGAATAAATTGTTAATTTTAAAGTCAGCTTCTACAGTAGATTTGAGGGTTGAGTTCATGCTGAGTTCAAAGCCAAATGAGATCCTAGCTCACAGTCAGAGCCTCCTGTGAAGCTGTATGGCAGCGCCATTTACTCACCTTGAATTCCTAGAACTCTCCACTCTTGACAAACACAGGAGAAATGTCAGTCTCTTAGAGGAGTTCACTCTTGCTGGGAATTCATTTATATTTTATGCAGATTGGCATCCATGTGCATGAAAAAGATCAGAAGAAATACGTTGAACTTATCCATCTAGCTGCTCCTGCACAGGGTGGTCCTGTGGCTACTTAGTTTTAATTAAAAGTTGACTTTCCTCACACATGTGGGTGACTTCAATCCATTGGCATCCACTCAACATCAGTTGTTGCCCACAACAATATATCATCCTCATATCATCATAGAATTTATATACTGTTAGGAAGTGAAAAATTGTACAGACAAAACAAATGGAAAATATGTTAATATATGATAAAGTTTTAAATTACATAGTATGAGCTCTAACTGCTACTGGAGTTTGAAAATGGCAATAATCAGTATATATTAGAATAATTGGTAGAAATCTTCCATGGGGAGGAAGTGTCAATGAGGGTCTTGACAGAAAGTCAAATGTGAATTGGATAGATGGGTGGTGGTTTAGGGAGATGAGTGTCCATAGCTATGCCATGGGCAAAGGCCTGAAAGATGGAATGAGCATATTTTCATAGTAACTAAAATAAATTGAGAACCTAAGATGTGTTATGCTTTGTATTTCTCATTTGACTGTGATAATCTTCTGAACAGCCTCATGAGGAAGAACTGATACTATCCTTGTTTTACAAATGAAGAACTAAAAGTGGTTAAGTAATTTGTTTAAGATTATACAGCTAGTGAATTATGGAGCTAGGATAACCCAGGTCTGTGTGATGCCTAAAATGACATTATTAAACAAAGCTCCCTACGGTCTTCTGATACATGTAGGAAATAATGAGGACAAAAATGTGATGGTCCAGGGTAGGGCACGTTGGGGAAAGAACATAGGAAGTTGCATAGTGAAGGTGGAATCAGCACAGGTTAATGGTCTTCAAAAGGTGTGATTTTGCCCCCCTCTGGAGACATTTTTGGTTGTAAAAATTGGGCAGAGGGCTTCCCTGGTGACGCAGTGGTTGAGAGTCCGCCTGCTGATGCAGGGGACACGGGTTCGTGCCCCGGTCCGGGAAGATCCCACATGCCGCGGAGCGGCTGGGTCCGTGAGCCATGGCCGCTGAGCCTGCACGTCTGGAGCCTGTGCTCCGCAATGGGAGAGGCCACAACAGTGAGAGGCCTGCATACCGAACAAAAACCAAAAAACCAAAAAACAAAAGACAAACTTGGGCAGAGAGAGCTGCTTCTGGCTTCTAGTGGGTAAAGGCCAGGGATGCTGCTCATCATGGTACAACACACAGGAATTATCCACTGCCAAATATGAGTAGTGCTGAGAAAATCTGTTATAGATAGATTGAAGAGACTGAACTTTTCTCTTTAGGTGGTAGATCCTTGACTATAGAACTGAAAAGGCCAATGTGACCTTCTCGGTTTGACATCTCGCATCAGTGATCACCCGTCACTTAGTTCTCCAAGGCAGACTCATCATTCTGCCCCAAACGATGTGTTTTCAGTGTTTCTCTCATCTTTCCACTCATCTCCAGGTCCACCTCCAGCACTCTGTGGGGCCCCCATCTTCTCCTTCCTGGAGTATGGCACTGACCTCGGGTTAGGCCTGCCTTCTCCCTCCTTGAGTCCCCATTGGGAAGTTCTCTACAGAGTAGTTGGAGTCATTCTCACAAAAAGTTAACCTGACCAAGTTACCTTAATGCATAAACATCTCCAAAAGGCTTTCTCCACTGCTCGATCTAGAGGGCCTGGCATGAACTTTTCATGGCAAATCTTCCTCTCCTGTCCTCTTTCTTTCAGTTCCTTGAAAGTGGCCCCCATCCCACCCTCTTCTTTTCCTCTGGGACTTGTATTACTTATTCCTTTGCCTGGAAGCTCAGCACTCACCCCATTCCATATTCTTCATTCTTTCCACCTGGATCATGCTTCCTCATCCTTCAGATTTCAGCTTAAATATCACTTCCTAAGAGAGAACTAAGTCATGACGTACCACCCTGTATTTCCTCTTTCATAATGCTTCTCACATGACTAATAATTTGATCAACATCTATCATCCCTGATGGACTATAAACTTCATGTAGGTGGGAACCGTTTCTGTCAATATCATATCCTCAGCACTTAGTCGGGACTCAATAAATATTTGTTGAGTTAACAGATAAATGAGCACAGTCCTGGACGCTGAATAGGAGAAGAAAGATTTGCTTGATTCTCCATCCATTTAAAGCTCCTGCATTTCAAAATATGTGTGGCATGGGCAGGAATAGAAGTAAGCACAGATGTTTCTCATCCAAGGAAAAGGAACACTGGGCAAATGAGGAATTCAGATGGACATGGGATTTGGATAATTGATGGCAAAAACATTTTGGAGACACAATAAAAGCTATGGTATCCTGAGCAATCAAAACATTTCTTTTCCCCTCAGCAGCATCACCATGGCTTGTTAAAATAAGAACTTTTTGTTGACTAGGAACATTACAGTCATACAGAATGCAGACAATATCATACAATTACTTATACTTTAAGCTAAAATCATTAATTTCCTCTCAGCCTGAGAATACACAGACAAGGTACAGAACATTCTCCCTCAGAGCAGCAAGCCCCTAAAATACCATTTTTAATGGGAGAACAAGGGCTTCCCACATTTTCCCTATGAAAATGTCAAATCTTTCTCCTTTTTTTTTTTATTGCTTCTAATCCCTAGCCTTCCATCTGAAAGAAGATTCCATTTCAAGACTAAATCTGCCACTACTTAACAAAGAGAAACTGGTGAACACCCTTCCCTCAAATTTACTGCCATCTGACACACCAGATCCCCTAAGTGGTATATAGAAATTTTTTTTTTTGCATTTTTGTTTATTTATTTTTTGGGAGGTAAACAGATAGCCCACCACAGTTTGATTTTCCTCTTTGCATAATTGTTTATAATAATCTTTAATTTCACTCTTGCAGTGAAAATTCAAGTCTCATTACTAGGAACTTGATTAATTGGACTTTAGCTATGAATGACAAATTACATGTGAAAAATACCTTGCTTGAAGACAACTTCTGTTCTGTGAAAGATAATAAATAGCACAATTCTCTATTCTCTTCTGTTTTTGAAGGGTGAGTGTACCTTTATGAGTATAAATTTGGCATCGTAGACATTATTTTTAACGGAATCAGGCATATAGCCAGTTCTAAAGGCATTTTTTTTTACAGGCAATTGCCATTTGCCTTTCTGTCCTTTCTTCCTTGCTCCTTTCCTTCCTTGCCTTCTTCCTCACTCCCTTCCTACAAATGCACATTAAATTCCACTCTGGACATAGTTCTATTTTAGACATTGCAGATTTGGGAGAGAATTACATACAAATAACAAGTTCTCATAGACTTTAAATTCAAACAAGAAGGAGAAAATAAAGACATAATAGAAAATTAAGTGAAATATCAAAACCAGGATAGTTGCTGTAAATAAGACAGGAAAAGGAAAAACAAAAAAATGATGAGGTTAATCCGGTCACATAAAGACTTAAGAGAAGGGTGTTCTAGACGGAGTGGCCAGCAAAGTCAAAGACCCTGACCTAGAACCCAGCTTTGCATATTTGTGGAAAAGAATGAAGGCTAGTGTGGCCGGAGCAGACTGAACACTGGGTGTGAGAAGGGGACCACTGAGTTGGGCAAAGAGGTGATGGAAAGGCCTGATATTGTGGGGCTGTGACAGCCATTATCAAGATTAAAACAAACAAAAACAACTAATATTGGAGAACTATGGGGAGAGTTTTAAAAAGAAAAGTGATAACATTTTTTACATTTTCTATTGTAAAAGTTTATTTTACCTTTGAAAAGTTTATTCTGGCTTATGTGTGGAGGAGAAACTTTAGGGGGTGGCAATATTGGAGAAAGGAGATCTTTCATGGGCTATTGCAGTGTTTCAGGAGAGAGATGTTGGTGATTTGGACCAGGTGATAACAGTGGAGACAGAGAGTGGATGCACTTGGCATACTGAAGGGCTGCTGCCCTGTGTACTTGGGAGGAAGGCAAACAGTATCCATTCTGCAGTGTCTGTGAATAACACCTCCTGTACCCCAGCTCCATTGTGTATGAGGACAGCCATCCCCCTTTGGCATCAAAAAATAGTATTTCAGGGTTTGAAAGATACCTAAGTTATTACCATCTAGTCAATTCTCTAGGACTCTATCCCTAATAAATTTCAACTTTTAAAATTCTTTTTATTATCACAACACATCTAAAATGCTTATGCACAATGTTTATTGCTTCTTTCAGCTTTGCAGCATCGGCAAATTTGATTCAAAATGCAATCAATGTCTTTATCCAGCTCAGAATAAAAATATTTACTGGGACTTGATTGAGGATGAGGCTGTGTGACAAGGAGATTAGAGTCTGGTCTCCTATTTGACCTCAGTGCACTAATCCACACTCTAATTATGGTGATTTACTTGTTTTAAAATCCAATTAAATACACCATTGTTAGTCCTTCCAACTGATGGAAATTTTAAGTATTTCAGTTCATTTATAGGAGAGATATATATGGTCATACAGGCCTTTTACGGTCCTCATTTCACACCATGCAGATATCCCTTTCAATCTTATACAACAATATCTAAACTCATGAGTTTGCTCATAATTTCTATTCCAGGGCTAGGGTGAGCCAAAAGGGAATAGAGTTTGGGAAGTGAAGAGATTAAACTAAAATTTGCTTTATTGTACTTTACAAAAAAAACTTTTTTTTTCATGCTGTGAGAATATCATATATCTCTTTTTTGATTGACTGCTAGGAAGCTCAAAAACTATATTAGTTTAGATTTTTTGGAATGTAATTTCTACTTTATGTGTATGGTGTTTGCTAACCTGATTTCTATTTTATAAACATCTTTTTCACTAGTACCTTTTATTGTAATCCACTTTAAGATATTTTATACTTATCTGATAATTTTAAGTAGATTCCTACTTTTATAACTAATGTGTTACTTAAAATGTCTACACATAAAAGTTAAACAATGCATGTGCATGACTTAATCATGATTTCATTTCACAGAACTAAAATTGATAAAACTTTAATCTTATTGTAATTTTAGAGATAATATAATCCCAACATCTCCTCAATATTTCTGAAGATTGAACTTAACAGTCCCAATTCCCAATAAAATACAGTAAAGGGCAAGGTGGCTTTCCAAATGACCAGTGGCAGTTGTGTGTACGAGTGTGTATATGTGTGTGCACACACCATATGTTTGAAACAGGCTTCACCAATGAATGCATTATCTTGAAACATTATTCATTATCTGATGTATGAAGTCTAGATGTGGTACTCTAGAGCTAGGTTAGAGCTGTCAATATATGATGCTTCAAACTGTGGATTGTTGGGAAATTGAACGAATAAAAGACAAGGGCAGCCTGTTAAGTATGAATTAAAATACACCCATAATGGGGCTTCCCTGGTGGCGCAGTGGTTCAGAGTCCGCCTGCTGATGCAGGGGACGCAGGTTCATGCCCCGGTCCGGGAAGATTCCACATGCCGTGGAGCGGCTGGGCCCGTGAGCCATGGCCGCTGAGCCTGTGCATCCGGAGCCTGTGCTCCGCAACGGGAGAGGCCGCAACAGTGAGAGGCCTACGTACCGCAAAAAATAAATAAATAAATAAATAAATAAATAAATAAATAAATAAATAAATAAATAAATAAATAAAATACACCCATAATGAATGACAGTGCTTCAAACATTGGAAGAGTGATCCTTCTCTTCATTTTAAACAGCTGCAGTCTAACAGAGAAGTCAGCCGTTCCAGAGAGTTAACAAGTTATACAATCCCAAGTTTCACCCCACCTTATGGACAGACATCTACTTGCAGCTTCTCCTCAATAACTCTAGGCTCTGAAAGCTCAGGCTCTCTGCTGTTGGGAGGATTTGATGAGATGGTGAATATAAAGCACTTAGATGGGTCAGTGGTACACAGTGAGTGATGGATACACACTGGTCGTTATTGTTCCTATGATTCCACCAATTCCATTCCTCTGGTGATGTGGTTTGGAGAGTGCCCTCCCTACCCTGGCTGGCTCTTCTCTGCATGAGCTCTGTTTGTTGAATTGGGCACCTCCCGTCAACATCTTTCATCCTCTTAGACTTACCTTGGACTTCAGCCATGGCGACCACACATAGTTCTGCAAAGATTTTGACTCACTTCCTGCTGAGAAAACCTCATCTCACAGTTGCACTGTGTCTCTCCCTTCCTTTCTGGGACTTCTCTGACACTACTGAATCCCCAGGAACCTGCTTGCTCCTCACACATGTGCAATCGAGAAGTGTAGGGCTGATAAGTGTATGGCACCACCTGTGACCGAGGGCGACAGGAGATGGATCGATGTAATGTTTCTCCCTTTTTTCTCCCAGGCAAGCATTCTCAGAGCTGCTCATAAGAGTTGATCCAATAACCGGTTGCTTGCACTGGTGGCCCACTTGGTAACACTTCTTCCTCTTACTGGTTTTTACTCTTTCCCTATTCACTCCCCTGTGCCTCAAAAAAATATCTTATTTGTAAGTCTTTGTCTCACGTGTGCCTTTCAGATGACATCCAGGGGAATATAATTATGTGCAGCACTTTTAGGCAGATTATCCTGAAAAACATTCATTTACTCACTCATTCAAAAGATGTTTAGTGAGCAGTTACTCTATGAATAAAACTAAGACAAGGATGATCTTTATATTTTCTGATCTTCTGAAGTACTTATAATTAAAGGTACAGTTTAAGAGATAGTTATAAACTGTCCTGCATATCTGATGTTATTTTATATTTGTCAGTTATGTAACAAGAATAATAGTTAATTTCTTGAACTCTGATTATGTCTGAAGTGCTTTCCATGCACTCTCTTGTTTAATCCCCAAACTAGTAAAGTAGCTGGCCTGAGACAGAACAAATGCTTTTAATCATTATTTTGTTCTATACCCAGCAACTGGGTTCTCTCTCCCTCTCCCTCTCCCTATCTTTCTCTCTCTCACACACACACACATTTACTTAATACTTGACTGATTTAAGGAGTGTATACTCAAGAATTACAGCATATGAGCCATGAAAGGGATAATGGTAACCTCAACATTCCTTCTCATTTTATGGATGGAAAAACTGATGCTAGAAACATGATGCAACTTAACCAGATAAACAATAATGGACGGGGGAAAAGTGCAACAATACATTAGAGCTCTTTGTTTCCCAAATAGGTCTTCTTTCCAAATGAGTGTCAACTCAAATCTAGAAATGACAATGCAAATATAACAGGGTGTCTGTCTGAGGCCAAAGTTTAGCTGAGGAATGAGGTAGCTTGTGATATCTTTAGGTGTTTACTGAAGTTGTTCTTATACATGGAGACATTTTGCTTTTTTTTTTTTTGTAAAGCACGTACTGTGTCTACATCTGTTTATAGACCCAAGGAGGGGGAAATATGGAAATAATAAAGAATGAAGTGCCATCTGTCCCATATCTGGTCTCTTGGACAAGGTATAAACTTCTCTTCAAAGAAGATGGTGAATTGAAGAAGCCAAGTATTATTTTAAAGTAAAAATTTGTGAGTCTCTGAGTGCAAATAGAGCTGTAAGGCCCTGGAACAATCTTTGTCTCTGGATTGAGGGGACATTGTTCTCATCACACTTGCAAGAGCTCCTCAAAGACAGATGGTTTGAGGAACCTGGGAGAAGGTACTCTTCATGTAGACATTGAGCATCCAAGACTGGCAACCGCCAAGTCCCCATAAGCTCATAAAACAGCTTGGTGAAAAGAATACACCCAAATCTGAACAAGGCGACTATGGGGAAGAAAAGAAGCAGAAAAGAACATGGTGGCTGCCTTGAGTGTTCAAAAGGAGAAGAGAACACCACCAGGGAGTCCCCCAAAAGTATGAGGTGCAAGAACCTGGAAATCAATTTATCCGTCTGATATAACCTCATTTGTATCCCTGGGACAGCAAGAACTTGAGCAACATGAATTCTATCATAGGGAGTAAGAATTCCTAGGGTTGACTGACTACCAAGTAGACCCGAAGGCCATTAGGAGAATGGGCACATTTCCTTGGATCTTTATCTTCTGATAATTACAAAAGAAGCACACGAGCTTCCCTGGTGGCGCAGTGGTTGAGAGTCTGCCTGCCAATGCAGGGGACACGGGTTCGTGCCCTGGTCCGGGAAGATCCCACATGCTGCGGAGCGACTGGGCCCGTGAGCCATGGCCGCTGAGCCTGCGCGTCTGGAGCCTGTGCTCCGCAATGGGAGAGGCCACAACAGTGAGAGGCCCGCGTACCGCAAAAAAAAAAAAAAAAAAAAAAAAGAAGCACACACATTCTTATCAGAAATACACTAAAAATATAAAACAAATATAGATTTTACATCTAGGGGCTTTATAAAAAATCAAGTAGGAATGACTCAAGCCAGTGCTTTCCAGTCTCTTCCATGTTGTAACACATAAAATATTAACATATTTATATACAGACTGAGGTAATTGGATGAAGTTAATTGGCCCAAGGCAACAGTTCCTATCCCAAGGCTGAGGGATAAAGATACAGGCCCACCGATTAGAAGCTCTGATTTAAGAAGCAAATGATGAAAGTTAGAATAGCCTGAAGTTATGTTTTAGGAAAATGTGACTTTATTACAGATCACTAATTTGAGGTAGTGATCATTTAATCTCAGCATATCTGGCATTTACTTTTGTGCTACCAGAAACATTAAACTATCTAGTGGTGATGTGTTTGATGAATCATAATGGAGGAAGACCAGAAGCGGTGAGATCTATTAGGAGTCTATTACAGAAATTCAGGTGAAAGGGAATAAAATGAAGGATTAGGATGAAGTCTCTGGAACACATCTGATTCACTATCTCTTGTAACACCTTGCCCTTAGATTCCTCTTTAAGTTAAAAAAAAATGTGGTGAGAACACTTAAGATCTACCCTCTTAGAAAATTTCAAGCATATGATGATACAGTATTGTTAACAATAGTCAGCATGCTATACATTAGATCCCCAGAATTTATTCATCTTGCATAACTGAAACTTTGTACCCTTTGGCCAACATCACTCCATTTCCCCCCAGCCCCTAGCAGTCACCATTCTACTCTCTACTTCTATGAGTTTGATTATTTTAGATTCCATGTATAAGTGAGATCATGTAGTATTTGTCTTCCTGTGTCTGGCTTATTTCATTTAGCATAATGTTCTCCAGATTATTCCATGTTATTGAAAATGGTGGGATTTCTTCTTTTTAAGGCTAATACTCCTTTGTGTGTGTGTGTGTGTGTGTGTGTGTGCGTGTGTGTGGGTATGTGTGTGTGTATATATTTCTTTATCCATTCATCCATTGACATTTAGATTGTTTTCATATCTTGACTGTTGTGAATAATGCTGCAATGAACATACAAGAGTTGCACTTAGATTCTTTTTTTTTTTAAAGTTTCCTTTTTTTCCCACAACTCACACACACACACGTATTTTATTTTTACAAGAGATAACTAAACTGACACCAAGCATTGTAAATGGATGGCCACAACAAAAGCAACAATGATTGCAATTACCAAACACGAAACACACTCATACTGTGTCATAATACTGACATTCAGTCCAATAATCCTCCACTGTAACAGCTCCTTTACTTTGCAGTGAAAATTGATTTGTATATTTTTTGCCTCTCAGTCCTTGTGGGATTTTTTATTTTTTTATTCAAACAAAGTCACAAAAATTATAATCATCCTCATCAGTTCAGTCAGTCCCATGTAATTAATTTTTTTTCCATCTTGATCTTTTGTTAGCACTTTTATGAATTCCTCAGTCTTCCATTAGAGTTCTGAAAATGCTTCTTCATTCAGTTCAGCAGTATAGTCAGTTACCAGAAACCTGTACTTGTCAGAGTCTTTTCCATGAGTTCCTTGAAGATGAAACCCTTTTATAGGAACATTTTTGCAAAAACATCAGAGTACACCCAGAACTGTCTGTAAATAACAAAAGACTTAAAAATGACCACGGTTAAAGATTTGATGAAAGTTCATAATAATGCAATTGACAAAGAAATTTAGTTATTTCTGAGATATACGTTTTAAAGTAATAACTAGAATTATGACTTATAACATTATACCAGAACATATAAGATTTTTAGAAATTTCATGTAATGTCTGAAACATTTATATTAACATATTTCCATACAAATAACCCAAAGAAAGTTTAGTATTAGTTTTTTTTGTTTGTTTGTTTGTTCTTTTATACTGCAGGTTCTTATTAGTCATCAATTTTATACACATCAGTGTATACATGTCAATCCCAATTCCCCAATTCAGCATACCACCATCCCCACCCCACCGCGGTTTTCCCCCCTTGGTGTCCATATGTTTGTTCTCTACATCTGTGTCTCAACTTCTGCCCTGCAAACCGGTTCATCTGTACCATTTTTCTAGGTTCCACATACATGCGTTAATATACGATATTTGTTTTTCTCTTTCTGACGTACTTCACTCTGTATGACAGTCTCTAGATTCATCCACGTCTCAACAAATGACTCAGTTTCGTTCCTTTCTATGGCTGAGTAATATTCCATTGTATACATGTACCACAACTTCTTTATCCATTCGACTGTTGATGGGCATTTAGGTTGATTCCATGACCTTGCTATTGTAAATAGTGCTGCAGTGAACATTAGGGTGCATATGTCTTTTTGAATTATGGTTTTCTCTGGGTATATGCCCAGTAGTGGGATTGCTGGATCATATGGTAGTTCTATTTGTAGTTTTTTAAGGAACCTCCATACTGTTCTCCATAGTGGCTGTATCAATTTACATTCCCACCAACAGTGCAAGAGGGTTCCCTTTTCTCCACACCCTCTCCAACATTTGTTGTTTGTAGGTTTTCTGACGATGCCCATTCTAACTGGTATGAGGTGATACCTCATTGTAGTTTTGATTTGCATTTCTCTAATAATTAGTGATGTTGAGTAGCTTTTCATGTGCTTCTTGGCCATCTGTATGTGTTCTTTGGAGAAATGTCTATTTAGGTCTTCTGCCCATTTTTGGATTGAGTTGTTAGTTTCTTTAATATTGAGCTGCATGAGGTGTTTATATATTTTGGAGATTAATCCTTTGTCTGTTGATTCATTTACGAATATTTTCTCCCATTCTGAGGGGTGTCTTTTCATCTTGCTTATGGTTTCCTTTGCTGTGCAAAGGTTTGAAGTTTCATTAGGTCCCATTTGTTTTTTGTTTTTTTTTTTTTGCTGTACATGGGTCTCTCACTGTTGTGGCCTCTCCCGTTGTGGAGCACAGGCTCCGGACGCGCAGGCTCAGCGGCCATAGCTCATGGGGCCAGCCGCTCCGTGGCATGTGGGATTCTCCCAGACCGGGGCACGAACCCATGTCCCCTGCATCGGCAGGCGGACTCCCAACCACTGCGCCACCAGGGAAGCCCCTATTTTTGTTTTTATTTCCATTACTCTAGGAGGTAGATCAAAAAAGATCTTGCTGTGATTTATGTCAAAGAGTGTTCTTCCTATGTTTTCGTCTAAGAGTTTTATAGTGTCTGGTCTTACATTTAGGTCTCGAATCCATTTTGATGCACTTAGATTCTTGATAATTATTTGGAAGATGAATAGGTGGAGTTGTTGTTAAAGACAGATTATCCATTAAAATAATAATAATTATTATTATTATTATTGTAGTAATAAAATAATATTTTTGTCATTGACCCTTTAATGTTCTTCTTTTTGACAAACTGCATTCTGAGTGCTAGAAGTGAGCCTGGGAGTGTTTGAAAATATTACAACATTTTATAATATGTTAAATTGTTGGTAATTATACATATAGGGAAATGAGTAGTCTTTTAAACTGTTGGCAAGAGTGAAAATTAATGAAATGAACTGAAAAGCCATTTGGTAGGCCTTTGCCCCAGGAAGAAATAGCACATTATGATCTTTTTCTTACCTCTAGATTAATGGTAGTTTATAATTAAAGTGAAAACTTTTTTTATAATTATATACTTTTTTTGTTTACTTCCAATTTAGGTAGAGATTTTCTGTTGTCCTCTAAACCTATTAAAGAAATTGTGGAAGGGCTTCCGGGGTCCGGGAGGATCCCACATGCCGCGGAGTGGCTGGGTCCATGAGCCATGGCCGCTGAGCCTGCGCATCCGGAGCCTGTGCTCCACAGCGGGAGAGGCCACAAGAGTGAGAGGCCTGCGTACTGCAAAAAAAAAAAAAAAAAAGAAATTGTGGAAAAAATTTCTCTATTCAAGTCCTTACCTATATTGTCTTGAAATTTTTATATCTTTTTGTCCTTCTGGACTCAAATCTTTGCATATTTTAGGAAACTTAATGAAGATTAAAATGTTTATCTCCTATGCCTCCCAGCATTTCCCAAGTATCACTTAGGTAAAATCTGGCAAGGGGTGGGGAATCAATGGATTGTTTTGAGAAAGGATTTTGCAATTTTACTTGCCAAGGAAAATGATGAGTAAATTCCATGTCTCAGCATAAATATAAACAGAGAATCGGCTTATCTCCTTTCAGGTCCATATGGCTGTAAGAATTACCAGGGGTCTCTCTAAACTCTGGAGAGGGAGATAATCAAAACTTGCTAGTAATATCCTTCCAACAGAAGAAGCCAAAATTTCCAAGGTTATGAGTGATCTGTTAATGTCTAGGATGTAGGGCCTGCTACTTTTGGGTCTATGGTCCCAGTTTCCCAGCATCCTTAAGCAACATTAGATTAATTTGAGAATTAAATCAGGCAGGAATATATTTGGCTGCAAGAAAACAGAAAACCCTACTTCACTGGCTTTAAGAAACAAGAGTTTACTTTTCTCATTCTACAAGCAGTTAGGAGGTAGGCAATCCAGGGCTGCTATAGTAGTTCTATGATCTTTTGTCCTCACGTATGTTGTCTCATGGTTATAAGATGGCTGCTGTATCTCCAGGCCTCATTTCCACTTTCCAGGCAGGAAGAAGAAATTAAAGGCCTATTTCTAGCAGATCTCTGTCTTTATGTGCAGAAAATAAAGCCCTTCCCAGGAACATTTTCCCAATCTCATTGTTCACCTCTGTGTGACAGAGCCATTGGTATGTGTAAATAAGAGCAGAAAATCAAGAATTTTAGTTTTCCATCTTTTGTAGTATAGAAAGGTAAGAGAGAAGTGGGTTGTGGATAAAACTGGGGTAGCATTCCATAGGAAGCTCAACTTGAAAACCAAAATAGCACAAATTTTTATGCACAGAGCCATTGATATGAATCTAAGCATCATGATTTGATTCCATGACTAAGTGCTAGATTGGTTTTGCCAACTCTCTCCTCAAAATTAATCTATTTCAAGGCCTGCAAAATAATTGAATGACTAATTTCTGTTGAGATTATTTTACAATAAATGAATACTGTTTAATATGGAGTTTATGTTTTGTCCTTCCATAGTGAACATCTGTTCTGTTTGCTGCCAAAATCCACTCCTCCTTCCTTTGGCAACAGAAAATCCAAGTTTCCTTTCTGGAGCCAAACCACCCATACCTTCAGTCCATATGGTTGAAATGGGACTGACCTTATCTCTGCAGGGGCCAATGAGTCATGCATAAGCCAGTCAGCACATGACATTTACTCAGATTGATTGGATTGGTTGATTTCTTAGGGATGGACATATGACCCCTTTTAAGCCAGTGAGAGATAAGCCTAAACCTGGGTTGATACTGCTGAGGAAGAGAGGCTTCCTTTTCCTTTAGCTCAGAGCTGTGGGTGTCTAAACTTGGAAATATTGTAGGACACTGCATGGAGAGAGCCTTACTGAAGGTGACACAAACCTGGAGGATAGCAGAACAAACAGAGGTGGAAAAGAGGACTATACCCTGCATCCAGCCATGTCTGATGCCAGTATATCCCTAAACTTTCCAGTTATGTTAACCAGTAAATCCCCATTCTTTTTATTTTTGCTAAACCAGTTGTTTTGGTCTCCTACTGACAAAGCCCTGAATAATACACTATCTAAAGGAAATTTTCTCTTTTAAAGTAGACTGTGTCCTTAGTCAAAGAAATAAATTTCTATTGTGAAAATCTGAGCACAAGTTCATACCAGTGTGGGAGGTATATTTCACTCCTTTAAATCACATTATATGCATGACCAAATACTTGCCTATGAGTAGATACGAAGGTAACAGGATATTGTAGTTCACCAGCTGGCAGAATAGGTGTTCAGGGACCAGAGTTCTAGTTCTGACCCTGCAAATGACTTGTTCTGTGATCCTGTTCAAGTGGCTTCAGCTTTCTGCCCCTTAGCACTTGCATTTATAAAATTGGGTTCAAAACACCTGCTATGTCAAATTGCCAGTTGAGTCTCCAATGAGACAATATATTTCATGGCTCTATGTAAAATATATACAGCAGCAAACAAGCAAAACACATGACCTAGAACAGGGATCACCAAACTCTTGCCTACAGGCCAAATTCTGTCTGCCACCTATTTTTGTAAATAAAATTTTATTGGAATATAGCTATGTTTAATCATTTAAGTGTTGTCTACAGCTGCTTTTGTTCTAAAGTGAGGAGTTTCAGCAGGAAGTATACCTCCTAATTATCTACTATCTAGACCTTTGCGGTAAAAGTTTGCTTTCTCTCAGTCTAGAATTAGGAAACCTTTTTAGCACTAAGCAGAAAAATTCTCATGTCTAATCAGCATCCTCTGAGAGATTAGTGGATATTCACTTTGCTCCTTCCTTCTTCTTTTCAACTCTTCTCGACTATGATTTTAATAGCATCAATATAGAAAAACTGAGCAGCGTGGAAAAATGGAAATGGGAGTAATTCAAAAAATGTTCTTTTTAAATATGCGTTGCACACAGCTGTTGAACTAAAATTTGATTATTATTCTGTTGGAACAAAGGCATTTTGGACAGCTAGATTGGTGCTTTAAAATACAAGCAAAAAATGTCTCAAGTTGGAATATAAAGAATAACTTCTGCTTCATCAGCTTGTGTGCGTCAGCTTGCGGTTGAACAAGTTGAATCAGTTGCTCAAAGAGCCTAGCCCTCAGGGTTTTATAAAGGGAAGGACGGAATAGGAGTATTGCTCTTTAGAATGGGTCACTAAGCACAACTCTGCATCATGCATTTATTCATTGATACAAAATGTATTTACTGAGAGCCTGATATGGGCCTGGCACTATGCCGGACACTGCAATTAAGGCTTTGGACAAGACAGAATGATTGCTCATGATCCCTGCCCTCATGGGACTTCAGTTCTACTGAAGATACAATTTTCACTTAGTTTCTTCTTGATTCTGATATGCCAGTGCTTAGCTTTTGCTTAAACACACTAGCAATGCAGAGTGCATTTCTTCGTTGAACAGATGTATTCATTAGAGAATTTATTATTATTATTGCTATTATTATTAATCTGAAATAAAGTTCCTTGTAGCATCCCTCTTTTTGTCCTGGCAGTATACTCAGGACATCACAGGTTACATCTGCTCTCATTTTCACCTAGCAGTCTCTTTCAGATACTGAAAGTGTTCTTATGATCCATTGCTCATCTCCAAGCTAAAAATCCTGTAATTGTTCCAAATACAGATTTCAGAATTTTAGTTGATATTCTACTAAATGCTAACCCATGTTACTTTCATTCCAAATTACGCTAAGTGTATTAGGATATGCTTGTTGAAATTTGTAACAAAAGTCCTGTGAGGCTGAGATTAATTTATTTTGCTCCTGAATATGATAGGAATAATACATAACAACTCCTTATTAGGGCCATTTCTAATTCTAAGAAACTCATCCGATTACTCACATTAACTGTGAAAATGGGAGGCAGTTACTAGCTTGAAAATTGAATTGGGGCATATAAGAAGTTTTGGTTTCCAGAAATTTTTAATTAATGATAAATATTAGGTAACGTATCTTTTTACTTCTTTTAGGTTTAGCTTAAAAGTGTTTTGAGTTGCTTTGTAAATGACCTTTTGTGTCAGCAAATGAATTCATTCTCGGTTACATTATCCCACAAGAAGAAAAGGCATGGGTTCTCAGCATTCTAAGTATATACTGAAATCCTAATCTTCTCAGCCTTTGCCTTATTTAAAACAAGTTATTGATTTTTAAAATAGCACACGTCTTTAAAAACTGTACCATTGCATCCAGGAGCAGATCAAATAACTCCTTTATTCCCACACTGCCCTCCAGGATTACTTCTTCTCTGTTTAATTTTTGCCTGATAGGGCCAGAGTAAAATCACTGGTTTGAGCCAAATCTCAAAAGCACTTATGATGAAACGCTGTGACCTTTTAATATGGTTAATCTCATAGTCTCAATGGTGAGTAGGAGGTGCCAGAATGGCCATCCCATTATCCTGATCATCACAATCACCCCAAAAAGATCATTGAGCTTGTCCACAGCTATTTTCCCAAACAAGAGGCAGGTGGGATAGTGTTCCAATTACCTAATAAACCAGCACAAAACTTAATGACTTAACATTTATTTTTCTCACACTTCAACAATATGAGCAGGGCTTGATGGAGACTTGAAATCAGCTGGGCAGCTCAAAATGTGGGAGATGGAAGCAACTAAAGCCTTGCTCACTCTCCTGTCTGGTGTCTGGGCTAGAAAGAGGCAGTGGGGGGCTGGAACACATGGGACCCCTCTATCACTCTGTAGTTTCAACATGTGATCTCTCCAGCATGGCAGCCTCATGGAAACTGGACTTCCTACCTATTTTCTTAGAGCTTCCAAGGTACATGTTTCAAAAGGGTGAACAGAGCAGAAGCTGTACTACCCCTCATAGCCCAGCTTCAGAAATCACGCAGCATCACTTCCTCTGTAGTCACATGCCCACCCAAATTCCAGGAGGAATTCTTGAAGAAGGAATGACAAGATCACATTGTAAGAAGATCATGTGGATTGGAGATGTTTTGGGTGGACACCTTTGGAAAATACAATCTGTTACAGGTCAGGACAGAAGCTCTCCCTCAGATCTTGCTGTTGAGAATATTTTGTATTGGGGAAGCTTATTTAAAGGTCAATGTAAAGCTAAGAGGAGTCTAGGCATCACTTTCCACAATCACTGACTCTCTCTGGGTCTATAGGTTTGTAAGGTGAGGGGAACGTGCCCTCCTCAGCCTCCACCCATCTCTCAGTAATCTGTAAGTTCTTTCTCTAAATCTTCCAGTGCTCAATCTGACCTACAACCTCTGCTTACACCCCCCTTCAGCCTGATTCTTTCCTATTCTCTTAAGTGCCACCTTTCCTTGTTCTCAGTCCCAGTACTATTCCTCCTTCAGCTTTGAAGTTGCTTGGCCACCCCACCTAGTGCTCCTGCTCAGGCTCCATTCTTCACTCTGTCCCTGGAAGAACTTGCCCAGTCATAGCCTCACTTTCATCTACCACTCCTAGCCCTCAAATATTGACTCAGTCTCTAATCCCCAACTCCATCCTTCCATGCTTCTATCCCTGGACCAGATTCTTCTTTCCAGGCTACCACTTCCAACTTTCCCATGCCTCCATCACATGCCCCAAATCCTGCATTCTCTCCATTGTTCACATTAGCTTCTTTCCTTCTATTGTTTTAATAGCTTAGAACCTTGATAAATGAACTAGACTCACTTCCCTCTGCCTGGCTCTGGCATTTCTGGTCTCAGCCCTCTAACGTGAGATAGGAGGCTTGTCTTTCTCATTACCACTGTGGTCCTTGTTTACATGTTTTTGTACTTTTCTGTCTTATCTACTTATTTTTTTTTCAAGAGGTCCACCATTGTCATCTCCTAATAGTTGCATAATATTTCATTTAACCTAACTAGTTAACTATTGGTGGGCACTTAGGTTGCTTTCAATTTAGTGAAATAATAAACAATGCTCCAATAAACGTGCTTGTCATAAGTCCTGTTCCTGCGAAACAGACTCAGAGAGACTTGCATTCAGATGGTTTATTGGGAGAGTTCTTGAGAATAACACCTATAAAGAAATGAGGAGGCCTCCCTGGTGGCGCAGTGGTTGAGAGTCCGCCTGCCGATGCAGGGGATACGGGTTCGTGCCCCGGTCTGGGAGGATCCCATATGCCGCGGAGCGGCTGGGCCCGTGAGCCATGGCCGCTGGGCCTGCGCATCCGGAGCCTGTGCTCCGCAACGGGGGAGGCCACAACAGTGAGAGGCCCGCATACCGCAAAAAAAAAAAAAAAAAAAAAAAAGAAATGAGGAATATGATACACTTACAACAGAAACCTCAGCCAATCCCACAGGAACATTTGAAACTGAGATGGCCAGGATGCTCTGGCCCTGGGAAAAGACAGCATGATTCCAACAGGCAACACTACTGGCATCTGGGAAAATGAGTACCTCAGTATTGTAAGGGGTATATGGGCAAAATAACAATATACTACAATGGCCCATTATCGTGGGTCAGTGGAAAAGTACATTTAAAAAATATCCTTTGGTCAAAAAACATTCTTTGTATAACGCAAAATCTTTAAAATTTATTGAGCCTTGTTTTATGGCCTAAAATGCAATCTACCTTGGTCAATACTGTGTGCACTTGAAAAGATTCTGTACTTGGTTGATGTTGAGTGGAGTGTGCCATGAATGTCAATTAGATCAATCAGTTTGAGCATCTTTTTAAAGAATTATATCTTGAATGATTTTTCTGACTTCTTGATCTATCAGTTATTGGGAGGGAGTATTACAGTCTCCAACTATAATTATAAATTTGTCTGTTTTCCTTATGGTTCTCAATTTTTGCTTAATGAATTTTAAAGCTTTACCTGGTATATAAACTTTCAAGATTGCTATGTATTCCTGATAAATTGACCGTTTATCATCATAAAATTACTTTCTTTATCTTTGAAATATCCTTTACTCTGAAATTTACTTTGTCTGATATTAATATAGCCACTTTAGCTTTCTTTTGGTTAGTGTTATCATGGCATGTCATCTTTTTCCTTTAAACCTATTTGTGTCTTTATATTTAAAGAGTATTTCTTGTGGGCACCATACGTTTGAATCTTAAATTTTTATCCAATTTGATAATCTCTGATGTTTAATTGTGGGTTTTTAGACCATCTATACTTAATGTAATTATTGATATGGTTAGGTTTAAATCTATTGTCTTGTTATTTGTTTTCTAGTGCCCTACTTTCTCTTTTTCTCTGCTTTTATTTTTTTATTAGTTTCTGCTTTATAACACAGTGAATCAGTTATACATATACATCTGTTCCCATATCCCTTCCCTCTTGCATCTCCCTCCCTCCCACCCTCCCTATTCCACCCCTCCAGGCGGACACAAAGCACCGAGCTGATCTCCCTGGGCTATGCGGCTGCTTCCCACTATCTGTCTGCCTTACGTTTGGTAGTGTATATATGTCCATGCCTTTCTCTTGCTTTGTCACAGCTTACCCTTCCCCTCCCCATATCCTCAAGTCCATTCTCAAGTAGGTCTATGTCTTTATTCCTGTTTTACCCCTAGGTTCTACATGACATTTCTTTCTTTTTTTTTTTTTTTGCAGTAGGCGGGCCTCTCACCGTTGTGGCCTCTCCCGCTGCGGAGCACAGGATCCGGACGCGCAGGCCCAGTGGCCATGGCTCACGGGCCCAGCTGCTCCGCGGCATGTGGGATCCTCCCGGACTGGGGCACGAACCCATATCCCCTGCATCGGCAGGCGGACTCTCAACCACCGTGCCACCAGGGAAGCCCGACATTTCTTTTTAATTCCATATATATGTGTTAGCATATGGTATTTGTCTTTCTCTTTCTGACTTACTTCACTCCGTATGAAAGACTCTAGGTCTATCCACCTCATTACAAATAGCTCAATTTCGTTGCTTTTTATGGCTGAGTAATATTCCATTGTATATATGTGCCACATCTTCTTTATCCATTCATCCGATGATGGACACTTAGGTTGTTTCCATCTCCGGGCTATTGTGAATAGAGCTGCAATGAACATTTTGGTACATGTCTCTTTTTGAATTATGGTTTTCTCAAAGTATATGCCTAGGAGTGGGATTGCTGAGTCATATGGTAGTTCTATTTTTAGTTTTTTAAGGAACCTCCATACTGTTCTCCATAGTGGCTGTACCAATTCACATTCCCACCAGCAGTACAAGAGTGTTCCCTTTTCTCCACACCCTCTCCAGCATTTACTGTTTCTAGATTTTTTTGATGATGGCCATTCTGACTGGTGTGAGATGATATCTCATTGTAGTTTTGATTTGCATTTCTCTAATGATTAGTGATGTTGAGCATTCTTTCATGTGTTTGTTGGCAGTCTGTATATCTTCTTTGGAGAAATGTCTATTTAGGTCTTCTGCCCATTTTTGAATTGGGTTGTCTGTTTTTTTGCTATTGAGCTGCATGAGCTGCTTATAAATTTTGGAGATTAATCCTTTGTCAGTTGCTTCATTTGCAAATATTTTCTCCCATTCTGAGGGTTGTCTTTTGGTCTTGTTTATGGTTTCCTTTGCTATGCAAAAGCTTTGAAGTTTCATTAGGTCCCATTTGTTTATGTTTGGTTTTATTTCCATTTCTCTAGGAGGTGGGTCCAACAGGATCTTGCTGTGATTTATGTCATAGAGTGTTCTGCCTATGTTTTCCTCTAAGAGTTTGATAGTTTCTGGCCTTACATTTAGGTCTTTAATCCATTTTGAGCTTATTTTTGTGTATGGTGTTAGGGAGTGATCTAATCTCATACTTTTACATGTCCCTGTCCAGTTTTCCCAGTATCACTTATTGAAGAGGCTGTCCTTTCTCCACTGTACATTCCTCCCTCCTTTATCAAAGATAAAGTGACCATATGTGCATGGGTTTATCTCTGGGCTTTCGATCCTGTTCCATTGATCTATCTTTCTGTTTTTGTGCCACTACCATACTGTCTTGATTACTGTAGCTTTGTAGTATAGTCTGAAGTCAGGGAGCCTGATTCCTCCAGCTCCATTTTTCGTTCTCAAGATTGCTTTGGCTATTCGGGGTCTTTTGTTTTTCCAAACAAATTTTGAAATTTTTTGTTCTAGTTCTGTGAAAAATGCCAGTGGTAGTTTCATAGGGATTGCATTGAATCTGTGGATTGCTTTGGGTAGTAGAGTCATTTTCACAATGTTGATTCTTCCAATCCAGGAACATGGTATATCTCTCCATCTACTTGTATCATCTTTAATTTCTTTCATCAGTGTCTTATAATTTTCTGCATACAGGTCTTTTGTCTCCTTAGGTAGGTTTATTCCTAGATATTCTATTCTTTTTGTTGCAATGGTAAATGGGAGTGTTTTCTTGATTTCACTTTCAGATTTTTCATCATTAGTGTACAGGAATGCCAGATATTTCTGTGCATTAATTTTGTATCCTGCTACTTTACCAAATTCATTGATTAGCTCTAGTAGTTTTCTGGTAGCATCTTTAGGATTCTCTATGTATAGTATCATGTCATCTGCAAACAGTGACAGTTTACTTCTTCCAATTTGGATTCCTTTTATTTCCTTTTCTTCTCTGATTGCTGTGGCTAAAACTTCCAAAACTATGTTGAATAATAGTGGTGAGAGTGGGCAACCTTGTCTTGTTCCTGATCTTAATGGAAATGGTTTCAGTTTTTCACCATTGAGGACAATGTTGGCTGTGGGTTTGTCATACATGGCCTTTATTATGTTGAGGAAAGCTCCCTCTATGCCTACTTTCTGCAGGGTTTTTATCATAAATGGGTGTTGAATTTTGTCGAAAGCTTTCTCTGCATCTATTGAGATGATCATATGGTTTTTCTCCTTCAATTTGTTAATATGGTGTATCACGTTGATTGATTTGCATATATTGAAGAATCCTTGCATTCCTGGAATAAACCCCACTTGATCATGGTGTATGATCCTTTTAATGTGCTGTTGGATTCTGTTTGCTAGTATTTTGTTGAGGATTTTTGCATCTATGTTCATCAGTGATATTGGCCTGTAGTTTTCTTTCTTTGTGACATCCTTGTCTGGTTTTGGTATCAAGGTGATGGTGGCCTCATAGAATGAGTTTGGGGGTGTCCCTCCCTCTGCTATGTTTTGGAAGAGTTTGAGAAGGATAGGTGTTAGCTCTTCTCTAAATGTTTGATAGAATTCGCCTGTGGAGCCATCTGGTCCTGGGCTTTTGTTTGTTGGAAGATTTTTAATCACAGTTTCAATTTCAGTGCTTGTGATTGGTCTATTCATATTTTCTATTTCTTCCTGATTCAGTCATGGCAGGTTGTGCTTTCTAAGAATTTGTCTATTTCTTCCAGGTTGTCCATTTTATTGGCATAGAGTTGCTTGTAGTAATCTCTCATGATCCTTTGTATTTCTGCAGTGTCAGTTGTTACTTCTCCTTTTTCATTTCTAATTCTATTGATTTGAGTCTTCTCCCTTTTTTTCTTGATGAGTCTGGCTAATGGCTTATCAATTTTGTTTATCTTCCCAAAGAACCAGCTTTTAGTTTTATTGATCTTTGCTATCATTTACTTCATTTCTTTTTCATTTATTTCTGATCTGATCTTTATGATTTCTTTCCTTCTGCTAACTTTGGGGGTTTTTTGTTCTTCTTTCTCTGATTGCTTTAGGTGCAGGGTCAGATTGTTTACTCGAGATGTTTCCTGCTTCTTAAGGTGGGATTTTATTGCTATAAAGTTCCCTCTTAGAACTGCTTTTGCTGCATCCCATAGGTTTTGGGTCGTCGTGTCTCCATTGTTATTTGTTTCTAGGTATTTTTTTGTCTTTAATTTCTTCAGTGATCACTTCGTTATTAAGTAGTGTATTGTTTAGCCTCCATGTGTTTGTATTTTTTACAGATTTTTTCCTGTAATTGATATCTAGTCTCATAGCATTGTGGTCGGAAAAGATACTTGATACAATTTCAATTTTCTTAAATTTACCAAGGCTTGATTTGTGACCCATGATATGACCTATCCAGGAGAATGTTCCATGAGCACTTGAGAAAAATGTGTATTCTGTTGTTTTTGGATGCAGTGTCCTATAAATATCAACTAAGTGCATCTTGTTTAATGTATCATTTAAAGCTTGTGTTTCCTTATTTATTTTCATTTTGGATGATCTGTCCATTGATGAAAGTGGGGTGGTAAAGTCCCCTACTATGATTGTGTTACTGTCGATTTCCCCTTTTATGGCTGTTAGTATTTGCCTAATGTATTGAGGTGCTCCTATGTTGGGTGCATAAATATTTACAATTGTTATATCTTGTTTTTGGATCGATCCCTTGATCAATATGTAGTGTCCTTCTTTGTCCCTTCTAATAGTCTTTATTTTAAAGTCTGTTTTGTCTGATATGAGGATTGCTACTCCAGCTTTCTTTTGATTTCCATTTGCATGGAATATCTTTTTCCATCCCCTTACTTTCAGTCTGTATGTGTCTCTAGGTTTGAAGTGGGTCTCTTGTAGACAGCATATATATGGGTCTTGTTTTTGTATCCATTCAGCCACTCTGTGTCTTTTGGTGGGAGCATTTAGTCCATTTACATTTAAGGTAATTATCGATATGTATGTTCCTATTCCCATTTTCTTAATTGTTTTGGGTTCGTTATTGTAGGTCTTTTCCTTCTGTTGTGTTTCTTGCCTAGAGAAGTTCCTTTAGCATTTGTTGTAAAGCTGGTTTGGTGGTGCTGAACTCTCTCAGCTTTTGCTTGTCTGTATAGATTTTAATTTCTCCATCAAATCTGAATGAGATCCTTGCTGGGTAGAGTAGTCTTGGTTCCAGGTTTTTCTCCTTCATCACTTTAAATATGTCCTGACACTCCCTTCTGGCTTGTAGAGTTTCTGCTGAAAGATCAGCTGTTAACCTGATGGGGATTCCCTTGTGTGTTATTTGTTGTTTTTCCCTTGCTGCTTTTAGTATGTTTTCTTTGTGTTTAATTTTTGACAGTTTGATTAATATGTGTCTTGGCGTATTTCTCCTTGGATTTATTCTGTATGGGACTCTCTGTGCCTCTTGGAGTTGATTAACTATTTCCTTTCCCATATTAGGGAAGTTTTCAACTATAATCTCTTCAAATATTTTCTCAGTCCCTTTCTTTTTCTCTTCTTCTTCTGGAACCCCTATAATTCGAATGTTGGTGCATTTCATGTTGTCCCAGAGGTCTCTGAGACTGTCCCCAGTTCTTTTCATTCTTTTTTCTTTATTCTGCTCTGCAGCAGTTATTTCCACTAATTTATCTTCCACGCCACTTATCCGTTCTTCTGCCTCAGTTATTCTGCTATTGATCCCATCTAGAGTATTTTTAATTTCATTTATTGTGTTTCTAATCATTGCTTGATTCATCTTTAGTTCTTCTAGGTCCTTGTTAACTGTTTCTTGCATTTTGTCTATTGTATTTCCAAGATTTTGGATCATCTTTACTATCATTATTCTGAATTCTTTTTCAGGTAGACTGCCTATTTCCTCTTCATTTGTTAGGTCTGGTGGGTTTTTATCTTGCTCCTTCTCCTGCTGTGTGTTTTTCTGTCTTCTCATTTTGCTTATCTTACTGTGTTTGGGGTCTCCTTTTTGCAGCTGCAGGTTTGTAGTTCCCGTTGTTTTTGGTGTCTGTCCCTAGTGGCTAAGGTTGTTTCAGTGGGTTGTGTAGGCTTTCTGTCAGAGGGGACTGGTGTCTGTGTTCTGATGGATGAGGATCGATCTTGTCTTTCTGGTGGACAGGTCCATGTCTGGTGGTGTGTTTTGGGGTGTCTGTGGCCTTATTATGTTTTTAGGCAGCCTCTCTGCTAATGGGTGGTGTTGTGTTCCTGTCTTGCTAGTTGCTTGGCATAGGGGGTCCAGCACCGTAGCTTGCTGGTCGTTGAGTGAAGCTGGGTGCTGGTGTTGAGATGGAGATCTCTGGCAGATTTTCTGTATTTGATATTATGTGGAGCTTGGAGGTCTCTTGTGGACCAGTGTCCTGAAGTTGGCTCTCCCACCTCAGAGGCATAGCACTGACTCCTGGCTGCAGCACCAAGAGCCTTTCATCCACCTGGCTTAGAATAAAAGGGAGAAAAAGTAAAAAGAAAGAAATGGTAGAAGAAAGAAAGAAAGAAAGAAAGGAAGGAAGGAAGAAAGAAGAACGGAGGGAGGGAGGGAGGGAGGAACGGAGGAAGGAGGGAAGGTAGGAAAAAGAGAAAGAGAGAAGATAAGTAAAATAGAATAAAGTATGATAAAATGTAGTAGCATTATTAAAATAAAAAATAAGTATTAAAAAAAAATTGAAAAAAATTTGGAAAAAAAAAAATGGACGGATAGACCCCTGGGACAAATGGTGGAAACAAAGCTATATAGACAAAATCTCACACAGAAGCATACACATACACATTGACAAAAAGAGGAAAAGGGGAAAATATTGTAAATTTTGCTCTCAAAGTCCACCTCCTTAATTTGGGATAATTCGTTGTAAAAAGAGGAAAAGGGGAAAAAATCATAAGTCTTGTTCTCAAAGTCCACCTCCTCAATTTGGGATGATTCGTTGTCTATTCATGTATTCCACAGATGCAGGGTACATCAAGTTGATTGTGGAGCTTTAATCTGCTGCTTCTGAGACTGCTGGAAGAGATTTCCCTTTCTCTTCTTTTTTTTTTCCCGTTTCTCTTCTTTATTCTCACAGCTCCCGGGTCTCAGCTTTGGATTTGGCCCCGCCTCTGCGTGTAGGTCGCTGGAGGGTGTCTGTTCTTCGCTCAGACAGGACGGGGTTAAAGGAGCAGCTGCTTCGGGGACTCTGGCTCACTCAGGCTGGGGGGAGGGAGGGGTACAGAGTGCGGGGTGAGCCTGTGGCGGCAGAGGCCGGCGTGACATTGCACCAGCCCCAGGCGCGCCATGCGCTCTCCCGGGGAAGTCGTCCCTGGATCCCGGGACCCCGGCAGTGGCGGGCTGCACAGCCTCCCCGGAAAGGGGGCGTGGACAGTGATCTGTGCTCGCACACAGGCCTCTTGGCGGCGGCTGCAGCAGCCCTAGCGTCCCACGCCCGTCTCTGGGGTCCGCGCTTTTAGCCGCAGCTCGCGCCTGTCTCTGGAGCTCCTTTAAGCAGCGCTCTTAATCCCCTCTCCTTTTGGGGGGTCTGAGGTCTTCTGCCAGTGTTCAGTAGGTGTTCTGTAGGAGTTGTTCCACGTATGGATGAATTTCTGGTGTATCTGTGGGGAGGAAGGTGATCTCCGCGTCTTACTCTTCTGCCATCTTCCCGTGAATCCTCTGCTTTCTTTTAAATTTAATACATAAGACTTCATTTAGTCTCCCTTGTTGACTTGTTCACTGTAAGTCTGTTTTATTATTTTTTGGTTGCTTTTAGGTTTTTAGTCTACATCTTTAATTTATCATAGTCTACCTTCAAGTGATACATATCACTTCACATATAATTTAAAATGCTTATAATAGTATACTTTTATCCCTTCTGGACTTTATGATCATAAAAGTTACTTTTATAAATGTTGTAATGCCCTAAATGCATTGTCATTACTTTTATTTAAGCTTAACTTTATATTTTAAAGAGATTTAAATAATAAGAAATTTTATACATTTACCCATATATTCACCATTTCTGTTTCTCTTCTGTGCTTTATATAGATCCATATTTACATCTGGTACTGTTTTCCTTCTGCCTGAAGGACTCCCTCTAACATGTCTTTTAGTGTGAGTCTCCTGCTGATGCATTCTTTATTTCATTTTGGTTTTGAAAGATATTTTGCAAGGAATAGAATTACAAGTTGACAGATTTTTTTCCTACCAGTACGTTAAAAATGTTTCATTGTTTTCTTGCTCTCATTGTTTCCAACAAGATATCTGATTTAACTTTATCTCTGTTCCTGCATATATAATGTGTTTCCTTTCTTTAGCTGCTTTTCAGATTATTCTTTATGTAGTTTTGAGCAATTTGATTATTATGTGCCTTGGTTTAGTATTCTTCGTGTTTCTTGTGCTTGGGTTTCATTGAGCTTCTTGGATGTGTGGGTTTATAATTTTCATCAAATTTGGAAAATTTTTCAGCCATTATTTCTTCAGGTATTGTTTTTCTTCTTCCCCCAGTAGTTTTTGGATATTCCAGTTATGTATATATTAAGCAATTTGACGCTCACAAAGATCACTAGTGCTCTTTTTGCTCTTCTTTTTTACTGCTTTTTTCTGTGTTTCATTTGAAACCATTTATATTGCTGTGAATTCAGATTTACTAATCTTTTCTTTTGAAATGGTTAAGCTGCTATTAATTCCATCCTGTGTATTTTTCATCTGAGATATTGCATTTTTCTTCCCTAGAAGTTATTTTGGTCCTTTTTCTGTATCTTGAACATCTCTGCTTAACCTTTTGATCATATATAATACAATTATAACAACTGTCTTTATGTCATTGTTTAATAATTCTATTGTAATATCTGTGTTAATTTTTTATTGGTTTTGACTGATCGATTATTCTCCTTATAATGAGTCAGGTCTTTCTGCTTCTTTACAACTCTGGTAATCCTTAATTGGATGCTAAACATTGTGAATTTTACCTTGTTGGGTGATGCGTATTTCTTGAGCTTTGTTATGGTAGGTGGTTTAGTTATTTGAAAACAGTTTGAATTTTTTGGGCTCTTGATTTTATGATTCATTAGGTGCCTCCAGAGCAGTACTTCATCTAGAATTAATTTTCCCTCACTAATGAGATAAGGCCTTCCTTAATATTTAACCCAATGCCCCATGAGTCCCCAATGAATTTTCCTTTCTGTCTTGTGGGAACCAGTTCTATTTCCAGCCCAGTTTGAGAGTCAGGTACTGTTCCCTCTAATCCCATCAAAGGTTTTTTCTTTGGCCTTGAGTAGTTTACACACACATGTACACACATTCACTTACTCGCTTATTAATATTCTGCTGAATACCTGAGGGGGACACTCCTTAGGTCTCTCTGTGATGCTTTCTCCTTTCTGGTACTTATTCCTATGAATTCTAGTTGCTTTGGTTTCTCCGCTCTGTCTGCTCAACTCAGGGAATCTTCTAGGGTCTACCTCAGTCCCTTCTCCCTGTCCAGGGCCTGAAAACTCTCTCAATACAGTAACCTAGGACAATCATGGGGTTCACTTTATTTATTGTCTCACTGCCTGATGTCCAGGGTCTTAAAACCATTGTTTTATATATTTTGTTTGTTGCTTGTATTTGGTAGTTTCATTCAGGAGGACAAATTGGGTCTCTTTTATTCCATCTTGGTCAGATATAAAAGTCTGGAACTTATTTTTAAAAGTCATATTCATGGAATGGTTTCTAAGTGATCCTGCCCTAATACAGATGAATGAATGAAATGACCTGCTCAAATCCATCTACCTCTATCAGTCCTGTTTTCTGCTGCTTGGATGCTGTTCTGAGACAGAATTTCTCCAGTAATCTGGGTTTCCTCTTGGGGTCCATGATTTGCCCTGCCTGAATCATATCAGGCTGTAATCACAGTTAGCTCTTGAGAAAGAATTTTTAAATGCTGTCACTCTCAGGCTGCAGGTCTTCACAAGCTGGCATTGTCATTATTACCTTGATCTGATTTGGTGTCATAGAAACACAAGTCTCAGACACATCATCAATAGAGTGTTTAAAAAGGCTAACATCTGATAAATAATCTCCCACCTCCCTTACCCACACATACTTTTATGGAGAAAAAATTGTTTCTGACAAATGAAGGCACTGTCAAAATTATTATTGTTAAGAAGGTGGTGAATATAGAGCTGGAGGTTTACCTCCCCTTGTGCTTCTTTTTAAATTCCATTTTCTAATCTAAAGTGCTACAGACCTACCTACAGTATGGGCCTCTACTTGGACAATTACATCTTGATGGAAATATTGAATGGGCTTCAGTGGTAGGGGCAGAATTTGATTCTGAAAGCCGGGTATTATCCATGGGGGTCCATGGTATTTCTTAACAGCAGTGGCTGCTTGCCCTTCTCTCTCTCTCTCTGCTAGATCTCCTGGGATCCCCAGCCCAGGCCTCAGCTCCATGGGAACCCATTACAGCATATTGACTCCCTGACTCTACAGTAGAGCCGCTTACTGTTCAGTCAGCTTTCAGTTGTGAAACATGAGATTCAAGCTGCAAAGACCTAATTCAGTCCTCTTTTTAGAGATGGGGAAATGGAGGTTTGAGAAGGAAAAGGGAAATGCCCAGGTCACACAACAAGGTTATGACTAAACCAGAGGTAGAATATAGCACAGCCCACTACGAGCAAAGTTAAATACCATAGTCATCAAGTCAGGTTCTCTAGAAATACCCATCAAAAGAGATGGGTATTGCCTGCACTCCTTCATAGCATTTTCATGGGATTAGAGGATGTGGCAGCACTTCTTTGGATGACCTCATTACATGGGAGGTTAATCAGGCCCCCAGTTCAATATCTTTTTCAGTCTCCCTGCTCAGACTTCTTTGCCAATACTGTCAGATCCTATAATTAATAATTATATATAATAACAGGAGGATAATAAATATCTTCTCTATAGGTATACGACTCTATACTTTTAAAAACACTAGTACTTACTTTTTTTCTTTTCTTTTTTTTTTTTTGCAATGGAAACTGGTCATATTGAGCCATCCAGCACCTAATCACCCACTCCCTCTTCCTGACAGTAGGGCATGTGTGTGATGGGTGTGAGAAATTTCTTCTCCTGTATCATGTGACCTCAATGAGACTGCAAATCAAGTTACCCTGCCTTTTTATTGCAGAGATCAGTGTTACCAGAAGATTTCTTTCTTTAGATTTTTCCTTTTGCTGGCCTTGTACAGACAAAGGGAAGTCATGTGACTCAAGCTTTTTCCAATCAGACTCTCTCTCCCAGGATTATAAATCTTGAATATGGTGGCTTCAGGATCGGGACAAATTTAGAGGTCATTCATTAGGGTTGTAAAAGATATAAAATTGATGTTGTGACAGATTGCACCATGATGATCAGATGATCATGTATCATTAAAAGCTAACTAACATCTCACTTGCTTTCAAGAATATGGGTCCAGGGATGTGCCAAGATCATGAATGATATTCAATAACTATTATTTGCATAGTGCATTCCCATTTCCCCTAGGTTTCTTTGGTTTTCCCCATTAAGTGCACCCACATATCAGAAGCCTGCTTGAAATGGAGCTCCATCAAATCTGAGGCACATACTTCAAAAGTGAGAGTCCTCCAAGCATGACTGATAAAGGTACTTATCAAATTAGTATCTAACTCAACAGTATATAGATTCAACAGATTACAACTGAAGCATATTTGATTTGTTTTCACCTTTAGATAATTTCCCTTGTGGGGTTCATGGTCCTGGAGTTGTTTTCATATGACCCTCTGTGACATCAGCATCCTTCCACAGGCAGGGGGGTCAAGTAGTGTCTGCTGACATGGAAAATGCTTGTTCCTATCAGTTTCCAACTCTGTAAGTTATCTGATAACCTTCTAATAAAGTCCTTTTTATTGCTTAGGCTAGCTAGAATAACCTTCTATTACTTATAGTCAAAGAATTGTTAGCGATACACATTCTCACACTGCCTGTAGAAGTTAGTCAAGGCTGAGATTGATACATACATTTACTATATAATGAAATCAAAGCTTAGAGAGATTTAATCACTCAGTGCTTTAAGATTAGTGAGTTAGCTACAAATCTGCAATTACAGTTTGTCTCTTGACTTTTAATTTTGTACATTAACCATGTTGACGTAAACATTGTGTGCTTTCTTTTAACGTTTATTTAGCTTTGCTCTTATTATTATTATCATTTATTTTTTTGGCTGCACATGGGCCTTCTCTAGTTGCGGCAAGCAGGGGCTACTCTTCATTGCTGTGTGCGGACTTCTCTTTGCGGTGGCTTCTCTTGTTGCGGAGCATGGGCTCTAGGCGTGTGGGCTTCAGTAGTTGCAGCATTCAGGCTCAGTAGTTGCGGCATGCAGGCCCTAGAACATGTGGGCTTCAGTAGTTGCAGCACGTGGGCACAGTAGTTGCCCTAGGGCTCTAGGGCATGCAGGCTTCAGTAGTTGTGGTGTGTGAGCTCAGTAGTTGTGGCTTGCAGGCTCTGGAGTGTAGGCTCAGTAGTTGTGGATCATGGGCTTAGTTGCTCCATGGCATGTGGGATCTTCACAGACCAGGGATCAAACCCATGTCCCTGCACTGGCAGGCAGATTCTTAACCACTGCGCCATCAGGGAAGTCCCACATCGTGTGCTTTTAAAAGTAAGCAGTTGATAAAAGAACAATGATTGTCTGAGTTTGCACTGTCATAGAATTAGGTCCTGACATAAGGACTGGCACACAAATGTGTGGAATGTGATTCCACGAAATACCAGTAAGGGAGTGAGGAACTGAGTCATAATGGAAGACTGACAAAGGGTGTGTTCTTAATACCTGGAGCTTAACTGCCTGGAGAGTTCTGAAAGCATGTGTTATGGACTGACTTGTGTCCCCCCCAAATTCATATGTGGAAGCCCTCACCTCCGATGTGACTGCCTTTGGAGACAGAGCCTTTAGAGGGGTAATTAAGGTTAAATGAGGTCATAAGGGTGGGCTGTAATTCAGTTAGACTGGCATTCTTACAAGGAGAGGAAAATACACTCAGGAAGCATGTATACAGAGCAAAGGCCATGTGAGGACACAGCAAGAAGGCAGTCATTTGAAGGGCAAGGAGAGAGGCCTCAGGAAAAAACAACCCTGATGACACATGATCTTGGACTTCTAGGCTCCAGAACAGTGAGAAAATAAATTTCTGTTGTTAAATCACCCTATCTGTGGTATTCTGTTATAGCAGCAGACTAATATAGCCAGTGTGGATGACGTACCTCAGAGTTAACCCAGCTGAAGAGTGATGACAGTAGGATATGTGCACCCTACTGTTACTCAGAGTGTGATGTCTGGACCAGCAGAATGCCCATCATTTGGGAACTTGTTAGAAATGTAAGTTCTCAGACCCATTTCAGACCTACTGAATCAGAAGCTCTGGGATAGACCCAACAGTGTGTGATTTAATCAAAGCCTTGCCAGGTGATTTTGATTCTCACTAAAATTTGAGAACCTCTGGTATTTACCACTTCTCACCAAGGATTGATTAAAGGCTGCTCCTAAAGGCTGCCCCTGCATCTCTGGCCGGGCAGGTGAACAGAGTATATTCCAGTGGCTAGTGAAAGCCAAAGACAAACTGACTCATGTTTGGCAGGTAAGGTGATATGAGCTGAAAGGAGAAGGCCCAAGGGGGATATGTGTGAAGTAGCACCTGCTCAACTCACCGTGATGATACTGAGTAAGCATTCTATCATGGGGTACTTGAAAGCAGCATTCCTTTGCAACTTCCCTGTGGTCTTCCCTTTTGTCACAATTTCCAAGTGACTAAGGATTGTCCCTCCACATAGGTGGTAATAGTTTTGAGAGCAGAAGAGCAAGAGAGACAAAAATATGTGTTATTACATTTCAGGAACTGCAATCAGGACCTTAAATGTGCTTAATCTTTGCAATAATCTTGAAGAGTAAATATCATTATCCTAATTTTACAGTTGAGGAGGTTGATATATAAAGAAATTTGCCCAAGATCACATGGAAAAGGAAGTGGTGAAGCTAGGATCTGAACTTGCATGGGCCTGGCTCTAGATATTCATGCTCCTTCCACTCTCTGAACCCCTAGGAGTTCATAGTGATTTCTCAAATATAATATATTTTGAGATTTTGTTGTGAGCATGTCTGGAAGAATCAAAATTTTAGCCTGCAGCTGGAAACTTTCACTTAATCTACATGAGTATTGGGGGAGGAAGCCAAGCCTTAAACTATAACTATCACTACCACTGGGATTTGCTCAAAAGGCAAAAAAATGGGTCTCTATTACAAATGGCTGTTCCTAGGAGATTCCTAGTCTCCTCTAATAAACTATCCTCAATGCAATTTCTTAAGAAGCCTGGCCACCAGGCCAACAATCCTAGCTTTGGTCTTATATTTCTCATCTGTTGAGTTTAATTGTGTGTACAATGTTCCTTTAATAAGAAAGCTGGGACACCTCTGTTTTCACTGCCCTAGCAATGAAGGGAGCCCATATAAAGGTTCTTGTGCAGGAAGACTACTTAGAAAAAAATCCTCATTGATACACAATTTCTGGATAGGTGGGAATTAGAAGATTTTTGAGTGAAGAGAGCTCTCTTAGTGCCATTCAGTCTAAACTCACCCTTAAGGATGAAATCCTCCTTGGAATAGATGGTAGGCATAAGCCTCCTTGGACCACCAAGCACACAAGCTATGAGGCAGCCACTTCCAGTGGAGAGCAATTGGGAAAGCAAAAGGAAAACCAGAGTTTTTTCAGAGAATTATGACCTGAATGTGGCCTTCATTAGTGGGACCAAAGCATGACTTTCTTTGCACTAGATTATATTGCTACCAAGCTACATCTTTCCTATTTCTTCTGGTTAAGAGTATGGAAATCATGAAGCAGGCAAAATTTATCTCTAGGTCCCCAACACTTCATCTTTTGATCTTGCCTCCATTGTGGGAGACCAAGAGATCAGACAGTCAGGGCTCACATGTCTCTGCTCATATATTGTATAGATAGCAACCTCTCTCCACACTGTTGTCTGGGAGATCTTTAACCATCATTAAATAAAGCAGTTCCTGCCAGACCTTCCTGGGGAGTTGTCCTTGTGAAAAGCAACTCAGTGGCAAACAAACCTGCAATTTGGGCATCTGTTCCTATGCCTAGACTTGAGATTCTTACTTAAAACTATGGTTTGTTTTTTCTGTCCATGGTATCTTAATGTGTTTGGAGTACTGCTTGGGAGTAAGAGTCACTTGATCTCCCACTGAATCTTTCTTGTTTTTAGTTTCTCATGAAGGGGGCTGTTATTTTTCCCTGGGGTGCCTCCCAGAACTCCACAGAGACAATATTTTTAAATTATACCCTTCTAAACTCATGCTTCAAAATTAACAAATATCTTTCCAGCATTTTTCATATGATGTGGTATCATATAAAGAAATACATTGCAAATTATTTATAAAGCTATGAATATGCATTATACATATCAATATATATGACTGTATCCTTTTGGCATATGATTTTAAAATCAATAATTATGTCAGCTGACACTTCTTGTATCTTCTTTTGATAGACTTGGGTAAGGTTACCTTCAGGGGCCTAATTTCTTGACCTTGTTGCTTTTTTTTCAATAATCAGTTTTTTTTAAATTGAAATATAGTTAATTTACAATGTGTTAGCATCAGGTGTACAGCAAAATCGTTCAGTTTTATATATACATATATATTTTTCTTCTTTTTAAGATTCTTTTCCATTATAGGTTATTATAAGACATTGAGTGTAGTTCCCTGTGCTATACAGTAGGTCCTTGTTGTTTATCTATTTTATACATAGTGGTGTGTATATGTTAATCCCAAACTCCTAATTTATCTCCATACATCCCCCCCACCCTGCTCTCCCCTGCTAACCATAAGTTTGTTTTCTATGTCTGTGAGTCTATTTCTGTTTTGTAAATAAGTTCATTTATATCATTTTTTTAAGTTCCACATATAAGTGATATCATATGATATCTGTTGTCCTTGTCCTTCAGTATCATCTCAAAGATTTTGGTGAATTACTGGGACCTTCTATCTATGTATCTATTTATCTATGTATGTATGTGTCTATCTACCAAGTGTATGTGTCTATCTGTCTGTGTATGTATGTGTCTATCTGCCAAGTGTAGTCCACTTTAATAATGTCCCAATTATGTTAAACATGTCCCCATTTTTATTCATTCACATCATGATGTTAATGGCTGCACAGTATTCTAATATGTGACTGTGCCGTAATTTATGTAACACATCCAAATCTAATTTCAAGACAATTTATTTCTAATTTAATTAATATTCTTGTGCAATTTCCCTCACTCATATTTCTCATGATTTCCTTCGAATAAACTCCTAGTGACAGAATGGCTGGGTCAAAGATTGTGCTTATTTAAGGCTCCTGATATATACCACTGATTATAAGGGGCACTAAATTATATTCTCGGTAGCAGGGAATGGGATTTCTTGATTCTCTACATCCTGGGTATTAGTCTTCTTTTTCCTCTCAGGTAAAATTATGCCGTTGTCCTGACTAGCCTTTGGCACAAAATGGGGATTCTAGAGAAGGCAAATCATAAAAACAAAAAGAAGAAATAAACACACACACAATACCCCATGGTTGTATTTTTCTTAATTAACCTTGTAAATTAAATTCTTCCACATTGATGAAAATATATTTTCTTCTGCCTGACTCAGTTTGGGCTGTGAAACATTATCCTTCAGGCTCTTGTTGCCATTGGACTCTTCTTGAATATAAGTTGTAGCTTTTATGACACACATAATATTCATGTTCAGTAAGATTTAACAATCATTTGTCAAGTCTGTGCTAAGAGCAAGGCTATGCCAGATACTGGGCAATGTTGGGGAATGAAATGGATATGACAAGGCCCCTGTCCATTGCGGGCTCCCTCACAACTAAGTGAAAGATTGTAGCTATCACCCAAGGCCCACTGGGTGTGCAGAGGCTGTATCAGAGGAATCAAACTCAGTGAGAGAACAGATAAGTAACAGTACTAATGAAATAATAATAATAATAATAAGGTTGTTACTCCTAAAACCCTTTTAAATGCTTATTGTGGACCATGTAACTTATTGAGTGCTTTAGATATCCTATTTCATTCAGTGATCCCCACATTAATGTGAAGTAGCTACTGTTATCCATTTTTTTTGTTTGTTTTTCTTTTTTGTGGTACACAGGCCTCTCACTGTTGTGGCCTCTCCCATTGCGGAGCACAGGTTCCAGACGCGCAGGCTCAGCGGCCATGGCTCACGGGCCCAGCCACTCTGGGGCACGTGGGATCTTCCCAGACCAGGGCACGAACCCGTGTCCCCTGCATCGGCAGGCGGACTCTCAACCACTGCGCCACCAGGGAAGCCCTGTTATCCATTTTTGTATATGAGGAAGCTGAGGAGAAACAAGTTGACTGAGGTTGTGTTGTTAGAAAACATTGGAAGCAATGAAAAGGCCTTTTGGAGAAGGTAGGGTATGAGATCTAGAAGAAGGGTCAAGCCTTCAGCATACAGCCTGGAGAAAGGAGTATCCCAGGCGGGGAACACAGCCTGAGCAAAAGCACTGCAGTAGGGCCAGGGCAGGCCACGTATGAGGAAGCAGGATTGTGGAACGGAAGCCAGGACATGGTAGAAGACAAAGGAGGATAGGATTTGTTATGTAAAGCCTAGAATGCCAGATTAAGGGGTGCAGATTTTATTGTGTTGGTAGCCAAAGGGATGTGTTCTAAAGCCTTTGCAGAGGCTGTGTGATCTGATCAGAGCATTAGAAGGTAAGTAACATTTTATTAGATGAGGCTATTACCCTAGACTAGGAGTTTTATAAAGAATGATAGATGAACTCATGATATATTTATGTATCTAGGTTTCATATTTGAGATCTTGTGGCTAGAGATGGAGCCATAGAAACAATAATAGCCCAGATTTCATTGGCATTTGCTCCTGAAATTGGACTGTCCCTAGGAACCCCACAGTACTCTCCTTCTATCTCACAGAGCAATTTCATCTTACCAGTTCTTAGCCCAAATGTACATACTCATGTCCAGCTCAGAAGGACAAAGGTAGTTAAGTGTGTGAGAAGCTTTTCATTACCCCCTTTTATTATCTCTGTGTATTTTATTTTTATAAATTATTTGTTTTCGGCTGCGTTGGGTCTTCATTGCTGTGTGTGGGCTTTCTCTAGTTGTAGTGAGCAGAGGGCTACACTTCATTGCGGTGCGCGGGCTTCTCATTACAGTGGCTTCTCTTGCTGCGGAGCATGGGCTTTAGGTGCACGGGCTTCAGTATTGTGGCACGTGGGCTCAGTAGTTGTGGCTCACAGACTCTAGAGTGCAGGCTTAGTAGCTGTGCATGGGCTTAGTTGCTCCGCAGCATGTGGGATCTTCCCGGACTAGGGCTCAAACCCGTGCCCCCTGCATTGTCAAGTGGATTCTTAACCACTGTGCCACCAGGGAAGTCCCTATCTCTGTGTATTTTTATCTAATTTCTAAATAGACTTGGTGTTTTTTCAGGGTAGGACTGACCTTTGATTTAATTTTTCCTAGGCATGCAATACTTAGCACAGCATTTTGTGTGTAATCAGTGTTAAGCATTGAATGAATAAACCACAGGTGGAACCCAGACTAGTATCCCAAACTTTGTTGCCTATGCCTGACCACAAATCTAGAGCTACATCTGGGTCTCTACCAAACTCGAGCCAATGTCCATTAACAGGGATAACATTTAGCACATTTAGACATGAGGAACCTATTTACATTTATATTGGTGTCTAAAATCATCTGATGGGACTGAGCTCATTTTAATTTATTACAGCCTTTACCACCTGCCAGGAAGCAATGACGTGCTCAAATTTCACTTGCGTTTCTTAGCAGGAGCCCGGCCTCAATCAATATTTGGGGGAGTAGGGGGGAATGACAGGTTTTGGGAAGGCTCAGTATCTGATTCTAGCTGATACATTATGATCAGAATAGAACTATCATGAAGATTCGGATGAAAGAATTTGCCACCAGTTGTTCTCAATACTTAGAATTGTTTCTGAATCCCATGGAAAATCAGCGGGCACATTTCTCTGAGAATAGATCTTGGCCACCAGAAGTTACTTATGAAAAGAGCACTGGATTGGGAGTCTGGAGATCTGCTTTTTCTTCAGAGCTCAGCTGCCAGTGAGCTGTTTGAAATTGATAACGGGTCATCTGAAAGATGGAGGTGATAATTCAGCCTTAGGGCTTTGGAATCACCTTAAGGCTCACTTGCTCTGGGCAAGGTCAATAGAGCCATCATAGTCAACTGAGAAGCAGGTGGGGAGAAACTACTGGGGAAATCTGATCAAAGTTTGATCAAAACAAGAGTTTGGGGGTGAGATGAACCTTTGGAACCACCACATGGAAATTTCCCTGTTTGCTTTATAAACCATCAGCCTTTATAACCTTTTTATGAGGCCTTCTCTTATCTGAAGTCATACTTTGCTTTAAATCTCTCCCCTATAACATTGTTACCATTCCCTTTTGATCCTTACAAACCCTCATGCTTTGCAGAAAAATACTCGGGAGGTAAGGAAGCAGGCATCCATTATAGAAAAACAGAAAAAGAAGAGGTTGTCTTGAGTGCATTTTCAGGACCTCTCTCTTTGCTCTATTGTGCCTTAGTGCTTTCCTTAGAACTTCAGACATGGGCGTGCAGACACTCAGCAAGGCAGGCAGGAAAGGAGAAAGCTGGGCCTGATCTGTGTATGCAAGATAGCTGATAATTATTATCTGTCTTTTTTTCATTCAACAAACACTGATGGAGGGTGTTAAAAACAATGTGCATCTGTGGAGTCAGACAGACTGGGTTTGTGTATCCGCTCTATTGTGAGATGGTTTGGGTAACCTTGTGCAGCCATATTAACTTCTTAACTTCTCCCAGTCTTTGTCCCTTAGTGTGTAAAGGGGAAATGATAATAGTATCTGCTTTGTAAGGTGACTGGAAAATTAAATAAATAAGGCATTTAAAGTGCTCTGTATAGGCTGATTTTGATAAACAGAACAATTACCATTAGAGGGTGTACTCTACTTGATGTTCTGGAGGATGCAAAGTTGAATGAGGTAAGGGCATTGTCTACAGAAGTCCATACTTAGTCTAATGGCTGACACGTACCATCCAGATTGAGCATCATGGAAATTCAGAGAAAGCATACATTTCAGCTGAGATATTGGGAATCTGGAAATCACAGAGCAGGTGATACTGGATCTGATTAATGAAGGATGGGAAGAACTGGGATAAGGGGAGGGAGCAGGGAGGCTGTATATATAATATGATGTATGTATAATGTAGGTACTACCATCCTCCAGTTACCTTCTACCCATCTTTCCCTCATGTCCCTTCCAATGAATTACATGGTGCCTCTTTGTGGCTTTGTATCTCCCTGTGGACAATGATACCCAGTTTTAGTATTCTTTCACCTACATAAATATACTACAAGGCTCTTCTTATGACATTCTGAACACTTTACTACCCTCACCTCAATAGCCTTCCCTGATGTTTTTTCTCCTTCCCTCCTAACCATTTCTATACATTTTGTAGGACTAAATTTCAGCCAATGAAGGGAAGTAGGTAAAGGAGTTACTGAGCTCCTTCTGTGAGCCAGGCACTGTAGGGAACATTTTATATACCTTGTCACAGGCACATAGGTAAGTAGTGTTATCTCATTAGAGGTTAGAGAATTGAAGCTGAGAAAAATTAAGTACCCTGTCTGTAGGAGTCAAAAACAGGAAACAGGGCTTCCCTGGTGGCACAGTCGTTGAGAGTCCACCTGCCGATGGAGGGGACACAGGTTTGTGCCCCGGTCCGGGAAGATCCCACATACTGCGGAGTGGCTGGGCCTGTGAGCCATGGCCGCTGAGCCTGCGCGTCCGGAGCCTGTGCTCCGCAACGGGAGAGGCCACAACAGTGAGAGGCCCACGTACCACAAAAAAAACAAAACAAACAAAAAAACAGGAAACAAAAAGAACGTTGAATTTCAGGGGGAAATAATGAAGGTATGTTTCTTTGTCTTTCTCATTCAAAAGCTCCTATTCATCCTGGGTTTTCTGGAAGCTCCATTTTACATGTCTTCAGCCTGGCACTTAGGCCAACAGAAAGAACACTCTCAATCATGGTCAGTCCACGAGGCAGAGGGACAGAAGAAACATGGTGAATAGGGTGCTTATTCTGAAGCATTCCACCCAGAAATAATGTGTGTTACTTCTCACCTTTCAATGGACATGGCAAGTCACAAGGCCACATTTCCCTTCAAGAGGGAAGGGACGTCCAATCTCATAATCTAGTCCATGAAGAACTTAGAATATTTAGTGAACAGACTGGTGACTGCCATATTGCCCAAAGTCACCCAGTGGTATCTAGGTCCATCCAGTTCTTAAACATGTGCTCTTAGACACCACTCCCATTGCATCTTAGCTAGGGATCAGATAATCCCCACTAAGCTAATAATTGACGAGGCTTTCAATCATTGCCTATATCAAGGGTATTTACTTTAAGGACTGAATATTTGATTTCTAATGGTGAAATTTCGACCCTGCATGAGGAAGAGATGAAAGATTTAAGCTAATGGTGTTGAGGGCTCTTCAGATTACACAGTGCAGGACTCTATTTATGGGAGATAATGGATGTCACACTTTAAAATGACAAATAATTATTCTGTGGCCTGTGAGCTCTCATGTTTAAGTCTGGACCGATTCCTGATGAGGATGAGTCAGATGCTGGGGATTGTAAGACAGAGAGGCAGACGGTAGTGACTAGAGCATTAGACACCTATGCAAGACCTAGGTCCTGTGCACAGCTTTGCCACCAATAACCAACAGGCTCTATGAACTTGGACACGTGCATTCCCCTTTCTCAGCCTCAGTTTTCCCTTCCGAAAGATGGAACTGTGTTAGATGGAATATTCTCAAGCTGTAACGTGTTTATGAATGCCTTGGGTATTTTTTTTTTTAATGCAGATTCTGAATCAGTAGATCTGGGGTAAGGGCTGAGAGTCTGCATTTCAACAAATTCCTGGGTGATGCTGAAACTGGATGCCTGGACTGTCCTTTGAGTCCCAAGACCTAGTTTCTAAGGCTAACTCTAAGAAGTCAACACACATTTATTTGCTTCCTCTTATGTGCCAGGCACTCTGCTAGGGGCTGTTGATACTGAGATAAAGAAGACCAGGTTTTACCAACTGGAAATACTGTCCAATCGGGAAGTGAAACAAATAGATCATTTCAAAATAGTCTGATAAATAACAAAATTGAAGTTTGTATAAGGAAAAGAGATGCCACGAACAAGGAAGGAGTGATTGACTTGAGGATGGGAGGGTGAGGGCATAGATGTCAGAAAGTCACAGATCATGTGGAAGAGGGCTGAAAACTGTCAAATGCATGTATAAAGGGCGTCTCTCTATCTCTGAGGACACTCAAGAACTCCTTTGTCCAAGGGAGGCACAGCTGTGGGTATTGGAGAGGAATTATTTTGATCAGTAATCTTGACTACTTCATCTCACTCCATGATTGCTTTCTCTATGCCTTCCCATGCCACGACTGTCTGTTAGCACCCTGCTGATGAAAGATTTACTCCCCTGGCTGAAAATGGGGTCTGTTCTGGAGTTCAGGCAAAGAGGAAGCAGGTAGGGATGTGACAAAGGCAGCATCTTCGCCCCCGCTTAGCTCCCAATGGGCCAGAAGCAGTGAGTCAGGAAAGGAAAAGCAGATGGGTGGAGAAGGGATGCAGTCTGCATCTGTACCAGGCAGGGATGAAATTTTCTAAAAGAACACCTGAACACACAGCCAGCCACCCGGAAGGAGACAGGGGCTGTTCCCATCCCCTGAATAACAGGGGGCTAAGCCGAAAGCAGTTTGATTCAAGGATTGTGGGGAAGGGGAGAGGACAGGTGAAGGAGGGAACATCCAGGTGTGCAGTCTTCCTCTGGCTCAACACTGGTTTTATATTGAAACAGTTAATGTGATGCCAAAAGGTGATCATACTAAAACGAGTCCTCAGGTGGCTGTTGGGAGAATGGCCTTCTGGTGCCAGCTCACGGTGTGACCTTGGGCAGGTCAATCTCTTTCTGAGGCTCAGTCTTCCCAGCCATGTCATGGGAATGTTGGGCACAATTTCTTGGGTGACTTCTAACTTGAAGAGTCTGTGATTAAATTTTCATGTCCAAGTTCAGTTACCCTGTCCCATCAATATCTAACAGAGATCAGCCCTTGCATCCTCAGCACCTCCACCTGCCACTTCTATACAACTAGATTTGTGGCCGAATTGGTGATCTCAGAATCTATATATTTGTTCCCACCGATTAGATAACTACCCAAATAATTATGTTTTTATTCAGGCATCTAGCCTGAACCTTCATTTGCTTTCAGAGAGGGAACTGGGCATTGAAAACCACCGTCATTCCTGCTGGGACTATTGTAGCCGTTCCCTGGCCACCCGGGAGCCACTCCTGTACCTCAACACTTTTGTATCCAGGTGCAGCCAAAGAGCTCTTCTGCAACATAAATAAGATGGCATCACTCCCTGCTTACATCGGCCTCCTTATGTGTACAATAGAAATAGAAACTCTAAAATAGAAACTCCCATGTGGCCTACAAAATCTTTCACCTTCTGACCTCTATTAATCTTTGCAATCCCAATTCTCATCCTCATCCCATGGTTAGTGTGTCCCAGGCATTCAGACCTGTCTTCTGTTCCTTGAAAACTCCAGGCTGGTTCCTACCCCAGGGCCTTTGATCTTGCTGTTAGTGCTGCCTGAAATGTCCTCTCTCCAGACCTTTGCATGTGAATGAAGCTCATTCTCATTCAGTTCTCAGTGCAAATGATGCCTCATCATTGAGACCACCCTTTGATCACACTGACAAAAGCAATCCCCCTATAACATGTCACCCTCTGACCCTTAACTTTGGTTTGTTGCCTTTATAGCATAAATCATCACCTGATATTATCCTATTTACCCTTTGCTTCCTGTGTACTGTCAGCCCCACTGACGTATAAGAGCTCTGAGATCAGGGACTTTGTCTTCTTGCCTCTAGAGCGGTGCAGGTCTCAAAGTAGGTGCTCAGGGAATATGAGTTGGAAAAATGGATGGAAAAATGAAAGAAAGGGAGGGACAAAAAGAAAAAGGGGTAAAGAGAGGAGGAGGCGGAGGAAAGTCACGTTACTGACAAGGTATAATGCTGGATGTTCTTCTTTTAAAACTCTTGTGATATAACTTCATCTTCATAACCACACTGCAAGGAAATGGAATAGTACTCTGTGTATGATTTGAATTCAGCTCTTTATGGCTTCAAAACTCAGAGTAGTTAAGCAAGGTGTTGGGTTGGTCTGAGCCTTGACGGGTACAATGTGATGCCACCTAAGTAAAGAGCCAATTTCAGCCACAGGGGAAAGGATGCAGTTTCAGAAGTGGTAGAAATGGCTTTCAGCTCCATAGTGCCTCCTGTCCTCCCTGGATAAGGCCTTAACTGCGCTCCATCAGAGCCTGAGGGGGTCGCTTAAGACTTTGATCGGTGCTTTGTGACCGCCTGGAGGGGTGGGATAGGAGGGTGGGATAGGGAGGGTGGGAGGGAAGGAGACGCAAGAGGGAAGGGATATGGGAACAGATGTATACGTATAACTGATTCACTTTGTTATAAAGCAGAAACTAAAAAAAAAAAAAAAAAGATCCCTATTTTTAAAACACATCCATCCGAAATGCGTAAGGCTTGTAGCTCCTCTCTTTTCTATCTCTTTGTGAATAGCATTAGCGTCAGTAGATGTAAGTGTGTGTTGAGAGATGGGAGGTGAGGACAGAGGGGCAGACCCTGAAAGACAGTGTAAAGAGGGATTCTCAAGCCTGGCTCCATATTACAGCCACTGGGAAGATTTTAAAAATATTCACGCCCAGGTTCATGTCAAGATTCTGATTCAAGGGGTCTGGGATGATGCCCAGGATAAGATACTTTCTGAAAGCTCCCCAGATGATTGTATGGTACAGCCAGAGTTGGGGCAACTAATCTAAAGATTAGGCTTCTGGAAGACACAGCTTGTGCCAAGACGTCCCCTTCGTCATCTGGGGATTTTTGCAGTGGGATTTGCCAGGCAATTGACAATCTCTGAATGCCAGCCACATATAAGGCATGGGGACAGAAGCTTTGGGGAAGATGGCAGAAAAATTTCTCAGACAGGCCTCTTACCCCCAGGACCTTACAAAACAAGCAAAATATGGATTGCAGACATTAATTAAGTATCAAATAAATGATACCAGTTAAGAGCAGGGTTTCTCAACCTCGTCACTGCTGACAGTTTGTGCCAGACAGCTCTTTGTGGTGGAGGCTGCCCCGCCCATCACAAGATGTTTAGCAGCACCGCTGGCCTCGCTTGAAATTGCCCTTGCTTGAAAACACTTGTGGTTTACAGAGATCAAAGCTCCTATGGCAAGGTGTCAATCTAATGAAATCTTCATAGATGGGTAAGATGTGAATGAATGGAAAACTGAGCATAAGTATGCATTAGATTCTTCAAATGTGTGCATGATGAAATTGTGGAGATGGTAGTTGGTGATTTTCTGTTTTATTTAAAGAGTACAGTTAAGTAGCTTTTTGCAGACCATTTGAAATGATGGAAATGGTAGCAGGGTTGGAGGCAGAGAAGTTAAGTGTCTAGTTTCAATTACACAACACCAAAGAAACGACTGATTTTTGAAGGCCCAATGAGACCTTTGAAGCTTTATTACCTGGGAAGAGGAGAGGGCTGAGGATTCCTGTTTCAAGAGCAGAAAACAGGTGGTGCTATTCCCAGGGAAGGGTTGATTGTACTCCTTGGGATTCTGACAGGGGACTTAGATTTTTGTGGGTTCTGGGGCAGAGGCCCAAACCCCTCAGTGCAGTTCCCTTGAGGTGGTACCACCTCCAGTGGGGGCTACCTGAAGTGGATGCTTGCCAGGGCTGGGAACTCATCCCTTTGACCTTGGCAGCTGGGGCTGGTTTCCAAAATTGGGGAGGTTGACAGCTCAATCTCAGTTCAAGCTGCCTTCACTTCATATTGCTGTTGAACCACCAGCAAACATGCAGTACAAAGAAAGTGCACCAGATAGAGATACAAGTGAATGGAAGCAGCCTCCAGGGTCATTGTAGTCTTTAGGCAGTGAGGGTCCCTCCAGGTTGGAGAAGTAAAGGAACCATGGGCTCCATGACTTTTGCCACATGTGTACTTTGAAGGGCCATTGACCATATTATGAGGCAATTATTTTCTGAAACTCGATTACATTACAGTTACAAGTTACAAGTCAACTCCCTACATTACAGTTGACTTCCATGTCAACTGGCTCAAACAGGACCCAACAGATCCCAAAGTGTCTGTACCCTAAGCAAGTGGGAAACTTGTCACTGACTGCAACAATGGAGGCATGGTGATGGCATTACTAGAGCACTGAGGTACAGAGGCCTTGCCCCCATTTTTCTGGAATACCTGAGGCCCCCGGGGCTATGTAACTCAAGGGAGTGGTAGAGCAACAGGAGGATGATGAGTATTAAAGTCACTGGTGACTCAGGCCTGGATTTGTTTAGATCTAAGAAAATAAATCCATGTGTTCTCTCTTGTACTTGAGTAATATCGAGTAATTCATTCTTGTTATAATAATGAGTCCACTCTTAGAATTTTATCCCAATGAACTAAACACAATTGTATGAAAAGTGAGCTACAGAGATGTACATTACACCACTTTCTATTAGAGTGGAAAATCGACAAAGATGTAGATGTTTATCAATCGAATACGAGTTAAATATATTTTAATTCATTTACACAAAGTAGTATGCAAACTATAAACATGGTATTGTGGAAATTTCTTTAATTAGTAGGAGGAAGTGAATACATTTTAAGTGGAAAATAGGTTACAAACAGTACACATTTTTGAAAAAATTGAAATGGAACTAGCCTAGGTACATATGCATCAAAAGAGTCTGGAACATACACATCAAGGGGTAACAGGAATGTCTCGTTGGTGGAATAATACGTTATTTAATTTTTATCTTTTTGCTTGTAGTTATTCTGATTTCTCTACAATGATTTCTCTATTCTGATTTCTCTACAATTTAAAAAATAAGGGGATAAGTATTAGGGGAAAAAGAACAAATCTTACCCAGTGGTACTTGACAGTATTGAAGAAACATGGATTTGAAATGGATTTCATTCTTCCTTGGCGAATGCCCCTTGTGTTACCCTGTTTCCTCGATAAAACAGCCATGTTGATGGATTGACAAGGGTTCTTTCACCTCCTTTAAAACTATATCTTCTTTCAACTGCTGAAACTTCCCACTGAGTCCACTTCGAGCTCACCGAGGGGAAGCATTTTCATTAGAAGGTTGCCTCTGTTTCTCAAGGAGGAATAAGAGCAAGAGGTACATCTCCCCTCTAACCCTAACCCCCACCCAATGCCAATCTGCACTGTTCTTTCCCTCTTTGAAACTCCCAGAGCATTTTTTTTTTTTTTGCGGTATGCGGGCCTCTCACTGTTGTGGCCTCTCCCGTTGTGGATCACAGGCTCCGGACGCGCAGCCTCAGCAGCCATGGCTCATGGGCCCAGCCGCTCCGCGGCATGTGGGATCTTCCCAGAGCGGGGAATGAACCCGTGTCCCCTGCATCGGCTGGCGGACTCACAATCACTGCGCCACCAGGGAAGCCCAGCATTTATTTTTATACTGTAAAATTTAGCTGGATTGCAGAGCATCTTACGTTATTCTCTAACGGTATATGTCTTTTCCTCAAGCTGGATTAAACCTCAAATCCAGGATCCCTCTTTTACATGGTTTTTATGTTGTTATTCCCTTTTCTTATTATCATTACCATCATTAACATGAGTGTTGAATGGCTGAGAGAGAATTTCCCAGGGAGGTGGAGTTTGAGTTTTGATAAGATTTGGCTTTGAGAATGTGTTGGTCAAACTATATTCCATAAATCCAAGGGCAAATGGAAAATATTACTCAATATTTACAATAGTAAAGGTAATCATGTATATGTGAACACTGTATAAATGTTTTATGCTTCCAAATCATTTTCACAAATATTACTTCATCAACCCTCATAGAATACCAGTGAAGTGAGTAGAGTAAATGAGTCGGAACTTTCTCCACTTTTACAGATGAGAGAAATAAAATACAGAGAAATTAAGTGACCATCTAAATGATTTACAGTGGATTAGTTTGCAGAACTGAGACTAGAATGTAGGTTTCTTGATTTCCTAACTGAAACTGGTTTCATATCAGCACAAATCCACTCTTGGCTGAACTTTAACATGTGCTTATTTGTTTTTGGATTTTCAAGTCATATAAACAACAGTCCTCTCCTCTAACATTGTAAATTGTAGATCCTATGTAATGAAGACCAGAGAATTAAAGGTGGAACAAATATTGGAATTTATCCTTTCCCATAAGTCTGGACCAGTGAAGAATACACACAAGGGTCACTAGTTCAGTGTGATAAAAGTAACAGCATTTTTAACATCCACAGAAGCAACCCAATATTCCACCTAAAGCAGGGTAGCCTAGAAAGATGGACTGGGAGAATAAACCCTAGACCTGAGGCTGATTAGGACCTACTTTTGCCTTCTCAAACCATCCTTTCCACCAAGCCTTTGGCAGAACTGGGTCCACAGAGCAGGCCTTGAGGCCAGCTTCAAAGGCTACACAGCAGGACAACGGCCAGCTTGCACACCACGGGGAGACCCACTAATCAGGTGTGACTAGGTATGCAGTGGGAAATGGGAGCAAGCCAGTTTCCTGACTTTAAAGGGTAGGAGCCATTCCCATTGATAAAACATTGTCCAAAGGACAATATTAGGTTGCAAAGGTCTGGGAAAATCATTCCTACCTTCTTCCTTGGGCAGAGTAGGAGAGGGTAGATGTTCATTCCAATCTTCTTTGTTTCAGCAAAAGACAAAAGTAATACAGAAGTCAATAGATATTATCTGTTAGTTCCTCACTTAGAATTAAACCCAACTTACAACAACCTATGAGGCTGTACTGTGTTGGCTCCCTCATCTCTCTTTGGAGTCATTTCTTATTGTTCCTCTTGCTTCCTTCCCCCTCCCCCAGGCCCCATCCATCCCTACCCCCCTTCCTTTTCTCCAGCCACACTGGCCTTCAGGCTGTTTTCCACCATGCCTGACGTACTCCTGTCTCAGGACCTTTGCACTAGCAGTTGCCTTTGCTTAGAGCAGTGTTCACCCAGATATCCACATGACTCAAACCCTCGCCTTCTTCAGGTCTTTATGCCAGTATCATTCCCTTATTGAGAACTTCCATATCCACTGTCTCTGGCATCCCACCTAACACTCCCTTGATATATCTTACTCCATAGCACTTATCACCCTCTAACATACTGTGTATTCTAGTGTGCTCTGCTTTGATCATTGCCTTCTCCCCTCACTAACCTCTACCTTGTGAGAGCAGACAGAGACTTTTATCAGTCTTGGTCATTGCTATATTCACGTGACCTCTGTGGCAGGCATAGAATATTCAATATATATTGTTGAATGACTAAGTGAATAAATAACCACACTGACATGTTATATGGGCGGATAGAGGCCCAGAGAAATGAAGTGACTCTCCCAAGGTGACTGGAGAAGTTTCCTGGCAGAGAGAATTTATCACCCATCGGTACTCAGGTCTCCTGACTCCTGCTTCGGTTCACATCCCACCACATCATGATGTATTTCCAGATAGGGAGTCCTGATGTTATCAAATGGCTATGCATTTAAAGATTACAGAGTGGCATTTTACTTTAGCACATTAGCATAGAGACAAAGGAAGGGGAGAAATTCAGTTCTCCAGAGAGAGAAGGCAACCCCTGTTGGTTGGACTTTCAGAATTGGGGTTTTCTATTCTACTCCTCCACAGAACTGCTTTTGAACCAGGGAAATGTAATTTTGCATGACAATGAAAGCACAGGAACTTTCTCATCTGGTAGAGAATCTCACTAGCTGTTTCAGGAACAAAGTACAAACTCACAAACTAGGACAGGGATTCCCTACCGTTATGGCTTTTTGTTGGACTTCAAGGTACTCCTTTCTTCCTAAAGCCCTCTATAACAGTGAGGAATCATCACATTACAGGAGCCTAGCCCTTTTGAACTGCGAGGCCCCAGGGAGGTTGCAGGCTGTGCACAAGCGGTAGCAAGATACCCTTTAAGAAGATACCCTTTAAGAAGATACCCTTTAAGATACCCTTTAAGAAGCTGGGAGTTAAAGATGTCCCTGTTCTCCTAAAGCCAAGGACCTTTATCTGTACATGATGGATTAGTACAGAAATTAGAGAAGTCCTCACTAGGGTATGGACTATTTCTTAAGCCAGAACACGATTTGATGACCTTTTGGTCTGTGACATCCAGAGCTCTTCCATTTGAGTTTCCGTTCTCCCTGATATTACAGCAGTAGGTAAAGTCAGCTGTCCCATTTCCCTGCGTAAAACAGTCTGATAACTTCCCACGGACACGCATGCCTCTCACGCCTCCTCCCCTTTCACTTCCTGCTCCTTTTGTCTTTTCTAAGCGTGGTGGTCTTTCTCTAGCTCCTTACACAGACCATACTCCCTCACACATAGGGGCCTCCCCGTAGGACATCTCATGATGCTCTTTCTGAGTAAACGATCCCCAGCTTTCAGATCCCTGCTGAGGTGTTGCCTCCTCCAAGGAACGTCTCCTCCTCTGGCCCTGTGATTGGGTGTTTAAGAGCCATCAGAAGGGCTGTCATAGAACCCTGCTCTACTGTGCTAGGTCTCTTCAGTTTGCCCCCCTTCTGATCCACTTCGATCCTTCTCCATCCTCCCATGTGCCAGTATAGTCTAAAGATCAGAAGGCTGACCTTTAGACTATACTGCAACAGGATCCTTGCCCTGCAGTTTCCAGTTAGGTTTTACCAGGCAGGAGATGAGTGGGGAGGGAGGCGAGGGAGAGAGAGTGTGGGCTGCGGTGGGTTGTTCACGGCTCTACCCCAGGCTATAGCTTCTGTCAAGCAGCTCCCTCCACACAGCTCTCTCCTTGGTAATTACCCTTTCCTCTGGCCCTTTAGACCCAGGCATCAGAAGAGCTCCCAGCTCTTCTAGCTTCAGGGCACTGCACTATTCCTTGTTGGGTTTCCTCTATTCACGCCTTTGGGAAACAGTCTCTCTACTACCCAAAATACAAATGCCATTTGTTTCTGTCAGACAGGACTGATGTATGTGTTAATTACATTTGTTAATTCCCTAGTTTCTCATCTTGTCTCTATTCCCTCCCAGCCTACCCTACCCTCCCTCCAAGTAGAGAGTAAATTTCATGGGAGAAAAGAGATTTCTCATTCCCTTTCATATTTAAGACACTCCTGGAATTACAATTGCACATTGTCAATATCAGATTTTTTGAATAAAATTTAAAATAAAACATAGTAGATTTATTTATGTGTTTTTATTTGCCCAGAAATAAAAATCTTGGAGTTTGAGTTTGGTTTCATTTGGAAGATGTAAAGACTGTAATAAAATTGTCTTGTAACAAAGATCAGAAATTTAAATGAAAGAGGCAAGGAGAACTGTGGGTGAGGGAAGGGATTTTTGTTGTTGTTTAAAGGCCAAATTGGGAAGGAATAGAAGAAAAGATACATGGGACAAGGACCTTAGGAAGCAGACATAGACTATTAGCTAAAGAAAAGTGGTGAGAATCAGCCATCAGTGCAAATACCTGACACAGAGTTCAGACACCTGAGCTTTTGTCTTGATTTTACCCTACCTCTCAGTAACATTTATGAAAGAATTCGTTGTCACACTCATTATCTCAGTCTACAGTTTTGTCCCACAATAAAATGTCTTTAGGGGAGTTGAATTAATATTTTTTTAAGTGACGTACTTAGTTTGCTAATAGAACGTGTGTTTCAGTCTTTGGAGAATCAAGGACAGTTTTATCTTCTCTCTCCATTAGACCTTTTGTAAATTGACTTTTTCACAACATCCACATTCCGTAAAGTGTATTAGTCAAAAAGTATCTAGGTATTTATTCCTCAAACAACTACAAGTGGGCAACAATCAAATACAATTACTTAAACCGTACTGAGGTTAAATAATTGAGTTACATACTTTTTGAGCTAGAGGGAAAGTGGGATATTGTTGTAAAATACAATAAATCATCATGTAGTTTTGTAACTGATTGTTCATTCATTCACTTATCCTTTTATTCTAGAAATAATTACTGAGTGTGTATTTTGTGCCAAAGTGCCAGGCTTTGTGAATTCAGCAATGACTCCTGCCCCATGGACAATGCAATCTAATGCAAATATCTCACTTTTGGTCCATGAATCACCTACTGAACCTCTGGAGAGAATCTTGGAAAGTATATTTTCCAAAAGTTCCCCAGAAGATTTAATAACCACTGCAAAATTCTGGCAATTCATGGACTAGAAAGCTGGGTTGGAGGGGAAAGGGAAACTTCTACTAACCACAAATGATCCTGGATAAAATTCAGGAAGAGTTATTTAAATACACAGCTGACCTTGTTAAACCTTGAGGAAATTTTACAGGATCCAAACACAAGATCAAGGCAGGAATCCAGTCTACTAAAGCAAAGAATTAAGACTGAAAGAGTAGCTGCCTTGAGGGACACTAGGAACCTCAGCCTGATTTCCATCAGACAAACCGAGAGCAGGAGACCAGGCCCTACATCTGCAGCTGGTGGGTGTTTGGGAATGAGACCCCACTCCAATCCTTGCCTGGTAAAGTAGAGACTCTCAGGGGGAAGGTGCCCACATTCTCACTTGCCCTGGACAGTCATGATTTATGCCCATTTTCTCTGTATCATTACTAATAGCACCCGCTTCCCTCTCAGAAATACCCAGGCTTGGACAATGAATGACACTGTCAGTCTACTCAAGGGCTACTTAGTGAAAGGATGGGCAAGGAAAGAGAAAAAGCATCCAGCTTCTGAGAGAGAGAGAGAGAGAGAGAGAGAGAGAGATACTGAGAAGGAGAGAAAGCATCCGTCTTAGCCTTGGCTATGGGTGAAAAGAGATTTAAACATTAATAAAAATATGTCCCCTGAAAATTAATAACTAGAACTGTGTCATTACTTAGCATGCGGGTCAAAAATTTGTATATATGCATTGTATTTAAAACCTGAGGAATTTTTAAAAAGAGGGACAATCGCTCATATTTTAACCAAATAAAGATAATGTTAATATCATCTTTTTTCCCCTCTTCAGTCTTGTTTTTGGATGAGTTTATTTTTTCTTCACTTTTGTATTGGATCATAATTTACAAAATAATGTTATGTACTGAATTTTCACTAAACATAATGAAGAATTTTATATACATGTTGTAAACTTTACAAACGATATTTAGGATGCCTGTTTTTATTCTACTGAGTGACTGCAATTTAAGCAAAACCCTATGTTGGACATTTAAGCTGTTACCAGTGTTTGCTATTCGAACAAATATCATGATAGACATTTTGAATATAAATCTTTCCTGACATTTAGAATAGATTCTCCAAAGTGAAATTACTGGGTCAAAGAAAAAGGTCACTTAAATTTCTTGATCCATGTTATCGCTGATTGGTTTCCAAAAGGCCGTATCAATTTTCATTCTGTTTCTTTTTGACAGGACTGGGCAGTCCTTTATTGAAACATCTTCCTGTACAGGTTATGAATATCCAAAGCACTTTGGAAGAGAGCACTGTTCCTTCACCACTGAGGGCCTTGCCCAGGAATTGTTCATAAACAGCTGGCAAGTTCAGGGCCATGAATCTGAGATGGGGAAAGGAGGAGGGCAAGAAACCACAGGCGCCACAGCCTGTCACTGTGAATCTTGGCAGTAGGAATTCCATAACTCAGACAGCCAAGATATAAAAGAGATATTAAAGCTGTAAATAATTTCTAATTAGCACCATTTTCTATGTTTCGGGCTGCTTAGCACTCAGATTTCTGTTGGTAATGAGAGAGTTGGGATGCTCCTTCACCATGCTGAAGAAAAGCCCTCACACCCTCTCTGGCAGAAGAGAGAACACCCATAGCCCAGCCCAAGGGTCATCCTTGGATTTTAAAGGACACAGACCCTATTCAAGGAATAAATACACCCACTTTATTTGAGAGAATCCTGAGACTTAAAGGTATTTCTGAAGATGGATGTTCCATAATAGAAATGGAGAGAGCATTGCATATGAGGATTAGGGATGAGAGTTTCAGCCTTGCTCTTTCCAAAATAACCATATGACATTGGATGAAGGTGAGGAGGATGATAATGATGATAAAGATGCATTCAGTAGATAGTTATTGTGTGCCTACAATGAGTCAGATATTGTTCCTGACTCTGGGGATGCATTAGTGAATGAAACAGACAAACGCTGCCCCAGTGGAGCCAGCTTACATGCTATCAGTATGTGACAGGGAAGAAACATAATAAATAAGTATGCTATGTAGTAGGTTAGAGGGTGATATGATGGTTAATTTTATATGTCAACTTGGCTGGGCCACAGTGCCCAGATATTTGGTCAAACATTATTCTGGATGTTTCTATGAGGATTTTTTTTTAAATATGAGATGAACATTTAAATGGGTGGACTTTGAGTAAAGCAAATTGCTCTCCATAGTGTGAGTTGTCCATATCCAGTAAATTGAAGGCCTTAATAGAACGAAGATTGACCTGCCTCAAAGGGAAGGAATTATACCAGCAGAAGTTCTTTGATCTTAAATTGCAACATCTATTCTTCCCTGGATCTCAAACCTGCAGCCTGCAGATTTTGGTCTTGTCTGCTTCCATAATTTTGTGAGTCAATTCCTTCAAATTAAACCTCTCTCTCTCCACCCCCACCACTCTCAATATATCCTATTGGTTCTGTTTCGCTGGACAGCCCTAATATAGGTGATAAGCACTGTGGCAAAAATAAGAAGATGGGTAAGGGGGACTGAAAGTCTATTGCTTTCCCCCTTGAATCTTCTTACCTCTTTCTCTCTGATTCCAAAAAGTGGATTTAAACTTGGGAATCTGTGTATGTGTTTTGTTTTATAAGCAGTATGGGTGATCTTAATAGGCAGACGGGATTTGGGTTATACTTTCAAAATAATCTGTCTGGATTTTAATCCCCAAGGTTTACTTACTCGTGGAGATGATGATTATTGTCTCTTCAGGAGTAGAAAATGACATTATTTTTTTCTTGTATCAACAGACTTTATGACATCTTTGAGCTAAGAGATACACTAAAAGATTTGGAGTTCAGCCATGTTCAAACTTTAATGATTATAAAAATCAGCTGGTATGATGGTGAGGCTACATAATCTTAGGCTCCAGCCCTTGCATTGGGCCCAGGCATCTGCACTGCACCAGCAGCCTGGGTGATTCAGTTGTAGATGAAAAGAAACACACTCTGAGAAGCATGATCTCATTCAGACGTCTCAGCTGAGGCCAGAAAGGGGAACTGATGGACTTAAGGTTACGAAGTGCACCAGGGGTACAGGTCCAATCCTTTCTCATTTTTCAGCTCTGGCTTCTTACCCTCCACCAGTGTCTTCCTTGGGTTTGCAGCATCAGTATCACCTGCAATCTTCCAAGAAAAGCAAATTCTTAGACCCGGATCTAGGCCTCCTGAATCAGAAACTCTAGACCCAGAATCTGTATTGCACACCTCCGCCAGGTGATTCTGATGCATGCTAATTTACAAACCTCTGCTCCACCCCACATTTCTTGGAGAGCTGCTGGTTTCAGTACATGGTAGTCAAACTGTAACCATGTGCCCCTCATTAGAGTTGTTAGGCATCTCCATGGTGATATTGCGAGAACTAACCTCCTTTAGCCAGGTGTTTCCCATCAGCATTACTGTGGCTCTACTTAACTGAACCCAGGGGTGGGCTTCTGCTGTTTTGCCTGCCCTCTTCTAGCCAGTCCTCTCCGTGGGCCTTGAAGCCTGCTCCTCCGTCCAGCTTCTCCCTTGGTACCCACAGTGTGCTTCCACCTTCAGTGCCAGCGCTAGGGTGAGTCACTTCTGATTGTTAGATGTAAAGCGTGTATCGTTTGCTCAGGCGGGCAAGGACTTGGGTCAGAACCTGGCCTAAGAATTTCAAAGCGTTCGTGAAAGGAGAACAAGGCATGTTGTCTATTAAGGACCCTGGGCTCAAAAATCAAATGTCAAAATTTCCTCCTGTGCCGCATTTTCTGCTGTCAATGGACAGGGACCAATTCAGTCCTTTTCTTCACTATGGGAAGGAGAGGATGGGGAGGCAGAGCTTTGCTCATCTCGCCCGAACAGCTGCTTAATGATAATGATAATGAGTTGCGTTTATGCGGCGCCTTTCATCCAAATAACTCTATAGGCTGATTTTCTGTTCACTATTGCTTAAAACATACTTCACAGAGTCCCAAGGGTGTACCTCTCAGAGCCCCGTAACCTCTGCATTTGTTAAGTGTTCCTGGTCTCTGCTTACACAGTCTGCAAAGAAAGATAGGTCATGAGCAGAGGAGGTGCTGTAATTAAGGCTGCAGACTGACAGAAAGGAGATTTGATCTATTCTGACTTTCTGGTGTGTCACTGGGTCCGATTCATTGATGTGTTCTTCCAATTTTACATCTTTGTCAGGGGTTCTCCGGGGAGGAATTGCTTTAACTCTAAGTGAGAGAGGTGCAGTTGAACTACTAAAAAGCCAATCTGAACGCTTCAGACCATTTGGAGGAGAGCAGTGCTCCGAGGACCGGCTCCTCTCTGATAAATCCATTGCCAGGAATCGGCTTCCTGGCATGTGGGACTGGGAGAGGAAACCATGTTGAAGTGTGTGGACCCTTGTGGAGAATTAGTAAATAGGGAAAAGGGTCTATGGCCATGAAGCATGTTGCTTCCAAGTCTCTAAACCTGACGGTAGAGTGTGATTTGGGCTGTGATGTGAATGGCTTTTTGTTGAGGCACAGGGAGGGGTATAATTGGGAGACCAGGTGTGATTATGCAAGAAGATCTGCCTTCAACAAGGAGCCGGTCCACCTTTGGTGCCCATTAGAATGGCATGTTGAGCAAACAGGAGGGTGAAGGAGACTTCATCTGTGAGGTTGTAATTCCTTTTCAAAAAACATACATCCTGCCAGTGCAGGGGACACGGGTTCGTGCCCCGGTTCGGGAGGATCCCACACGCCGTGGAGCGGTTGGGCCCGTGAGCCATGGCTGCTGAGCCTGCGCGTCCGGAGCCTGTGCTCCGCAGTGGGAGAGGCCACATCAGTGAGAGGCCCGCGTACTGCCAAAAAAAAAAAAAAAAAAAAACATACATCCTGGAAGCATATGAAAATTGTTTCATCTCTATATGGTACACTCAGAAGTATTTTTTTTAATGTTCTTTGTGCTTATCCCTAATTTCCTTAAATGCTCAAAAATAAAGTCTCGGTGATTCCATTTAGACCTGTTGCTGAACCAAACTTGGGACCACTCACCTGAATACAGTAAAGCCAATCTACTGAAACCAGGTTGTGGTGAAGGAAGGTGCAGCGTTTATTGCAGGGTGCATGGAGTTCAGGAAGCTAGTGCTGAAAAACCCCTTTCAGGGAAAGGTTTTTAAATATAGGGTGACGGTGGGGCGGAGGGTGGGGGTTGTGGTGTGTGTGATTAGCTTGTGGACATTCTTCTGATTGGTTGGTGGTGAGGTAATTGGGAGTCAGCATCATCAACCTTCTAGCTTCAACCCCTGTGAGGTCTACGTGCTTGTGGGTAGCATACAGTTAACTTCTTCCACCTGGTGGGGCTTTCAGTATCTGCATTTTAAATAGCTCAAAGGACACGGCTCAGGATATTATCTATAGCCCTTGAGGAGTAGATAAGGTGCTTGAGTTTGTTTAACGGCTAAACTATTATTATTTTGTCTTACTTGACTGTTTGCCTTTCTGTCTGCATTTTCTCACTTCTCTGATTAAATTTAGTCTTTGACTAAAGTTTTTCTACAGACAAAAGGCAGGTGGAGGACATGGGGCAGTGAGGTGTGGGAGGGTGTCTGTCCTGGGAAGACCCCATAGGGTCCTGCTGGGTTACAGACTTACTACATGAGATCTTCTTCCCTCCTAAGGTGTGGCCCAGGGACTCCTGTTATTAAAAGCTGCTCCAGAGATTGTGATGACTGTTCTCAGATATGTTTGACACTTGGTCCATGGGAAACGTCTAATTACAACTCAAAGTTGGGTTTTATCTCCAAGTCTCCACTCCATTTCCACTTTTTATTGTTCCAAGTCACCCACAGTCTCTCCGTTATTCAGGTTTGATTCTGACTTGGGCTGATTAATAGAGTGGTGATGATTCTGGCTACATTTCCTGAGCATTTGCTGGGTAGCAGATCTGGGCCATGTGTTCATGCATTGCCTCCTTTAATTCTCCCAATCATACATTTTGTGCTTGAGGCAACTGAGGCTCAAAATTATGGGAGCTTAAAATTATTTGTTCGAGGCAACATAATTCGAAAGTGATGGGGCCAACATTTGAACCCAAGTATATTTGACCCTAGAGCCTACACTTCTGATAACAATGATACATCAAGACTCACTTATGAGATTTCTTAATTATATAGTTAAAACCATGAGTCCAGAAGAGCAGAAGAGAAGATTCCAAGTCCAATAATATTATAGCCAGTGACAGAACCTCCTGGTGACTCCTCTTTCAGCTATGGGTTCTTTTCCAGGTGCTTGGTCTGTACACACGTAGGCCACTGACAGCTTGCCATGATCAAGCCTGTCTCTAGTCTTATCTTCTGTAAGAACCCAAGGGCTTCTCATCTACATGATCTGTTGCTTTAATTCTCAATCCCAGTGTGGAAAGTTGCTCTTTCTCCATTCTTCACCTCTGGTTCCTTCAATAAAACGTGTTCCATTTGTCGTGGCACAACCTCTCTCTTGGCAAGTGTGTGAACAGTCTAGAGACTTAGGCTTTCTGAGACTGCCCAAATCACAGTGCAGAGTCTGGCTGAGTTACAAAACTGATTGTTAAGTAGGGCATCATTAAACGGGGAAAAAACTGAACAACTGACAAGGAATCTATGAGTCATGTGTTTATTTCCTGGAATCTTTACGTTTTCTATAATAGTTTTCCCAAGAGATGGGATATACAGACCTATGTGATAGCAGATGTCTGTAATCACCGTAAAGTCTGCTCTCCTCTTTTGCATGATTGGTGGGTTCTTTTTAAGTCAGGGTCACGCCTTTTTATTCCTTAGGGATATTAAGAGACATACCACTGGGATCTGAAACCCTTAGATTATGGCACACAGTAGGCACACATTGAATAAGTAAATGAATTAATGAAGGCAGTATTTCCCAAAGATGGAATGAATACCACAGGTATGCAAAATGTGTTGGGTTGATTCATGGACATTTTTCAAGTTTTAGTAGTTACCTTTAATTGGTATTACAGCAAAATTAGCACATTAAGCTGTACACTAGGATATAAATTTCAGTAAAAGTGAGTTATGGTAATTAAATAATAGAGTTGCACAAGTATGGCATATATGCATGCTTTACATAGAAGTTCATCTTTAGAAACAGTAGGTGAATTTGTAGTAAGATATGAATTAAACTTAATAATCTAAAGTGGAAGCAGAAAAAAAAATGTGTGACAGGCAAAGCTGGGGACACTGAAATGAAGAGAGGTACCTTGAAATGAGAAAGGAATCAGGAGGAACCACCTGATGCTATGAATTTGCAGAACACTGATCTTTCCATTTTTTGTCTATAGGTTTATCCTCTCTTCTTTCTCTATTGAGCTCTTATAATCATCCTGCCTAGGAAGCCCCCTTACCAAAGGTTAGAAGGGTTTCATAGTTGTTAGTTGTTGAGAGAAATCTCATCCTAGTTTCTTAGAATAAAATAAATAAAATTGTTTAATTTTTCCTCTGGGTGGGAACTAGATGGGGAGGGAGTGATTGCAGGAAATCTGGAGGCATGATAATTTATCCAGTAAAAGCCATGAAGTAGTCATGGTGGACTGAGGAATAGGTATCATTTTGTAATGATCTCCTGGTCTTAGGAGATATCAGGAAAGACCTTAGAAAATTATTTTGTTCAGGACTGTTACACGTCTTTGAAGATGACGGTATCTGAGGCTCAGAGATAAGCAGTGACATGAATGAAGCAGCACAGTGACAAGCAAATTCTCCTTTTCATTAGTTTGGGAGCTAATGGTGGATTCCATACGAGCTGTCTCGGAGTAGCCCAGGTCCTCGTGGGGAGAGAGAAGGAAGTGAGGGAAAAATACAAAGAAAATTTTCAATAAATCTCATATGGGCAATTGAGGACGTTGGACTACATATTCTCCAAGTATTGTTCAACACCCTCTTTTACTAAAAAAGTAATTAAAAAATTTTTTTTGAAACAAGAACATTTTGGGAATCTAATTGGAACCATGCATTTTCTTTCCAGAAAAACACAAACATGGGTAATTTTGCATTTCAAGGGATATAGTCTCCCCCTAAATCTAAAGTCCCTTGAATGGTGCCCTCAAAAGATATGTCCATGTCCTAATTGGAACCTGTGAATATTATTTATATGATAAGAGTAAATATTACCTTATATGCCAAAATATGTGTTTAAGTTAAGGATTTTGAGAGAAGAATCTTATTCTGGATTATCTAGGTGGACACTAAAAAACAGTAAGTGTTCTTATAAGAGTGAAGCAGAGGGGGATTTGACCAATGGAGTAAAGGAGACAGTATGACCAGAGGGGAAGGGATTGGTATGATGTGGACATAAGTCAAGAATGCCAACAGTTACCAGAGGCTGGAAGAGGCAAAGAGTGGGTTCTCCCCTAGAGCCTCCAGAGGGAGTATGGAGATGCTGGCACCATGATTTCAGACTTCTGCCTCCAAGACTGTGGAAGAATAAATTTCTGTTGCTTTAAGTTATCCAGGTTATGGTAATCTGTTACAGCAATCAAAGCAAACAAGTACAACCTCCTATTCCAGAAAGTAAACACAAGGCTCTTGAGAATCCATACTACCATGATTAAGAAACATGTGGGGCTTCTCTGGTGGCGCAGTGGTTGAGAGTCCGCCTGCTGATGCAGGGGACATGGGTTCGTGCCCAGGTCCGGGAGGATCCCACATGCCGCGGAGCGGCTAGGCCCGTGAGCCATGGCCGCTGGGCCTGCGCGTCCAGAGCCTGTGCTCCGCGGCGAGAGAGGCCACAACAGTGAGAGGCCTGCGTACCACAAAAAAAAAAAAAAAAAGAAAAGAAACATGTCACTATACTGGTTACACCCACAAAAACTCCCTTTTCTGATAATCTTTAGTTTAAATCTTTCCATACACCTGTTTCCTTTTTATCTACGGAGACTTATTCTTCCCATGTCTTTGATCCATATGAATGGGAAACTTGTTAAAGATTAAGTCCTTAGCATATTTGGAAAGGATAAACACAAGGGTCATGATGGATACATTCTGGTTTAAACTGTCTGCTTCAATAGTTGCTGACCATTACAAACTATTTCTAACAAGTCTTTGCCAAGACATAATGTCTCTATATTTACGTTAATTTTGGAATCCCTAATTAAAATGAAGAGGGTAAAGCAATAATTATATCCAGTTTCTATGAGATTATAGTAATAAAGAAATCCCAATTCTGATGCATTGATCAATGGGGAAACAAACCACAGAGAAGCAGAACCTGTTTCTGCTGGATAGGACTTGAAGAAAAACTCGTATAAGATCTAGCCGCTGTCTGGAGATGAAGTAGCACTTTTGTATGATGTGTTAAAACTCACTCTGAGCCCATAGGTCACTGGTTCCCTAATGTGAAAGTGTTCAAGGACAGCTCAGGTGGCTTATTAAGATGCAGGTCCCAGGGCCTTCCACAGTAATCTATTGAAAAAAGTCTTGGGAGAACTGGCCAGGGAATCTGCATTTTTAAGCAAGTTCCCCAGTGGATTATTTTGCAGGTTGTTTATGTAGCATAGTTTTAGACTCATCACCCTCATCTTCTCTCCAGAGAGTTGTCCTGTTGGGACCCAGAGAAGGGATATTAAGATCCAAATGGAAGAAGTCATTGATATTATATCCTCTGCTAGCCAGTCCAACTAGAGAGAATGATCATATCATGAGATGATCGTGTATTGGGATCAACTTGGGAGAAGAAGAATGAGAGATTGGCATAACTTCTTTGTCCAAACTGGCATCCTCTTTTTTAAGTGTCTGGTATTCAGTGGTTAATTTGATCAGCCTGCGTGGACTTGTCAGGTAGATTTGAGAAAAGATCGTGCTCCCTTTTCCACTATCCCCCAAGCCGGGTTATCGCCTCCTTGTGGTAATTTGTCTCTGTCTTATGTCTAGTGTTGTTACGTGTGCAACATTCCTACTTCATTCAGGGTTGCTGGTAGAATACAACAGAAACCACTTCTGGTTAGTTTCAATAGAACATGATGCGTTTATGAAAAGAATGTATAGTAGCTCATAAGAATATTCAGGAGAGCCAGAAAGCCAAGCTTTGAGACCATGAAGCTATAAACAGTGCCCCAAATTGTCTCAAATTGGTGTAGAGAACATCCTCTGCAGCTGGTCACTTGGCAAATGATCCTTACTTTCTTCAGCATCCAGCTTCTGATGAAGAGCTGAGATAGGAACATTTGATATGGCAAACGCAGGTCATGTGTCCATGCCTAAACTGAAAGGGCTAATTGGAAATAAGATCATGTGGTATCTTCAGCTTCTGTATTGGCCAATTCTATCTTACATAGCAGGGAACTCCTCAAACATAGGAGAAAGGTTCAGATAATGGGTTGCCAGAATTATTTTTTAACTCCTTCTCTCTTACCTCCTTTACAGCTCTTACCCACCCTTCAAGTGCCAATACACATTTAGCCTCCTCTAAAACTGTCTTAGTGACTCAAACCACGTTGATCTCTCTTTTCTGATCTATCTCACTAATAGACTGAGTCCCCCAGTACAAAATCTAATTATAAGCCATTTCGGCCTGTTTGCCGATCATCTCACATGCACACGTCTGTTCTCCCAAAAATCAATCGTCAGCAACTTGACAGGAGACTCTATATTGACTACTTACACAGCTAGGTATCGGGGAGCATGTGTGGCTCTGTTGGAGGTCATCCACTAATGCTTGTTGATGGGGTTCAGTAATTACACACAGAAAAATATCAATTGCCTGCAGTCTGTGAGATGAATATAAGTATAATAAACAGTTAAGTGAAGGAAGATCAGAAGCAACCATGGCATGGACTCAGCCATAAAGGATGTCAACTTTGGAGAGGGACTTAGAATAATGTCACCTATTCTAACTATGAGATCACTTCCAAAGTGACTGGAAGATAATATTTCCATAAAAGAAACATGCTTCTCTCCTAGCAGCAGGCCCACCTGAAATTTTCCCCCCACATTTTCTTGTACTCCTGGGTAGACACAGTTGGAGTAGAACATGTGGACTCTTCATTAAAAAGTTACTGGGCAGCTTGTTCTTTGAATACTGTTCTTTGCACAGTGGCAGTATCTGTTGGATGAAATAATTAAGGAATTGTTTCTCTACCTTCCTCTGTAGTATCCTCAGTGTTCTACCAAGCAATTAGTATCTTCTTTCCCATTTAAATCTGTCATTAGTAAAGGTACTTGATCTAAGTTTCTTTGTTCTTTGATCATCAGCCTGTGAGAATAAATGAGGTCACACTAACTTTTAACTGACAAATTAATTTAAATTTCCCCTAAGTGATCTGCCCTCTGGGAAGATCCATCTTAGCCACAGCTGTCTTTTCCTCCTTCCCCAACTATGCAGTGGGTTTTCTCAAATCCGCAGGAAGGTGTGCATGGGTGCTCACGGGTGTGTCCACCCTGCAGAGCACCAAGCTGCAAGGGGTACATTAGCCAATGTGCTGGGGCCTCCCTGGTGCCATGGCTGCACAATGGTGTGTGGTCAAGTGAGTGGAAGGCCCCTCTGCCCTTGGAATTTCACCATTAAGTGGTCCCCAAAGCAATGCTGCTTGGGTCTCCTAAGTTTATTCCAATAAGCTAATTGGACGGTTCTTTCCTCTTTCTTTGAGTGAATCAAGAAACTTCTTTCTGCCCCTTCTTTCCCTCCTTCATGCCCCATCTTGACATGTCTAGGATCAGATGAAATATGGATCTATAACAGCTATCATAGTATGTGCAAGGACTGGACTTCCCCACTGTGGTTGACTTTGTCACTGTGTCAATATGGTTCTGCTTGGCACCTTCATTTCATGGGATGTGCTGTCCTGCAGGAGGCCCCTTGGCCCTCTCCCTTCTCTATCTACCTCCACTCAAAGGGATTCCCAGCATCAGTAAGCTGATGCAGGAGATTTGAATGTGTGGGGGCAGGAAAGAAACTGGGAGAGATGGATACATCCAAGTAGTCCTGTCCTGAAAAGACATCAGACTTTGAACCTCAAATGAGAATGTTCCTTGTTCCCAATCACTTGCTTAGCCATGATAGAGAATTTGCTTCTAAACCTGATCAAAGATACTGTATAGAAAGAAATACTAGTTAATAAACTTCAGTTCTTACATTTTTTCAGCTTATTTTGTCCTTGTTGGTAGGAAGAGTCTAATGCTCAAACCTTGAATCCCAGGAGGCTGGCCATGAAGCCCTTTAATACTATAGCCACCTGATGAGACAGCAAATCTCATCAGGAAGATGTCAGCTGAACCTGTCTGGTTACTCTTGCCTAAGCCATATGGTCACTGAGTATGGATTCTTCATGCTGAGGGTTTCTGTCTCTGGGTCCTGGTTTTCCCAGGGGCATGTATGTTCCAGGAATCCAATGGGTTTGACATGGTTTACAGGTTTTGGTAGGGTAGAGAAGCAGAAAGAGTGAGCCCTGAGTGCTCAGTGCAGTATAAGCAAAGGCACATTTGGGCTAAGGAAACTAAAACTTAATAGGTAGGAAAGACCACCCTCTGAAGAGGGCTGAGAAGCCAGGAGAAAAATCAGGGACAGGGTAGCTATCGCAAACCAAGTTCTATTTAACAAACATTTATTGAACATCTTTTATGTGTGGACCTTGTATTATGTTCAAGCATGGTAGTTATTAATTAGAGCTGGACATTGGAATCGTCTGTAGAATTTGTTTTGTTTTTGAAAAAGCATGCCCATACCTGCCCTCTGTCTACATATACCTCATTAATTTCTTTGGGGATAAAATTTGCAGTTCTAAATGAAAAGAATAAAATAACCATCACAAAAAATCCTCCATAGTTGATTCTATGCTCATGCCTATTTAAGAGCTCTTCTACCATGGTGTCCAAATGGAAAATTCATAGTGCTTGTTATTGAAATGCTAACAGCCTAGTGGGAGAGTGTGGTATCTCAACAATTAGGACTATGTGACTTATCTATACTGGATTAGAACATTCATGAATAATGTATTTAGATCCCAGCACACCCCACCCAAATCTTTTTACATTCATGTACACAAAGGAAATGGTCTAATTTTCTTTTCTAAAAACTTCTTTGGTTTGGTGTCAAAATATACCAGCCTCATAATAATTGGAAGTTTTCTTTTTTTTTCTCCTATTTTCTGAATCTATTACATAATAAAAGAACTATCTGCTCCTTGCTGGTTAGTGTCATTGATGGTAGATTTAAAAAATATTGAGGTGAAATTGGGTGGAATATTTGATAACTAATTTGTTTTCTACTGTTTTGGGTGGTTTTGATAATTAGTATTTGTTGTAGAAAACCAGCCATTTTATGTGTTTTTGTATTTATCTTTGTCATTCAGACAACAGATAGAAATTCTGTCCTATCTCCAATTATGTCTTTCTTCTTTCTCAGTATTTATTTTCCCTCCAATAAGCTTAGCTGAAGCTTGTCTAGTTTATAAGATAAGGTTTTTGACTTTATTTACCCTTTTTATCACATCATGTTTCCTATTAGAATAATTTAGACTTTAATGTTTACTTCTTTATTCTTCCGTATTTCATTTGGTTTATTATGTTCTGTTTCAGCTTTTGTAGGTGGATGCTTATTTAAAGTTTAAAAAAAATAAATTCAGTATAGCTATAATTCTACTTCTAAGTACCATTTTAGTTACTTCATACCAGTTGAAACATATGATATTTGATTGTCATTCAGTTATAAGAATATCCAATTCTCATAAGAATATTTCCAAATTGATTTTCTTTGTTATCACATGAATTATCTTAAACTTCCAGATCTTTAAGACTCTTCTTTTTGTTGATTTCTAATCTAATAAATTGTTGTCAATGGTCCTTTGTGATATAGTACCTAGGCAGGCTTTCTATATGTTACATGAGTTTTGAAACATGTATATTTATTTCTTATTGGGTGCAGGGATATGTATGTCCAAGTGCATTATCGAATTTTCTTTTCTTTCAAAATTATGTAAAGCATTAATTTATTACAGTAAAAGTAGATTAAAAATCTATCACTGAAGTTTTTCTTCTATTTTTCAAGACTGTGAATATCCAAGGACACGCAAGATGTTTCAACTTTTAATTTCAAAATAATACTTCCAGAAAAATGGTTATAATAGTAAAAATATCTATATACACTTTACCTAGATTCATAGACTGTTAATATTTTACTCATTTTATGTTTTATCATTTATGTGCATACTGTCTGTGTATGTGTATACACAGTTTTTTCCTGAACTGTTTGAGGATAAGTTAATCATGGCCCTTTAAGCTGAATACTGAAGTATACATTTCCTAAGAATAGGGGTATTTTCTTAAATAGCAGTTGTCAACTTCAGTAAATATAACATTAATATAATACTTAAATATATTATCCATATTCCATTTTTGTCAGTTGACCCCATGTGTTTTATAGCTTTTTTCCCCTTTAATATAGAATCTAGTCTAGACTTAGGTGCTGTATTTAGTTGTCATGTGTTCTTTAATTTGGTACGTTTCTATAGCCTTTCTTGGTTTTTTATGACATTGACATATTTGAAGAATAAAATCTGCACCCCCTCTCCTTTTTAATGAGATGTTCTCATTTTGGATTTATCTGTTGTTTCCTCAGGGTTGGTTTTAAATTATGCCTTCAAATTTGGAAAACTAAATAGGTGGCCTGTCATTCTCAGGGTATCACACTAGGTGTATCTGCTCCTCATTAGTGATGTCAACTTTGATCACCCAGTTAAGGCATTGTGTATACTTTTTCGCTTACAACTAGTTACTTGAAAATGAATAAACAAGAATAATCTTTTTTTTTGAATTTTTGAACTTTATTTATTTTTTTATACAGCAGGTTATTATTAGGTATCTATTTTATGCATATTAGTGTATATATGTCAATCCCAATCTCCCAATTCATCACACCACCACCCCCGCCCCACCACATTCCCCCCGTGGTGTCCATACGTTTGTTCTCTACATCTGTGTCTCTATTTCTGCCCTGCAAACTGGTTCATCTGTACCATTTTGCTAGGTTCCACATATATGCGTTAATATACAATATTTGTTTTCTCTTTCTGACTTACTTCACTCTGTATGACAGTCTCTAGATCCATCCATGTCTCTACAAATGAACCAATTTCCTTCCTTTTTATGGCTGAGCAATATTCCATTGTATATATGTACCACATCCTCCTTATCCATTCGTCTGTCAACGGGCATTTAGGTTGCTTCCATGACCTGGCTATTGTAAATAGTGCTGCGATGAACACTGGGGTGTATGTGTCTTTTTGAATTATGGTTTTCTCCAGGTATATGCCCAGTAGTGGGATTGCTGGGTCATATGGTAATTCTAGTTTTAGTTTTTTAAGGAACTTCCATACTGTTCTACATAGTGGCTGTATCAATTTACATTCCCACCAGCAGTGCAAGAGGGTTCCCCTTTCTCCACACCCTCTCCAACATTTGTTGTTTGTAGATTTTCTGATGATGCCCATTCTAACTGGTGTGAGGTGATACCTCATTGTAGTTTTGATTTGCATTTCTCTAATAATTAGTGATGTTGAGCAGCTTTTCATGTGCTTCTTGGCCATCTATCTGTATGTGTTCTTTGGAGAAATGTCTATTTATATCTTCTGCCCATTTTTGGATTGCATTGTTTTTTTTAATATTGAGCTGAATGAGCTGTTTATATATTTTGGAGATTAATCCTTTGTCCGTTGATTCATTTGCAAATATTTTCTCCCATTCTGAGGGTTGTCTTTTTGTCTTGTTCATGGTTTCCTTTGCTGTGCAAAAGCTTTGAAGTTTCATTAGGTCCCATTTGTTTATTTTTGTTTTTATTTCCATTACTCTAGGAGGTGGATCAAAAAAGATCTTGCAGTGATTGATATCAAATAGTGTTCTTCCTGGGCTTCCCTGGTGGTGCAGTGGTTGAGAGTCTGCTTGCCCATGCAGGGGACGCGGGTTCATGCCCCGGTCCAGGAGGATCCCACATGCGGCGGAGTGGCTGGGCCTGTGAGCCATGGCTGCTGAGCCTGCGCGTCCAGAGCCTGTGCTCCACAGCGGGAGAGGCCACAGCAGTGAGAGGCCCGTGTACCACAAAAAAAAAAAAAAAAAAAAGAAAAGAAAAAGAGTGTTCTTCCTATATTTTCCTCTAAGAATTTTACAGTGTCCAGTCTTACATTTAGGTCTCTAATCTATTTTGAGTTTATTTTTGTGTATGGTGTTAGGGAGAGTTCTAATTTCATTCTTTTACATGTAGTTGTCCAGTTTTCCCAGCACCACTTACTGAAGAGACTGTCTTTTCTCCATTGTATATCCTTGCCTCATTTGTCCATAGATTAGTTGACCATAGGTGCATAGGTTTATCTCTGGGCTTTCTATCCTGTTCCATTGATCTATATTTCTGTTTTTGTGCCAGTACCATATTTTCTTGATTACTGTAAGTTTGTAGTGTAGTCGGAAGTCAGGGAGTCTGATTCCTCCAGCTCCGTTTTTTTTTCCCTCAAGACTGCTTTGGCTATTCGGGGTCTTTTGTGTCTCCATACAAATTTTAAGATTGTTTTTCTAGTTCTGTAAAAAAAAAAAAAAAAAAAAATGCCATTGGTTGTTTGATGGGGATTGCATTGAATCTGTAGATTGCTTTCGGTAGTATAGTCATTTTCACAATGTTGATTCTTCCAATCCAAGAACATGGTACACCTCTCCATCTGTTTGTATCATCTTTAATTTCTTTCATCAGTGTCTTATAGTTTACTGCATACAGGTCTTTTGTCTCCCTAGGTAGGTTTATTCCTAGGTATTTTATTCTTTTTGTTGCAATGGTAAAGAGGAGCGTTTCCTTAATTTCTCTTTCAGAGTTTTCATCATTAGTATATAGGAATGCAAGAGATTTCTGTGCATTAATTTTGTATCCTTCAACTTTACCAGATTCATTGATTAGCTCTAGTAGTTTTCTGGTGGCGTCTTTAGGATTCCCTATGTATAGTATCATATCATCTGTAAACAGTGACAGTTTTACTTCTTCTTTTCCAATTTGTATTCCTTTTATTTCTTCTCTGATTGCCATGGCTAGGACTTCCAAAACTATGTTGAATAATAGTGGTGTGAGTGGACATCCTTGTCTTGTTCCTGATCTTAGAGGAAATGCTTGTCCTATATGGCCTTTATTATGTTGAGGTAGGTTCCCTCTATGGCCACTTTCTGGAGAGTTTTCATCATAAATGGGTGTTGAATTTTGTTGAAAGCTTTTTTGCATCTATTGAGATGAACATATGGTTTTTCTTCTTCAATTTGTTAATATGGTGTATCACATTGACTGATTTGCTTATATTGAAGAATCCTTGCATCCCTGGGATAAATCCCACTCGATCATGGTATATGATCCTTTTAATGTGTTGTTGGATTCTGTTTGCTAGTATTTTGTTGAGGATTTTTGCATCTATATTCATCAGTGATATTGGTCTGTAATTTTCTTTTTTTGTAGTATCTTTGTCTGGTTTTGGTATCAGGGTGATGGTGGCCTCATAGAATGAGTTTGGGAGTGTTCCTTCTTCTGCCGTTTTTTGGAAGAGCTTGAGAAGGATGGGCGTTAGCTCTTCTCTAAATGTTTGATAGAATTCACCTGTGAAGCCATCTGGTCCTGGACTTTTGTTTGTTGCAGGATTTTTAATCACAGTTTCAATTTCATTACTTGTGATTGGTCTGTTCATATTTTCTGTTTCTTCCTGGTTCAATTTATTGTTTACCTTTCTAAGAATTTGTCCATTTCTTCCAGGTTGTCCATTTTATTGGCATAGAGTTGCTTGTAGTAGTCTCTTAGGATGCTTTGTATTTCTGCAGTGTCTGTTGTAACTTCTCCTTTTTCATTTCTAAGTTTATTGATTTGAGTCCTCTCCCTCTTTTTCTTGATGAGTCTGGCTAATGGTTTATCCATTTTGTGTATCTTCTCAAAGAACCAGCTTTTACTTTTACTGACCTTTGCTCTTATTTTCTTTGTCTATTTCATTTATTTATTTGATGTTTATGATTTCTTTCCTTCTACCAAATTTGAATTTTGTTTGTTCTTCTTTCTCTAGTTCCTTTAGGTGTAAGGTTAAATTGTTTATTTGAGATTTTTCTTGTTTTTTGAGGTAGGTTTGCATTGCTATAAACTTCCTCCTAGAACTGCTTTTGCTGCATCCCATAGGGTTTGGATCGTCGTGTTTACATTGTCATTTGTCTCTAGGTATTTTTTGATTTCCTCTTTGATTTCGTCAGTGATCTCTTGGTTATTTAGTAACATATTGTTTAGCCTCCATGTGTTTGTGTCTTTTATGTGTTTTTCCCTGTAACTGATTTCTAATCTCATAACGTTGTGGGAAGAAAGGATGCTTGATATAATATCAATTTTCTTATATTTACTGAGGCTTGATTTGTGACCCAAGATGTGATCTATCCTGGAGAATGTTCTGTGTGCACTTGAGAAGAAGGTGTAATTTGCTGTTTTCGGTTGGAATGTACTATAAATATCAATTAAATTTATCTGGTCTATTGTGTCATTTAAAGTTTGTGTTTCCATATTAATTATCTGTTTGGATGATCTGTCCATTGGTGTAAATGAGGTGTTAAAGTTCCCCACTATTATTGTGTTATTGTCAGTTTCCTCTTTTATAGCTGTTAGCATTAGCCTTATGTATTGAGGTGCTCCTATGTTGGATGCATATACATTTATAATTGTTACATCTTCTTCTTGGATTGATCACTTGATCATTATGTATGTCCTTCCTTGTCTCTTGTAACATTCTTTATTTTAAAATCTATTTTATCTGATATGAATATTACTACTCCAGCTTACTTTTGATTTCCATTTGCATGGAATATCTTTTTCCATCCTCTCACTTTCAGTCTGTATGTGTCCCGAGGTCCAAAGTGGGTCACTTGTAGACAGCGTATATAAGGGTCTTGTTTTTGTATCCATTTAGCAAGCCTGTGTCTTTTGGTTGGAGCATTTAATCCATTTACATTTAAGGTAATTATCAATATATTTATTCCTATTACCATTTTCTTAATTGTTTTGGGTTTGCTTTTGTAGGTCCTTTTCATCTCTTGTGTTTCCCACTTAGAGAAGTTCCTTTAGCATTTGTTGTAGAGCTGGTTTGGTGGTGCTGATTTCTCTTAGCTTTTGCTTGTCTGTAAAGGTTTTGATTTTTCTGTTGAATCTGAATGATATCCTTGCTGGGTAGAGTAATCTTGGTTCATCACTTTAAATATATCATGCCACTCCCTCTGGCTTGTAGAGTTTCTGCTGAGAAATGAGCTGTTAACCTTATGGGTGTTCCCTTTTATGTTATTTGTCACTTTCCCCTTGTTACTTTTAATAATTTTTCTGTGTTTTTGATTTTTGTCAATTTGATTACTGTGTTTCTTGGCGTGTTTCTCCTTGGGTTTATCCTGCTTGGGACTCTCTGCACTTCCTGGACTTGGGTGGCTATTTCCTTTCCAAAGTTAGGGAAGTTTTCTACTCTAACCTCTTCAAATATTTCCTCAGGTCCTTTGTCTCTCTCTTCTCTTTCTGGGACTCCTATAATGCGAATGTTTTTTCGTTTAATATTGTCCCAGAAGTCTCTTAGGCTGTCTTCATTTCTTTTCATTCTTTTTTCTTTACTCTGTTCTGTGGCAGTGAATTCCACCATTGTGTTTTCCAGGTCACTTATCCGTTCTTCAGCCTCAGTTATTCTGCTACTGATTCCTTCTAGTGTATTTTTCATTGCAGTTATTGTGTTGTTCATCTCTGTTTGTTCTTTAATTCTTCTAGGTGGTTGTTCTTTAATTCTTCTAGGTCTTTGTTAAACGTTTCTTGCATCTTCTCGATCTTTGCCTCCATTCTCTTTCCGAGGTCCTGGATCATCTTCATCATTATCCTGAATTCTTTTTCTGGAAGGTTTCCTGTCTCCACTTCATTTAGTTGTTTTTCTTTGGTTTTATCTTGTTCCTTCATCTGGTACATAGCCCTCTGCCTTTTCATCTTGTCTATCTTTCTGTGAATGTGGTTTTTGTTCCACAGGCTGCAGGATTGTAGTTCTTCTTGCTTATGCTTTCTGCCCTCTGGTGGATGAGGCTATCTAAGAGGCTTGTGGAAGTTTCCTGATAGGAGGGACTTGTGGTGGGTAGAGCTCTGGTGGGCAGAGCTCAGTAGAACTTTATTCTGTTTGTCTGCTGATGGGTGGGGCTGGGTTCCCTCCCTGTTAGTTGTTTGGCCTGAGGCGACCCAACACTGGAGCCTACCTGGCTCTTTAGTGGGGCTAATGGCAGACCCTCTGGGAGGTCTCACACCAAGGAGTACTTCCCAGAACATCTGATGCCAGTGTCCTTTTCCTCACGGTGAGACACAGCCACCCCCCGCCTCTGCAGGAGACCCTCCAACACTAGCAGGTAGATCTGGTTCAGTCTCCTGTGGGGTCACTGCTCCTTCCCCTGGGTCCTGATGCATACACGACTTTGTGTGTGCCCTCGAAGTGTGGAGTCTCTTTTTCCCCCAGTCCTGTCAAAGTCCTGCAGTCAAATCCCACTAGACTTCAAAGTCTGATTCTCTAGGAATTCCTCCTCCTGTTGCCGGACCCCCAGGTTGGGAAGCCTGACATGGGGCTCAGAACCTTCACTCCAGTGGGTGGACTTCTGTTGTATAAGTGTTCTCCACTTTGTGAGTCACCCACCCAGCAGTTATGGGATTTGATTTTATTGTGATTGTGCCCCTCCTACCGTCTCACTGTGGCTTCTCCTTTGTCTTCGGATATGAGGTATCTTTTTTGGTGAGTTCCAGTGTCTTCCTGTTGATGATTGTTCAGCAGTTAGTTGTGATTCCGGTTCTCTAGCAAGAGGGAGTCTAAACAAGAATAATCTTGAATTCAGGATTCAGTCCTGAATAAATGGGATGGACCCTATGCAAAATTTGGTTTGGGTGTTGGAATTGATGATGCCACACACATATTTAGAGGGTATGAAAAGATATATTATTCAAATAAATAAAGATATTTTATTTTTTCTTCTTGGGTAGACAGCAGGAGGGCAGGCTTCCCAAACAGGCCCAAACATGCCTTGAGAGAGAATAGGGAAAGGAGACTGGCATTTTATTGAGCTTAGGAACTCTCAGGGATGAGAGTTCCTATAGAGCAGGGGCTTGATTGATTTGAAACTCCTGCCAGTGTCAAAGAAGGGATCACCTTCGTCTTCTTATCCATTTTCTCAGATGGGGACCAGAGAGGGAAAAGAGAGGGATGAGGCTTACAACCTGTCACTAGTTCAATGTCAAATGATGAATTCAGGCTCTTTATTTAAAAAAAAAAAAAAAAGTCCTGATTCTCAGCATAATATCCCCCGTTAATGATTCTTGCATAAATCACTCTGTATTATAATCAAATAAAAATAGCAATTTTATTTTCCTAGTCACTGTAGCATGTCCTCCACATTTACCAGTCAGCCCTCAATATTTTAATGTGAACAAGAGCCCGCCATCCTGAGTATTCCCTCCTGAACTGGTCATTTTAGAACTGTGTAGTAATCCACAGTTATTTCAAAAGAAAAGTTTAATTAAAACAGACTCTACAGTTTTTTCTATAGGCATCTAAAAATTTACCAGTATTTTAAATTAAGATTTGTGCTCACTGTATTTTGGTAACCTCCATGCCTTCTTATTTGAATTCACATGATTTTCTTCCCTTAGTAGTTGTTTTGGTTTGGGTAAATTATCTTAGATGTCATATGCCTGTAAACATTGTGTAATGGATTTTGAATGATTGGTTGTATAACATTTCTTGGTTGATGAGTTTTTTATTGTTGTTTCATTTGTTTGTTATTTGTGTTTTTTTTAGCACTGCCCAGAATGGACATCTTTTGTTGCTGACTAAAGTCAGCTTTCAGTTTAGTTGCCCTTCCTTTGAAAATAGTTGTAATTTGAGCTTTCCGGTTTTTTCTTTCTGATGATAATATGTCTATATGTGGACATACTGTATTTATCCTTGGCACTAGCAGTTCTCTTGTAATCTACAATGTGATTTTTCTTTCATTTTGGAAACATTTCAGCTACTTTTATTCAAATTTTGCTTTTCCATCTTTCCTTTTTTGTTTCTTTAAAACTTCTATCAAGTATGTGCTAGAATCCTCAGTCTATCTTCTCTCTTAATTGTTCTTTCATCTCTCTCTCCCCTCCCTATCTCTCTATTTATTATTGCCTGGGTGGGCAGTATTTGGGGTAAATTGATGTTGATAGTACAGAAAGATCTGTTTCCTTCTTTAATAATGGGAAGAGTTTTTTTGTTGGTTTGCTTTTTATTTAACTCAACAGAAGAATGTCTTTTGGTTTTATTATTCTCAGACAATGATGCACTGAATATTTCATCTATGCTACAACTTTCCAAGATAGCAAACAACTCAAATAATAGTTCTTTTTATGCTTCCATATGTTCTGTTTTGTTTTGTTTTGCTTTTGCCCTCCATAATTCATTTGCTTCTTGAGCCTCCATACTTCCATGGTTTAAGTATTTCTTCAAAATATACCCAATGACACATTTTGTTTTGGAAGAGAGAAAAAAAATCTGGTTGACCATCACTATTGACCCTGAGTATTATTTTGGACTCTGATTTGGAGGACATAAAAGATCCATGAAATTGTTACAGTTTTATGTTCATATAAATATCAAGTTAAATGACTGATATATTGCCTACTTTCAGGTTTAGATAACTAGAATTTCAAGCTGAGTGCAAAGAATGAATCCAGTTCCAAGTTTAAGCCAGTAGTGATATCTGACACTATAAAAGACATTCTCCATTTTAGCTACTATTGAAAAAGTTAAACAAAACCCTGGATGTGAATAAACACAAAGAATTCCTCTACATATAATGAGCTCACATCAAGTGCTGTATAGGTATCATGGGAAATACATTCATGTAGACATTTAAACTTCCTCTGTGAGGACAAATGTTAAACTATTGTGATATGAATGACAACTATTTCCATCAATCACTCAGACTCTCGAAGTTTAATACGAAGTCTCTATTCCTAGTCAATTTTTTCAGTTGTTTTCATGCAATTAAGTGTTGTCCCTAAATTTAAACAGTTCTATATTTGTCCCCGACATAAATTTTTGGTATATAGACATGGTTAGTTGATGCTGTGACTTGTCAAATCATTGAGTGCAAGCATTTCTGTCTGTCATCCCCAATTATTTCTGTCTGTCATCCCAGCTATAAATGACAAATATTCACCCAGTTTTGTGGAAGAACCACCAAACTGAGACTACGTATTTCGTCAGGTTTTTTTTTAAGTGAGAAGTTCAGTAATATTACAAAATGCAAATGTATTAATTCCTTCGAGCCCCCCCTCTCAAATCTTAAATTTAAGATTTAAGCCCCCATCTTAAATCCAATGTTCATTGCCGATTAGGATGTTAAGCAGTAACTTACTTGACTGTTAAAAAACTAGATCTTTAGTCTTTTCCCTTGAAAGGTATTCTTTTTTAAAACTTGCATTCAAGTTGCACCTGGCTTTGTTTACTCAGTTATTCTTGCTTGTGTTTGCCCAGGCCTGGTAGCACTTTTCAACATGGAAAAATGGCTTTTACAGGGCCAGTTGAAGTCACAGTGGGGGATCCAGCGGCCACAGAGTGCTCTGAAAGCAGGGCTCAGTGACAGGTGAAAATGTGATTCTGAGAGGTGTGATGGAAATTTTGAAGCCATAATGTGTCATCCCCTTCCCACCCCCAAGTGACCACGTGCACCTGCTCTCTCCAGATATTTATGTTTTCTCAGAATAACACTTAAAAAAAAAAACACACAATACCATGGACTCTGTCATATTGAATTGAATTTCCAAAGTGGCTAGGGAAAGAATAACAATGGTGATAAATGTGCTGGGAAGAAAGCCAGATGCTTTTTTGAATAGATTCACAGGATTTTCAGTTGGAAGGTGTTAAAGAGGTTCTTTTTTATTTTTTCTCCTCTGGGGAGACCTAATACCTAAGCAGAAAACAGAATCAGACTGCATTGTGCAGATTCACAGGAGCCTTTAGACTTTGACCTCTCCTAAGCTTAGGCTGATGAAGAATTCTATTTTATCCTGGGTCTGATAGTTCTTATGCACTCCCATTATTCTCATAAACCCCTCTAATATCAGAGGTGGGAACTGAGGGCTTTCTGTTTCCTTTTTTGCTGGAGAACCCTGTGATGAAGATACAGGTAACTTTCAGGGAGCGGAAAAATCTCCCCCACTCCTCTTAATTCTTTTGGCTGTTGTTGTAATTAAGTGGACACAAGGCAGGTTAACAGGAAGAAAAAAAAGAATAACTCATATGGGAGCTCACAGAAATAAGAGACTGAAATAAATGAACAAAGGAGGCAGCTTTTTATAATGTTTGGAGGGGAAAAACATAAATTTGTAAAGAATTGACAAGACAAAGGGGTTTGGGCTGAGGGTAGTAAATTAGAAAGTAAAGTGGTAAAGAAGTAATGAGGTTTGTTTCTACAGCCTTCTCTGGTGATAAGGATGTCCTTTTACCTCCTGATACAAAGAGGGCACCTTTGACGTGGGAGATTCATTTCCTGCTTTCAGGGGGACTAAGGAGGGTCAGAGTGTCCTTCTTGTATCAGTTGTTTAAGTAACTTTAATTGAAAATAATCAATATACCAAAGTGACATATTTGGGGGCAGCCTTCCCTGAACCCCATCATAAGGAAAAAACGAAGCAAGTACCTTTCTATAATATTAGTTGTAGTAATTATTATAATGTTAATAATAACCATTTTTTGAGATAAGTATGGCCATGCTTTTTGCTGAGAGATTTTCCCACACTCTCACTGAATCACCAATAGATGTGACCATCATTGTTCCCATATTTCATTTGAGAAAAATGACTCTCGACCAGGTTAAGTAGTTGCCTAAGGTCATACTGCAAGTTCATGGCCATGACCGTGCTTGAACCCATGGTGCTCTAACTCCAGTAATACCTTATTACTGGCAAGTATTCACTGATACTCTGTCTGTGGTGAAGTGAATCTATGTAAAATATGGCCTTCAAAATGTGGATGTCATATCAATAAATTGTGGGTAGGGTATGTTATGGTGTATTAGAATTTTGGGAACCACTGGAGACCTTTGGAATTGGAATTACTGGTCATGAAACATCAAAAAGAATCAAACGTATACAGCTGTGAGTAAGACTCGGCCTGTTGTGAAGATAACGGTCTGTTTCTCATGAATCTACAAGTATCAAACAGTTAACAATAATTTTGTGATTATTACTGTTAAGTATTAAGAAGAATGGGAACTATTTGCAGTAGGAGATCCCTATCTTGCATGGATATAATTTCTTCCTAGCAGCGTCTGCCTCTCATCCTAGAAGCTATAAATATACTTTGTTTTCCCACTTGCTTTGCAGTTAGGAAAAAAGACATGTAACCAGTGCTGGCCAGTTGGAGCTGAGAAGCTTTGGAGGTGCTTCTGGGAAATGTTTTACATCCTCATAAAGATAGACATGGAGGGAAGGACCTCCCCCTGCTCTGGAAGCTGAGGGTCTCCCTGTGATGCCTGGGACTGCTATAGCTGTCTTAGGAACCTGAGGAGAGAAGAGACAGGTGGGGAGAACCTAGGGACCTGATATGGTGACTGAACACCTGAGTTAATCCTGGGACTCTATCCCCAGATGGATTTTTACGTGAGGAAATGTATTTATTTTTGTTTAAACCATTTAAATTACAGTGTGCTCTTGCTTGCAGCTGTAAAATTCCTAAATGGTAAGGAGGCCTCCCCAAAGAGGAGGCATTAGCATGGGCATATAAAGGATGAGTAGTTCTTGGCTAGCTGAAGAAGGAGTAAGAAGAGTTGCACGCACAAGCAGGACAGAAGTTGGTTGAAGCTGGTTGAAGTGCTGTGTCACGTTTGTAAAATAGAAATTAGAACAGTATGGAATAGAGTTTAAAAAAAAGAAAAAAAAGAGGGAAAGCAGTGCATGATGAATTGAGAAGTAAGAAGATACCAGATCATATAAGGATTGTAGGCCATGGCAAGGAGACTGAACATCATCCTAAGAGTGGGAAGTTTATTCTAAGGTTTTGTTCACAAATATTCACGTGCCTGGCGCACAGTGAGGTCAAACAAACTGAAATGTCGGAGTTTAGAGCAAAGAAAGGTTTATTGCAGGGCCTAGCAAGGAGAATGGGTGGCTTATGCTAAAAAAAAAAAACCCAAACTCCCCAATGGTTTGGGAGAAGTTTTTATAGGCAAAATTTGGGGTGAGGGCTGCAGGGTGTGTGACTTTCTCCTGATTGGTTGGTGGTGAGGTAACAGGGTGGTGTTCCAGGAATCTTGTGCTCAGCCTGAAGTTGCCATCCTCCATCTGGATGGGGGTCTTGGTTCTTGCAGGAGAACTCAAAGATACTGTTCTGTATATCCCTTGAAGTGGAACCAGGATCTTGCCTTAATAGCTGCACTATTGTTTCTTCTTTACTCTTCCTTGGTTTCTGTATTCCCTTACTTCCCTAGTTAGCAACTGTTTGAATCTGCTCTTTGGTATTCAGGAAGGACTAGGAGTCTGAAGCCTTTATCCTGCAAATAAGAAAGGGGGACATGGAAAGGCTTCTGTGCCCAGGAGGACTCGAGAGAGTCCTGCTTAGTTTCAATTTTAAGAACAATAGAGATCTGCTAAGGACAAGGGCTTTGAGTACGCAGAAGCACTGGTGGAAGTGGAAGAAAGCACAGAAGACTAGAGAACAGAAAACAAAGAGGAGAGGGATTTGTAATGTGGCTGTTCAGTTGGGAGGGAGATCACACAGGAGTTGGCAGATCATGTCAAGAGTAACAGCTGTTCTGTTCACATGGATGTGGGCATGGGGTCTGCAACTCTGTCCGTGAGCTTTCTCTTCCTCCCTGACCTCAGCCCCACCTGTACAGACGTATGACCACGTGGATCTTTAGAACACTAAAGTAGTCATCATCTTTTCTGCCCCTCTCCAAAACCTTTCTTTGTTTTAGAAAATGTGGAAACAAAACTGAGACTGGCCGATACCTGCCCAGAGTCTCATGTGAATTAGGGACATATTTGGGCCTGGAGCCCTGGTCTATTTTTTTTTATATAAATTTATTTTTATTTATTTTATTTTATTTTTGGGTGCATTGGGTCTTCGTTGCTGTGCACGGGCTTTCTCTAGTTGCAGCGAGTGGGGGCTACTCTTCGTTGTAGTGGGCGGGCTTCTCATTGCAGTGGCTTCTCTGGTTGCGGAGCACAGGCTCTAGGCACATGGGCTTCAGCACTTGTGGCTGCAGGCTCAGTAGTTGTGGCGCACAGGCTTAGTTGCTCCGTGGCATGTGGGATCTTCCCAGACCAGGGCTTGAACCCATGTCCTCTGCATTGGCAGGCAGATTCTTAACCACTGCACCACCAGGGAAGCCCCGGAGCCCTGGTCTTGTGACTCCCAGTCAAGCAATCTTTCCAAATGGCCATCTTTCCCAGAAATCATCCCCAGAATGTGGGTAAGACTTGATTAGGATCATGCAGTTATTTATTTATTTATTTATTTATTTTATTTCCTTTCTTTCTTTCTTTTCTTTTTATTTTATCTATATGGGAAAATGGATGTTAGCTGAATCTATTGTGATAATGATTCTACAATATATTTATTGAATAAATCAGACCATCATGATATATGCCATAAACTTATATAGTGATACATATCAGTTATTTCTCAATAAAACTGGTCAGAGGAGGGAGAAAATCAACTATAAAATAGCTTCACTTAGGAAACAATTGTTCAGAAGTTATTTCTTCCTGGATGTTTTCTGCATGTTGTCTTTAATGGAAAAATAGGCAAAAGTTCAACACTGTGACTGAAAGCCTTCTTTCAGAATCCTCCTTTATTTATGATTAATATTAGACTTATGAGTTCTTCCTGAGTATGATAGTAGGTAGATAAGGATTTTTTTAACTTATTTTTTTATACAGCAGCTTCTTACTAGTTATCTATTTTATACATATTAGCGTATACAGAGTGTTTTATTTGTAAATCTGTGGCATTACTGTATTAATAGTTTGTCTACTAAAACTCATGGCATCGAATTCTTTGCCCCCACCCCAATGGACTAGCTGATGATCAGAGGACAAAATACAGAACGTGAGCTAAGAAATATGAAAGTGATGGGGCAAGGATGCTGGGAAAGGTCAGAAGCTGACAACTTTCACCATCCAAGGACTAGGAAGGTAGGGGTGGTGAGCTGGCTGGGTGGTAACCGAGACCATGTATCCCTGAAGGGGCAGCTGATACTCGTCCTCAGCCAGGCGTTGCCCTATAGGAATGTAGGTCCTGGGTTGCCTGATCTTCCCATTTTTAAAGAGAAACTGGAAATTTGGATTTGCATGTGAAACGATAGTTAACATTTAAAAATGTTTGCTTAAATTGGTATTTAATGTTTGCATAAATTGTTGTAAAACACTTTATAGGCAGCAGTGAAAACAAAAACTATCTCAAGTAATTTCCCCTCCTGGGGAGGAGTGATTTTCAGGGTGGTTTTTTTTTTTTCTAACTTTTTTTGAGGAGAAAAATGTTTGTTTATTGGTCGTATATAAAATATTACTAATATCATGTGAGTTATTAAACCTACATAGAGCCCAAAGAAAATTAGATGAAATTCACTATATTAGTTTCCCGTTGCTGCTGTAACAGTTATAAGAGTGACTTAAAACAAATATATTTTCCCACAGTTATGGAGTTCAGAATTCCAAAATCAATTTCAATGGGCTGGAACTGAGGTGTCAGCCATATTCCCTCCAGAGGCTCTTGGGGAGAATCCACTCCTTGTCTCTTCCAACTTTTGGTGGCTGCCAGCATTCTTTGGCTTGTGGCAACATCTCTCCAGTTTTCAAAGCTAACATCTTCAATCTCTCTCTGCTTCATCTTTATCTTGCCTTCTCCTCTGTGTCTGACGTGTCTCCCTCTGCGTCCCTGTTACAAATATACACATGATTAAATTCAGGGTTCACCCTGATAATGCAGGATAAGTTCCTTATCTTAAAATCCTTAATTTAGTCACATTTGCAAAGAAGCTCCTTACATGTAAGGTAATGTTCATAGGCTCTCTGAATTAGGACATGAATGTCTTTTTTTGGAGGGGGGATTTTTCACCCTCTCACATAGGCATTTTAACGTTTTGCTTAAGAATGCTGTATACCTTAATTATCTAATATCTCAACTTACGACATGTACACTTAGGGTGATATTTGATGTTAGTTATTGGTTACGGTTATTGGTTACATATTTAGTTATGAGTATAAATCCTTTATTTCAAAAAATCCTTAACGATTTCAGTATATTTTACTGATTTCTTAGCAGAATTGACTGGATCTCCATTACTTCTACATCATCCTGTGGCAGATAAAGCAGCTCAATAGAAGTGGCTGTTCTGCCATTTTCTTGGTGTGTGCTCATACTTGCATCATTCTTACTATCTTCATCTGTGTTTTCTTAATGCCACTTGTTAATTCTTTAAAGTTTGCTTTAGCTATAGCTAAATTAATCTGTAAATCTGTTTAACCTGGCACAGTTGAAGTAAGATATTTTGCAATACGCAGAGAGCAATAAATGAGTCAGTTCATCCTTGTAAACTCCCGTCACAGAACCCCCGCCTTTGCTCAGGTTGCCCTGATGCCACGTGTGACTTGCAACTGCTGACATAAAGGACAGAATGACTGCGCTAGTGTCCATCCAAGTCCTGACTGTCAGAAAAACTCAGTTTCTTAATTTAGATTAATGATGTATCTAGGTCTTATGTTGGCTTCCCTAGAAGCAGAGCCAAAGATGGGAATTCTTGGCAAGCAATTTACTGAAGGGGTGCTCTGAAATACACCCATAAGGGAGTGAAGGAAACAGGATTATGAACAGGGAAGGTTGGCAGGGACCTAATTTCAGGAGAAGTCTAGCCTCAGCCTGATCTCACTGGAGCTCTGGAGTATAAACTGTACCACAGTGGATGTATAACCCAAAGGTAAGGGAGTCTGTGGAGTGTTCAACCCAACATCAGTGTTTGATTGTGACAGCCTCCTCCAGGAAGGGTACAGCCTACAAGGCATGCTGTTGGCAAGACGGTTCCTGTAAGTCAAGGGTGATCCTCTGTATGGTAGTGCGGGTAGGGGCCAATAGCAGCCATCTGCAGCAGCTGGAGGACGGGCACACCAGCTAGATTAAGGGAAATCTGGGTGGGATACCATCAGCAGCTATTACATAATATGAATAGAAATTGGGTGTGTCAATCCAGTAGCCCACTTTGAAGGCCACTGGACTACAGAAGGAATTCTCAACCTTGGCACTATTGATATTTTTGGCCAGGTTATTCTCTGTTGTTGAGAGCTATGCATTGTATAATGTTTAGCAGAGTCCCTAGCTTTTACCCACTCGATGGCTGCTAGTAACCATATCCCACCCTCACACTGCTGTGATAATAAAAATGGCTTCAGTGTGGGGGAAATTAATGTGTCTTCCACAGGCCTTTCCACATCAATATGGAAAGGAAGTTGACTATTGAATTAGTACAACTCTACATGTATATAGATAGCCCATAAGAGACAACAAAGTAAAAAAAAAAAAAGTCACATTATTTATATAGCAACACAAATAGAAAGTTCTCATGGGAATTAAAGTAGCTGCTTAGTTCATTGTCCTCCTCTGAAAGAATAATGAAATGTCTTATATCCCCAAAAGGCATTTAGATTCTCCCTGAATGACAGTTACATCCTGACATGGGCTTCTATGTTAACTCTGTTAATAAATTTTTACATTTCAAGGGGTAATGGGCCTGTGGCTTTGGAGACATCTCTGCACTGTAGATGGAGCTTTTCTACTCCCTGGAGAGATTTGTCTACAATCTGAGTATTAAAGAAATGTCTCAGTCCCACTATGTCTTCTAGGAGACTCTTTAAAGAGAAGAGGGGGCAACTGATTCCTTTCCCTTTATAAGCAGAGAAAACTTAGTAAAAAAAAAAAAAAAAAAATGTAAGATTGCCAAATGTCCCTTGGGGAACAAGATGAACCCAGTTGAGAACCATTAGCCTAGAGCAAAGGGTGACCATATTAGCAGTCAGGTGGCAACATGAAGTCAAACAAGAACTTGGAGAAAGCCATGGGAAAAAGAACCATCTTTGCTCATAACATTTTTGTCTTGGATTGGTTAAAACAGGGAGGCAATCAGACTAAGGAGGCTCTACTGCCATTGAGGACTATGTAAGCAGTAAATAAGCCTGTAAATGGATCAAGGTTATAAAATAGAAACCTATGGACCACGGATCACAAACAGCCAAGTAGGCTTTAGGCTACAGCACATAGACAATTTCCTTATCTTGCTTCCTCCTCTACTCTGTAAAAGTCTCTTCTTGAGCTCCTGTTGGTGGAGCACTCGTAACCACTTCTGGTTTGGTGTTGCCTGATTTGAGTCGATTTTTGCTAAAATAAACTCTTAAGTTTTTGTTTTGTTTTTTGTTTTGTTTTTTAAATGTATGCTTCAGTTTATCTTTTAACTGTTCAAAACTGTTCTTTTGATTTTGGGCTCATTTGGTTACTATTAAATCCTTGTATTATTATAACATTACTACTACAGAGGCCCAGTATTAGAATAGGAGTGAATTTCAATATAGGGGAGTTTTGTACATCTTCTCCCTCATCCTCTTTTTCTGGCTTGGAACCAGGCAATGGAGCTTATTTCCTCTGGTCAGGAATAGACTGAATGGCTTATCTTTTACTAATTGTCTTTCATTGTTCTCTTTGTTTCCTTAGGAAATTGCTTTTGAATACTTGGCTAACCTTTTTTTTTTGTTCCCTTTATTCGTGCCTTCTTACGGCTGTCTGATAGAAATCTCATTTCCTTCATCAGTTATATTTTTAAGACCTAGCTTCCTTTATCTGCTGTATAATATATTCATAACTTGGGTTCTTTAAAACACAGTGCCAGATTTAAATATGGCAAGAAACTGGGACGTCTAGAGTGGCTGGCAGTGTCCCCCACCCTCAAGTCTGAATTAAAGATGGTATAAGTTATGGGATATCACAAATAGCCCAGAAAGCAAAAACGATACCTGTTATTCTGATCATTATAGGTCATTGATTGTGATGATGGTGGGAGGAAACTGAAGTTGGGAGGAAATTTAAAAAGACTTAGTCATGTTGGGCAGTGAATGGTGCATGTATTCCTCATGGAGGCCCCTTGCTTTGAAGAAGGCTTGGGGACTGGATGTTTTCTTCTCTTTGTGCCAATAAAGTCTCCTGAGATAGAGTATGGTCTCTGCCTTCATTTGTATCTTATAACATGAAGATGTCATAACCTTAGAAGAGAGGCTCTTGGTACAGGCACTTCATACAGACTCATGAAATAGTTGAGTATCTAAATGGCATCTATACATGCACAGCTGTTAGAATCCTGGGTTGGAGAGGAAGAAAACTTTACCCTTCTAGGTTCTTCTGGCTGGTCGAAGAATTAAATTGACATGAGACAGACGAACAAGAGAAAATCAAATTTAACTTCATATGTACAGGAACCCTACTTACATGAGAGGTTCAAGGACCCCCCAGACTTGAAAAGTTCAGCTACAGAAAGGTAAGATGAAGTATATACAGTTGACCCTTGTAAAATGTGGGAGTTGGGGCACCAACCCCCAAACAGTTGAGAATTGGTGTGTCACTTTACAGTTGGCCCTCTGTATTCATGGTTCCACATTCATGGATTCAAACAACTGTGGGTCAGGCCATACTGTAGTATGTGTTTACTGAAAAAAATGCCTGTATAAGTGGACCCACACAGTTCAAACCTGTGTTGCTCAAGAGTCAACCATATACCATGCTAAGCTAAGGAATGAGATTGGGGCCTGGGGCTTCCAAGGACAAGAGGGTTATTCACAGCAGAAGGAGAGCAGATGTTTGGTAATGAGAGGTTTGCCCTGCCATATAGATGGGGCCACTTAGATAAATTTTACCTCTATTTCTGGAGAAGATCCCCAACTTAAATTCTTCTGGGTAGTTAAGGGAGGGGCCATTGTTTGTTTTGAGCCCACAGTGTGTCCCTTGCCTTTAGCTCAAAATACTCCATGTGCCAAAGTAGTGCAACTTGGGGAGATCTGTTCTGAATACCTACACTGGGGTTTGTGTCTGGAGAGTCTGTTCCATGTCTCTCTCTATTTCAAAACAAGTAGAAAAATGTCAGGTTCTAGCTTGAACAGTAATAACTGAGGTGTGTGTGGAACAGAGATAACAACTAGTCAGGATACAAGTGACTAAGTGTGAGCTGGGTAGGCTTCCTGTTTTACCCAGAGGGGATGTTTGCAGCTTTATTTTATGCTTATTCCCTCTTCCTAGTTAATACTTTGTGTCAGTGGAAAAGTAGGCATTACCTGTAGTGCACCCTTATGCATTATATTCTGATTCTATGGGAACTATTTAAAAATTCTGTGAACTGCAGATACCTTGTAGGCATGTGAATTCTGTCTGGTCTGGAAGAGGTTCACTTGGCTTCCTTTCCTGTTCCTTCTATGTGAGGGACAAACAAAAATTAGTTGTATCAGGACTTCCCTGGTGGTGCAGTGGTTAGGAATCTGCCTGTCAGTGCAGGGGACATGGGTTCCATCCCTGGTCCAAGAAGATTCCACATGCCACGGAGCAACTAAGCCCACGCGCCACAACTACGGAGCCTGCACTCTAGGGCCTGTGAACCACAGCTACTGAAGCCTGCATGCCTAGAGCCTAAGCTCTGCAACAAGAGAAGCCACTGCACTGAGAAGCCCACGTACCACAACAAAGAGTAGCCCCCACTCACTGCAACTAGAGAAAGCCCACACGCAGCAAGAAAGACCCAACACAACCGAAAATAAAATAAATAAAAATAAATAAACTTATTTATTAATAAAGCCTCAGTAAATTTAATAAAATTGATATCATACCAAGCATCTTTCCTGACCGCAATGCTATGAGATTAGAAATCAGTTACAGGGAAAAAAATGTAAAAACCACAAACACATGGAGGCTAAACAATATGTTACTAAATAACCAAGAGATCACTGAAGAAATAAAAGAGGAAATCAGAAAATACCTAGAGACAAATGACAATGAAAACAGGATGATCCAAAACCTATGGGATGCAGCAAAAGCAGTTCTAAGAGGGAAGTTTATAGCTATACAATCCTACCTCAAGAAACTAGAAAAATATCAAATAAACAATTTAACCTTACACCTAAAGGAACTAGAGAAAGAAGAACAAACTAAACCCAAAGTTAGCAGAAGGAAAGAAATCATAAAGATAAGAGCAGAAATAAATGAAGTAGAAACAAAGAAAACAATAACAAAGGTCAATAAAACTAAAAGCTGGTTCTTTGAGAAGATAAACGAAATTGATAAACCATTACCCAGACTCATCAAGAAAAAGAGGGAGAGGACTCAAATCAATAAAATTAGAAATGAAAAAGAAGGTACAACAGCCACCACAGAAATACAAAGCACCTTAGGAGACTACTATAAGCAACTCTATGCCAATAAAATGGACAACCTGGAAGAAATGGACAAATTCTTAGAAAGGTATAACCTTTCAAGACTAAACCAGGAAGAAATAGAAAATATGCACAGACCAATCACAAGTAATGAAATTGAAACTGATTAAAAATCTTGCAACAAACAAAAAGGTAGGACCATATGGCTTCACAGGTGAATTCTATCAAACATTTAGAGAAGTGCTAACACCCATCCTTCTCAAGCTCTTCCAAAGAATTGCAGAGGAAGGAACACTCCCAAACTAATTCTATGAGTCCACCCTCACCCTGATACCAAAACCAGACAAAGATACCACAAAAAAAAGAAAATTACAGACTGATGAATCACTGATTAATATCATTGATGAATATAGATGCAAAAATCCTCAGCAAAATACTACTGAACAGAATCCAACAACACATTAATCCAACAACCATGATCAAGTGGGATTTATTCCAGGGATGCAAGGATTCTTCAATATACACAAATCAATCAATGTGATACACCATATTAACAAATTGAAGAAGAAAAACCATATGATCATCTTAATAGATGCAGAAAAAGCTTTTGACAAAATTCAACACCCATTTATGATAAAAACTCTCCAGAAAGTGGGCATAGAGGGAACCTACCTCAACATAATAAAGGCCATATACAACAAACCCATAGCAAACATCATTCTCAATGGTGAAAAACTGAAAGCATTTCCTCTAAGATCATGAATGAGACAAGGATGTCCATTCTCGCCACTGTTATTCAACATAGTTTTGGAAGTCCTAGCCACAGCAATCAGAGAAGAGAAAGAAATAAAAGGAATCCAAATCGGAAAAGAAGAAGTAAAGATGTCACTGTTTGCAGATGACATGATACCATACATAGAGAATCCTAAAGATGCCACCAGAAAACTACTAGAACTAATCAATGAATTTGGTAAAGTAGCAGGATACAAAATTAATGCACAGAAATCTCTTGCATTCCTAAACACTAATGATGAAAAATCTGAAAAAGAAATTAAGGAAACACTCCCATTTACCAGTGCACCAAACAGAATAAAATACCTAAGAATAAACCACCTAGACAGAGCAAAGACCTTTATGCAGAAAACTATAAGACACTGATGAAAGAAATCAAAGATGACAAAAGCAGATGGAGAGATATACCATGTTCTTGGATTGGAAGAATCAATATTGTGAAAATGACTATACTACCGAAAGCAATCTACAGATTCAATGCAATCCCTATCAAATTACCAATGGCATTTTTTACGGAACTAGAACAAAAAATTTTTAAATTTGTATGCAGACACAAAAGAGACCCCTAATATCCAAAGCAGTCTTGAGGGAAAAAAAGAGAGCTGGAGGAATCAGACTCCCTGACCTCAGACTATACTACCAAGTTACAGTAATCAAGACAATATGGTACTGGCACAAAAACAGAAATACAGATCAATGGAACAAGAAAAAAAGCCCAGCAATAAACCCACACACCTGTGGTCAACAAACCTCTGACAAAGGAATCAAGGATATACAATGGAGAAAAGACAGTCTCTTCAATAAGTGGTGCTTGAAAAACTGGACAGCTACATGTAAAAGAATGAAATTAGAACACTCCCTAACACCATACACAAAAATAAACTCAAAATGGATTAGAGACCTAAATGTAAGACTGGACACTATAAAACTCTTAGAGGAAAACATAGGCAGAACACTCTTTGACATAAATCACAGCAAGATATGTTTTGTTCCACCTCCTAGTGTAATGAAATAAAAACAAAAATAAACAAATGGGACCTAATGAAACTTCAGAGCTTTTGCACAGCAAAGGAAACCATAAACAAGACCAAAAGACAACCCTCAGAATGGGAGAAAATATTTGCAAATGAATCAACGGACAAAGGATTAATATCTAAAATATATAAACAGTTCATGTAGCTCAATATTAAAAAAACAAACAACCCAATCCAAAAATGGGCAGAAAACCTAAACAGACATTTCTCCAAAGAAGACATACAGATGGCCAAGAAGCACATGAAAAGCTGCTCAACATCACTAATTATTAGAGGAATGCAAATCAAAACTACTATGAGGTGTCACCTCACACCAGTTAGAATGGGCATCATCAGAAAATCTACAAACAACAAATGATGGAGAGGGTGTGGAGAAAAGGGAACCCTCTTGCACTGTTGGCGGGAATGTAAATTGATACAGTCACTATGGAAAACAGTATGGAGGTTCCTTAAAAAAGTAAAAATAGAACTATCATATGACCCAGCCAGCCCACTACTGGGCATATACCTAGAGAAAACCATAATTCAAAAAGACACATGCACCCTAATGTTCATCGCAGCACTATTTACAATAGCCAGGTCATGGAAGCAACCTAAATGCCCATCCAGACAAATGGGTAAAGAAGATTTGGTACATATATACAATGGAATATTACTCAGCCATAAAAAGGAATGAAATTGGTTCATTTGTAGAGATGTGGATGCATCTAGAGACTGTCATACAGAGTGAAGTAAGTCAAAAAGAGAAAAATATCATATATTAACGCATATATGTGGAATCTAGAAAAATGGTACAGATGAACCAGTTTGCAGGGCAGAAATAGAGACACTGGTGTAGCGAACAAATGTATGGACACCGGGGTGGGGAATGTGGTGGGGCAGGGGTGGTGGTGTGATGAATTGGGAGATTGGGATTGACATGTATACACTGATATGTATAGAATGGATGACTAATAAGAACCTGCTGTATAAAAAAATAAAATAAAATTCAAAAATAAATTAGTTGTATTTCCATTTTGTACTTTATTTCAAGATTTCTTTATAGAAAGGTATGCATCTGTGACTTTTGCTTTGCACAGTTTACAACATCTGCTGGTTCCCGCATGAGTTGAATAAAATCTTTAACCCATGTTAATTTTTATACCTCTATGAGAATCATGATTTTTACCTTTCCCTAATTTTTTTTTTTTAAACAATAGATCTACCCTCTTTGTCTCTGGAGTGCTGGGAACTTATGTTGTAAAGTTCATCAAAACCAGGTTGATGCTTGCACCTGGACATCAGTCATATTGATGGGATCAGAAATTAGTTTTTGTTATCCCAACACCCCACACTATATTTAGATATGGTCAGTTGCCTCTGTCTTACTGAAAATGTTCCTTTTTGCTCAATCTACTTGGATAGGCACCGTTTCTTTCTTATACTTAAAAATAATGAAATGACCAATTTTCTATAAATAAATCATTAATATTGTCCCACTGTTTTGATAGTCCAAAGGACTTAAGTGTTTAAAATAGTTGCTGGGAGATGTAAGTTTCATGATGTAATAGTTTGTTCCCTGGGATTACTTACTTGAATTGTTCTCATTTTATAGCATGGGTGAAACCACCAGCTATAGTATAATAAATTCAACAGCCTAGATGTTTGGCATAAAGGGAAGCCATAGGTAGCAATATCAAAATAAGCAATTTAAAGCTAATGTTCTCCTGATTGACAGAGCTGTTGTTCCTGAGAATATGACAGGGTCAGTTAAATCTATGAAAATCAATCATCATTCTAGCCTCTTGCTTTGCATCTGCAGAGCTCTCCTTCACTGGAGAAGCACACCTAAAGGAATAGATCTTCTTGGCAGGACCATTAATCTTTCTTTATGAGATATGAACATATTAGAGTTGATTCTCATGTGAAATTACTGATGGTGTTAGACTGAAAGATAAAATAAATGAATTCAGTTCAAACTAACAAGATGTGAAATCAGATGCGGGAGATCAATGGATATATACCTTAAACATTTTTTTTTTTTTTTTTTTTGCGGTACACGGGCCTCTCACTGTTGTGGCCTCTCCCATTGCAGAGCACAGGCTCCGGATGTGCAGGTTCAGCGGCCATGGCTCACGGGCCCAGCCGCTCGGCGGCATGTGGGATCTTCCCGTACCGGGGCATGAACCCGTGTCCCCTGCATCAGCAGGCGGACTCTCAACCACTGCACCACCAGGGAAGCCCTAAACCTTATTTTTAATACATAAAGATCACAAACACCTGGGAGATGTCTTGTGTTCAGGTAGAAAGTAAAAGTGCAATATGTTTAGAAGTATCTGGAGGCTTGATTGCATTTATTTTTGGAAGGGTGAGGTGCTGGTAATACAAACACTGGTATATTCCCAGGGTTTCAAAGCAAGCTCAAGGTGGTTTCACTTAGGAAACACGTCCCGTTTCTTGAGATATTCTTGCCTTGATAATAAATAGTAATCTGGAGAGAATCTTGTACTGAAATGTGAGCGCCTTTGTAAATATATATATATTTTTAGTATTTGGTTTGGATTCCATACCTGGGCTGAAAGTAAAATTTTTATCCTGTTGGGTCAGAACATAAGTAGCAACTTGAATAGTGCTGTTATTTTTAGCACTCTCTTCCCTTCCAGCTCTTAAATTCTAAAATTACTTTTTAAAAACTGTTTATTATTATGAATATTTTATTGTCAGTTTGCGTAATGGGTGGATCCTTGCATCAGGGTCCAAGGATGCACTTGAGAGGCTATATGTCCATCCTGTGAGCCTGGGAAGGTCTGAATAAAGACAAATATGACCATAGTTCCTGGTAATTTCACTTCCCTAACGAGGAGGGTTGACAGTGAACAGGCAAGAATAGTCCTGGTAAACTAAGCCTCCATCTTATTCATTACTTTGATGGATTTATCGAGCAGCTTATCTGACAAATACTAATGAACAAAAAACTGGGGATTCATTGGTGAATGTTCAGAGTCAGATCTTATTTTCATAGTTTAAGGTTAACAGGCAAGTCTGAGATTAAAGGAATAGCTTACAAATAAATCCCTAAGTATTAAATCACTAAATTTTTATCTCTCTTCACATCAGCACCAGTGCAGGCATTGAAAAATCTCTTCCTACTAATGTTTCAAAGTCCTTCGTAGAAAGTTATTTTCCCCATATTTTCAATTGAGTAAGCCTGATATTAGTGGGCATGATTTTTGTAATGTCCCCCCCCCCATTGTTCTTTGCTGATAGAACCACCAGCAATTAACAGTGAGGATAAAGGGACAATCGTTAGGCAAGTGGAGGTAGAATAACAAACAGGACTTGGGGAGGAACTAATATTCAGGGGAAAATTGCTTAAAGAGAAAAATAATCTGCAAAGCTGTTCTTCTTGACTTTACTACTTATTGTAAAGAAATGGGGAACTGAGCTCTCTTAATGCTGTCATCATGTATGATAGCAAAATCAATAACGGTTATATCAGTACTTTAAAGTATTACCAATAAAAGAAAGAGGACCATTTCTATTAAAAGGAATTACAGCCACCTTTAGGATAGTCTTAGAAATTCAAGTGAATAAGTATTATTTTGTTCTCTGCTATACTTTGAGTTCTCTAGCAGTAACATGAGCTTTGTTTCCAAAAAGAAACATGAGATGAACCTGATTCTTTGTGCGCTACTGCTCCCCCCCTTTTTTTTTTTGGCTGACCAATCAACTTGATGGCTCAGTGAAATGGAAGTTTCCTGAATTGGGGACACTGGTCTTCATCCTTTTGAAAAGACCATTGGCAAGATAATGTTAAGTGCTCTTATACAGGTGTAATTCTGGAATAATTTTTTGCCTTGAAAGCCATCATATAAATCAGTCTTAATACCCCCATTAAAATAAATGAATATGTGCTAATGATACCAACTCATGGCTCTTTCCTGAATGGCAGCTGGGGCTGGGGATACAGAGCTATTCTGTGTCCAGTGGAATGTGTCCATGGAGACTGGATTGCTCACTTTCATGGACAAGCTAATCAAACACAGTTCAGACAGAAATCCAAATCAATCTCTTAATCAGTGACTCACTCCAGCAGTTTCCAGCCCCTGCAATCAACCTGGTAATTGCTTCACCTGGCACTGCCTTGTTGGCGCCGGAAAGTCAAGGTCTGCTGTGCTTTACAAAGCTTGAATTTCAGAGAAAACTGTTTTACATTGTTGACAAGAAATTTAACCCTCAGCATAGGTTTCTATGATTTTTTTTTTCCTGTTTGGGTTCAGCCTTAGGAAATAGACATTACCTCAGTTTTCCAGAGGGGGAAGTGATGGTTAGCAGAAGTTATTTTATGCAAGTCACATGGCCATTATACATCACAACCAGAATTCAAGCCAATTCTGTGTAATTCTAACGTCTGTGTTCATCACTCAGAGAATGAAGCTAAGATGGATGGGCTTGTTGAGTGACTTCATAATCTTTGATTGGAAGAAAATTTCAAAATGTGAAATGTATGCCTCAGCAGCTATTTATAATTGCTTGTTTCTAAACCTTGTTTATATAGATTGGTAATGGAAACTACTTGTTATGAAACTGTCCTAGCATATTAACCCTGCCAGGATTTCCACTTTCTTGTGGTTATTTTTCTGTGCTTCCTTCTCTCTTCTCTGATGCCTCTGTATTTTTTCCCACCCTCCCAGCATCTACCCTGTGGTCAGTGTTCATTTTTTGGTTAAGTTTTAAAAACTTTGCTTTTCTCCTCCTGGCCTGGCAGGATAGTGGGCTTCCTTCTAAATAAGAGCAAGTTAAATGACGTTTGCATTTGTTTGCACATTTTACTCTTCCCTTTTTCTGAGGGAATTTAATCATCTAGTGAACATCAAGCTCTATCAAGGTTGTGAAATCTGATGGATATTTGGAGACCTGATGTTTGAAGGGAAAAACCTTAAACAGAAGAGCATACAGTAGACACTTCTTACAAAGAAACTAACAGACACCCGTTTAATACCTTCCATGTGTGGGGCTTTGTGGCGGGTGGGCTTAAGCTGCAGAAGGTGATGAATCTTTGTCTCTCTAGATAAAGTTTAATCCTCTTGTGTGTGTCCCCGTAGCTGCCTGTGCTTTCTCCTTCATGACATTTCTCACAGTTGCAAATACTCACTGGATTATCTTCTCATAATAGACTATAATTCTGTGAAGGTGAGCACCAGTCTGTTAGCTGCTGTGCCTTGAGCACAGTGCCAGGTACAGAATTGCACTTAATACTATGTTTTAATAAGTTGAATTCATCGCCATCATAGTAGATTCAGTTATCACTTGAACATTTATTTTGTGCAACCTATGGTGCTCAGCACTGTGGGTTAGGAAGAAGCAGAACAAATCCCTCTCTTTATTGAACTCACAATTTAGGGGGAAGGAAATCAAGAAGATGCATGATATTTATTCCACTATTAAAGTGATAGTAGCAGATACAGGATGTTATGTGTTGTTAGGTAGTAACATCAATGTGGTTACCACGTGTTATGTGCTATCAGTCATATGTTCTGCCCCGGGCTGCCGTCATCTCAGTTTTTATAGATGAGGACTGGAACTATTCTAAGGCCACACTATCACTCAGTGGTGGATCTGGGATTTGAACCTAAACTATCTGACTCCAAAGCCAGAACATTTGCTCCCAAAGCACAATGCTTTATGTAACAGTCTCCATACCTCTGTAAGAAGGGACATCTAACACTGCTTTGAGGGTTGGACTACAACAAGTCTTCTGGAGGAGGTGATGCCTTGGGGAAATTTTCAAGGAGTTAGGATCCAGCTAAGTGAATTTTAATTACACATTCAAAGTAGAGAGAAAAAAGATATATTTCGGGAAGTGTGGGTAGTGGAGGCTAGATAAAAGGCCAGATCCCAAAAGGAGGTATTTACTAGATGATGGAATTGATTTTATAAGTACAGGAGGAGTTTAAGATGAGGGTTTTATGCAGTCAGATTTACATGTGACCAGAGCAGTGGGGCTGGGGGTAAGTGTTTTAGACAGGAGTGGTGGAAACTTTATTCCCTTAGAATCTTGACAAGTCTGTCAACTCAATACTATGTGCTTCCATAATAAACAAGGCCTCTCTTCTATGGAGACAGACAACATAACGATTAAATGAGACAATTAAGGACTGGGACAGATGCTATCATGGGCAGGAGCAAGATGAAAGCTACATTGAGAAGCTGCTTTTAGCTGGAGAAAGCTGAGAGCTGTCCTCTGAGGAAGTGCTATTTGAGGCGATATCTGAACAATGGGGAAGGAGCCAACCACACTGTCAAGGCACTGAGGCCAGCGAGTGTAAAGGGAAAAGTTATAAAAAAAGCAAAAAACAAAAAACTGAAAGGCCCCCAAAGGTGTGGTGTGAAGGAGTTTGGCTAGAGATTGGTGTGAAATCATAGAGAGCCATGTAAGCCATGGCAAGAAGGTGAGAATCTGAACAATTTACAAAGCTTAGTAACTGGGTCTGATTTATTTTTTAAAATGATCACTTTGTATGCTTGAAGAAAGAAGTTGTTTTTTTTTTTTTTTTAATTATAGTGACAGTGGTTCAAACACATCAGGGTTAATTACACAGAAAAAAATGTAGAGAACACAGTCTGAGACTGACACGGGAACTTGATGAAATCATCAGGAACCTAGGCCCCTGTCTTTTTGCTCTGCTATCTTTAGCCCTGGATTGCATCCTCACATATACAAAATAGCTGCTGGAACTCCACCATCCCTTCCATTGTCCACACAGTGGGGAGGCAGGGTGGGGGAAGGACAGTGGGATCATATGATAGCTGTCTGTTGGCTCACTGACTTCCAAATAATTAACTACTTCTAACTGCAAGAGATAACAGGAAATAGAGCCTTTTAAGCTAACTACACTGCTACCCAGAAGAAAACCAAGATTCTTTTACTATGCAAGAATGCTTACTAGGAAGGCAACCAGCAGTTTCTGCCACAAATGTGTTATGGCCGATGGATTGGAGGTGACATAATATAAACGAGAAGGACCATTGAGATGTAGAAGGTTGAAATTTTTGGCTCAAACTAGAATGAAGAGTGGGGTGGTCATGGAGTAAAAAGTTAGAGATGGAGAAAAGGATGAACATGAGAGCTATTCTGAAGTTGGAACAGACAGGATTGACTGAGATTTCCCTCTCCCTTATTCATATAATCGAGGATTTGAGGACGACTTTTTGACTTTTAGCATGTTTCTTTCTGTTATAAAGTAAGAAAGAGACACAGAAAGTTACTGGACAGGATGGGGAGAAATGTGAAATTTATTTATTTTTGATTTGCAGATAACACACACACACACACACACACACACATATATACATAAGGCCACTAGATAGCCAAGTTATCTACAGATCTAGGAGCTTCTTCTGTGAGAGAGTTCTCAGGAGAATAAAGGGAACTCTTTTTAATCTTTTCTTTAAAACCTGAGATTCACGCCATGCTGAGTTTTATGCATTTGACAGCTTTCCAATGTAGATAAACTCAGTAATTGCTTTGATAGCACACTCACCAGAGTCAAAAGGAAAAAGGGGAAAAAATGCAATGCTATACAAATTTGGGGAAAGGGGGGCATTTAGCAGCTTTCAGTCTATTTGACTAAATATAATATGAGATTTCCTTATGTCAAATACAGCCTAGCGAATACTAAACAATGTTGTCATGAAGCAGAGAAAATGAGGTTAAGCCAACTTATGAGTCTGGGTAGATTGACAGGCTTCGGTATTGGAATTCAAATATTAAGAAGCAATAAAGCATGCGCTTTCAGATCATGGTGACTCTGAAGGGATTTACAATGTAGTGAACTGAAATATTAGCCAAGAAATTAATGCACACACAATACAGCATAATTTGTTTTCAGCACATTTGTCAGATTTCCACTTGGGGACCTGCAGGGTAAAATAGTCTTTTTCAAGAATAAAGATTGCACACAGAGCCCTCATAGATTTATGTTAATTTAAGGCAGGTAATTTCCGCAGTGTCCTAGACATAAATTATGTAGTAGCCAAAGGGCACTGGGCGAGCGTTCAGGAGACTTGAGTTTGAGCCTTGGCTTCTCTATTTCTAGGCTTTGTGACCTGATCCTCAGTTTTCTCTTGTGAACGTGCAAATCTTTATTACTGGTTGGGATAACAGTAAGCTTCCCATGGATACTTCGACAGTGTGGGCAATACTGAGTTCTTGATGTTATTGAGAAACTTCTTAGGGCCGAGTAGGGAGAGAGAAATCCTCTGAAATAACTAGTCTTCCCACCTCCCTTGTTATTAGTAAATTTTTTCGCCTTTTGGTTGATTGATTAGAATAAAAATGATCATCTAGCCTCCTGATGGGTGAATGCACTCTAGAGACAAACTCAAAACCTGTATATACACACATGTACACAGATGTATATACAAGTGAATACACACCATCTCTACCAACTGAGCCCTGCTTTTACCCACAGGTATGTACTTACACACACACACACTTATTCCTATGAGGTGTTGCCTTGTAATGATTTTTAACAATTGAATTGGTTGACAACTTATTTCATGTAAATATATGGACTCCTGGCTTCATAACAAAAAATTGCACCTTCCTAAGTGGCATCTGTAACCAGAAGTTCTATACCTTTTTAGGTGGGGCATAGACTTACCAGTTCAACGTAGTAAGAATTAGTGTGCAATTAACCTTGCCTACTTGACCCCTGCAGATACTCAAGTTTTCTGTCCTTGAGTTAGAGTATGATTTGACAAAGGATAAGATGCAACCAGTTGAATCTTCTCTCTTGATAATATTAACTTGTCCAGCAAGTCATTTTTTAAAATAGATCTTTATTGGAGTATAACTGCTTCACAATACTGTGTTAGTTTCTGTTGTACAACAAAGTGAATCAGCCATATGCATACATATATTTCCATATCCCCTCCCTCTTGCGTCTCCCTCCCACCCTCCCTATCCCACCCCTCTCGGTGGTCGCAAACACGGAGCTGATCTCCCTGTGCTATGTGGCTGCTTCCCACTAGCTAGCTATTTTACATTTGGTCGTGTATATATGTCCATGACACTCTCTCATTTTGTCCCAGCTTACCCTTCCCTCTCCCTGTGTCCTCGTCCATTCTCTATGTCTGCATCTTTATTCCTGTCCTGCCCCTAGGTTCTTCAGAACCATTTTTTTTTAAGATTCCATATATATGTGTTAGTATAAGGTATTTGTTTTGCTCTTTCTGACTTACTTCACTCTGTATGACAGACTCTAGGTCCATCTACCTCACTACAAATAACTCAATTTTGTTTCTTTCTTTGGCTGAGTAATATTCCATTGCATATATGTGCCACTTCATCTTTATCCATTCATCTGTCGTTGGACACAGGTTGGGTGCATGTCCTGGCTATTGTAAATAGGGCTGCAGTGAACACTGTGGTACATGACTCTTTTTGAATTATGGTTTTCTCAGGATATATGCCCAGTAGTGGCATTGCTGGGTCATATGGTAGTTCTATTTTTAGTCTTTTAAGGAACCTCCATACTGTTCTCCATAGTGGTTGTATCAATTTACATTCCCACCAACAGTGCAGGAGGGTTCCTTTTTCACCACACCCTTTCCACCATTTATTGTTTCTAGATATTTTTATGATGGCCATTCTGGCCGGTGTGAGGTGATACCTCGTTGTGGTTTTGATTTGCATTTCTCTAATAATTAGTGATGTTGAGCATCTTTTCGTGAGCCTCTTGGCCATTGTCTTTGGTGAAATGCCTGTTTAGGTCTTCCACCCACTTTCTGATGGATTTGTTTGTCTTTTTGACATTGTGCTCCATGAACTGTTTATATATTTTGGAGATTAATCCTGTGTCCGTTGTTTCATCTGCAAATATTTTCTCCCATTCTGAGGGTTGTCTTTTCGTCTTGTTTATGGTTTCTTTTGCTGTGCAAAAGCTTTGAAGTTTCATTGGGTCCCATTTGTTTATTTTTGTTTTTATTTCCATTACTCTAAGAGGTGGGTAAAAAAAGATCTTGCTGTGGTTTATGTCAAAGAGTGTTTTTCCTCAGAAAGTCATTTTTGAAATATGTGAAACTTTTGCAGGATATGTCATTCAGTAGTGTAAGATTGAGACCAACCATTTCACTCTAAAAGAGCATAATTTGTTTGTAATAACAAATGAGAATTTGAAATGGTCAAGAAAGATGATTCACCATTGAAAGAGTATCATCTCTGTAGCCTTTTATACCAAGGGAACTAGTTTGTTAAACTTCCTTGAAATAGGCATAGATTTGCCTAGGGCCATCCATGATCTGCTGTATCCTTCCCCTTGTTGAGATAAAAGATGGGTTCTTCTAAAGCTAATACATCCATTGCTTTTAATTAGTGACCTTGACCAAGTGAGCCTTGCTATTAAGCTTTAACTCAAAGTCAAACAGAGACAGTCTCTTCCAATGTAGTGAATTAATATTTATGTAAAGCAGAATTTTACATAATCAAAAAACATCATCTAGGGAATTAACTGTATAAGCAGCATAACATATAATCTATTTTCAGCTAAACATGAGTTTATTCCAACACAAAGATGCTGCATATTTACTATCATTGAAAGCAGTGGCTCTCCATTGGAGGCAATTTTGTGCCCCCAGAAAATACTTGGCACTGTCTGAAGATATTTTCGATTGTGAAGACTGGGAGGTGCTACTCCATCTAGTTTGTAGATACCAAGGGTGCTGCTCAGCACCCTATAATGCACAGAAAACACTCTGTTACAAAGATTTACCCAATACAAAATGTCAGTAGTGCTGTGGTTGAGAAACCTTTTTTAAAGAGCATACCCTTTGGAGAAGCTTTCTTAAATTTAAGAGAAATTTAGACCAGAGAATTTAGTACAAGTTTCCATTTCTGGGTAAGGCTGAAATGTAATTTGTGTACTGAACACCATTCCCTACCTCACTTACAAATTCTTTAATAATAATTGAGGTTAGTTTGTGTTGTATTAATCTAGCTAAACTGAAACTACACTTCCCAGAGTTCCCTTTCTTACCTAGTTATGGATTAGCATGGAGACATTTTGCCTGAGATTTGGAAGTCAGAAATGGAACTATAACCATCTTGCCTTGTAGGTTGAGTTGTAGCAGGACACAAAGCACTGCTGCAGCTCATACCTATAGCAGCTTGTCTCCTGCATCACCTGGTTGGCCTGGAAGAGCAGGTGAGCTTGCAGCAACTAAAAGTGCTTCTTCTTTCAGCTTCTTTGATTTCTGGACAAGGTGGGTATTGCTCCATATGTTTTCATTTTTTGGGGGTACATGTATGTGTAGGGTCTATATATGTATATGAAATTGCTGAGTCTCTATGTTTAACTTTTTGAGGAACTGCCAAACTGTTTTCCAAAGTGCCTGTTGTGATCTTCTCCACATCCTTACCAACACTTATCTGTCTTATTGATTATTGCCATAGAAGTGGTTATAAATTGGTATCTCACTGTAGCTTTGATTTGCCTTTTCCTGATGACTAATCATGTTAAGCATCTTTTCATGTGCTTACTGACTGTATATCTTCTTTGGAGGATTACAAGTGACCCTTGGTCACTTTTTTGTCTTTATTTTTGAGTTGTAATAGTTTTTTGTATATTCTGGATATAAGTCCCTTATCACGCAGATGATTCACAAAAATTTTCTCTCATTTAGTGGGTTGTCTTTTCACTTTCTTTATAGTGTCTGTTAAAGCACAAAAGTCTATAGTTTTGATAATGTCCAGTTTATCTATTTTTTTTCATTGATTTGCTTTTGGTGTCATATCTTAGAAAACATGGCTTAATCCCAGATCATGAAGATTTAGACCTATGTTTTCTTCCAAGAGTTTTATAGTTGTAGCTTTTACATTTCGGTTTTTTTTTAATCCATTCTGAGTTATTTTTTGTATATGATGTTAAGTAGGGATTCAACTTCACTCTTTTGTATGTGGATATCCAGTTGCCTCAGAACCATTTGTTAGAAAGACCATTCTTTCCCTCATTGAGTTGTCTTGGTATCCTTGTTACAAATCAAATGACTGTGAATTTGAGGGTTTATATCTAGACTCTCAATTCTATCCCATTGATCTATATGTCTGTTCTTATGTCAGTACAAGACTGTCTTGATTACTCTAGGTTTGTAGTAAGTTTTGCAATTGGAAATTGTGAATCCTCCAACTTCTTTTTCAAGGTTGTTTTGGCTATCTGTGTCCCTTGAATTTCCATATGAATTTTAAAATAAGTTTGTTAATTTCTGCCAAAAATATGTGTTGTTTTAAGACACTAAGTTTTGGGAAAATTTGTTACACAACAATAGATAACTACCATACAGCTAATCCAGGGCTTTTGAAGTACGATCCTCTGCATGTGTTGAAAAGAGACACTCAGCTGGATCAGAGGTGTGGTCTGCAATTTGTGAGGGCAGAAGATGCAGTGGGAATAAGAAGAGCAGGAAGTCCTGCTCTTCTGTCTCTTGTTTTACATTTCTGTGTCTTTTAAAAATTTTTGTAAAAAATTTCTGTACTAATTGAACATGTATCCCAGATGTAAATGAATTATGAACTTTTGGTTGTTGTGCATTTAAATAGTGGGTCAGAAGACTTGGACAGGGATATTCCTGAGCGTAGCTGGTGATATATTGAAATGTTTTACAGGTCAGCGAGGGCTCAGAAAGTGATCATTCTAATTTTACAGCCTTGTCGGTTTCCAGACATGTTCTAATGAAAAAGTTTGCTTAATCTTTCTGAGAAGATAGAATATTCATGTTAAAAATTCAGCCTCTAGAGTCAGAGCTGGAAATTGAATTCAGTCCTTTTGACCGTTTATCAGATGTCTGATTTAGGCCAACTACATAGCCTCTCTAAATTCCAGCTTCCTTTTCTGTAAAAAGGGAAAATCTAAGAGTATAAACCTCAGAGGTATTTATAGAGATTAAGCCAGATAGTACTGATAGGCACATAGTAGCTGCCTGGTTGATAAACAGTAGTGGTTAGTCCTATTAATAATAATAATAACAGCTTATACACCCAAACTGAGTTAAGCCCACTTTATAAAAACCAAGATGCAGTTAAATGATCTTGTGAAAGAAGAAAATTGGAATCTCCCAATTTGCATTCCCCAAAGAGGCCTCTAAACGGGGGTTCCACTTAGAATACAGGTGCTGTATGATACCATATTTTAGGAGCACAAAAATTCTTGTCTAGGCTCTGTCTCCAACTGTATCGTACATTGAGAAAGTCACTTCCCATTCTCTAGAAATCGTTTTACACTGAGAGCATAAAGAAATGGCATAAAGCAGCGATGTCTTAAAGCCCTTTCTAGGTCTTGGATGCTACAATAAAAACCTACCTGTTAGGATCTGGGGTGGGGGAGTGCAGGGGAGAGAACTAGAACTGTTGTAAGATACAGCCTACTGAAGATCCTTGAGCAGTGCCGATGAAGTGTGTTGTGAATCCTAATGCAAGTTGATTTGGTTTTGCACACACATTGATTTTATAAAAGGAGGTATGCTGTGCTATTACTTAATGACTTGCCATACACCTCAGAGGAACTATAGAACAAGTATCATTTTAACATGAAAATTCAAGTTGAGTAAATGAAGTGTTGACCATGTAGCTTTTCCATGACATGGGTGAAAGATTGCTAGATGTATTACTTAAGAGAAAAGGACAGAGACTCAGAATCGGAGCTCAACTATTCCTGACTTCTACCATCTCAACGTGTCTGTCCTTCTGTGTGCATTTGGGATCTTAGTTCCGTGACCAGGGATCGAACCCTTGCCCCCAACATTGGAAGCGTGGCGTCTTAACCACTGGACTGCCAGGGAAGTCCCTGTCCTTCCATGTTTATTTGCAAAACATTGCTGTTCATTTGTGAAGCCAGGTACATACATGACAAATCAGAAGTTCTGGAAACAAGGTCAAGGATCTGGAAGCATTTCAGCATCTGAAAACAGAGCAACAGGCCTCTTAGATGTAGAGTCAACCTGATGTTAAGGGAAAAAAGAAATAGATTAATTCAGTTAAAAAAAGAAAAGGCCAGAAAATGCATCACTTGAAGCACAGCTGGAAGCAGGGTTTGCAATGATGTGAAATGCATTATCGGGTCTTGTCCCCCACCCCAAAGTATTAGAGTTGTGCTTCCTCTGTTAGCAGCAGGTTCTCTCCATGTAAAGCGTTTGCCTCATTTGAGTATTCTGCTGGTCACTGAACCAATTTCTGTGATTTTGCCTCTCCAAGCCTTGCCTCAGCCTTCCCTGGAGCTGGAGGTACAGGGTGAATCTACTCTTCCTCTTTCCAAGAACTGAAAAATGGCACCATTTGAAAGTGGAGAAGATGGGTTCAATTAGCAGGAGATATGAATGCTGGGCAGTTAAAAATAAAGATTCACTATTGAGATTGTATGTGGAGCAAGTTTTTTTCCTCTGGTTTGGTTTGCTTTTGCTTTTAAGTTCACTTTCATAAGCTTTTGTCTGTGAGGTGAAATTACTTATATAAGTTTGCACAGGGTGGACGAGATGAGAAATAATTTACCTCTAAGTTCTAACCTAAGTGTCATTTTACCATCATACACTGTTACCTCCAACCAGACAACCAGAGAAGTTATGTTTTTCTTTTTGAATGAATGCTGATAATTGAGAAAATGTGTAGAGAAGAGGGATAGGGCTCATCAGAGACCCAGAAAACATACTGTGCAAGGAATAATGAAACCAACTGGAGGTATTTACTTGAAACAAGGGAAGGCTGGAAGGCCTGGGGAAAATGGAAGGGGGTATAAAAAGATAGCTGAAGGTTGCTATTGGAAGGACACCGCAGAGCATCCTGATTCTCAATGGGTAAAATATGCAGAAAGACAGAATTTATGGTTTAACAAAAAGAATTACTTCTAGTATGCAACCATTAAGCCACAGAATGGACTTTCTCAAGGACCAGTGAATGTTTAGTCTGGACAGGTTTTCAAGAAAGCCTGGTTGAACATTTATCAGGAATTCTACAGGGCAGCATTGTCCAAAAGACATATGGTGCAAGCCACTTATGTAAATTTACGTTTTCTAGTGGCCACATTAAACAAGCAAATAGACGAAACTAATTTTAGTAATGTCTTTAACCCAGTACAGTCAGTCCTCTGTAACTGTGAGCTCAACATCCATATATTCAGCCAACCCCAGATCTTGCACTGTGTTTAAGATCCACAGTTGGTTAAATCTGTGGATGTGGAATCTGTGGATACAGACCGCCAGCTGGGGATTTGAGCCCCAGCAGATTTTGTTATCCTGCACGGATTTCGGTATGCCCCCCACAGATACAAGGGAACAACACTGTATATCCAAAATACTATCATGTCTATTGCTAATCATTATAAAAAAGTTTTAATGAGATCTTACACTTTTTGTTTATACCAACTCTTCAAAATCCAGTGTGCTTTTTACACTTAGAGCACATCTCAGTTGGGACTAGATGGATTTTGAATATTAAATAGCCATATGTGATTAGTGCAAAGTGCAGCTATGAACATCCACAGGGAGGGTGCTTATAACCTCTGAGGTCCTTTTCAACTCAATTTCTGAATCTGTGGGAGGAACAGCTGTGGTCAAATTATTCCCTTCTTGAAAACCCTCAGTAGCTTTCCAGCACCTGAAAAAAGAAAGTATAAACTGAGTCCTCTGATTCATGGTGTACTAGATTGTAAGGTCTTAGAGGTCAGGGGTTGTGTCTGTCATGTCCGTCTTTGCTCCCTAGGACTAAACATAGTACTGGTCTTACAGAAAGTAGTAAATGATTTTTTGAATGGACGGCTGATTTGGACGATTTGGACTTAATCTTGCTCTGCGTTTTATCTTTTGACTCTCTTGAATTAACCCTATATTCTACCCAAGTGTACCTCCAGTTAATTATACTCTTACTAATGAGAATTGCTCTCTTGACATGTTTCTTTGAAAGGGAGAAAGATGTCAACTTCCTTAGATTGGCAAAACTTGACACGTCGGTGAGAATCGACTTTCATTTAGAAAAGAGATTCCAGTACCCATGAGGTGTTGGGTTGCCCTGAGCCTTCTGACTCTATAAATGTTCTACTTTCAGCTCTTGCTTACACTCAGAATGTTGACACAGTCTAGGTCCAGTATGAGAGAACCTCTCAATTCACTTTGAAGCAGAGGTTTAGAGCAGATGATCTCTCTAAATGGCTTCTCCTCTTTCAGTTGTGCCAGGGAGAGAACCCTTGGCAGAGTGGAAAAATGAGTTGGATTTCACGTCCTGGGGATTTAGATGCTGTTTTAACTTCAACACTTTGAAATGTATGACCTTGAATGTGGCTCTTAACCTCTGTGGACCTCAGTTACTCTATTTTCAAATTGATTGTTATGATAGTTGCTCCAATTAAAATAAGGTATATGGGGCTTCCCTGGTGGCGCAGCGGTTGAGAGTCCGCCTGCCGATGCGGGGAGCGCGGGTTCGTGCCCCGGTCCGGGAGGATCCCACGTGCCGCGGAGCGGCTGGGCCGGTGAGCCGTGGCCGCTGAGCCTGCGCGTCCGGAGCCTTGTATTTGCAGTAAATCACTGGTTGAATGCTAGCTATAGAGTCACATTGCTTAGATTGGAATCTCTACTTCAATCTTTTTTTTGCTGAATGACTTAAAATAAGTTATTCAACCTCTGAGCCTCATTTTTAAGGTCAGGATCGTAGACTTGTTGCAAGAATTCACTATGGTGTTGCGTGAAAAGGGTTAAGCATTTATAAATGCTTATTAAACATTTGTTCTTCTGTTGCTGTTGGTGTAATTGAAAGAACATGCCTGATGTGACTGATGGCCAATTTTTCTGGGCTCTGAGCCTTACTTTCGTTTTAGAAAAGAAGGAAGTCTTAACATTCATGCTGTTCTTACAAGGTTGTTGGGAGGATGACAAAAAATGATAGATGTGAGAGGATTTTGTAAAACACAAAGCGCAATAATGCATGTATTACAACAGCAAGGCAAACATGTTTGTGATGTGTAAGCCGGACCCATGTTTGTACTAGACTGCCAACTCCAGAAGACAGGCCCTTTCTATTCCTGCTCCATACTTTATCCCCCAGCGCCGAGCACTGTGCCTGATACACAATCAGTGCTGGCTGAAGAAGCACGGGGCCTGATGGCCCATTTGTTACTTGGCAGCAGAAGTGGAAATTTCTCTCAGTACAAGAAAAACATTCAGGATCTCCTGTTATTCTTTTCTCTGAAAGCACAATTGCGCCATTGCAAGAGCTACCAAAATAGAAAATGAAATCATTTGAGTAAAAAACTTTCTATGTGATTAGAGACCTTTGTTTCAGATGAGCTGACATCCTATTAAAACTTTGGAGGGAGAACTATTTTAGAAGCCAGGTGGCATTATGCAGTCTGTGTTTGCTTATCTTTTCACTTCCTCTCTTTTTCAGCATCTAAAACTATTTGTGTAATAACAGATCTGTTGTTTTCCTGAAGTTCAGGTTTCTGAGTTGGACCCCACGTGAACTCAAAATCCTAGGATGGTGATATCAAAGTCATTGGTGTGGCAATGCCTTGATGACTTTGAGCAGATCTGGGCCCAGTCTGGCTCAGAGACTGTCTTGATGCTAATACTGTTGGTACTTCATTTTGTTTTTCATTTTCCTAGTGGTAGTTGAGGACCTGGATCTCTATGGCCCTGGCTTTCTGAAGAGGGAATGGATGTAAAACAAAATGCATATGAGAACAAAGACATAACAAAACTCATCAAGTAGGGTAAAACAGTTTTATGGGTAGGTGGGGTGTACAGGCCACTTTTCACTGTTTTCCAGAGGATGCCCACTATTTGAGTAGTTTAAGTTAATTCTTGTTGTGGGAAGTGATATTGCAAGCTATTAACATAGGTCATGGTTGTAACTGGAAGTTTCTTCAGTGGTCATCTAATTACTCCACTCCTTTTGTCATTTCCTCAATAACGTTCCTGAATGAAGTTCATTGCAGTCAGTAGTCCACAAAGTATTTGAGTTCTTATAATCCCACAACGTCTGAGACACTGTACTATGGGTTGGGGAGACTACAGTGAACTAGAGACATGGTCCTGTATTTCTGGAGCTCACTGTCTAGTGATAGTAACCAAACCTTTATATGGCTACATATGCAGAGGTTTTCACAATCTTGTGGTAGAAAGGCAAAGCGCAAGGTGTAACAGCGAAGAGGAGAGAATGGGCCTGAATTACATCATGACATCTAGGGAGACTTTTCTGAAGGTCAGAGTCACCTGAAGTCAAGTGAAGAATGGAGGGTAGAAGCTTCTATGAAGGGCAGATGGGACTGTGTGAAATTCCTGGGATGGATGTGTGGCTTGACCAGGAAGAGGTGGACGTGCGTGGCTCTGCACACCAGAGTTGGGATGAGGCTGCAGAGGCAGACGGGCTAGATCGTGCCGAGTCTTACAGGCCGTGGTGAGAACTCAGAGTTGTATCCCAAGTACAGTGGGAAACCACGGCAGAGTATTAGGCAAGGGGGTAAGGTAATCCGATTTACTTCAAAAAGAACATGAGGTTGGATTCTACGTAGTGAGGTTCCTTCCTCACAGAGAAGCTCTGTCCCTTCTAGAGCAGCTTTTCCATTATTAGAAAGTTGAGTTGAGTTGATTGTCACATATTATATTCACTCTGTAGGGTTCCCCCTCTGTTTTGTTGCAGAATGATGGACCTGTTTCTTTGGTGTTTTTTTTTTTTTTAAGCCCCTTCTATGAGTCAGGCCAGGGTAGCACAATAGACAGAGCCCAGCTTTGAAGACAAACAGACAGACTTAGGCTCTGCCACATTTTATCTGGGTGCCTTGAAGCAAGTGCCTTCGAGTCTGTTTCCTCATGGGTAAAACGGGCTCGTCAAGACTGAATACAGCAGTGTGTCGAAGGCACCCAGCATACATATCAGAGACTCAGTAAGTCTTGGCTGCTATGATGAGGTTTGACCTGCAGGCTTATAAAAATCATCTCACACATCAGCCTCATGGCAGGTATCTAGCCAAGTATCTGTCCATTTCCTTAGAACAGAATTGTAAATTACCAAGAGTTCTTCATCTCCTGAGATGCAGGTTGGCGCCTTTCCCTTCCTTGGGCCTCTCCTCTCCAGCTCATTTGCATTGCCCCTCCCTCCTCCCTCTCTAAGGTGGACTTGGAGTCTCCATGAGTCTCTCTTCTTCTCCTTCCTCCTTGGGTGTGGTCTCTTTTTCTTTTTCCTTTTCTTAAATGTTCTGTCTGTCCCTCTACCTCCCTCATTGCCTTCTTTTGCTCTGTCTTCCCTTCCTCTCTGTTTTCTCTCTTGTCTTTCCATGTGGAGGGAAAAATTCTGGCCCTCGCTGACGTTACTGCTCACTGCTGCTCAGCTGTACACAGTGGAGGTGAAGAGTTACATGATTCCCACATCAAACCCTCTATACAATTCTTAAATGAGGTTATCCTTTGCTTTGAGCCATACCATATCAAATGAGGGCTTCGCTAAAACCAAAACAGATTTACTTTTCCCACTTGTTTCACAACAGGTGACATACATTCTTGTTTCCTTGGAGAAAATAAACTTCATCCCTCTAAATGCACAAAACAGAATTTATTTAGTTACTTTTTTTTTTTTTTTTTTTTTTCCCCGTACGCGGGCCTCTCACTGTTGTGGCCTCTCCCGTTGCGGAGCACAGGCTCCGGATGCGCAGGCCCAGCGGCCATGGCTCACGGGCCCAGCCGCTCCGCGGCATATGGGACCCTCCCAGACCGGGGCACGAACCCGTATCCCCTGCATCGGCAGGCGGACTCTCAACCACTGCGCCACCAGGGAGGCCCTTATTTAGTTACTTGATTCTTCTTCTTTCTTGGGCTAAAATAGAAGTATTCCCCTAATTTCTTTATTCATCCCAAAACACTGTGCTAGATACTATCGATACAGACATTTATAAGACACAGTTCCATAAGGAGTTTACATTTTAATGGAGAGAGACAGATATCAAACATATAACCACCAAAATGATTTCATTATAATTATGGAAATTGGTAGGAAGAAAACATAGCAGATGAATCTAACCTTGTTCTGGCAGGTCAGGAAGTTTCTACTTTCAGAATGATGCCTATGGTTTAACATAAATTAAGAATGGGTATGAGATAGGAAACTCAAAGAAATGCCACTTTTAATGGCCCAAAGTAGACAAGACCTAAGCTTGTAGGAATAAGAAAAAAAGTGCAGGTGTTTCTAGATTTGGAATATAGTCATCCAGGGAGGAGGTTGGGGAAGGAGACAGAGGCTTGGACAATGGTTTAGTAAGACTTTTCTATTAAGCCAGTGATGCCAATGGTACATTGGTGCTGAAGAGCTAGCCACCTAAGGGATTCTGAGAAGGCAAGTGTATATTAATAGGAGAAATGGTTAGTTTGTCATCAAAGCTTCTAGTCTCCTTCCTGTCGGCCGCAGAAGCACAATTAGGAAAGAGTGTTGAATGGAGAATAAGAGAACTCATGTTCCTCAAGATTTGATACTGTTTCTTTGGTACCCAAAGAATCAAGAGCCCAAAAGCTGATAAAAGAAAAATGATGTGTATTTAAAAATAAAGGGATACAATACATGAGCAGCTGGAGAGAAAGTTTGGGTTTCTATGGAAACCTCTCCTCAAATGTCTCCCTCAGGCAATGGAGCCAACTTCCCAAATGCCAGCAAGAAGCACAATATGGGCTGAAGCAGTTCTCACTGGGCTGTCACACTGAGTGCAGCACTGGTGGCTGGAAGGAGAGGACTTTCAGATGGGTCAGGGGTCGCTCACCTGACCTGCCTCTCCTGCAGATGACAGGGTGGTGGGGGACAGCGACTCTGGGAGTGACATCAGGTATTTTCTTGCCAGGTGCGAAGGTAAGGATGACCTAGATGAAATCACATGGCAAACAAAAATAAAAAGGGAATCAGAAAACTGATGTTGCAGCTCAGCCACCAGGAAATGATGGTGAAATCAGAGGCACATGCTCTGAGCCCCTCCCCTGCTTACATGAGATATGGAGCCCACCCCGCCCCCTCCAACATCACTTGGTGTAATTCTCCCCCCTCGCTCAGCTTCTTTACTCTTCCTGCTGTTCTTCAAAGACCCAGAGCAAGTTCCTTCTTCTGTGTTTCTACTTGGTTCCCTTTGCCTGTGTTGCTTTCCCCCTCAGATCTGTGTGTAGCTGGCTTCTCATGTGTCAGGCCTTGTGGCTTCAAAAAGCCCTCCTTTCACTCTCTATAAAATGCAGGTCAGTATCTTTGCTACCCCCGCGTGTATTTATCACATGGCTTGGTTATTTCATTTATACCATTTGCTAGGAGCAGCTTTTTAATTTTTGGTCATGTTGTTTAATTTTTTTGTTATAATTAATTGATCAGCTGCCTCTCCTCAGGATGTGAGCTCTGTGACAACAGAGGTGGCCAGCCTCTCTGAGAGCCCCAGGCTGAGAAGAGTGCCTATGAGAGAGAAGGTATTCAAAATATAATGAACAGTTCTTGTCCTCCAAAGCTTGTGAGGTAGTAATTGTGATGAGGATGACAGGGCACACACACATGATACTAGATACAGTTACACAGGTCTGAGTGATCAAGGGTTAACTATTCTCCATGTCATGAGGGGAAAACAAATCTCTGTGTAAACCAGACTCTGAAAATAGGCCTTAGGATCACAATTTTTTGGTTCAAGAAACAGGATCATAGAGGCTAAGCCTGTGAAGTTGAATTTTGAACTACGTTTTGTTGGTCTAATTCTTATCTTAATTCCAGGAAAACACAATTTTTATAGACTGAGAATTGTTGGAGCTCAGACTTGAGTATTTCTGAGACAGGAAGGATTTGGGTACAGAGTAGCGAGCATGCTAGAGCTGAGTGGTAATGGAGGGGGGAGCATAGTCCATGGGGAACTTCTGTAGGGTTGGAGGCAAGAAGATGTGTGGGATTGGGTGAGAGAAGCAACTAAGTGCTTAGCACGTGGGTTGAATTGCCATGTATCCATGGGTCTCCTGCCTCAGGAATTGGAGGCTCCTAGGGTTCCAGAGTGTAGTTGGGATCAGACATGGGGGAGATGAGGTTGGGTGGGTAGGGTTGGACTAGAGGACATACGATCCTTGAACTCCAAAATAAGGAGTTTAAATTTAAAACAAAATATTTTAAAGACATGTAGAGATTTTTCAATCATATTAGCCTACCTTACATTATATATATATGTCTATGGAATGCTTGTCAATTTGCAGAGAGAGTTCATACACACATATCCCTTTTCATACCCAGGTATTATCTTACCCATTTGAAATAAGAGACAACTGAAGCTCGGAAGAGTGCTGCCTGGCTAAAGCTGCATGCACTGTTGGTTCTAGAACCCAATATCCAGACTCTTGGTGCTGTATTATTTTCTATAGGTAAATAGCTCTTGATATTGGAAAGTTGTTCTTTACAGTAACCTAAAATAGTGCCCTGTACCACCTTCTTTCTTACAGATAAAGGTTAAGTGTAACAATACTGAACACTTTACATGAAACAGATTTATTAGACGTCAGCATTAATTCTTCAAAGCATGAGTGAAACAAAAAACAAAAAACGTTAACCATTTTCTTCCCCACAACCATTTCTACTCTACTGACTTCAATGCTTTTGTGAAAGTATTTTTACAAAGAGGAAAACTAATTTATGGTGTTTTCTATAAATGACACTCAGCGTCAGTTTTCCTTTTTTCATAAATTAATGAGTCATTCTTCCTAGGGCTTATTGTTATGATATTGGCAAGTCATATAACCTCTGAGCCACCATTCCTATGCATTCTCTTTCCTTTGGTACTTCCCTCTCATCAATGGTGTTAAAAATACCTTTCAGCCTACCTTTGGAATTTATTGTGGGTTCCAATGACATGGGGGATGTGAAAATACCATGTAAACTAGAAAGCATTATATAGCATTCTATATAATCTTTTATCACTAGAGCCTACTCTATTATTTGTCTTTTCCTAGAAGTATTGCCCAGTGTGTTCAGTGTCATGTTCCTTTCCTGTCCTTTGGTCCTAATTGAATTTGTCACTGACCCCCTGAAGTGCTAGTTTTAGGAATCATACCTCATGGCTTTACAGTGTATAGGAGAAGGAAAGCCACAGGTGTCCATCCCATTGGGTTGAGTGGCTGTGTCACTACAGCAGGAAATCTCAACAGGCATGAGGTGGTAGTCACACATGGGCAGTGCATTGTACCTGTGGGAGCACAGGAATGTGTTTAATTTGGTTAATCTACTTAATTTAAAAATAAGCCTTGATCCCGCTTTAAAAGCCAGAAAAATACACGTAAGCGTTTGGATTTCTGGCTTCTCTTGGAAGTTTGAAACATCTAACAATGTTTATTTCTAACTTTCTTATTCTTATTAGCTGGGGCACAGCGCTTTAGAGGGGATATGAGTTCTCCAGTCTGATAGATGCACCTCCACTTGAAATTGTCTCCCTGAAACCAAGATCTGTTGTCAATTTTCCATTTATTATCCAAAGACCTGCTGTCTTTCCTACTGTGAAGAAATCTCTCTCAAAAGTGTGAAAACAAAAAGTAAATGAAGAAGGCTGCCATGTTTCCAAAAAGTGAGACAGAATACTTGTTTGTGGAAATGAAAGATATGCCTGTGTGTTTAATATTCCAGCAAAGCATCTGGTTTTCCTCACACCCGGCCTACTTCATTCATTTACATTACTTGCCTGCCTCCTGGAGGTATTTGAGCTTACCTCCCCTCCCCCGTAAAGTTTCAGCTTTGCTCATCCTTTCCTCGGTGGTAGGGGGCATATCTTGTCTGTTATATTCGTTCTCCCAGCCATGGAAGGTTACCCTTTTACATGAATCATGCCTCACTGCCTCCATATTTCCTTCCGGGGTTGGGGCCGGGGGGAGTGTCTGTTTTGATCCCAAGCTCTGGGGCACTTATTCCACATCACTGAATCCCTACCTCTGCCAACTAGGATGCAAGACCCTGTCCTTCCTGGAGACTGACGGAGGAACTTTCCCCCTCCCTTCCTTCACCTCTGACTGTCCCAGAATTCTTCTGTGACCAGGGTACCTAGTCTGCCTAGACTCCAGGTCTGTGAATGCCTGCTTTTGACTTCCAGCACTCCAAATTATCCGTTTCTATGTTTTGTGGGAGTTGAGCAGTGGGCGAAGTGTATTAAAACAAAAATGTACCTTTGTAGAGAACTTTATAATTTAAAACACTTCACGAGAGAATTCAAGATGGTAGATATACCCCAACAATGATTGAGAAATTGAGTGGTGTGTATGTATGTTGTTTCTCCTTTTCTTGCCTTTTTATTTTCTAAGTTAACCACACAACACACACTACTTTTGTAATCTGAAAATGAAACTGATGAAAAATGAAAAGCACTCTGCATGATCTCATTTGAACTTTAGTTTTAAAAAATTAGGTTAGCACCTAAGGAGTAAAGCGTGAAGCGCAGTCAAGGCATTTTGATACCCTTCTTCCCCCAGTCCCTCATCAGACCCTGACCCACTGGCCAGAATCCTGGCTTGTTAGGTTTCTATTTTTTGTTTTGAGCTTTTGCACTTCAGATCCAGAATATTGTTCTAATGCTGAAGCAGTAAGATGTGGATTCTTTTTTCTTGCTTTCTACAAAGTAGAAGGGTACAGTTCCTCAACCAGACAGATAAGGTGAGTGAAGAGGGTGGGGTGTGAGATAAAAGGGATGCCAGGGACCGCTAGGAGCTGGGCAGTATGCTCTCTGTCCCTAGACAGTAGGGCCCGCCTGGCTCTGGTCGGTCATTAGCAGCAGGAGTGCAGGGCTAGTCTACCCTTATTTCATGACTTTTCAAAGCGAAGCTGAATATCCAGGTTAGAAATAAGAGGTGTCTTCATTATTATGTGTTGCATTCACAAGCAGCATTCTGTGTCCTCTGGTACAGCGTGCAAAGGGATGGCTCACTGCCAGCCCTGTGACACTGTAAGTCGTTGAACTTCTCTGGACCTCATTTCCCACCTGTTGGGGGAGGGGGAACATAATACCTGCTTGGCAAAACTAACATGGGGGTTGTCAACGAGGATACTATATTTAAATAACTACTCAATGGACACCTCTTCTGTTGGGGTTAGCTAGAGGATTAAAGCAAAGAAACAGTGTCAGCATTCTTAGTCACAAACAGCAGAAACCAACTCTCATTAAACAGAAAAGGAATTCAGTAAGCAGATAGGAATCTCCAGGAAGATGGGAGAAGCAGGTTCAGAGGCTGTGGAGCCAGCAACACCTAAAATCATCTAGCAAGACTGGCCGTGGAGCCAGCAACACCTAAAATCATCTAGCAAGACTGGCCAAGATGTTACTGTCACTGGGCACCAGATGCTTCACCTTGTACTGTTGAAAGCAGCAACCCTGCACACTGCCCACAAGCACAGGGGCCGCTCATCAGTTTGTTACCCCCACTTCTCCCATCACTGATGTGTAGTTCAATACTTGGTGCTGATACTCCCAGTTGGCAGAGCCCAGATGCCATACCCATACCCTAGACCCAAAAGAGGCTGGTATTTTAGCTCCTATGGAGGCATGTAGATTGGGTTTCATGAAATACAAGATTCCGTTATATAAGAAGGAGGTTTAGACACTGAGGGCCAAACCAAGGAACCATATGCCCTAGAGTTCCTATCCTCTAGGAATTTACAGTAGAACTGGAAAGAGGTGATGGTGTTTTAAACACAATTGTATTTAAATTGTAACCTGTAACTGGTTTCTGTTAGCAGATATTTAGCCAGCTTACTACTCAGTGAGTTTATTTAGAAAGATTACCCAGTGGAGGGGCTGTTGCTAGCTTTTCTTTTGGGACACCCGAGTGCTTCCTGGTGCCTGTGTCTCCAGAGCCTGTATTTTCCTATTATTGCTGGTCTTTCCTCATCTGGAATTACTGAGCAGATCGGGGTGCTGTGATCATCTCTAAGGCTAGAAAGCTAAAAATACCTTGGGGAGAGGGCAGGCTCCTTCTGGGCTGAACAGGGCCAGCCAAACTGCAATCCATCTTCTCTGTCTACCCTCATTTCCACACCTTTTTCTTTCCCCGGAGCTTTGGGATTGATGACAGTGTTTTGCAAATTTGCCCTCAGACTCTTCTGGCTTATGGATCTTACTCTTATATTCTGTGCCTCTGTGAAAAGGTGGGATTGAATGCTAGATGATCTCGAAGCCTCCCTCCTACCCATTGCAGAAATCCCATTAGAACATCTTAACAATCCCTATGAGACTTTAAACTCTGGAAGTCAGGGACTCCATCTTTGATTATCATCACTTTATCCTAGTGATTAGTACCATGCATGGTTATTGATGGACATTCAAATATTAGTGGAATGAATGATAAGGCATTACTTAGTTTAAAAAAAAATCACTCGGAAATGAAGGAAACTCAACACCCAAGTAGATGAGGTCAGGGGGGTGGGTCTTAAGTAGAACATGTAACTGTGAAATCTCAGGGTGCCTTCAGGTACAGGTGGATCCAGGAACTCTCTTTCCCCATCCTGAGTCTACTCTACAGGGATAAATTCTTTCAGACAGACCCTTTCCTCTAACTTTCCCAACAGCTCTGGGAGAAAAAGGTTTTACCCCTGTTAACTTCCTGAAAATGACCGAAGTCTGAATCTAAATGGACAGCTAGATTGCAGGCTGATCCAGGCAGAGAGGCTGTAGGGATGGGCTATTGATTGGCTTGGTCTGTGCCACGGATTCACCCTTGGAGTCCAGGAGAGCCCAGCCATGTTTTGTGGGCTGAGCATGAAGTAATTGGGGTATCCTAATGAAAAACGGAGGTATTATTACTAGTAGACTAGAGAATAGATACTAGATGTAGTGACTTGAGTAGTGTCCCCCAAAAGATGTGTCTACGTGGAACTTGTGAATATGACTTTATTTGGAAAAAGGATCTTTGCATATGTAACTAAGGATCTCAAAATGAGATCGTCTGGGCTTTGGGTGGGCCCTAAACCCAATGACTGGTATCCTCAGAAGAGAAAGAAAGAAGACGCACAGAGAAAGCGATGTAAATTTGGGAGTACATATTGGAGTGATGCATCGATAAGCCAAGAAATCCCAAGGGTGGCCAGCATTCACTGGAAGCTAGGAGACAGGCATGGGAGAATCTCTCCAGAAGAAATCAACCCTGCTGACACCAGGGTTTTTACACTTCTGGCCTCCAGAACTGTGTGAATAAATTTCTGCTCTTTGAAGCTACCAGTTTGTGATAATTTGTTAAAGGACATACATGGGGTAAGTAAAGACTAGTGAGGTTTACTACAGTCAGCAAGTATTGGTTATTCTGGTGTGGAGTGTTCCCCCAAAGTCACGTGACTACCAAGAGATCAGACGGGGATTTGTACTGACTTCAGCTAGCGTTAACTTCACTCTCACTCCAGTCCGTTAGGAATGCAGCTGTGCTATCAGCCTCTGGGATACACCTCATTTAACAGACAATATGGAATTTAAGCTACCCGGTTCATCAATGGAAAAATAACAGAAAGACCCACAGGACTGTGATGTGTAACGTGGCAGACGGCACAGGGCTAGTGCCGTCTAGCCGATGGAACGGGGCTGTACTGTCCTCTTTGCAGTATGGTATTTCTTACCCATCCACTCCTGGCACTTAAGATGTAGAATCTTCCCCTCTGTACAGCCTGGACAGCAGGTTTTACTCTGTTGTCAAAGTTGCTGTACAACAATTCTGTAACATAGCATCTTCTGGTGCTATGATCCTGGGAGGGAGGGAGAGACAGACACTCGGACAGACACGCTGACCCATACATCACATACACACACACAGTAAGACAGGAAGGAGAGAGATCAAGCACCAGGATTGCTACTCCCTGTAACTTGGTGGGAATGTTTGGTGGTGGGGAGATGTTTTCTTTCTTTTTTTTTGAGTTGATTTTTCTTTTTCTGAGAATAGGAAACATGTAATCTCTATGCTGATTCTTACAAGTGTGTTATTTTTCCAGTCCATTAGCGACATTTGTTTTCCCTTTTTTTTTTTTTTTTTTTCTGGGCCACAAGCAGCCCTGACAGAAGTGAGGATGTTTGTCAGAGGCTGGCAGCCAACGTGCAGACCAGAGCCCCACTGAAAGCGGGGCCTGAATGTGCAATGTGGGGCTGTCAGGACTAGGGAAAAAGTCAGTCATGGGATGCTGGGTTTCAGTTTGTGTTTTTTAGGGGGGTCAGTTAGGAGGATACACTAATAAATGGATTTTAAAAATCAAGTGTATCAGTCATACTCCCGTGACTATCACCCGTACTTGGCTTTTTCCAGTGAACAACACAAGTGGCTTTCATTAGTCAGGTTAAACATGTTCAATTTGTTTTAGATTCCCTTTAAGAAAGGAAGAAAGGGAGGGAAAGAGAGAGGGAGGGAGGCAAGGAGAAGGAGGGCGAAGGAAGAAAGAGAACAAAGAATATCTTTTTGTGTTTTTCTGGTTAAAATAGAAACAACCACAAGTTGACTAACATCCTTTTCAGTGAAATTTAAATCTCAACGCTATGTGAATGTTACGTGCCTGTGCACTAACCACACGCATCGAGAACTGAATTATTGGAAAAAAATAGAATGTCCTTGATGGGTCCAGTTCCATCAAATACAGAGTTGAGAATTCAAAACAGATACCTTAAGTCTTTCCAGCAAAGGACATTTTAGTTGAAAAGCAAACTTAATCTATTATTTAAGTTTATATTATTTAAGTTTATATTTTTCAATGTGTTTTTTAATATAACTGCTTTGCCCTGATTAGGGCACAAGCCAAAAGAAAAGTCTCATCACTCCAGGCCATCAGCTTCCAGTAGCCATTGTAATGCTGAATTCTTTACAAAGTCCTCTTTTTGTGGATTTCTACCCTTTTTCCTTGTCCTCATTCTCAATTTGCTTTTCTCCTCTTACCTTCTGCAAAAGGGGCTTCCTTTTATTTATTTATATATTTTAAAAATTGAGTTATTTTAACGGATAAAAGCCAAATACTTTGTGGGACTTTGAGAAGAAAAGATGGTTCCCTTTACCAGCAAGTCTGAATCAGTGGGGTTTTTGGTTTTTGTTTTGTTTTGTTTTGGTCTTTCCTGTTCTATTTTAAAACAGCTGTGTTCTTTTTAGTACCATCCTCCCTTGAACTAGCTGCTTATCTAGCACTTCTAAGTAGAATTCTCTGTGGCTTTGGTTTAATGAAGACATAAAGTTCTTTCTAATGACAGCTCCCTTTCAGCCATAAGGTGCTAAGCCCGGTGTCTCATGGGTGGCAGAGGTTCCTGGACGTGTTTTCCTACACAGGAGGCAGAGAATGGCTGAGTGACCTCACACAAGTCTCTGAGCCTGTCTGGGCCCCTTTCATTTTCTGGAAGAGCGCTACACCAGATGATGGCTAAGATCACTTAGGGCTCAGAAATTCTATCATTCTGTGACTTGAGTTATACCAATGATTATTATGATTAAAAATATTAGCTCCAATTTATTGAGAACTAGCTCCATTCTGGTCATTGTGCTAAACATCTGACAGCCCCCGTTCCGTGATCACCACACCAACCTAGTAATAAAGAAGCTACTATTAACATCCCCATTTTACGTGTGAGAAGACTGAGGCTTAGGGAAGTTAATGAACACGTCCTCCTTTCTTGGGACTGTGTTCTTCACAGCTGCACTCTATTGTAAATTTCATTCTAGCTTACATGCAACTTAGCAAATGGGATTTGAATTAATGAGATTTTACTGAACTAGGAAACAGTTCTTGTTTAGTATCTTCCCATCCATCCTGCTGATTGGCCTGATAATTTTAGGCTCAGAGGCTTTCATCCTGCTCAACTTGGAAGGATGAGGGATGGAATAAAGGGCACGGTACCTCCATGCTTACTTTGACCTTTCCCATCAGGGCCTTCACTCAATTAAATTCCTCCATATTAGACAGGAAGGAGCACCAACCCCATTAGACTCTGTGGCTCACAGGATCGAACTCTTGCTCCAAATCCTAACATTCCTGGATTCAGTCTTGCCAGTGCATTTGTTAATGACTGAACAAACTGACATCCCATTTTTGTCTCCTGCTCAGGACTCCTAAGCAGCCACACTTCTTCTGGGCATCTACTTACTGTGCTTTTCTTTCTTGCAAAATAAAGGGGAGGATGCATTATTAGTGCAGACGATCCATTACTGACTTTGTCGGGGAAAAGAAATACCCTGCAGGTTGCCCTATTTAGACAGCAATATAGGTGTTGAGCATTCTTGTGCTCTCAGTCGCTACTTGCTTTAATTCTGTCACTCTTAGCACCTCTCTCTCCCTCTCCCTCTTCCTCTTCCTCTCCCCTCTTCCTGTGTTCCCTCCCACTCATTTTTTAGGTGCTGGAATCCTCTGCTAACATTCTAGAGAGAGCGCCTTTTTATTTATTTATTTTTATTCCTGTGACCTCTAGAGAAATGTGTTGCATCGGAGGGGTTGCGGGAGCTTGTGCCAGGTGTGTGAAGGACAATCAGTAGCCTCCCTGAGGCTTAATACAAAGCAGTAAGTGCAGCCTTTAGGTTTCTTTGCCACACAGGGTTCCTTGGAGTTTTTTTTCAAAGAGCTCCTATGATGTGTTCTTTGGATTTTTTTTTTTTTTTAAACAAAGGGAGGAAGGAAGAAAAGACCCCTTACAGAGTCTTGGAGCATGAATTAATAAGCAGGACCTTTTGCTGTTACTTTCAATACCTGCCAAGCCCTTATACCCATGAGATTTTCCTTTATCCTTTTGTGAAACCTCCTCAGTACATGGGAGAAACCTTGGCAATGTCTCTTTGTCACTAGCTTCTCATGGTCTGTTCAGTTTTGCACTGCCTGGGTCACCCCAAAAGAACTTTGGGATCTATAGCATGGAGGTCAACAATTTTTAAAAAAGGACACTCATTCACTCATTGAGTTCCCCTTAGGTAGTCAGACACTGGACCCAGGTTCTCTAAATGGGTACCATTTCCTTGAACCCTAACAGTAACTCTAATAGGTGATAGTGGTCTTATTTCCATTACACATATGGGGGAAAGAAACTTAGAGAGACTACTTTGTCTCAGGTCACTCCAGGAGTAGTAGAAGAGACAGCAGACAAACATCTCTCTAATTTTACCTGACCATGTCTGCACCAATTTGAAGCTAACTGATCTCTTTATATGAGACTTCCTGTAGAAAATCCTTGGGTAAGGAGACAACATGGGCTGGACCTTACCTCCTCCGTGGAGGAGTGAACACTTTGGTGTAGCTCAGGGAAGTCAGAGTTTCATGTACTTTGAGCCATCTGTCAATATCTAGTGAAGATGTAAATGTGCACACCTACCACCCAGCCCTTGTATATATATATCCGGGAGTATATATATGTACAACCATATATATGTGTGTGTAAAACTCGCCTAGTGTGCATAAGAAGACACATCTGAGAATGTCTATTGCATCACTGTTGCTGTGGTAAAAACTGGAAACAAATGTCCACTAATCAGGGAATGGGTTCATAATTATGATAACTTCATATCATACAATAATATAATACATTTACAGTAATAATAAATGGTATAATTTACAATAAATATCTACTAGTCATTTACAATAAATGAATATGCATAAATGTAGATAAAACTAAAACCTGTTGCATTGCAAAAGCAAATGGTAAAAAATGTGACCCATATGAAGTTTTTTAAAATACATAAAATATTATTTTGAATATGTAATTTAAAGTATGAAAGTTATGTACGTATGTAATAAACATAAGAAAATGAGTGGGAGAGATACACACCTATTTCAGGATATTGGTTTACTGCAGGGTGGGAGAGACTGGGATGGGGAGTAATAGAGGGGGGGAGAGGTTCCAGTGAATTTATGACACATTTTTTTCTTCAAGTAGAAATTCTGAAAAAAAGGTATGGGAAAAATGTATGATTATTAAATTCCAGGCAATAAGCACACGATTATCTCTGATTAGTCTCTGAGTCCCTATACTTTCCTGTGTGTTAATTTAGTCCATGACTAATTATTTTTCAAGTAAGGGAGAAGTGAGAAAAAGCATCTGCAGGGCGTTTCAGAGGTTGATTGTTTGTAACCTCCCCGGGCTTCGTGGTGTCTGGGCTTTTTCCAGTACACCCCCCAGGACTGAGCAGATGGCAGACATGAGAGATGAGCTTCTAGGCATCCAGATGATCCGTCCAGTCATATCTTTTGCTCATTGCCAGCTAGGACGGCTCCCCACACGGACCTGGTGATATTTTTCTCATCTAGCTTTCAAAGGCAAAGGCTGTTATCATTCCTGCCTGCTAGGAAAGTCAGCCATGAGTTCATTTCTCTTGAGGCCTAGACTAAGTGTTGTCTCTTCTCTTCTGCCTACTCTAACTCTGTCTGGAGCGCATAGGCAAGCCCCGGCTCTCCGGAGAAGGGCCCGTTTCCCAACCAGAGTCAGTAAGGCATCTTTCTGTCCACTAACCCCAGAAGTTCTCCTTGACCCTTCCGTTGGCCAACCTGCCAGGCAGTGTGGCCACCTCCTTCCTGTTCCACTTACTGGGCACCTTACTCCCAACAAATGCATCTTCTCATTTTTCTGAGATGTCTTAGGCCCAGTTTTGCTCAGTTGTTCTCAGCAAAAGCTTGCTCTCTCCCTCCTCCCTCCTCCATCCGCCCCCCTTCCCCTCTGCATCTGCACCGCCCCCCTCCTGCTTCGCTGTCTTCTCTCCCCCCTTTTCTGCCTCCAGAGGCCTGACTGAAGGGCTCTAGTGGCAGCCTGCCCCACCTCTAGCTTTCCAGTTTTATGAACGCATAACATTCATAGCAATTAAACCCTGTCACGTTTCTATTCCTTCCAGTGGGAAAAGTTCTAAATGTCATAGAGGTTTTCAGGCCTGTGTACTGAAAAGCATGCATTCTGGACCCTATGTGGCCTTGAGTTAATTCTGTGACCTTGGGCAAATCAAATGAGTTGATTAAGCAGGACTGATACTCCTTGTCTCCCGCACCAGGCATTATGAGGATCTGAAATAATGTTTGTGAAACAACCAAGAGAAACAGGGAGGGAGATAAAAATGTCAGGTGCTGCTGCCGTAACTTCATTGTCAGGGTGACACAGGCCAATGACTGGGGGCTGAGGTGCTCACTGCCAAACACGGCTGAGGGTGATTCACAGCAGCGTCTCCTGTTCTTTCACATTGTGTCCTCTTCCTGAGGAAGTATGCTGTAGAGAATTCCTAAGAGGGGAATTTCTATTACATACGTACGTATGTTTGTATATATATGTGTGTGTGTATGTGTGCGTGTGTGTGTATACATATACATGCAGCCTTTCTCATTTCTTTGACATAAGTTAGGATGAATTTGGTTTATTCATGGTATATAAAGTTCTTAGATCAGTGCAAGGAAAGCATGTCTTCCTAACAAGTCTGTAAATGATTCTTTTCTGCTCATTTCCAATTCACAAAGACTTATTCAAGTAATCTCTACAACAGGGTGAAAAACGACGCAATAAACGCATAATGCAATCGATTAAATGGAAAAAGCAGGGCCATTTGTGGAGCATGAAGTGCAGAGCTGGAGAGGGCAAGATGATGACTTATGGAGCTGAGGTATTTTTCTTGGCTATGGTTCAGGTGGGGCAGGCCAGTGTCTGCAGCCCTGAGAGACCTGCTCAGCGGCAGACGGTCTCCCAGGTAACCATGCTATGGAGACCTCACAGGCTTTTGGTTCAGCATACCATTTCTCTCGCTGGCTTTATTTGTTGCCATGTAGTCTTCTGGGAAGTCCTGTGGACTGCAAATGAGTTGTTAAGGGTTCTATCCACAGGTCTGGAACTATTATATGGTGTGATGTGGTCTTTGCCTCTTTAGGTCTCAGATTCTCAATTTTGAGAGAAGTCTTTTTAAAAAAAAAAAATTATCATTAAACTTGAGGAAAACTGTGGCACTGTACTTCAGTCTCCGTGTTGTCTATTTTTCTGTGTACATAGGACCTTGGTTATTAATGCACTGCTGTTGATACTTCCATGGGTCCCCCTCCCCAAAGTTTAAGGGGGACTTGGGACTATTTCATGGGAAGGGAGCACTGGAAGAACCAGAATAGGGGGTGTGTACCAGACAAGATGGAGACTGATTTTCGAAAGAAGGTAAATACAGGCTGACAGTAACATCGAGTGGTTTGGGACATCAGCTTCTAAATTGTGGAAGTTAGGGATTCAGTAGAGTATGACACTTTTCAGAAGCTTTCTGTAGGTTACATTGTAGAACTCATTTAATAGTCCTTGTGAGACTTGGGTTAATATTGGATAACATATCTTTGGCTGTAAGAATATGCATCTTTAAAGGCAGTTCTGACCTTTATAGGGCCACTGAGGCCCTGGGATTTATGCAAGTTACACACGCTAAGGTTTCCCCAAGGGAAGCCTACTGTTATTGTGGGTCCTTCTAGATCTAAAGGGATTTAAATGTAAAGTATCTTTTCCTTCTTTACCTTTTATGCAATTAGGTAGCAAGAAATTTCAATTCAGCATCTAGAGGGAAATGGAATTAAGCAAAGAAATATTGAGGATGAGGCCGATCCCTGACTTAAAAATTGAAAAAGAGAATTATTGGGTCAATTTATTCAGACAAGTCAGAGCCCAAACAAAAGCAAGATTATTTGACAGAAGTTTTTCTGGCAGGTTTTGGGGAAATTTAGTATACAGAATTCGTGTTTTATGAACACATTCACTCCTAGGATTGTTTTGGCTTTTTACCTAGAAAGATAAACATGATATAATATTTAAAAGCTCAGGCTTTTGATATGACAGGCCTGGACTAGCTCCTTAACTTTGCCATTTTACTTATGAGCTCTTTGCCTAGAGGAAATTTCTTAAATTCTCTGAGCCTTAATCTTCTCACCTCTAAAATGTGAATCATAATTTAATGCCTACCTCAAAGGAAATTATGAGAATATATGTGATACGAAGAAAATCTGCTTAACAGAGAATATATAAGCATTCCATACATTTTCTACTTTTATTATTTTCGGTTTAAAGTGTGTGTGTGTGTGTGTGTGTGTGTGTGTGTGTGAGAGAGAGAGAGAGAGAGAGAGAGGGAGACAGGGAAAGTTCAAAAATTTTTTGAAAAATCTGATTCCTTTCTCTACCCAACTAAGGACCTTTAGATGAATTTACTTATCTCAGTTATTCAATACTATGAAGGACAGATACGTACTGTTGTTATCCCAAGTTTTCAGATGGGAAAACTGAGGTACAAGAGGGGCTGAGTAACTTCCCCAAAGTTATACTACCACTGAGTGGCAAAGCCTAGATTCATTTGTGGTAGGGGGACTTCCAAGTCTATGGTCTTCACAAGAACCAAAACGTCTCTTGGTAAAAACCCAGAAGACAAAGTCCCAGCTCCACTCTGGATTCCTTTGCAGTCTGGTGTTTTCTCAAGTAGGGGTTTCAACCATGACTTCAAATAGTCATGAGTGCCTCTTATGAGGCTTGGCAATTAATGAAGCATTATACAGTGGATTATCTCAGGTAGTCTTTACCTGAATTCTGATAATGTAGTTACTGCTATCCTTAATCTGTGGATGAAGATTTCTGAAACTCACATAAGTTCTCTGTCTCCTAGAAAATGCAAATACAACCTTATCACTTTGATCTCAGGACTCTTGTCTCCTAGGAAATGTTGTTTCTGCAGTGATATCTCACAATATGCATTCACTTATCCCACAACCCTTGAAAATGGCCTACTCTATGCTAGCGATTCTGCTTGGAAAATAAACTTGGATAGACGTTAATATGGTCACTAAATGCTCATTGGGGGGTGATAGCCATGTAAAGAAAGCATTTGTACCCAAGGTGGCATATGTTAGAAAGGAGTTCGGACCAAGGTCTGGTAAGATCTAGAAGTTAAAGGAGAGTATCAGAAAAGGAGAGATGTTTGAGAAGGGCTTTGAGGGATTGGTAGAAGTTGTGTCTGGTAAAAAGAATTTTCATGGAAGAAAAAAATTCGATGTCGTGTTAATACTTACAAAATAGCTTTTTGCTCAGGTGTTCTCATGGCCACTATTAGTTCTTTTTGTCAGTACAGACATCATTAACTGGAGGATACAGCACATGTGAGAGCTGTGACTTTATCAAGTTCTTTCATCAGTATCAGTGACTTTTTTTTTTTTTTAACCACTGGGTTGATTCGCTCTATCAACATCAAAAACAAACCAGTCTTAGTCACTCCTGTGTCCTTGAGTAATTTAATTGCAGCCTACAGACTGGCATCAAAATAACAGTGGACTCAGACTGCATCTGGCCTGTGCTATCTCTAGAATTCAAGGCAGGTAACACACATCAACTTCTTTATATCTTTTTTCATTTATGTTTAAGGCGATTATGATAGTTACTTTCAAAATATATATAGAAGAGGAGTAAGCTTTAATATGATAATAGAGAGTTTAGTTTCATTTTTTTCTAACGTTAGCCGTATCTTGGAAATGAGAAGGAAACGGGGATGATTAGAAATGAGAGAGGATTGAACATCTCTTTCTTGATATGGTCATTCAGTGAATTCTATGTTCCTGACTAGAAAAATATTGTCACAGCCTCTTGGAGTAAAAAAGAGAGGTGTTTGATAGAGAAAATTGGCATTAATGTCTTAGAATGCTAACCACTTCTTTGCTCCAAATCCTAGCCTAGGTAAGATTATACTATGATTTCTGATTGCCCAGATCTTTTGCCTCAGTTTCTCTCCCCTGAAAGGAATAAGTCAAATATCAAAGGAACACTAGGTTTGTGATACCCTCTGAGGTCTTGGGAAATGAGGTACCCTGTGAGATCAAGGTATTACTAGAAGGAAGAGTTCTCACAAACGAAGTACGTTCTCACTTGCTTCATAAACCCTGTGAGGTGAAGAATGTCGAAAGACTCTTCCTAACCAAACATAACCCAAAGCAGGGCTTTTCCCCAGTCCCCCCTTTTTTCCTTGTCCCCCTCTTCCTCCTCTGCTTCAACCCTAGTTAAGACTATCATATATGTTGGTTGATAGTCTTAACATGCTCCTACGGTGGATTTTCCAGATGCATCCTCTTAATGTTATTTTGCTCAAGTTACATAAAACCTAACAGCATAAAGCGCTTCCAACCAGCATGCCCTGAAGATGGCTTTCTTGAGAAGGACAAAGCTACGGCAGGCAATTTGTGCTGTGAAAGTGGGCTTTGTAGTTTTTGTCTTCTCAGAACCTCTTTCTTTGATATATAGAACATCCCTCTCCCCACTTCTAAGACACCTTGCTCAGAATAGGGCTGCCTTCTATCCCCAGCTCCAAGGATGGATGGATGGGTAGATAGATAGATGGATGGATAGAAGTCCTGGCCAGTGGGCCTGTTCCAATCCTGGTCACAGTGATGAGTTTGGAGATGGGTATGTGGCCTGAGCCAGACCAATAAGGTAGGCTATTGGGACTTCGGTTTCAAATATTCAGAAAGAAAAGCCAACTTTCTACTACAGTTGCTAAGCTGTGAAGATGTGAGCCTGGCTCTGCTGGTGACCATCTTTGTCACCATTTGGTGGGAAGCCTACCTGAGAATAAAGCCTTCACAGTGGACAAAGTAGAGCTGAGACAGGGAGTATTGACAGTATTTGATACTCTTGCCCCAGGAAGGGCTGACATCTATTTTAACTCTTGAGCTTTTGCTTGTGGCTCAACAGGGCCACCCCAGCCTCTCCCTGTATCTAGACCCGCCAAGTTCAACTTCCACTGCCAACTGTCTTACTTATTATATGTTTTAATCAGATCAATCAAGAGAGGAAATCCTATTGTTCTTGCTCATCTTTCTGAGCCATAGATTGCCATCCAGACCTTGGGGTGGGTGCCATTGGGCTTGGTGTTGAACTCTGCACATGGAACTCAGCAATGTGTATTTTAACAAGCCCTCTAGGTGATTCTGATGCATGCTGTATTTTGAGAATACCTACTCTAGGATAAAATTCTATCACTTGACCTTTTATTAAAGTCTTCCTGTCTCAAGTTACTTTTCAATTTTATTTCACACTGTTCTACATAGTAGACTCTTTGTTCTGAGATTATCAGCTTTTTCATTGTCTTATTGGCATGTATTTTTAAATAATAGTTCAGTTTTAAGTAACAGAAACCTAACTACCATTGGCTAGAGCAAAAAGGGAATTTCTTGGCTCATGCAAAGCGATCGAGATGTTTAGGGAGTAACTCTGGATAGTTTCAGACTTGGCTGGATCCAGGTATTCTGATCACCAGAGATAGCTCTCTGGTTCTGATTCTTTCCATGTTGGTTTTATGCTCAGGCCACTTCTCACTAGGATTACAATTCTTGGTATTTCCAGGTTTATGCCCTACAGAAGTCTAGCAATCTCTGAAGAAAAGGGTACTTTTCTTTGCTAATAGTTCAGAATTGACTTTCTTTTTGAACTGAGCCAAGTAGCCACAGGGAGGATGTCCAGTTTTTGATGAGCCAGGCCAAAGCCAGAGGCTATTCCTAAAGCCAAGAGCATAGTATCACCTGAGCGTGACTTGAGGAGTGGCTCCCCAAAGGAAAGTCGGGGCTCTATACCAGAATAAAAATAATGAGTGTGTAGGCAAAAGAATACATTCCCACTGTCATGGATGATCATTTTAGACTTGAAACATTTGCTTGTGTATTTCTTCCTGCCTGAACTGAAGGTTCCCATATTCTCTACTTTTTCAAAGTACACTTATCCTTTAAAAGCCCTATTACTATCAACCTCCTTCCATGAGCTTTCTCTGATGCCTGCTGTCTATACAGTGTGCCACATGTCCTTGTGAGCCCTGTGACCCTGCCTGTGTGTCTGCGAAGTCATCCCCTTCAATCTGTGAGCAATCCAATGGTAGGATGACTTCTACAAGTTATATCATTAACTCTTGAGTTCTCATCTACGTTGAATGAAGGAATACATGTGTGAGATACATGTGAATACATGTGAAAGAGCAGAGAAACCAAATTAATAATAAGCAGGTGCAACAGAGTCTGGTACGATAGATGGATTTGGTGAGTAATATCTTTCCTGGCCTGAATTCCACTTCTGAAGTTTCTTCCGATGTTGAACCGTGCTTTGTGAGCATTATTCACTACTTCTTCTCTAACACAGATGCAGTAGTCATAGTTCTTAAGCCTATAGGTAATGGAGTCTTGAATCATTTGATAAAATAGCCAAGATAAACTTCATAACACCAGGATAAAATTAGAGGCATAAAATATTTGAGCTAGAAGGAATCTAAAGTTTATTAGAATTGGAGTCTAATTTCCTAACTTTACAGAAGAAGATACCCGGTTTCAGATATCAACATATTCCCTCAATTCCTTTACCCTTTTAGAATCTTCTCAGGCCAGTCAATCAATAATTGAACCCCACCTCCCCTGTACCACCCACACAATCAAATGTACTATGTACTATGTGTATTTATCTAGTTTATTGATTTTTCCACTAGAATGTAAACCATTTTTGTTCCAACTTCCCTCCCCTATTGTGGAAGAAGCCAATTTTGCATCTACTTACAAGGTCATTTAAATATTGATTATTAAAGTGCCTGTTCTTTGTTTCCACCTTTGAACTTCCTGATTTAATATCTTCCTGGTTCTTCATTAGTAATGAGTTAAATAAAATCCTTAATACATGTCATTTGTATCTGCATGAAAGTCCTGATTTTACAGTTTTTTAAAAAAATTATCCTTTACAAGTTTACTGTTGTATCTTAAGAGTCAGAACAGTACTTGTCACATAGTAGGCACTAAGTAAGTATATAAGAAGAGTTTTAGTCAGCACCATTGGCTTGAAATGCACATCAGTCCCAGGTGGTTTTAGGGCTGAATTGAGCCACACTGTCAAGTTCAGGTTTTCCTCTGGCAGTAGTCTTTAAAACCTATTTTCCTACTTCCTATTGTTACCTCTCATCAGTGTCAAGGAGGAAAACTACCTTCTTGATAAATGATTCAAACCCCTATTTAATTACATGTAAACTTTACACCAAGTTTTCAATAACTGTTTAAAAACTAATGTGTTTCTTTTTATGGCTGAGTAGTAGTCCATTGCATATATGTGCCACATCTTTATCCATTCATCTGTCAGTGGACATTTAGGTTGCTTCCGTGTCCTGGCTATTGTAAATAGTGCTGCAATGGACGCTGTGGTATATATGGAATCTAAAAAAAAATTAAAAAAGAATGGTACTGGGCCTCCCTGGTGGCGCAGTGGTTGAGAGTCCGCCTGCCGATGCAGGGGATACGGGTTCGTGCCCCGGTCTGGGAGGATCCCATATGCCGCGGAGCGGCTGGGCCCGTGAGCCATGGCCGCTGGGCCTGCGCATCCGGAGCCTGTGCTCCGCAACGGGAGAGGCCACAACAGTGAGAGGCCCGCATACCGCAAAAAAAGAAAAAAAAAAAAAAAAAAAGAATGGTACTGATGAAACTAGTTGCAGGGCAGGAATAAAGACATAGACATAGAGAATGGACTTGAGGACACAGGGAGAGGGAAGCTGGGGCGAAGTGCGAGTAGCATCAACATATATATACTATATACACATACATATATATACACATATATATACACATATATACATAAATCCTAATGATATTGAGATCATAAACTGTCTTTTCCTGGTGTGGCTTCTTAAAACTCACCAGTAGTTGGATTCTTCAAATTGGAGGTTGTGAAGGCGCAGAGGAAAGCCTAGAGGCTTCATTCCAGAAACAGTGTGTGTTTCCACCTGATTGAACACCTTCTGTTTGGAAACTGTCTGCCTTGAAAAACAGTCCATGGCCTCTACTTTTAATCCTCTTCTGGTCTCAAGGCCAGTGTCTAGCTCTGTTAATAGAATCGGAAGACTAAAAACTTATATTTGCAAATAAAAAGTGTCAGCTAGTGGCCCACTTGAAAAAAATAAAAGAAGCCTCACTTTGGGGTGCTACTGTAGGTTAAATATAGGATCATTCTGGGTCAGAGACAGGCCTGGAAAGGGCCATCCTTAGGGTTCCGTGGATCTGGGTTTCCTCATCTGATGAGGATTGCAGTAGGTGGCCTTGAGGAGGGTAGACTGCTTGGAGATGGAGGGGATGCTAAAGTGAGAGGGAGGAGTACCACATGACCTTCCCTGGTGTCCCTTGCAGCCAAAGACAAACACAAAGGAGGAGGTGCTGGGCAAAGACAGGGCTTATTCTACAATACTCTTTCAGCTTCTCCTAGCTGATTTCAAAAATCACAGCTGCCAGATAGTACTGGGCAAAATCAACAGGGGCTTTGCTGCTTCCAAACATAGATACAGGTAATGGGAAACCACCAGGTATTGTAGAAACTGAGTTCCAGAGAGAGAGAGAAGTGACTTGGCCAAGGTTGCCCCAGATCTTAATAGTGAGCTATGTAAACATAAAAATATATATATAATAACTAACACTCTTATTCGGTGCTAAGCACTGTTTTAAGCATTTGCTGTACCTGTATTCTTTGATGGAATCCTCAGAAGAAGGATTAGTACCCAGCTCATTACTATTAATATTCTACTTATTGTAAGGAAATTTGGCCCAGAGAAGTTAAGTAAATTTCCTAAGGTCACACAGCTGATAAATTGCTGGAATTCAAACCCAGTGCCTGTGGACTAACTGTATCCTTGGCAGTGTGCTAAATTCCTTATGTGGATTATTATTTTAAAAATCCTATTATCCACATTCTACAAACTGCGACTTAAGAGTTTCGATAACTTCACTAAATGGTAGAATCTGACTTGAATGCTGACATCCTGACTTCCGTGCTCATCCTCTTAACCACAGTGTTCTGGAATCCAAGTTCCCAGACTTTTAACCAGGGCTCCTAACAGCGCTCTAACATGCCGTAGAGCTGGGTGGTTGGATGGGGTGAATGGAAACAAGAAACTGTCCAAGAGGTACCATTACTAGAGTTCAAATAGGGCTCTAAAGGAAAGAGAATTTTTGTTTTTCTTTTCCTTTCCTCCCTTCTACATGCTTTAGTTACAAGGTTAAGGGCTCTATAAAACATATACGGTTATGTTTTGTAATAACATTTTATAGAATAATTACTTTTGTACTATTATTTAGTACTAGGTGCAGTACTAAATGTTTTATGGTAGCTATTGCTCTATTTTACAGATATGAAAATATCTAATTTATCTACTGAACTCTACTCTTTAATTCTTTATCTGGTAAAATAATTTGTACCAGAATTTTAGGCTCCCAAACTTAGTTGTTAAGAAAGACTCTGGATTGGGTTGTTTGTTTTTTTGATATTGAGCTGCAGACTGCTAAGTTTTAATAGTGTTAATTGATTTATACTTTACATTATTTCCAGTGTGATCAAATACGAATTTAAATTTAGTAGGCAGTGTTTCTGCAACCTTCCTCATTAAAAAAAAAAAACAAGCCTCTGGTTTGAACGTAGATTCTGTCACTTACTGGCAAGTATAGTCTTAAAAATGTATTTAATTTCTCTGACATTCAGTGCCTTATTATATATGGAGTCACTTACAATAGTAGCTACCTGATAGGGTAGTTGAAAAAACTAAATGAGATGCTGCATTGTAAGTATGTAAGTGATGCCTATTATACAGTGAGTCCTTCATAAGTGATAGCCCGTTATGCTTGGCCTTCAGAGGCAAGTGGAATCTTATTCTGACCTTCTCATTTTCTAGAAATCTGAGTAAGGAAGAGGCTCGTTCAAGGTTACATAGCAACTGGCAGTGCTGGAATCAAGGCTGTACATAGTTGATCTCATGAAGAGTAGAAATTGTGATATTAATATAATAATGTTCTCCTTTATAATTTTATGTATATCTGTATATAAGTGGGAGGGCTGACCTAGAGGTTTATTTGGCAATTGCTTTCAAATTGTAGCCAAGAGAAGTGATGGATTTTCTTGCCTCTAGCTAAGGCTGATTCTAGTCTTTAAAGATGAATGAAGATTAGTGATTAGGAAGGAATAACACCAAGAAGAAGCTATGATCTTAGAAATAGGGTCAAAAACATTTTAGATAAACTGTTTCACAAGCCATAATATCCATGAAGGGCTGTTGAGAATTTGGCAGTAATGTCCTTAACACTTTCAGAAGCCAGTGCTAATAATACTTACGTTTGAATGGGACTTAGTACTTTATCACAGCTTTTCTACTCATTATTCTAGTTAAGATATTGGGTTAGATCGTCAATTCCCATATATTTGGATTTAAGGAGTAAAATTTTAAAAATGAAAAGGAAATGCTTGACATGGAATTGCTAAATATTTTCCTCCCTCAACTAGAAGCTTAAATGACAAAAACAAAACATACCACCATCTATAATCACTATGATTTTTATAAAAGGAAGGATGTTTTAACTCTCCAAGTGTAGGAAGTACATGAACTCAGCATGAAGGGTACTGATTAAAAGGGAATGTTATTTTTGTGAAAAATGTCATTATTTTCCTAGTTTTATTCCAGCTGATGAGAACTTAGGGATGGACCAGCACTGTCCCTGACCTAGTTTTAGAAATTACTAGACCAGAATGTGGGGAGTCTCAGAGCACCCCCCCCTTCCCTAGGGTACATGGAACCATAACCTGGTGAAGGTTTTCCCAAGTCATATGCTCCTCCCTCCTTGGAGGTCCTACTGGGTGTGCTCCTTGGTGCCTTTGCCTTTATTCTATCCATATGCTGTAGAGATTCTTGGCCATTATGAACTACTGTTGTTGCTGGAATGCGTCACAACTCCTGAGCAGTGTGTTGCAGGAAAACAAAACAAAACCCCCCAAATGAACCTGTTGATAATCTAATCCAGGGGTTATGAATGAAAGTCCATTTCGGCAGAGCCTATGATTTCGTATCTATAGAACTTACCTGGTGCATTGTCTTAAACTAGCTCTGCACAAGAACGGAGTGGCAGTATAGGAGGAAGAAACAGTGGGATTACTCAGTACAACCTTTCATCTAGTGTACATGTTCCTTCTACTCTGTCTTCAGGTACTAGACAGAATCATAAAATCTATCCCTTCAGATTTAGGCTAGCTTGATTGACCAGTTACCGACTTGTGCCAGGAACTGTGCTAGGCTTCATAAGCGCTCTCTCGTTTACATACTTGGAGCTGCTCTGGCCATCTTCTCCCTCTCCCAGATGAGGCAAGTGAGTCTCTGACAGGCTCAATGCTTGTGACACACATCCAGTATCCACATGCAGATGCTCTTAGCCTGCATTTTTCTTGTGGGGATGTTGATGTTTTGTAACCCAGGGAACACCTTAGCAAGTTACTCTTGTTTGTCCTGAGCTTCTGTTCATCCTATGAAAATAACATTTCTTTTTCTGTCTCTGCCAATATTCCATCATCAACACCGAGCACACCTGGGTAGCAAACAGAGTGTGATGCCGCAGTAGTTCCTGCTGTAGGCTCTGGAATGGCCTTGGGCAGTTTCTCTGTGTTCTCATTGCTGTCTGTAAAATGAACATCATGATAGCACCTACCTCATAGGGTTCTTGTAAGGCAAAACGGGTATAACCACTGTTGACAGATGAAAATGCACAATGTGAGAGCTGTGAGTTTCACTTTTATTTGGGGATTTACTGAGGACTGTTAACCTGGGGGACAGCCTTTCTGATAGCTCTGAGGGACTGTCCCAAAGAGGTAAGTGGGGGAGGTCAGTATATGTGACTTAAATGAAGCAGCTATGTGCAGGCAAGCACACATCTCAGTACAAGGTCACAAGGAACAGATGTCTCAGTTAATGATTTTAGTGCTTTTCTAAGCATGGGAAGATGAAAGAATCCAGGAACATAAAAAATTTCTCCTGAAAATAATAACTATATCAAAGCCCGTTCTGCCAGTTATCCCAGAGCATAGAGTGCCTCATCCTGATCTCTGCCCTGAACTCCTTTCAGGGTGTGTCAGTGGCTAAAGTGACTAGTGACTTCATTCATGTAGAACCAGATGGCAAGTGAGATTTTTTAGTTGGCAACACTTAGCTCAATTGACATGTCTTGAGCATCTTCACTAGCTCTTAGTGTTATATAAAATAGAAATTAAAATATCAATTATAGATTTTTAAATCAATATTGCATATTGCATCCAATTTCTTCAAAAAGTTTGGTAGATTGTACTGTACTAGCCTGTCTATCCTAAAACATGTGGGAGCAGGTGCTGTTGCTTTTCTCCTTCCATTTTTCTTATCACATAGGGATTTCGTAGCTGAGATCTGAACAGGTCTGAAAGATTTCATGGTTTACCTAAGGCTTGGCTCTTGCAAAGTTGCTGGGGACAAAAGCAAAGAGAATTGAGCCTGGTGTGGTGAAGAAGGAAGGCCTCGATGCCCTATGCTTGGCCCCTGGCCAGTACCTTGAGGGTAGTAAGTACTCAGCTTTAACTGAATGAATGGTTCAAAAAATTGTTCATGCATGAGGATATTCTAGGTCAGTGGATTGTAATTGGACCTCAGTGTATACAACACCATGCTTTTGTTAGAACACGTTATGTTTGCTGGTTAAAACTCTTGAATGAGTGGCTAAAGGCAGCCAGAAGTGAAATACAGGGGTATTAGTCACTAAGCAAAAAGTAGTAGATGCCCATGCTTTGCATTGCTTTTATACATCTTTATTGCTTTTTCTCTGTAAAACAATACAAGTTTGTGGAAATGAAATGTTATAGAAAATATTGTTAGAAGATTTTTTTCTACTCTTCTAGGTTCTTCTGGTTGGTCTAAGAATTGACATGAGACAGATTAACAGGAGAAAATCAAAGTTTAATAACAGGTATACATGGGGGAGACCCAGAAAAACTGAGTAACTCCCTAAAATGGCAAAACCCTCACCTTAAATACCATCTTCAGCTTAAGACAAAGGAGACTCTTGAGTAAGAGTTTGAGAGTTCAGAGGGAAGGAAGGCAATTTACATGGAGATGGAAAAGCAAATTTTTGGTGAATAAATGTTTGCTGCACCATGTAAAGACAATGAGACACAGAGTGGACTCTGATCTGTAGGCCAGGTTTCCCCCATCACACCTAGCCTATATTCATTGCAGATATCTCTGGTGATAAAGAGCCTATTGCAGGAATAGAGCTATCAAAATACTTCAGGCAGTTCAGGGGAAGGTCAGAGTCTCTTCCTGAGTCTTCTGAGCTTTAATTGCTTTCAGCTCAAAATAATCAGCATGCCAAAGAGACATTTTGGGGTGGCAACTTTTGTTCCCCCATGATGTATGATGTATCTGTACTGGTCTAAGTCATTTTCACTGGTCGAATGTGCAATAACGTGTAAGGTCTTCAAAACTTTTATGTTTTTTTTTGCTTTTCCACAGCCTCCAAAATAGATCTGGGCCCAGGGTGGTAGCTCAATATATGAATAGGGGGAAATTATCACTGAAAGAGCAACTGTTCCTCCAAGTGGGAGACTTTGTATCAATTGTTAAAATTGTACACTTAGGAGTAGAACAGAGACACTCCTCTGAGAGGGACTAATTCTGTGATTGTGGCTCAAAATTCTCTGAGCCTCTTTTGCCCCATTTGTAAAATGGGGATAATAATACTCACTTTTATGGAGCTGATGTGAAGATTATTTGAAGTCCCTAGCACAGTGCCAGACACATAGTCGTATCAAAGTACTTCAGAGCAGCTGGTGAAAGACATGCTTACCCATCATCCACGAGATTATTCTTTTTCTGTTCCTCTGAACCTGTAACCATGACTGGTGAGATTTATTTTATTTTATTTATTTATTTTTTTAACATCTTTATTGGAGTATAATTGTTTTACAGTGGTGTGTTAGTTTCTGCTTTATAACAAACTGAATCGGTTATGCATATACATATGTTCCCATATCTCTTCCCTCTTGCATCTCCCTCCCCCACACCCTCCCCATCCCACCCCTCTAGGTGGTCACAAAGCATGGAGCTGATCTCCCTGTGCTATGTGGCTGCTTCCCACTAGCTAGCTATTTTACGTTTGGTAGTGTATATATGTCCATGCCACTCTCTCACTTTGTCACAGCTTACCCTTTCCCCTCCCCATATCCTCAAGTCCATTCTCTAGTAGGTCTGTGTCTTTATTCCCGTCTTACCCCTAGGTTCTTCATGACCTTTTTTTCCTCCTTAGATTCCATATATATGTGTTAGCCTATGGTATTTGTTTTTCTCTTTATGACTTACTTCACTCTGTATGACAGACTCTAGGTCCATCCACCTCACTACAAATAACACAGTTTCGTTTCTTTTTATGGCTGAGTAATATTCCATTGTATATATGTGCTACATCTTCTTTATCCATTCATCTGATGATGGACACTTAGGTTGCTTCCATCTCCTGGCTATTGTAAATAGAGCTGCAATGAACATTTTGGTACATGACTCTTTTTGAATTATGGTTTTCTCAGGGTATATGCCCAGTAGTGGGATTGCTGGGTCATATGGTAGTTCTATTTGTAGTTTTTTAGGGAACCTCCATACTGTTCTCCATAGTGACTGTATCAATTTACATTCCCACCAGCAGTGCAAGAGTGTTCCCTTTTCTCCACACCCTCTCCAGCATTTATTGTTTCTAGATTTTTTGATGATGGCCATTCTGACCAGTGTGAGATGATATCTCATTGTAGTTTTGATTTGCATTTCTCTAATGATTAATGATGTTGAGCATTCTTTCGTGTGTTTGTTGGCAATCTGTATATTCAACATAGTTTTGAAAGTTTTAGCCACATCAGTCAGAGAAGAAAAAGAAATAAAAAGAATCCAAATCAGAAAAGAAGAAATAAAGTTGTCACTGTTTGCAGATGACATGATACTATACATAGAGAATCCTAAAGATGCTACCAGAAAATTACTAGAGCTAATCAATGAATTTGGTTAAGTAGCAGGATACAAAATTAATGCACAGAAATCGCTGGCATTCCTATACACTAATGATGAAAAATCTGAAAGAGAAATTAAGAAAACACTCCTATTTACCATTGAAACAAAAAGAATAAAATATCTAGGAATAAGCCTACCTAAGGAGACAAAAGACCTGTATGCAGAAAATTATAAGACACTGATGAAAGAAATTAAAGATGATACAAATAGATGGAGAGATACACCATGCTCCTGGATTGGAAGAATCAATATTGTGAAAATGACTCTACTACCCAAAGCAATCTACAGATTCAGTGCAATCCCTATCAAACTACCACTGGCATTTTTCACAGAACTAGAACAAAAAATTTCACAATTTGTACGGAAACACAAAAGACCCCAAATAGCCAAAGCAATCTTGAGAAAGAAAAATGGAGCTGGAGGAATCAGGCTCCCTGACTTCAGACTATACTACAAAGCTACAGTAATCAAGACAGTATGGTCCTGGCACAAAAACAGAAAGATAGATCAATGGAACAGGATAGAAAGCCCAGAGATAAACCCATGCACATATGGTCACCTTATCTTTGATAAAGGAGGCAAGAATATACAGTGGAGAAAAGATAGCCTCTTCAATAAGTGGTGCTGGGAAATCTGGACAGGTACATGTAAAAGTATGAGATTAGAACACTTCCTAACACCATACACAAAAATAAGCTCAAAATGGATTAAAGACCTAAATGTAAGGCCAGAAACTATCCAACTCTTAGAGGAAAACATAGGCAGAACACTCTATGACATAAATCACAGCAAGATCCTTTTTGACCCACCTCCTAGAGAAATGGAAATAAAAACAAAAATAAACAAATGGGACCTCAGGAAAGTTAAAAGCTTTTGCACAGCAAAGGAAACCATAAACAAGACCAAAAGGCAACCCTCAGAATGGGAGAAAATATTTGCAAATGAAGCAGCTGACAAAGGATTAATCTCCAAAATTTACAAGCAGCTCATGCAGCTCAATAACAAAAAAACAACCCAATCCAAAATGGGCAGAAAACCTAAATAGACATTTCTCCAAAGAAGATATACAGATTGCCAACTGGTGAGATTTAATGAGCTCTTAGCTCATCTTTTATAAAGTAGAGGTGCTAATATTTAATACCCATGAAATCTCATGGGCATTCTCTAGATAAAATGAAAGAATTTTCAGCAGAGAAAAGTTAATTTGGAAATGATTTAGAGTTGTAGGCCAATTCGTAATTACTTGCAGGTAATACTCATTCTGTATCAGCTAAAAAATCTCACAATTCCTTTCTCAGCTTTTAATCTACATCTTGACTACCTTCCAGCTGTATGTTGGGTAGAAATTAATTTAATTTATATCAAAAGGTTAAGTAACTGGGAAAGATAGCAAATAGGTCCCTGGAACTCAAGTTTTTGGCAACAAATTTGGGTTTAGTTTGAACTTAGAAGACATTGTGGAAGAAGAGATTCATGGATTGTGTGACATTGACAATGACTCTATGGAATGAATGCATGAGTGAAAGGAATTTCTTAGACCTTGGGCTCATTGCCATTTGAAGTCTCTTCTAAATCTGAGAATCAAAGACTGCAAGTCTTAGTTTCTCTGCTCTTAGTTTAATGAAAAAAATAAAAAAATCAAGAGATGAAATAAAGAACATGTAATTTTTTTCCCCCTTGCACCTGGCAAAGCCACAGGAAGGAGAAGAAGTAGATTCACTGCAGGGAAAATTGGCCTCACTTTTCTCTGCTAATGCACATTAATCCCCCATAGAGGAACTCTGATTTTTCAGAGAGTGGTGTACATTTGCACAGTTGGGCTCATATTTTGCTCTCACGTGCAACAGTGCACACACCAATGCTAATAAAATAAAGCTGGAACTGACAGGCTGTTCCTTGGAACCTCATTCCTATGTTCTTGGCAGTTACCTCTAGGGCCCTCAACCTGTTACCAGAGAGACACAGAGGAACACTGTGTCCACAGCTTATGAAAGGATCTTTTGCATCTGTCGATAGGGCTCTTGAATTTATCTCTCATTTTAAGAGATTCCTAAAGCCAGCCCCTCCTGTGATTTTTAAGTTACTTTTTCTTGAGCAAGTTAGGATTGTGTTTTCGGTCACTTGCAACCAAAGTATTCTGATAAAAGTGCCATCTATGTGTGGGGTCATGGCTGAGGCTTTGGGAATTCTATGGAAATCAACCACTGTTGCGTGTCCCCATGGTGTACATGGTTAGAGGAACAGACACATTAATTGGGGAAACACCAATTTAGTAGATATTTCTAAAACATCCACTCTAAAAAGTATAGCATGTAGTTCAATGAGAATTTATAACAGACTGGAAAAGAACACTAGTAAAGGCCCTCCTGAGAAAGCAATACCTAAGCTTAAATCTGTAGAATAACTAGGAATGAAGTAGGTGAACAAAAAAGGCAAAGACATTTCAAAGAGAGGAAACAGAATAGGTGGGAGGAAACATGGCATAAATGCCCTATGGTGGGAGGAACGAGGCATGATCGGGGATGGGAAAGAGGTCTGTGTAGCAAGCTTTTAGAACAAGAAGCAGGGTGGTTGCGGGTGAAGATGGCTAGAGATGAGTAGGCAGATCGTGTAAGACCTTGAAGGCTATTTTAAGGAGTTTTGTCTTTTATTGTAAAAATAATAAAAAGCTGTGTAGTCCATGCTCTTATTTTGTAAATCCAAGGCTCATAGAGTCAATAGAGGGTTTGCCCAAGGTAGCATATCCCTCATACAGGAAAGTTCAGTCCAGAACACACACCTCTGACTCTCGGGTGACCTACAGAAAGAACCTCTGATAGTCCCTAGTGTTGGGAATATCCCAATAGGACAAAGACCTTAAATGGACTTGGGAAATCACAATGTTGCCTTGGATGTACATTCCCAACATAAAACAAATCATACCTGTTGAAATTTTTATATGAACTTAATATAATTACACATATGACGTATGCTAGGACCTCTAAAAACACATATCTACCAACAGTTTAAAAAGTGATACCCTTATAACTTCACACCCATTAGGATGGTTATGATTAAAAAAACTAAAGTGCTGATGAAGATGCAGAGAAATTAGAACTCTTGTGCATTGCTAGTGGGAATGGAAAATATTGCAGCTATTGTGAATAACAGTATGGCAGTTCCTCAAAAAATTAAACATAGAATTGCCATCTGATCCAGTTATTCCACGTTTAGGCGTATACCCCAAAGAATTGAAAGCAGGGATTTGAACACATGTTTGTACACTAATGTTCATAGTAACATTATTCACAATAGCCAAAAAGTGGGATCAACCCAAAGTTCATCAACAGGTGAATGGATAAACAGAATGTGGTCTATACATATAATGGAATATTACTCAGCCTTATAAAGGAACAAAATTCTGAAACTGAAACATAAAACAGAAGGAATATTGTAACAAATTCAATAAAGACTTTAAAAATGGTCCACGTCAAAAAAATCTTTTAAAAAAATAAAGGAACAAAATTCTGACAAGTGCTACAACATGGATGAACCTTGAAAACATTATGCTAAGTGGAATGAGCCACTTTTAAAAAGACAAGTATTGTGTGATTTCACTTATATGAGATACCTAGAATAGTCAAATTCATAGACAGAAAGTAGAATAATGGTTACCAGGGGCTGGGGGAAGGGATGAAGTTATTGTTTAATGGATACAGAGTTTCACTATGGGATGATGAAAAAGTTCTGGCTATGGATACTGGTGATGGTTGCACAACAATGTGAATGTATTTAAGGCCACTGAATAGTACACTTAAAAATGGTTAATACTGAACTTTATGTTATATTTTACTACAAAAAGCCTTTAAAAATATGCTAATACTCTATATTCATACTATAAGTGCATTTATAAGTAAAACAAGAATTTGTTACTTGATAAAAGCATAAAGAAAAATTATATACATTTTCTCCTGTTTATGCACGTAAAGGATATCCTTTCTCAATACAGAAGGCAGTACTATTAAAAGTTTTTTTCTTAATAAAAAGAGATGGCTGGAAGGAATAGAAGCAGTCATGAACTTTTATTATTGTGTGTTTACTCCACCCAAACCGAAGTTCTGCCTGAGGAATGTTTTTATCGTCCTTTTATATTTTTGTTTGTTAAAGAGTCCATAAATAAATATAGCATGTGGTTTTAGATTTCTGTAACACTGAGATTATCTCTTCAGAAATAACTTGAAACTCAGTGTTTTCTTTGATCACATACCCTATCCCTAGGTCAGAAGTACGTTCTCAGTTTAGATTATTTAGATAGTTACGTACAGTTCCAGTCTTTTCCTAGAGTGTTTTATACTGGCGTTCCCCAATCTCAGTTCCCTATCCTTGAGGCTCAGACTCCTGGAGAGAAATAGACCGATGGGAACAGCAAAATGCACACTTGATATTTCTGGGCAGAGTATCTTTGCCAAGCTGGTTTGCCCTCTAAGACGGCAAGAAGTGTGAACAGTCCTTCAAATGCTAGAAGTTAATGATTGTGTTTCCCATGCAATATCTTCCTTAGGAAATATCTCTGTTCATTGAAATGTTTCCGAGAGGCCATGTTTTCTAATCCTCTCCCCAGGGTGGTAACCCTGGTGGACCAGGCTCCCTTGAGACCTTGGCTCTTGGAAATAAGCATAATACTCCAACTTTTCTTGGATAAACATGGAGGACTATTGTCACCTCCTTAATTCTAGTCACTATATTTTTCTTAACATGACCTTCAGCCTTTATGAAAGCCACAGTCAATTCTGCTTATTTCTCTCTTAAAACCTAAGTTTGATCTTCTCATTTCCCTGCTGAAATCCCTTCTGTGTCCATCCATTGTTCTTAGAAAAAAATTAAAAATTCTTTATTTAGTCTCTAGGGAAAGAGTTTGGGGTAATGGAAGATAGGGTCCAAAGTTTTTATTTGTAACCATCCTTTTTAGTTTTCCTACTCAACTTTATGTGCTTGGCTTCTTTCAGCCTTCATTACTCTTCCTAAAACCCAGCACATTAAAAGGTTGAAAATGTACTTTTGAATCATAATAAAAGTACACCTAACAAAGCACTTTTAGAGTCTAATTTTTCCCTTTGGGGGGCATTCCACCTCTGTAACTTAATCCTCTGTCTGGAGATTTTTACATCTGGGAAAAAATACAATGTTTAAGCAAGTACCTTATATTCTTTCCCCCTTCCCTCCTTCCCTTAATAGTAGTTAAGTCCATTACTGTCTCTGGGGCTACCATCTCATAATAAGCATCTGTGGTAATGAAAAGATTATGTAACCTCCCAGTGGAAGCCATATCATTTAAAATTTTGAATTCCAGTATTCATTTGTTTTTAGGGAGCCTGTTGCTCAGACCTCTGCTAGATCCAGCAGTGAGATGGAGCTTCCAAAACTATACTTGCTGCCAAGTAATAACCTAAGAACCTGCACTGTTACATAACCACAATGCTGTCACAGGTTTAAATATAGTTTAACAAGGACTTTGATGTACATTATCCCTCTAATCCTTGGAATAATTCTTTCAAGGCTGTTTAGGAATCAACACTCTGATTTTACAGTTGAAAAACTTGAGTCTTAGAGAATTAAGTGGTTTGCTCTAGGACTCACTACTGGTAGGAATAAGGGTGGGGACATAGACTGAGCTCTTCTGACTCCTGGTTCATTGTGACTTTTGGATGCTTTGTTTTTACTGATTATAAAAGTAACATTTTCACTGCAGAAAATAAAGAGAAAATAAGAAAGTATAAAGATGAAAATTAGAAATGCTTTCATTCCCACCATCCGGTGAGGCACTGTTAACATTTTAGTGTATTTCCTTCCAAGTTCTTCTGTATGGATGTGTGTGTACAGTTTTGTGGATGTGCATATGTGAATCCTCACAAAATTGGGGTCATGTTTCATTGAAACTGAATGAAAACAGGTGCGTGGCAATGATAATGTAGCTGCCTCAGTGTATGTGTAATGTAAACTGGGTCTTGTTTTCTCCTCCTATCTGTTAAGAAGGAAGGAGCAAATTAGGGCCAGAGAAAGGGTTCACCCCAATTCAACCTGTTTTTATTCTCTTCCAGTTTCAGAGAGAATATTCCTGGGTACCTAAAACCAGAGGGAGAGAAATATGTGATCTATCAGGGCCAAGTAGATAGAACACACATCAGCCAGGGAGACCTGATTTAGGACTATGAACTGTTATGGCAGGTGGTTTCACTAGCATTCCAGGCACTACAGGGTCTCCTGGCTGGCTGAGGAGCAGACCACGCAGTGTGACACAGAGCAATGGCAGGGCAAGGCAAGGAAGAAGTGTTGGGTAGAGACTTAAGCTTTGGGCTGGAAGATTGACAAACCTAGGGTCTGAAGTTCTGCTCTGCAGCCTAACTAGCCACGCAAAAATAGGGGAGTCTCTGATCCCTAGTTGTCTTCTGTGTAAAATGGGGATCAATATACAATTGATGTAAACCCTTTTTATAGTACCTGGCATATAAAATGCATTCAGCACATAGAAAGTAAAAATACGTCAGTTTGTCAGACCCTTGGTTGCATGATGTGGTCTGGCTAGCTTTCATTGCACTTTGAGGGAGACCCTCCACTGATTTGTTGGTGAAATTCCTTGATTCTCACAGTGTCTCTTCTTATTATGTAGGCACTACTACCTTGGAGATAGTCTCTGCTCCCACCTCTGCCACATCCACCTGGCGGGATCTGCTAATTCAATGCAGAGCACGTTTGTAAAGGGCCTGCAGTGTGTTATCTGTTATGGTAGGCACCCTGGGTTTAAAAGGAGAAATAGGAATATGACTCTTCAGGATGAAAACAGAGAAATAAACAAAACAGTGATACACCCACATGAAAAGTGGAAAGTGTGGTGCATGTGTCTGATGGAGGCTCACAAGATTGTATAAGACTCAGACCTGGCTATGAAAGGGGGCGAGAGCATCCCTTTATGCCCATTCAGAAATAACTCAGGAAGTGGGGAAGCAGGCATGCCACACAGCAGAAGCTGATTAAAAGCCTAAAAAAAAAAAAAATGTACCCTGAGGGCTCAGATAATTGTTGCTGCCTCCTGTGGGGAAATGTGGCAAGTAGGGTCATTTGGGGACTGGGGCATATCCTTCAGGACAGCAGAACAGGATCACCAGCCCTCTTCCACTCTGCCCGCTGGTCTGCCCTCCTTGCTTTGTTTTTTCCTTCTCCTTCCCACCCTAGAACTCTGATGGGAGCAAGATTCTGATGCTCCCATGGTGGGGACAGGACAGACTCTGTCCTCACGGAGCTTCCAGTCTACCGTTAGATACAAAGAAGTGAGTTCAGTCTTGCTTTGATGAGACAATCTTTTCTTGATGACAATAAGTACATATAGTCTTGTAGATAATACCGAAGGGCTACCTCACTCCAGTCTGGTGAGGGAGGGAGGGTTTCCTGGAGGACAGGATCTAAGCTGAGGACTAAGCAGTGAGTAGGGCTTAACCACCATGGACACTGAAAGGAAGTTATTCCAGTCTAAGGAACAGCATGTACACAGGCCTGGAACTGAGGGAGAATGACAAGCTATCAGTATGGTTAGACAGCGAGGTGCTTTTGCATGGTGGGCTTTGAGTGCACTTTTGCGGAGAGAGTGCACTAAGTTGTTAAGATGTGCTATCATCTGGGAGGACCTTCAAGATGGCAGAGGAGTAAGATGTGGAGATCACCTTCCTCCCCACAAATACATCAAAAATACATCTGCATGTGGAACAACTCCTACAGAACACTGACAAGACCTTAGACTTCCAAAAAGGCAAGAAACTCCCCACGTACAAGGGTAGGGCAAAATAAAAAAGGAAAAACAGAGACAAAAGAATAGAGATGGGACCTGTACCTCTGGGAGGGAGCTGTGAAGAAGGAAAAGTTTCCACACACTAGGAAGACCTTTCACTGGCGGAGATGGGGTGTGGGCAGGGGGGCAAGATTCAGAGCCATGGAGGAGAGCGCAGCAACAGGGGTGCATATGGCAAAGCAGAGAGATTCCCGCACAGAGGATCGGTGCCGACCAGCACTAACCAGCCTGAGAGGCTTGTCTGTTCAGCCGTCAGGGCAGGTGGGGGCTGGGAGCTGAGGCTCGGGCTTCAGAGGTCAGATCACAGGGAGAGGACTGGGGTTGGCTACGTGAACACAGCCTGAAGGGGGCTAGTGTGCCACAGATAGCCAGGAGGGAGTCCAGTAAAAACTCTGGACCCGCCTAAGAGGCAAGAGACCATTGTCTCGGGGTGCATGAGGAAGGAGGATTCAGAGCACCACTTAAACGAGCTCCAGAGATGGGTGTGAGCCACAGCTATCAGTGCGGACACCAGAGACTGGCATGAGATGCTAACACTGCTGCTTCAGTCACCAAGAATCCTGTGTGCAAGAACAGGTCACTATACACACCTCCCCTCCCAGGTGGTTGTGCAGCCCACCACTACCAGGGTCCCGTGATCCAGGGACAGCTTCCCCAGGAGAACAAACAGCATGCCTCAGGCTATGGCAATGTCATGCCAGCCTCTGCCACCAAAGGCTTGTCCCCCATTCCGTACTTTTTCCTCCCTCTTGGCTGAGTGAGCCAGAACCCCCTATTCAGCAGCTCCTTTAACCCTCTCCTGTTTGGGTGAAGGACAGATGCCAGAGGGTGACCTACAGGCTGAGGCGGGGCCAGATCCAAAGCTGAACTCCGGGAACTGTGCAAACGAAGAAGAGAAAGGGAAATCTCTCCCAGCCACCTCAAGAGCAGTGGATTAAGTCTCCACAGTCAACTTGATGTATGCTGCATCTGTGGAATACCCGAATAGACAACGAATCATTGCAAAATAGAGGTGGTGGACAGTCTTAGAGACCTTTGGGACAACATTAAATGTAGCAACATTCGAATTATAGGGGTCCCAGAAGAAGAAGAGAAAAAGAGAGTCTGAGAAAGTACTTGAAGATTATAGTTGAAAATTCCCTAATATGGGAAAGGAAATAGTCAATCAAGTCCAGGAAGTGGAGAGAGTCCCATACAGGATAAATTCAAAGAGAAACACACCAAGGCACATAGTAATCAAACTAACAAAAATTAAATACAAAATAAAAATATTAAAAGCAGCAAGGGAAAAGCAACAAATAACACAACGGAATCCCCATAAGGTTAACAGCTGATCTTTCAGCAGAAACTCTGCAAGCCAGAAGGGTGTGGCGGGACATATTTAAAGTGATGAAAGGGAAAAACGTACAACCAAGATTATTCTACCCAGCAAGGATCTCATTCAGATTTGATGTAGAAATTAAAACCTTTACAGACAGGTGAAAGCTAAGAGAATACAGCACCACCAAAGCAACTTTACAGCAAATGCTAAAGGAAATTCTCTAGGCAGGAAACACAAGAGAAGGAAAAGACCTACAGTAACAAACCCCCCAAATTAAGAAAATGGTAATAGGAACATATCCTATTACAATACATATCGATAATTACCTTAAATGTAAATGGATTAAATGCTCCAACCAAAAGACATAGACTGGCTGAATGGATACAAAAACAAGACCCATATATATGCTGTCTACAAGAGACCCACTTCAGACCTAGGGAAAAGTACAGACTGAAAGTGAGGGGATAGAAAAAGATATTCCATGCAAATCAAAAGAAAGCTGGAGTAGGAATTCTCATATCACACAGAATAAACTTTAAAGACTATTACAAGAGAAAAAGAAGGACACTACATAATGATTAAGGGATCCATCCAAGAAGAAGATACAACAATTGTAAATATTTATGGACCCAGCATGGGAGGACCTCAATACATAGGGCAAATGCTAACAGCCATAAAAGAGGAAATTGACAGTAACACAATAACAGTAGGGGACTTTAACACCCCACTTTCACCAATGGACAGATCATCCAAAATGAAAATAAATAAGGAAACACAGCTTTAAATGATACATTAAACAAAATGGACTTAATTGATATTTATAGGACTTTCCATCCAAAAAATCAAAATACATTTTCTTCTCAAGTGCTCATGAAATATTTTCCAGGATAGGTCACCTCTTGGGTCACAAATCAAGCCTTGGTAAATTTAAGGACATTGAAATTGTGTCAAGTATCTTTCCCGACCACAACACTATGAGACTAGATACGAATTACAGGAAAAAAAACTGTAAAAAACACAAACACATGGAGGCTAAACAATACAGTTCTAAATAACCAAGAGATCACTGATGAAATCAAAGAGGAAATCAAAAAATACCTAGAAACAAATGACAATGAAAACACGACAATGCAAAACCTATGGGATGCAGCAAAAGGAGTTCTAAAAGGGAGGTTCATAGCAGTACAATCCTACCTCAAGAAACAACAAACATCTCAAATAACCTAACCTTACACCTAAAGCAATTAGAAAAAGAAGAACAAAAAACCCCCAGAGTTAGCAGAAGGAAAGAAATCATAAAGATCAGATCAGAAATAAATGAAAAAGAAATGAAGGAAATGATAACAAAGATCAATAAAACTAAAAGCTGGTTCTTTGAGAAGATAAAATTGATAAACCATTAGCCAGACTCATCAAGAAAAAAGGGAAAAGACTCAAATGAATAGAATTAGAAATGAAAAAGGAGAAGTAACAAATGACACTGCAGAAATACAAAGGATCATGAGAGATTACTACAAGCAACTATATGCCAGTAAAATGGACAACTTGGAAGACATGAACAAATTCTTACAAAAGCACAACCTTTCGAGACTGAACCAGGAAGAAATAGAAAATATGAACAGACAAATCACAAGCACTGAAATTGAAACTGTGATTAAAAATCTTGCAATAAAGAAAAGCCCAGGACCAGATGGCTTCACAGGCGAATTCTATCAAACATTTAGAGAAGAGGTAACACCTATCCTTCTCAAACTCTTCCAAAATATAGCAGAGGGAGGAACACTCCCAAACTCATTCTACGAGGCCACCATCACCCTGATACCAAAACCAGACAGAGATGTCGCAAAGAAAGAAAACTACAGGCCAATATCACTGATGAACATAGATGCAAAAATCCTCAACAAAATACCAGCAAAGAGAATCCAACAGCACATTAAAAAGATCATACACCATGATCAAGTGGGGGTTATCCAGGGAATGCAAGGATTCTTCAATATATGCAAATCAATCATTGTGATACACCATATTAACAAACTGAAGGAGAAACACCATATGATACTCTCAATAGATGCAGAAAAAGCTTTTGACAAAATTCAACACCCATTTATGATAAACTCTCCAGAAAGTGGGCATAGAGGGAACCTACCTCAACATAATAAAGGCCATATATGACAAACCCACAGCAAACATCATTCTCAATGGTGAAAAACTGAAAGCATTTCCTCTAAGATCAGGAAAAAGACAAGGATGTCCACTCTCACCACTATTATTCAACATAGTTTTGGAAGTCCTAGCCACGGCAATCAGAGAAGAAAAAGAAAGAAAAGGAATACAAATTGGAAAAGAAGAAGTAAAATTGTCACTGTTTGCAGATGACATGGTACTATACATAGAGTATCCTAAAGATGCCCCCAGAAATCTACTAGAGCTAATCAGTAAATTTGGTAAAGTTGCAGGATACAAAATTAATGCACAGAAATCTCTGGCATTCCTATACACTAATGATGACAAATCTGAAAGAGAAATTAAGGAAACACTCCCATTTATGATTGCAACAAAAAGAATAAAATACCTAGGAATAAACCTACCTAAGGAGACAAAAGACCTGTATGCAGAAAACTATAAGATACTGATGAAAGAAATTAAAGATGATACACACAGATGGAGAGATATACCATGTCCTTTGATTGGAAGAATCAGCATTGTGAAAATGACTCTTCTACCCAAAGCAATCTACAGATTCAATGCAATCCCTATCAAACTACCAATGGCATTTTTCACAGAAGTTTAAGGAAAATTTTCACAATTTGTATGAAAACACAAAAGACCCCAAATAGCCAAAGGAATCTTGAGAAAGAAAAATGGAGCTGGAGGAATCAGGCTCCCAGACTTCAGAGTATACTACAAAGCTACAGTAATCAAGACAGTATGGTCCTGGCACAAAAACAGAAATATAGATCAATGGAACAAGATAGAAAGCCCAGAGATAAACCCATGCACATATGGTCATCTTATTTTTGATAAAAGAGGCAAGAATATACAATGGAGAAAAGACAGCCTGTTCAATAAGTGGTGCTGGCAAAACTGGACAGTTACATGTAAAAGAATGAAATTAGAACACTCCCTAACACCATACACAAAAATGAACTCAAAATGGATTACAGTCCTAAATGTAAGGCCAGACACTATAAAACTCTTAGAGGAAAACATAGACAGAACACTCTGTGACATCAATCACAGCAAGATCCTTGTTGACCCACCTCCTGGAGAAATGGAAATAAAAACAAAAATAAGCAAATGGGACCCAGTGAAACTTAAAAGCTTTTGCACAGCAAAGGAAAACATAAGATGAAAAGAGAACCCTCAGAATAGGGGAAAAATATTTGCGATTACTATATAAAGATGTTAAAAAAAATAGTTTTGGGTGACGTAGAAAAGTATAGCTCTATTGCTTTGCCAGGTAAAGGGGGCCACAGTGGGCTCATACCCTCAAAACTGTGTGTCCCGACCTGGAGGGGGTAGTGAGAAATTTTCTAGTAATGGTTCAAAGAGGGTGTGATCAGCTCATGGACACTCTTCTGATTGGCTGGTGGTGAGGTAATTGGGAGTCAGCATCACCAACCTTCTGGTTCCAGTCAGTCTTGGGTCTGCGTGCTTGTGGGCAACAGTTAACTCCTCCTACCTGGCAGGGGTTTTAGTAGCTGCAAAACAGCCCAAAGATATTGTTATGTGTGTCCCTTGAGGGGGAACCAGGACCCTGCTCCAAGGCTGAACTTCTGACTTTTCCTCCCTTGTCTCTGCATCTCTTTCCTTCCCTAATTAAAGCTGTTTGAACCTGCTCGTTGGAACTCAGGGAAGGTCATGGAGGCTAAATGAAGCCTATTTTCTCTAATCAATTAATGGGGGACACAGAAAGGCTTTTGTGCCCAGGAGCCCCACAAGTTTCTGCTAGGTATCAGTACCATAACTCACCCAATGGCTTAATTCAAATACTTGCAACTCCATCTCGATTTTTCTTCTCCATTCATCTTGCATTCAGTCAATCATCAAATTCTTTGAGCGTAACCTACAAAAATATACCTAGGATCTGTTCACATCTCTTCTTCCCTGTGGATATTAACTGGCTCAGGCCTCTGTGACCTTTCAGGAGGAATATGGTGATGGTCCCCTAAACTGCCCTCTCTCATTGCACTCTGGTAACACCCCCAGTGCCCCAGTCTGTTCTCTACTCATCAGTCAGAGCATGCATCTGAAACATAAACCCATCATTGACATTCCCATACTTAAAATTCCAGTGGCTTTCCTGTGAATTTGGGCTGAAAGTCAAGATTTGTATTGTCTCCTTCCCTGTCCTCTAGACCTGATCTGCTTATAGAACAGAAGGTCCCTTTCTTTTTTTTTTAATTTTAATTTTTTGAATTTTATTTTATTTTTTTATACAGCAGGTTCTTATTAATTCTTTATTTTCTACATTTAATGTATATGTCGATCCCAATCTCCCAATTCATCCCACCACCACCACCCCTACTTTCCTCCCTTGGTGTCCATACATTTGTTCTCTACATCTGTGTCTATTTCTGTCCTGCAAACCAGTCCATCTGTACCATTTTTCTAGGTTCCACATATACGTGTTAATACATGATATTTGTTTTTCTCTTTTTGACTTACTTCACTCTGTATGACAGTCTCTAGATCCATTCACATCTCTACAAATGCCCAACTTCATTACTTTTTATGACTGAGTAATATTCTATTGTATATATGTATGACATCTTCTTTATCCAGTCATCTGTCGATGGGCAGTTAGGTTGCTTCCATGACTTGGCTATTGTAAATAGTGTTGCAGTGAACACTGGGGTGCATGTGTCTTTTTGAATTATGGTTTTCTCTGGGTATATGCCCAGTAGTGGGATTGCTGGGTCATATGGTAGTTCTATTTTTAGTTTTTTAAGGAACCTCCATATTGTTCTCCATAGTGGCTGTATCAATTTACATTCCCACCAACAGTGCAAGAGGGTTCCCTTTTCTCCACACCCTCTCCATCATTTGTTGTTTGTAGATTTTCTGATGATGCCCATTCTAACTGGTGTGAGGTGATACGTCATTGTAGTTTTGATTTGCATTTCTCTAATAATTAGTGATGTTAAGCAGCTTTTCATATGCTTCTTGGCCATCTGTATGTCTTCTTTGGAGAAATATCTATTTAGGTCTTCTGCCCATTTTTAGATTGGGTTGTTTGTTTTTTTAGTATTCAGCTGCATGAGCTGTTTATATATTTTGGAGATTAATTCTTTGTCCGTTGGTTCGTTTGCAAACATTTTCTCCCATTCTGAGGGTTGTCTTTTCGTCACAAGCCCCCTTTCTTACTGGTCTCCACGCTTATTGTCATCTTTTGATTCTTAGAAAATGACCACTTTTATATCCTGCCTCAGGGCCTTTGCATTTGCTGGGCCTTCTGTCTGAAATGCTCTTTTACAACCTTTCCATGGATAGCTTCTAATCATTGAGCCACATCTTAAATGTCATTCTTCAGAGAGGGCTTTTTTTTAACCTCACAATCTGAGGTACCTCATTTCTCCAGCTCGTCATTTTCTAGCATCTTAATTTACTATAGTTTTCTTCTGGTACAGTAGGTTATCACTTCTTTCTTTGGGTGCCACAGTGTAAAAAGTTTGGGAAGCTCTGTTTGACCAGCCCCTGTGGACCCCTCTTTCTTTCTTACCCTGTGTTGCCCTCATTGTTTGTGCTCTTCTACATCCATCATTTTGTTCCCAGAAAATCCTAGCCCTGGTTCAGTGCTTCTGTTACCAGGCCAAACTTGGGTCTGCTCATCCACTCATAGTAAAGCCCGTCTACTGACCTGGGGTTGTGGTGAAGGAAAGTACAGCATTTATTGCAGGCTGCCAAGCAAGGAGCCCAGGGCCGCTGGTACTCGAAACACCTGAACTCCCTGATGGGTTTCAGCAAAGCATTTTGAAAGGCAAGGTGAGGGAGGGAACTCCCAGGGTATATGATCATCATCACAACTCTCTGATTGGTTGACGGTGAGGTAACAGGGCAGTGTCACAGGGATTCACTTTATTAGTCCTTAGGTGCTAGTAGGTCTGGGGCATACATGCTCATGGTCATCAAGTAATTAACATCTTGCATTTGGTAGTGGCTTTCACATCTGTAAAACAACTCAGGAAATGTGCATCAGACAATATTACCTACATATTTCAGAGAGAAGCTAAAGCAGAGGATATGGGGGAAGGCCTGTTCTGGGGAGGCCCCATAGGATCTTGCTTGGTTAAATATCTACTTCCCTTTGTTAGTATCCAGGAGGATAGGATTGCTGTGTATAAATGGCACAGTGTGGATACTGGCACTCTTGCTGGAGAAAGTCCTTCTTTACTTTTCTTCTTTATTCTCCCTCTGTCTCGCTCGCTCTCTGTCTCTCTCTGTCTCTCTGTCTCTGTCTCTCTTTGTTTCTCTCTCTGTCTCTCTCTGTCTCTGTCTGTCTCTCTGTCTCTGTCTGTCTCTCTGTCTCTCTCTCTATATATATATATATATGTATATAAAGGAACTTTGATTCACTCGTCTGCCCTTCCTAACAGGTTATATTTATTAAATCCTTACTAGCTAATGATTACTTTACATCACATGTTCCCTCATTGAATCCCCACATCCACCCTGAGACCTGGGTCCTATGCCTCTCCTCATTTTACAGTTGTGTTCAAAGCCACACAGCTAGCTGAGTTACAGAGTTGGGATTGAAAACTACATCTGTCTTATTCTATAGCCTCCTATTTATTATCAGATTTAATATACTTATGGGGCAAAATAATTCTACAATAAGCCCACACATCTATTATCTCTTTTAATGAATGTCTCTATCTGTACCACCTAAATAAATAATCACGTTAGTAGATGCAGCACAAAAGTAGTTTTCATAGGGAAGGGAAAAGGACCAGTCTCTTCCACATTCTCCTGGTTTTTTTCCTCCTTGGACTGCCTAGTGCTATATGGTTTTTAAATAGCAATTTCACCACCCACAGAGAGACCTTGATTTACAAGTTTTCTTCCTGTACATCAGTGCTGTTACTCTTTCCCTGGTTTTGGAGGTTTGGTTGAACTTGTGCTTAAAATAATGGATGGGTACAATTTATAAGAACAACACAACTGACTAAATTTGAAAAGGAAAATGTGTTTATATGCATATTTTCCTTTCAGTCTGTTTCTGTGGAGATTAAAAAATATTTGGCACCTGAAGCTGCAGTTGTAACAGAGAGAAATCTTTTAAAATACATAGAATCACAGAATGTTATAGCTGGAAGGGACCATGTCTGGGAGCTGGTGACAGAGAACACAGGTCCCGTTCTATCTGTGATCACGTAGCAAAGGAGTGGCTGTGTGGTGGGCTGTGAATCATAGTTTATTCAGCAAGAGGGGGATGGCTTACTTTCTAAGTCTAATTTTCCCTCATTTGTAAAATGTGGGCAGTAAGAATGCTTATCCCAGAGAGCAGTTGTTACATGCCTCACACACAAATTGTTTATCACTATGTCTGACCCACGTGGGCTCAAAAAATGCCAGCCGTCTTACTTTTTATGTTCCTTTCCTTCTTTCTTCTGTATTATCATTAAACCTTCAGTGACATTTTTAAAAAACCTTCTGAGTTTCGCATACTATTTTCTTTGATGCCAGAGATTTGTAATTTATTTGGAAGGTAACCGATCATTGTTTGTTTTGTACATTTCAATAGATGCCATTTTCCCCTTCAATTTCAAATAAAACCTAGTTCTGGTATCTTCACGATCTAGACCATTCTTCTCTCCCATCATTCCCACAAAAACTCTGGAGTGTTTATTAGAGGTCAATCACTGAACTTGATGTTTACATACACATAATTATTTTATTCACCTCATGCAAAACAGCTAAAGTCAGCATTATCTTCACTTTTCGGTTGAATAACTTAACTGGGAGAGGTTATGTAACTTATCCAAAGTTATGGCTTGTAAGAGGCAGAGTCAAGATTTGAAATCTGGGCTATTTTAACTCCAAGCACAGCATCTTACCTACTGTGCCATAAAGCAAATAGGGACCAAGCATACTTAACCTTCTGTCATATAAAACTGTCATAGAACTAGTTACTTGTTTATGACATAGATTCCAATCCTTTCATGGTTAGTGGTTAAGCTTCAGAGCCACTGGAGAAGACCCAAACCCACCATGGCTACTGTGCCATCACTTTCACCTTCATGTGTCTATTAGAACCCTAGAAAAGCCTGTAATTTCCTGAGTTTTAATTCCAAAACAAACCCATGGATCATTTCTTCCTATATCCTCCCTCTTGTGTGGAGATATTGCTGGACAGCAGCTGCCCCCTTGATGGCAACTTCAAATGTGAGATACGCCTTCTGAGTTGTACAAGTCTCACGTTCTCATAATTAATTCTAATGAACAGGAATTCTCTTATTTATGAAGGAGAGGGTGGGTCATGCTTTTCTGTGTGAATGTATCTACTACTCCTAGACCATGAGGTAGATCATCCCTTTGGGCAGTTCTAGTTACTGTTCATTTTTTCAAAACACTATTGTATTCCTTAGTAATTCACTATATTTATACCAACGATGAATTTATTTCACAAGACTTACATTTTATTAGCTTTACGTCTTGCTTCTGTTGTATTATCTACCTATAACAAAGGCATAATCTTTGCCTATTCAAATTTTACCCATCATTTGGATTTCATTTCAGAAGATACCTCAGGCACAAAATTTTCCTGATCCTTTCATTTGACCCTATCCTACCAACCCCACTCCACCAGAGACAGACAAAACAACTAGACAAGACTACACCTGCCCCTGAACTTTCATAGTGTTTTAGCTTTTCCCTCCTATGACTATTAACAGTGTATACTTTGTACAATATATTTCTCTGTACCTGTCCCATCCCTCTAGTCTGTGCTTTAGTAATGTAGAAATTATTGTATAATTAGGATGCTGTGAGTTTTTAAGAAACAGAAAACCCAACTAAAATTGACTTACACAGTGAAATATTATCTCATTTAACAGAAGTTCTGAGTTAACATAGAGTTCCAGAATTGCTTAATTCAACTCCACAATTCTGGGCCTGGAGATTCTATTCCATGGATCTCTTCATTTGTCCCTCATAGATTCAAGATGGCTGCCATGGCTGCAAACAACACCTCCCCAGAGGTCAACATTCAAGAAGACGGAGGAAGCAGGTCCATTGCCTCTATATACTTTACATTATTATTCCCAGTTATTCATCTGGGAAGAAAAGATTTCCCAAGAGTTCTCCATTAGAATTTCTCTGTGTTTCATTAGCCAGAACTGCTTCACAAGCCTGCCCTTGCACCAATGACTAGCAAAGGGGAATGAATAGATTATCACCATTGGTTAAGATCAGTCTAAGTTTAGATCAGTTAAAATCTATCCCCTGGGACTGAGGGAGGGGCCTGTCTTTGCTGAGCACATTGCCATCTGTCTGCTGAATAAAACTGGAGTTCTATTAGCAATCAAGGAGGAAATGGCTCTGTTAACTAGCATCAAGAGTATTTAAATACATTGAATCTGTGTCCTGTAGATGAAATATTTGCCACAGCTTTGACTTAGCTCTCTCTGCATTTCTCACATTGGCTGGTAAGATCTCAACAAATGCTACTGGACATAATTCATTATTTTATTCAACAAATATTTATTTAAAAATCTATATGATGAGACTGTTCTAGGGGTTAGATATACAGTGGTATGTAAAATCAGATGGGATCCCAACCATTAATATAAAAATAATAGCTAAGCTTACAGTGTACCAGGTACAGTTCTCAAACTTTACATGCATTATTTTAATTAATCCTTAAAACACTATAGGATACATTCTATTAAAAATCACGATTTTTCTTTTCTTTTCTTTTTTTTTTTTTTTTGCAGTACGCGGGCCTCTCACTGTTGTGGCCTCTCCCGTTGCGGAGCACAGGCTCCGGATTCGCAGGCTCAGCGACCATGGCTCACGGGCCCAGCCACTCCGCGGCATGTGGGATCCTCCCGGACCAGGGCACGAACCCGCGTCCCCTGCATCAGCAGGCAGACTCTCAACCACTGTGCCACCAGGGAAGCCCCAAAATCACGATTTTTCTGATGAGAAAACTGTGACCCAAAACAGTTAAGAATCTTGATAAAGGTGACAAAGGTAAGATTCAAGCCAAGTTTTGCATGAATCCTTTTAAAATAATGTGTGTGTTTGTGTGTGTGTGTGTGTGTACATGTATGTGATAGATAGGTCTATCTTGCTTGCTGGCGTAGTGAGTTCTCTGATTTTATTTTGATTTAAAGGATATCTTTTATTATGTTCTCTTAAACTCCATAAAAGCAACTTTTATATTATGGGGGATTTGGGGGAAGAGCCTATTTACCTACATGGTGTTTCAGGTGATGATCCTCTCCTCTTATTTTGTGACTTTACTATCTGAAGAGTAAGCTCTGACTTTTGAGGAATCCACTTGTAGACTGGGAAAGGAATTTCAGTCATTATTTTAGCTCCTCTTAGTTTCAACCACCTTATATTTTCATCAGTATCAGGAAAGAAACCTCATGGTTCAGTACTAAGCAAGATCTAGACAACAGAAGGATTTTGTTGTCCCTGTAAAATATCTTAAAAATTAAGCTACCCATGTTAAAAAGTGTAATTATTTCACATAGAATGGGGATTTCCACCCAGTAATGAAAAACAGACTGGCAGCACTGGGGGTGCATGCTGGCAAGGGTGTATCCTCACAGGGCAACCATTGGCAGGACCTGAGTAGTTCCTGCCTGTCTTGGATGGGGTCAAGACATCCAGTTTGCCGTGATAACAACACTTTTACAACCGACTGCTTTATTCATTTTAGGTGTCTGTTATGTTAGCATCTGCTATAGCAAGCAACTCCAAAATTTTAGTGGCAACATCAAAAACTGAGTGCAACAACAAACATTGCTTGTTCACATTGTGTGAGACCTGGGGCTCAGCCCAAGCTCTTCCCAGCAGGGCTGGCTTCGTGGATGTGCCGCCTATAGGATCACAAAGGGTCTTATGCTCAGAGGGGTCCCGCATTTGATTTAATGTTCTGTTGTCACGTTCTTAAAATTCTTAATTTTAGAACAAGGGGCCCCAGATTGTCATTTTTTACCAGGTCGTGTAAACCGTGTAGCTAGTTCCACTGTCAGGTGCATTATGTCTTCTCATGTACGGCTCAGGTTGAAGGAGCAGCCACTTCCAGGGCATGACGTTCTCATGGCAGAAGACTGAAGGTCATGGGGCTGGACTCACACCACAGCATGCCTCTTTTTAAAAATACTTTATTGAAGTATAGTTGATCTACAAAGTGTTAATTTCTGCTGTACAGCAAAGTGATTCAGTTATATATATATACACACACACATTTATAAAACTTACTCTTTTTCATATTCTTTTTCATACGGTTGATCACAGGATATTGAGTATAGTTCCCTGTGCTATATGGTAAGACCTTGTTGTTTATCCATCCTATATATACTAGTTTGCATCTGCTAATCCCAAACTCCCAATCCTTCCCTCCTCCCCCTACCCCCCATCTCTGGGGCAACCACAAGTCTGTTCTCTATGTCTGTAAGTCTGTTTCTGTTTCATAGGTAGGTTCATTTGTGTAGTATTTTATTTTTTTTTTTATTTTTTTATTTTTTTTTGCGGTATGCGGGCCTCTCACTGCCGTGGCCTCTCCCGCCGTGGAGCACAGGCTCCGGACGCGCAGGCCCAGCGGCCACGGCCCACGGGCCCAGCCGCTCCGCGGCACATGGGATCCTCCCAGACCGGGGCACGAACCCGCATCCCCCGCATCGGCAGGCGGACTCCCAACCACTGCGCCACCAGGGAGGCCCTGTGTAGTATTTTAGATTCCACATATAAGTGATATCCTATAGTATTTGTCTTTCTCCTTCTGACTTACTTTGCTTAGTATGATAATCTCTAGGTCTATCCATGTTGCTGCAAATGGCAATATTTCATTCTTTTTTATGGCTGAGTAATATTTCACTGTGATGTTTATTACATCTTCTTTATCCATTCATCTGTCAAAGGACATTTAGGTTGTTTCCATGTCTTGGCCATTTACTGTCATAGCAGTAAATAATACTGCTATGAACATAGGGGTGCATGTATTTTTTCGAACTATAGTTTTGTCTGGGTATATGCCCAGGAGTGGGATTGCTGGATCATATGGTAACTCTGTTTTTAGTTTTTTGAGGAAACTCCATACTGTTTTCCGTAGTGGCTGCACCAATTTACATTCCCACCAGCAGTGCAAGAGGATTCCCTTTTCTCCATACCCTCTCCAACATGTATTATTTGTAGACCTTTTAATGATGACCATTCTGTCTAGTGTGAGGTGGTAAAGAATGCCTCTTAAAAGCCTCTACCAGGAACTGGTACATGGCCACTTTCCATGAGTCAGGCATGGCACATGGCCCAGCCCAAAGTCATAGTTATGAGGAAGTATGCTTCACCCAAGAAAGCACCTACCATGCTAGTCTAATCCTGCCCTGGAGTTTGTCAAACTTGAGGCAGTGACAGATCCTGTTCCTACATACCTGATATCCTGTCTAGAGCTGATGATCAAGGCTTAGTTGGATAGAGTGGCCAATTGGTAATGTTGTGGGGTCTGTAAGATAATATAAAATGGCAGGTAATCAGTTTACCTAGAGTTAATAGTTTAGTCTTTGAAAGTTGTAAAACCAATCATGTTGGCTATAGTTTTTCTCACAAATTATTCCTTGTTCAAATTAAAGACCAATTTGAGTCTTTAATTTGAACTCAAATTCAGTATCAAATATCAAAATGTACTGTGAATCATTTTACTGTGTTTAAGTACTGATTTGTCTTCATCATGGGTATAGTTTCTTCCACTTGGTTTTTCAAGCAAAGATGATAAAATTAAATACATCAATAGCCTATTTAGCTTTAATATCAAGATTTTTTGTGGAGTATTATTGCTGCCTAATTAATTGAGTTTTCAATTCTCTGGTGACTTAGAGAAGCTTCAGTCATGACACGTAACCCATCTGCAATGTCAGAACCTAATTTCAGGCTTCGTCATTATGATTGAGATGAGGATTGTGGCTTTATGAATCTTTATAAAAAGAACAAATAGAGACTTTAAAATTCTGTCCCTGTTACGTAGAAATTCTTTTTGACAATCCCCAGAAGTTCCTCTGTTACAAAGAAATCTGTAGTTCACACATAAGGCACATTTCTGAATCTGAACTGAGGTTGCGGAGTTGTCAGTCACTAAGCTCAGACTTGGGGACTGTGGTTCAGGTCATGCACCTGAAGTGTGAGTCCTCTGATCACAGAGAAGAATGGGTACTGAGGGAGCTGGGGCCTGTGAGGAAGGCAGAGCAACAGTGGTAGGGTTGTTGGATCAAAACTTCGGTCAGGAATCTGTAGTGAACCATATGACAGTTTATCAATACTGAGTTCCTAAAATGTTGCCAGAAAGCAGTCTTCATCATGAAACATTAAGGAAGTAATTATGAAAACTCTGACCACCTTTGTTGGTATCATACCATCAGTTTTTCAAAGGATCCGTCCATCCACCCTCTCATGTGCTCATTACAACATTCAGGTACCCAAGGCAGTCCCAGTATTACTATTATTTCTATTTTACATACAAGGAAATGAAAATCCAGGGGTCATACAGCCCATAAGGGGAAAAATAGAAGAGAGATTTCCTGAATTCCGACCATTGCTGCAGTTCTGCTGGAGTGTAAGTTATCTCTGGTGGAAATGACAATTCCCTCCATGACTCTTCTGTGTACAGCCAGCTCAGCTAAGTGTGCAGGTTTCAGATTTGGAGAGAACTGGGTTTGGCTCCCAACCCCCTTACTAGCTGGGAGACCTTGGGTAAGCTGCACAAACTATTTCAACTTCCTCAAATGCATGCGATAATAACCCTCCAAAGCGTGTGTTATTAATATTATCAGGATTACATGAAATATGGCATGAAACATACTGAGCATGGTCCTTAGGACGCACTAGTCATGGAGATCCTGGAATAGCCTTCCTACATAACTTTGAACAGAGTAAGAAATTTAAAAAAAGCTAGAAAGCAAAATATCACCTTATTGGGCAGGTTGGAGAATATGGCTTTAAGTGTCATTGCCAAATGGCCTTGCTAATAAGTGAGCTCAGAATTGATCTCCAGTCATGGCAGTGCTTATCCAAGACAGGCTGACTTCACAAAAGAGCCTCTTTTACCGGGCGTGACATGAAGGGGTAGAGGAGTCGTGCTCCTCCAAGAAGTCAAGGGAGGAGCTGAATGAGATGTCCTTAGGTCCTCTAGCCAAATTCGTCAGTCAGAGAAATCTCTCCACTACCCCAGGGACAAAATGAATAAAAGAGTGGAGACAGGCCATGGGTTATACTAACTGAGCTCCCATCACAAGAAATGAATATTAAGAGTGGAGGGGCTTCCCAGGTGGCGCAGTGGTTGAGAATCTGCCTGCCAATGCAGGGGACATGGGTTCGACCCCGGGTCTGGGAAGATCCCACATGCCGCGGAGCACCTGGGCCCGTGAGCCACAACTACTGAGCCTGCGCGTCTGGATCCTATGCTGGGCAACAAGAGAGGCCACAACAGTGAGAGGCCTGCGTACCGTGATGAAGAGTGGCCCCCGCTCGCCGCAACTAGAGAAAGCCCTCGCACAGAAACGAAGACCCAACACAGCCAAAAATAAATAAATTAAAAAAAAAAAAAAGAGTGGAGAAACACTCACCACTCTCGTAATTTCTCAATACATCTTAGCTATTACTGTTATTGGAGTTCAAGTAGGAGATTTAAGGGTATACTCAAACATCCATGACTAAAAGGTCTCTGAAGTTCTGCAAAGCCCCCAATCCTCCATGATAAGTCTGCCATTTATCTATAACTGGGGTTAAAAGCAATCTTGCTGCTAGAAGGGGGTTACATGAACAAGCTAATCTGTGTCCATGACTTACCTTTATCAAATTGTAGATTCCTTTAGAGGCAGAAGCTATGCCTTATATATCTTTATATTTCCCACAGTTCCTTGCAGAGTCTTCACCAATAATAATTACACTGATTGCTCATCTAGCTATGAATTTTACAGCTTGCAAAGCACTTTTGTGTTGATGATCTCATTTGGTCTTTTCACCAGTCCCAAGAGGGAGGGAGGGAAGAAAGGAGGAGGTTACTCACCTCATTTCACATCTGAGGATGTTGAGGCCTAGAACAGCCATGTGACTTGTCCACTAATGAAGCAGAGTGCCATCGTTTGATTCTGCAAATGGAATGTAGGTCACTGACTCTTAACACAGTGTGCCTTCCATTAATTTTTTTTTTTTATCTGAATGGGACTGATTTCCCTGGAACTAGTTGATCTAACATGTGGCGTTCTAGGAGTTTCAGCAGTGTTCATAAGACAAGGTAAACTTCTCAGACTGGGAGGGTTTGGAGGTTTGCTTTACTTAGGGTTTCTGCTGATACCTCTGCCGTTCATCCATTTATCAGGAGATATGGGTTATCATGGTGATGGGAGTAAGGGGGCTGAGCTGGAAGAGAAACACAAAAATGGCCAATGAGATAGCACCACATGTGGAGGTGAAAATGATTGTCATAAAGGGAGAAGGCATTATAGAGTCAGTAGCATCTCTTATGGGTACGGATACCTGAATTATTGTCTCCCAGAGATCCAGAAGCCCATAGGAGAAAGGCAATTTTTTTTTTTTTTTTTTTTTTTTTTGCGGTACGCAGGCCTCTCGCTGTCATGGCCTCTCCCATTGCGGAGCACAGGCTCCGGACGTGCAGGCTCAGCGGCCATGGCTCACGGGCCCAGCCGCTCCGTGGCATATGGGATCTTCCCGGACCGGGGCACGAACCCATGTCTCCTGCATCAGCAGGTGGACTCTCAACCACTGTGCCACCAGGGAAGCCCGAGAAAGGCAATTTTAGCAGTAAGAGTAAATTCAGTTACATTTTGCCATGGGTATCATTAATTAGAACCATATCACTGTGTCACTAGCCCCAGTCACACCCTATAGCACAATGGAAAAAGAATATGGTAGGCAGAATAATGCCCCCTCCCCAATATCCACATTCTCATCCTTTGAGCACATGACTTTGTTACCTCCCGTGGCAAAAGGGACTTTCAAGATGTGGTTAAGTTAAGGATCTTGAAATGGGGAGATTATCTTGAGTTATCTACATGGGCCCAATGTAATAACAATTGTATAAGTGAAAGGAGGCAGGAGAGTCACAGAAGAATATGTTATAGTAAAACTAGAGGTTGGAGTGATATAGTTGCTGGCTCGGGGCCATGAGCCGAGGAATGTAGGCTACCTCTAGAGAGTGGAAAAAGCAAGAGATTGACCTCTCAAGTCATCAGAAGGAAACAAGAAATGCAGCACTGCCATCACCTTGATTTTAGCCTTGAGAGACACATTTTGAACTTCTGACCTCTAGAACTCTGAGATAATACATTTGTTTTATGCCGCTAAATGTTCAGTAATTTTTTACAGCAGCAAGAGGAAACAATATAGACGAAGTAAGGCTTAAATTTTGGTTCCTGCATTTAGTAAGTTCATACTTCAGGCAAGTTATGTCTAAGTAGCAATTACCTAATATTTACAAAGAGATGATAATAGTGTTTTCTTCACTGGATTGTTATGAAGATTAGATGAGACAGTGCATGGAAGATACTTGCGCCCTGTGTGTCACATACTAGGAGGCTGATTAATGGTTTTTATAATGCCACTAAATATTATCTTTTGTTTTTTGCTCTCATATTTCATCAGCTTCAAAATGATAGAAATTAACTTCTAAATCTAAGAATTGTAACAGGTCTATGTATACCATAGTCCACCTCAGGAAAAAAACTTGTTTAGCCTGTTGTATTTCTTCTATACACAAGAAAATAATCAGATCTGAGTACTTCACCTTGGGAATGGGAAGTGGGTTATAGAGAGGGTTATATTACAGGTTCTATAAGAGAATGCTGAGAGAGGCTCAGAAATATGGTCAGTACTAACCATAGGCTTGTAGCAAGATGCTTAAATTTTTCCAACAGAGACTAGTTTTTGAGGAAACTCCTAAACTACAAATTTACACAAAGATGATATTTTTTTTAAATGTCAGAAGGCATTTACTTGGAACACTGCCCCCTTCACCCTTGCAACTGGTGGCCAATTCCTATTCATCCATCAAGCCTCAACTTATTACTCTTCTGTCTGGAAAGTGTTTCCTATCCCCCCACCCTCCTACCCCTGTCTGAGCTATGCCATTCTCAAGACACCATGGAAGGAGTCACAGTACCACTTTGTAACTGTGCATTTTGCTTTTCTGCCTTTCTCTTTGTCTCTTTGTCCATGAAAGAAGGGGCCCTGACCTTCTTGTTCACTGTTATCCCCATCTCTGAGCACAGGCCTCACTAAATACTTATTTGAGGAAAGGAAGGAAGGCGGGCACTAGTTTGAGTCCTAACCCGGATATTATGAGCCTTGTAAATTGGACAATCTTCTAAGCCTCCATTTCCAAATCTGTAAACTACAGTTTTTTTCCTGTCAGTCTCATAGGGGTGTTTGAGGTTTAAGGAGGGTAAAGCAGATCCAAGCATGCACGGTAGATTATGTAAAAGTGACACATCTTTGCTTCAGATCCACACGAAGGCCAGATTTCACCCGTATGTACTAATGGGCATCTCCCACCTTGAGCACTGTGTTAGGCCTTGAGTGTAGTGCAAACAGAACAGACAGTCTTTGTCCTATGTGGAGTATAAAGGTCTAGTGACTATTTCAACAATAGCACAGCAACGATTGCCTCCTTTATCTGGATAAAAGGATCTTCTTTTCACTTTCCAAGAAGAAAACATCTCCAAAGAATATGTGCTAGCCTGTGTAAGGAATAAAGAAGTGAAAGAATGTTTTTACCTTACAGAAGTCCAAGACTAACAGGGAGTAAATACATATGCAAACAGCTCACAGGTAAGGCAGACTATGGACCAATCTGTAACATAGATCCCACGAGGGGCATGAGGGGATGGGAAGACAGTGGTACCTCACTTGGAAGGAGGTGGAATCTGAGTTGAGTAGGGCTCTCTAAGTCATTTAATGATCTTTATAAATTGAGTATTCGTGTAGGCAGAGTGGATAATCTATGTAGTTGCTTGTATTGAGGCTGAAAAGGAGAGATTGATTACTAAGAAAACAGAAAAGCCCAGTGCAACATAATGTAGAGTTTTTCAATTAGATAACAGAGGAAGGATAATGGGAAATAAAACTGTAAAATATAATTTTAACATTCAGAGCCCATGTTTTAGAGCTTCCCCAAATACCTGCTGAGATAAGGCCTGATTCTGCCCATAGAGAGCCATCACTGGTTGTGAACAGAGTATCGCCATGGCACAAAAAGATAGGGAGTAGAGGGAACTCGTGATTTGTTGCTTCCTACCTGTTAGTGCCTGGAGTTATGGCCCTATCAACATCTTCCTGTATGGTTAGAGAGTAGAAAAATCTTACTGGATTCCCCTATTTATCCCCACATTGAGATTTACAGCCCTGGGTAAGCCTTTTTTTTTTTTTTTTTTTTTTTTCTGGTAGAATGTTATGTTTACTGAAGGAAATATCACAGTTGCAATATTTCAGCTAATTTCCTTCTCCCTCCCTCCCTATCTTTCCCTCTTTCCTTCCTTCCTTCATTCATTGATGTATAATTGACATACAATAAGCAGCATATATTTAAAGTGTACAGTTGAGTTTTGATATATGTATATACCTCCAAAACCATCATAAAATCAAGTTAGCTAATATATCTATCATCTCAAAGTTTCCTCCTGGCCCTTTGTAATCTCTCCCTCCATTCCCTCCTCATTCCTTGACACCAGGCAACTGCTGAACTGCCTTCTACCACTATAGGTTAGTTTGCATTTCCTAGAATCATATAAATGGAATAGCACAATAGATATTTTTTTGCCTGATTACTTTCACTCAGTGTTATCTTGAGGATCATTTGTTTTGTTGCTTGTATTCTTCCTTTTTATTGCTCAGTGGTATTCCACGGTACGAATATGCTACCATTTGTTTATGTATTCACCTTTCGATATGGGTGTTTGGGCTGTTTCTAGTTTTGACTATTGAAACAAGCTTCTGTGAACATTGGTGTGTAAGTCTTTGTGTGGTCATAGGCTTTATTTTCTCTCATTCATTTCATTTCTTTGCCTTCACTCCTTTTCCCTGTAGATTGAGAGTACTCTAAGGGGCAGCCCCAGGTAGTGGGTAAATACCAAAAGGACACACAGATTATTGGATTCTATGTTTCTGTGAATTTTCTTTTATGAGCAATTGAGTAGTAGGAAGAGGCCATTAGGAGCTTGCTTGAAGGTCATGGGAATTCTAAATAATGAAGCATAATGTAATGATTCATGAGGCTGCAAATACGTGAACCTAAAAATGAAAATGAGGAAGAATTTCCTACATGTTTGAACTATTAAAAGTGGACTGGGATTTTATTAGAGCAAATGAGCTTCCAGTTAGGAATGGCATGCAAAAGGACCTGGGCAAACACTCATGGGGAATATTTATCTTTAGTTCATTTCAGTCCATAAGTATGTATTGAATGTGTACTCTGTGCCAGATGCTAGGGCCGTGATGACAGACAAATCACAACAAACCCACAGCCTAGCAAGGGAGACTGGAAAGAGAGCCTGCGATTGCAATACAGTATAATAAGCATTTGTAATAAGGGCGTGCAGAGAGTGCTAGGGGAGCATCTTATCAGAAACATCTGGACCATTAAGGGGTTAGAGCAGTTAGTGGAGGATTTCAGGAAGAGGTCTGATGCTCTCAATTAGGGAAAGCTGGACAAGAGAGGGATGGAGAACATTCTCATAGAGATAGATGGTGCAGACAAGGAGAGCAGCAGGTGCAAAAATGGGAGTCCCAAGAAAGATGACATGATGGGGGAAGGGTAGGTTCTGAGTGCTGGGAACATGACATGGGATGGGGAGCCTGCTCTTAAAATATGAAGAGCTGGTGTGCCATACCATAGAGTTTGGCAGTCGGGATCCACAGAAAGGGCTTTCGGTGATCCAGACTCAGATTCGTTTTAGAAGAAGAAGGTCAGGAGGATGGCACACATACCTGAATGGGGAAAGATCCTGAGCAGGAAGGTAATATGGGAGCCTGAACTAAGGTGAGGGTAGTAGGATAGAGAAAAGTGACAGTTTTGAGAGGCTTCTAACATTATTGAGGTGTCCAATAACCCCACACCAAAACTTTCACCGAGAAATGCAATGAGTCTATCAAAGTTTGCTGTAGGAAATACCCAAATGATAAATGAAGAGTCCACCCTACACAAGTATAGGGGGGCAGTAACCACCAAGGCATTTTTAGATTGCAGTAGCCAGACCTGGGATTTCTAGTTGAAAAAGTGTTTTCTCTCCTGACCCCCAGACTCAAGGAGTGTTGGTGGTAGTCGCCTCTCTCAGGGAATTTTTGATGAATGCCAATCCCTGTTGTTTACTTTCCATTTTTCTCCCTTTAATGTATCGTACATAGATTTTTATGTGCCCCTATTTCATCTGCGTAACTCTTTTGTTGCCATGGAAATCAGCTTCAATTTTCTCCCATTCTGGCAATTGTGTTTTTATAGTCTCCTGCTTTCAAAAAGATAAGCTGCCTTATATTTATTTCTTGTGGATGCCAAAAGTTGACCTCCCCGAGACACAGCCAGCCTTTACTTCAAGACTACACTGCAGTTATTTATTGTAGCTGATGCCATTTTGATTTCTGCCTGTGAGATTGGTTTCCAATAAAATTTCTTTTGGCTTTTACATACCTCTGCTATCCAGGGGCTAGAGCTCAGCAAGTCTGCAAGATTAAATTCTAGGTGGGCTCAGGGGCTCAGGGCACTGAGATCGAGCTGCAAACTCTCTGTGAAAGATGAGGGAAGCCAGTTTGGATCAAAGGAGGAACCTGCAAGCAGTGAGTTCTGTTCCTAGCTCAGCTGCTAGTTGGCTTTCTCACCTTGGTCTCACTACTTCTATCTGTATCTTCATTTCCTCATCTCTAAAACCAGGAAGATGGAGATTAGAACTTGTCATGAAGTGAGGTAGTATATGAAAAAGATAAAAGTACAGCAACTTGGTTAAAGTAGGGAGGAATTCATTATCTTGATTTGAGGGATTTCTTACCATTTTTATCTTTCGGATTCAAGAGGATTTCCTGTAACTATGAAAAGTCTGCAGTTAATGAGAGTTGTTTCTATTGCCTGATGTCTGTTTGTCATGTACACAGTTTGAAATCAATTGTAATTAGCTCACCTCTCCTAGCATTTTCCAGTTTGGTGTATCTTGAGCTACCCAAGTCTGTGTGTGTTCGCGGCACCCACCAATTCTACCTGTATCTTTAACTCATACAATTGGGCATATAAAAGTATCAGGTTGGACAATTTTTCATTGTTTAGATTTTTTTAGATATTTTAATCAATGAAATATGGAACTTCTATGGAAATTTAAGATTCTGTAGGGCATGGATACAGAAAGAGTAATTCATTCAGTAAATACAGGTTGAATGTGAGAGGCACAAACCATGTTAAACGCTGATGATAAAGCTGTGAATGCAGAGGATTCCATCCTCAAGGAAGCTGAAGTTGAGTAGAAGTGTCAAACATGTGGAAGACGAACGGGGTATAGTGTAACGAGTGCCCCTTTTATAGAAGGAGGCACACTGGACTTGTCACCTGGATACAGTGGTGGTGGCAGTAGTGGTAGTGGTGGCCACAATGGCCGTACGAAGCTTCTCCAAAGAAATGAGCATTGAACTTAGTCAGTGCGAGCTCAGTGAAAAGGGTGGAGTGGTACCCCATGGCACTGCAGGAAGGAAGTGTGTAAGGGAGTAGAGGGAGAATAAGATGCAGAGGTAGGTGAGGGCCAGATCTTGAAAGGTCTTCTCTATGGCTTTGTATATGGACAGTAATGCTTAGTGTTTATTGTTGAGACAGTGGGGAGATGTAGGGGTCACAGTTCTAAAATGGCTACTTAACAGAAACCAGCTCAAAGTGGCTCATGCTAAATAATTGTTTATTTTGTTAAAAAGGTAAAAGAGTATCTTACAGGACCTAAGAGGTGATACAACTGGCCATCAAAAAGAGACTGAAGGGCTTCCCTGGTGGGGCAGTGGTTGAGAGTCCGCCTGCCGATGCAGGGGACACAGGTTCGTGCCCCGGTCCCAGAAGACCCCACATGCTGCGGAGCAGCTGGGCCCATGAGCCATGGCCGCTGAGCCTGCGCGTCCGGAGCCTGTGCTCTGCAACGGGAGAGGCCACAACAGTGAGAGGCCCGTGTACAGCAAAAAAATAAAAAAATAAGAAAAATAAATAGGAAGAAAATCCTCCTGACACACCCCCTTCTCATTTTTATTCAATGACCTATTCATTCAACAAATATTAAAACAGTATGTAATATATGCAAGGCAGCAGGCTGGGCACAGAATACAACTGGAAAAAGACAGATACAGTCCCTGCCTTGACAAAACTTATGGTTGAAAATATTTTTTACAATACTTTTCTGTGCATCTTTCCAAAAAAATTGTATGTATTTATAGGAAGGTGTGTATAGATATATTTTTAACCTACAGATTCATTTCATAAACATATGTAATATATATTTTATGTATATCTAATTGGTGGCTTATTTAAATTTAAAATACAAATGTGGGACATATTCTAATGTCAGCATGTGCAGAGCTTCTTCCCTCCTTTAAACACAGGACTCAATCAGACATTCTTACTGTCTTGGACCATCTCCACCCTAGGAGGTGCTATCGATCTGTAATGTGGCCCTATTCTCCATCCAGTCCCTGAACTGGGCTGCCTGTTTACCTCTTGCACCTACCAGGCCTCTGTAGTGCGGTCTGTTCAACTCTTATAAAGACCCCATGTATCTTTTTTGAATTAGTGTTGTTGTTCCTTTCAGATATATAGCCAGGAGAAGGCATTATGCCATGTGAAATAAGTCAGAGAAAGACAAATACTGTATGATATCACTTTTATGTGGAATCTAAAAAATACAACAAGCTAGTGAATATAAGAAAAAAGAGGCAGACTGACAGATACAGGGAACAAACTAGCAGTTACCAGTGGGGGTGAGCAGTACAGGGGTGGGGGAGTGGGATGTGCAAACTATTAGGTGTAAGAGAGGCTCAAGGATGTACTGTACAACACAGGGAATAGAGCCAGTATTTTGTAGTAACTGTAAATGGAGTGTAACCTTTAAAAACTGTATAAAAAATAAAATAAACATTTATAAAAGTGAAAAAAAAAACCACGGAAAGCACTGACTGGCTCTCAGCACATTGATGCTCTATATTCCTACAGGTTACTTGGAAACTTGTTGCTCTTTTCTGTGCTGTGGGTAATTATGTTCCACAAAGTTGCCACGAGCAGCGACTTAGTGGTAGGACCATTACCCCTAAGTGAAATAAAGAGTTAAGTTCCTACAGGCCTCTGGTCACATTTTCATTAACTAGACAATACATAACTTTGATGTGTGTTTCTGTTCGGAGACATCATGTTTAATATACATTATTAATTGATTAACATTAAATTCACGGCCAACAGCAATGTAACTTCATGCCTGCAGAAGGCACATCACAGCCCTCTTGTGCTTAGGAACACTAGACAGCACTTCAGTGCTGTGCACTCAGGGGGCTATTTTTTGTGTGTGTGGTACACAGGCCTCTCACTGTTGTGGCCTCTCCCGTTGCGGAGCACAGGCTCCGGACGCGCAGGCTCAGCGGCCATGGCTCACGGGCCCAGCTGCTCCGCGGCATGTGGGATCTTCCCGGACCGGGGCATGAACCTGTGTCCCCTGAATCGGCAGGTGGACTCTCAACCACTGCGCCACCAGGGAAGCCTTCAGGGGGCTATTTTAAACAGTGATAGCAGCAACTAAAAGCACACAAATGTGGAAAACGTGAGACTCAATAGAGTACAAAAGAGATACTTGTTTACAGTATGAGAACTAAAATGAGAAGGCAGAGTGTCCTTTTGTTTGATACCGGGACATGTTGGGAACATGTTTGTTTTGTGGTTTAGGTTTTCACTGCTCTGTGCATGTCTGCAAATGCCCGCAAGAGCACCGTGAGTGTAGAGAGCAGCATTTGGGAGCAGAGGTGGTTATGGAGCAAGACCAGGAGTGCTGAACAGCCCCGCTGTCCTCCACCTCCAGTATCATTCTTTCTATTTTTCTGAGGCCACTCCTTTTCGGCCCCACTCAACTTGGAAGTCTCCTTCTGGAATTCCAAATAGAAAGCTGATCACAAGCCACCTCTGCTTTCAAGTTTTCCCACAACTTTTGTAATAGCATCTTCTTTGGAATTTCTGCACCAAGGAGAGATTTAGTTTGGTATTTAGTATTTAATATTTAGTTAGTTATGTATGAAAGAACTGATAGGTCATTTCCAGATTTAAGCTATTGAAAACAATTTTTTCATTACGCATTCCTTTTTATATTTAGCCTCTTTGTAAGAGGAGAGTCATAGGAAGTCACCAGCACTGTAACCACTGGACAGAAGAATATGTTCATTTAAAATTTTGATAAATACTGAATAACTGTCCTCTGTGTGTCATGCCAATTTATTTTGAGATAGAAATACATAAAGTAAAATGCAAAAAATGTACTAGTATTACCTATGGGTAGTGTGTATACACACACACTCAGTAGTAGAGTATACCAACTATCTCATACTTTTGCCGATTGTAAGCACTAAAAAATTTTAAGGTATTTTATCAATTAGGTGAAAAATGCTAGGCCATTTTTAAAATTTGCTTTTCTTTAAATACATTTCAGGCTGAGCATCTTTTCATGTTATTTGGCTTTCTTTGAACCACCTATGCCCGTTGTCTAATTTGCCTAATTGTTTCATTGATTTCTGAGAGCCTTTTAAAAAAAATTTACATTACAGAAATTATTCCTTTATATCTTCATATTAAATTTAAGAAATGAGCTATGATATGAACACATGGGGGAAATGCCAACAACACAAGATAATGAATATAGATGCCAGTTGAGAGGTGGCAACAAGAAGAACCAGGGACATGCCAGAGAATTTGTAGCCCAGGGACAGAATCTGAAAATAGGATTTTTGTCACCTTCTGTGGCCTGAATTTGTGTGGCCTGCCCTCTTCATAGATTAGCAGCCTTATTGCCATTCTGTTCCAACACTGACTGTCTCATTCATGTGGCCCAAGAAGGTCCTGCCAGCTGGTGCATGTAGAAACAGTACAGAGGTCAGGAACCAGAGCATCACCAATCAAACTCCACACCACTGCTGCTGGTTTCCATGGATACAATTCAGACCACTGGCCATGTGTTCACATCCTCACCATAGCACCGCAGCTCAGGATAATGATTTTTATTATTGGTGCCACAGTTCATAACTCTCAATGAACTGAATAGAATTAGATTGTGCTGGAATCAGCTGAGATGGGAGAGGAGAAGCTATACTAGAGATGGAGGAGGGGCAGTGTCACCTAGAGTTTGGAAATGGCTAATATACAAGGAAATATAGGTCTACTTGAACAACAGCAGCGTGAAAGGAATAAGCATGAAATAAATCTGCAAAGTGGTAAGTTGTGGTCAGATTGATCTTTGCTTATCGGTCTACATAGTTAGAACTCCAAGGAGGAGCAACCAAGGCTTGGGCAGGGCTGTAGAAGTCCCTGATTTGAGAAGCAGCATAATGAGTTGGTTTAGATCCAGGCACTGGAGCAGTGGGTCCTGGAGATGCCTTGTATGGACTCTGTCATTTTGGGCAATTTATTTATTCTCTGAAAGTTGGTTTCATCAACTACAAAATGGAGAAAAAAACAATATGAACATCATAAGATTATTGTGAGAATTATAAGAGATCCTGTGGTTTGGTTAAAAACACAAAATCTGAAGTTTGAAAAAAATAAAGTTGAATCCAGAATCAACCCCTTATTAAATTTCTTCTACCACGGAGGCAGAATTAATACTATCTGCCCCGATTCTCCTAATGCTTCTATTCGTATTGCCAAAGTTTGGCTTGGCAGTTTTCATGGTGAAGTTGATGGGCAAACTTCTACCAATTAGACAGAATGCTACTTCTTTTTTTTTTTTATTTTTAAATTAAATTAAATTTATTTTTTTATACAGCAGGTCCGTATTAGTCCTCAATTTTATACACATCACTGTATACATGTCAATCCCAATCTCACAATTCATCACACCCACACCCCCACCCCCCGGCTGCTTTCTCCCCTTGATGTCCATACGTTTGTTCTCTACATCTGTGTCTCAATTTCTGCTCTGCAAACCGGTTCATCTGTACCATTTTTCCAGGTTCCACATATATGCATTAATATACAATATTTGTTTTTCTCATTCTGACTTACTTCACTCTGTATGACAGTCTCTAGATCCATCCACATCTCTACAAATGACCCAATTTTGTTCCTTTTTTATGGCTGAGTAATATTCTATTGTATATATGTACCACTTCTTCTTTATCCATTCGTCTGTCAATGGGCATTTAGGTTGCTTCCATGACCTGGCTATTGTAAATAGTGCTGCAGTGAACACTGGGGTGCATGTGTGTTTTTGAATTATGGTTTTCTCTGGGTATATGCCCAGTAGTGGGATTCCTGGGTCATATGGTAGTTCTATTTTTAGTTTTTTTAGGAACCTGCTTATTGTTCTCCATAGTGGCTGTATCAATTTACATTCCCACCAACAGTGCAAGAGGGTTCCCTTTTCTCCACACCCTCTCCATCATTTGTTGTTTGTAGATTTTCTGATGATGCCCATTCTAACTGGTGTGAGGTGATACCTCATTGTAGTTTTGATTTGCATTTCTCTAACAGTGATGTTGAGCAGCTTTTCATGTGCTTCTTGGACACCTGTATGTCTTCTTTGGAGAAATGTCTATTTAGGTCTTCTGCCCATTTTTGGATTGGGTTGTTTGTTTTTTAATATTGAGCTGCATGAGCTGTTTATATATTTTAGAGATTAATCCTTTGTCCGTTGATTCATTTGCAAATATTTTCTCCCATTCTGGGGGTTGTCTTTTCGTCTTGTTTATGGTTTCCTTTGCTGTGCAAAAGCTTTGAAGTTTCTTTAGGTCCCATTTGTTTATTTTTGTTTTTATTTCCATTACTCTAAGAGATGGATCAAAAAAGATCTTGCTGTGATTTATTTCAAGGAGTGTTCCTCCTATGTTTTCCTCTAAGAGTTTTATAGTGTCCAGTCTTACATTTAGGTCTCGAATCCATTTTGAGTTTATTTTTATGTATGGTGTTAGAGAGTGTTCTAATTTCATTCTTTTACATGTAGCTGTCCAGTTTTCCCAGCACCACTTATTGAAGAGACTGTCCTTTCTCCATTGTATATCCTTGCCTCCTTTGTCATAGATTAGTTGACCATAGGTGCGTGGGTTTATCTCTGGGCTTTCTATGTTGTTCCATTGATCTATGTTTCTGTTTTTGTGCCAGTAATATATTGTCTTGATTACTGTAGCTTTGTAGTATAGTCTGAAGTCAGGGAGTCTGATTCCTCCAGCTCCATTTTTTTCCCTCAAGACTGCTTTGGCTATTTGGGGTCTTTTGTGTCTCCATACAAATTTTAAGATTTTTTGTTCTAGTTCTGTAAAAAATGCCATTGGTAATTTGATAGGGATTGCATTGAATCTGTAGATTGCTTTGGGTAGTAGAGCCATTTTCACAATATTGATTCTTCCAATCTAAGAACATGGTATATCTCTCCATCTGTTGGTATCATCTTTAATTTCTTTCACCAGTTTCTTATAGTTTTCTGCATACAGGTCCTTTGTCTCCCTAGGTAGGTTTGTTCCTAGGTATTTTATTCTTTTTGTTGCAGTGGTAAATGGGAGTGTTTCCTTAATTTCTCTTTCAGATATTTCATCATTAGTGTATAGGAATGCAAGAGATTTCTGTGCATTAATTTTGTATCCTGCAACTTTACCAGATTCATTGATTAGCTCTAGTAATTTACTGGTGGCATCTTTAGGATTCTCTATGTATAGTATCATATCATCTGCAAACAGTGTCAGTTTTACTTCTTGTTTTCCAGTTTGTATTCCTTTTATTTTTCTTCTCTGATTGCCGTGGCTAGGACTTCCAAAACTATGTGGAATAATAGTGGTGAGAGTGGACATCCTTGTCTTGTTTCTGATCTTACAGGAAATGCTTTCAGGTTTTCACCATTGAGAATGATGTTTGCTGTGGGTTTGTCATATATGGCCTTTATTATGTTGAGGCGGTTTCCCTCCATGCCCACTTTCTGGAGAGTTTTTATCACAAATGGTTGTTGAATTTTGTCAAAAGCTATTTCTGCATGTATTGAGATGATCATATGGTTTTTATCCTTCAATTTGTTAATATGCTGTATCACATTGATTGATTTGCATATATTGAAGAATCCTTGCATCCCTGGGATAAATCCCACTTGATCATGGTGTATGATCCTTTTAATGTGTTGTTGGATTCTGTTTGCTAGTATTTTGTTGGGAATTTTTGCATCCATATTCATCAGCGATATTGGTCTGTAATTTTCTTTTTTCAGAATGCTGCTTCTTAATTTATCTGCTGGCATGATAGGTGACATGAAGAAAATGAGTGTTCATAAGACTTGAATGCATTTGTACACATCTAATCAAACAATTGTATGCATTTTGAGTACTAATTTAAGACCTAAAAGTTTCATAGACTGTAAGTTTAACTTAAAATTTATAAGAACCCCTGAGAAAGCTAGGAAAAACCCTAAAGGAATGTTAGGTAAGGATCACACAGACGAAGATCAAAGTCATGATTATTACGGACAAAGGGTTTTGACGAGTGAGAAGCAAATAAAACATCCCGGGACTGATAGAATAAAAATACTAGGTGCAAATAGTCCAGCAGCCTTAATTAAATGTAAAAGCATAGTACAGAAAATTGTGAGTTACTATGAAAGTGCTGTAATCTGAGATGCTAGAAAAACAGTCACACAACCAATACAGTCAGTAATGTTTTATGAATGCATAAACTCTGCCTGAATAGGGGATGTTTTGCCAGGTGTAGCTACTTACTCCTAAGTCCAGGATCAGAAACTCCAAGATTTACTGGATCCAGATAGATAAGCAAATCAAGGCATAGAGACATAGTGGAGAATGGATTGAACCACAGTAGACACACCCTTTTACACTGGGCAGCCACTATACAGCTCCACAGATTTTCATGTAGTATTATTAATCCATTTGGTTAGGTCTTCTAGTTTTTAGGGGAGGTAAGGATATTTATGTGAAAATTATAATTTTAAAATTTTGATATTAAAGAAAAGCAAAAAAACAGCACTGTGAAGGTCAAAATAAATATTTTTCTAGACAATGAAACTGAGGCTCAGAGAGGAAAAGGGACTCGGCCAAGATGACCAGGTCAACCAGAGTTGGCAGAGCCAGGATTAGAATATGGTGTCCTAAAGCTCACGGTTGTCTCTCATGAAAGAGACAGTTTCTGCTTTGGTCTCTCCACCGCCCTATCAGAACGGTGGAGAGATGTTTAAGTATCATATTGGGCCATTTAAAAAGAAGTCTACAGGTTCAAGAGTAGTTGGTAGCAAGCTGGTAGCCTAGCATTATATACACACAACTTTAGGCCCAGGGAATAGTTGACTCAGTCTCTTCTTAAAAGCGTCTTTAAAGAAAGAGTGCCACTCTTATTGCATGAACTTTTCAAGAAACAGAATGTCCTAGAGGTTGCGTCTCAAAGCAAAGAGCCTCATTTTCTAGACTGTGGGAGGGCACAGAAAGGTTCAGGGGCAAACGTTTGATAACTCTCATAAAAAGGAGGAGGGAAATGATCCTCTGAGGCACTGGCTGAGTTCTGAAATGCATCTCAGTGGAAGAAACCAGCAGCCAGCAAGGAAAACTTAAAGCCTTGATGATCCTGAGCCCCAGGCAGTGTGTGAGAGGTGAAACGGCTCTCACTACTTGTTATCAATGGGTTATTGATGTCATAGAAGAGATTTCCAGAGGCTTGGCAAAACCTGTCGGGAAGGGGCCAACTCGAGGGAAAGTTTCTAATTATTCTGAGTGCTTTGTTCCTTCTTATTCCTTAATTCTGTCTCAACTACCAGCTCCTGAACTACTGCTATCTAATTGCCCTATTGTCCATTGGTGGAGAAATAACTTGGGAAAATAAAATGATTTGCACAAAGTGGATTTAGAGAGAGAAAGCCCAGGATAGGGAATCATAGTTAGGAAATCTGGGTTCTGGTCTTGTGTCTGTCCCTGCCATGATGTGTAACCTTGAACATTTCACTTCATGTCTCTGGGTCTGAATGACCTCAGAAAGGCGGGGAGTTTGGAATAGGTCATTCCAAGTTCTGACTCATTTTAAATAAAGAAAAACAGCATCTCTTTGCCTATATGATTGTGGAGTGCTTAATGTCAATTGCCAGGTGTTTACAAGACAGCTCTCCTTGAACCAAAGAACCAGTCATCCATGGTGCCATTTGGGACATCAGTACAGGAGATGGACTTAGCCAGACAAGACTTTTCTACATGTCACCCATGTCTCTGAGAAAGGGCAGTTATTTTCTTGTCTCTGGGTTTTATCTGTGTTCTCCCTACCATTGGCTCCAGCACTCAAAATCACTGAGTTTCTGGGAACCTCAGAGACCGTGTTAGCTGTTGCCAAATGGAGGCCGAGTATCTTTTCAAATGTAGCCCTGCCTAGTCGTCCTTGTACCCTTCCATTTATGGAACATGCAGGACCTTTTGGAACAATGAGCCCTCTGTCATTGTTCACTTGAGGAAGGTATGAGAGACCAAGCTTGCCACTTCACAGACCTGGTGCCAAATCCCACCTTTACTAGGTGGTCAAATCTAAGGGAAGACCGAATGGTAACCAGGTTCTTCAAATTCTAATATGAATTCCAAATGTGTTCTTTTTCTGAAACAGAATTTTTTAAAAAAAATTTTTATTGGAGTATAGTTGATTTACAATGTTGTGTTAGTTTCTGCTGTACGGCAAAGTGAATCGGTTATACATATACGTATATTCACTTTTTCCGATTCTTTTCCCATATAGGTCATTATAGAGTATTGAGTGTAGTTCCCTGTGCTATACAGTAGGTCCTTATTAGTTTTCTATTTTATATACAGTAATGTATATATGTCAGTCCCAATCTCGCAATTTTTTTTTTTTTTTTTTTGCGGTATGCCGGCCTCTCACCGTTGTGGCTTCTCCCGTTGCGGAGCACAGGCTCAGCGGCCATGGCTCACAGGCCCAGCCGCTCCATGGCATGTGGAATCTTCCCGGACCGGGGCACGAACCCGTGTGCCTTGCATTGGCAGGCAGATTCTTAACCACTACACCACCAGGGAAGCCCCCCAATCTCGCAATTTATCCCTCCCCTCCTTCTCCCGCTGGTAACCATAAGATTTAAAACAGAAATTTTTAGGAAAACTTTTTTTGGGGGGATTTTTTTTTCTTCCAAATAAGCTGCAAAAAGGGTTATGATGCTTTGCCTCGAATAGGTAGAGCTGATTTTTCCCTGGGGACATGTATTGCCACTTATCCAATTATTGTCATTGCTGCATGGGTCTTAATTTCTGTTTTCGATAGATAGAAAGTTGCGTTTGTGCCATGCCTTGTGCTCAGTAATTTAACTGCCCTTTCTTCCTTATTCTTTCCCTGATGCGAGCAACACACAGTCTGAAACGATCTGTCTTGTTACAACTTTGTCCTCAAGACCTAGAGGATAGCTTCCCGGTCGACTGTTTGTTCAGGGCGCTTGTACTTGTTGCCCCGTCTTTCTGACATTCTTCATGCCATGCTTTGCTCTTCTACTCCTGTTCATTGTCAAGATCTAAGCTTAAATGTAACCCCTTTTGAAAGTCATTCCCTGACTTCCCAATCCAAAAGAGGCTCTCCCTTTATAGTCTGTAGACCATCTCTTACCGCATCTATTCTAAGTAGTGGTCCTATATTTATTGTTTCTCTTTCCTTGGACTTTAGCTCCTTTAGGGAAAGGACAGTGCTTTTACTGTTCATCAGTGTTCCTTGTAATTACTGCTGTACCTGCTACAGAGAAGATGCTGCATAAATACTGGTTAAAATTGGTTAGAAAAATCCACAGGGTAGGTTAGATTTGCCCCATTGTCTTCATGGTGAATTTGAGACTCAACTAAATGACTTAGGGTCACATATAAAATTATAGGGCTCATTTAAAAATTCAGTTGATCTAGCTATAACCATATATTGATGGTCAGTTATGGCTAGGTGTCTAAATATTTCATTTTTCAGTCTTGCCACGGCCCTCCCAGGTAGATTTGATTATTCCTATTTAAGTGAAGCATTTGAGGCACACGAGGGCCCCGTGACTTGTCTAAACTCATAACGCTATTGAATAATGGAATCTGGAGTCCTGTTTGACGTCAGAGCCCATATTCTCTCTAGTATGCCATGCTGCCTAGCAGCCCTGGTGTGAGCTTGTGCACACATGTATGTAGTACGAACACCTGTGTTGGATTTAAACTCCAAAGTCTAAATTTCCAGTCTGTAAACTGGCCAGCCTTCAGCTCAGCAGCAAGTGTCTTCTCTCTCCATAAATCTAATCAGGGGAGTGAAATCACACAGAAGAGTCTCTCAGCCAATATGTTTCCATCCCAAATGCTTTTGCTCAGCCATTTGGCTTTTTAAGAGTCACTTGCAAATATAAGGTGAGACTTCAGAACAATAATTAAAAGTCATAGATCACAGGTTAATTAATCCTCAGCTTCACTTAGCACCTGACCACTGAAGCATCCAACTCCCATGAATGACGTGCAAATCACAGGCCAAGTAAACAGACGTTAGACCAGCTTCCTTGGCTGGGTAGTAATCCTGACAACCCGTGAAATATGTGGTGCAGTTTAGCATATCAAAGTCATTTTTATATTCACAGTCTTTTTTTTTTTTTTCCCCCAAAGAGTTGTGTGAGCTTGGCCAGGCAGCTATTAACATCTTCTGTTGGATTTGTTTTCATCTGGTGACATTTAATGACCCATTAATAAATGCCAGGATCTTTGCTAAGTACTTTATCTTTCCTTAGGTCATTTAGTCCTTGCTGAAGCTCTGTTAGCTAGGGAATATTATTGTTCCTGTTTTTTAGATAAATGATTTGAGGTTTTGAGGATTCAATGCCTTGCACAGAGTCACCTGGTTGACAGTGGTCAGAGCAGAGCCATTGCTACATCACTTGCATCAGTGTCATTTTCTTCTTTTATCATCAAGTGCTTTCTGTTAACAAGGACTCTTATGAATGCTTGGCACAAGTTGTTCTGGTCCCTTTGGACCACGTAATCCTATGAAATATGTAAGAGCATTGTTCCTATTTTACCAAGTGAAAGTACTGTAGCTCAGGAAGATCTTGTAACTTGTCCAAGGCCAGAAAGCTGGTGAGTGGCAAAGCTGGTGAGACTTGAACTCAGCAAGCACTGTCTCCACAGCCCAAACTCTTAACTACCTATTTCACTGCAGCCTTAGACTTACTCAGACTTCTGACCCTTAGTCTACTCTCCCTGGTGATATAGCATCATTTTGTCTTCAATATATAGAGTATTAGAGAAATTTTCTCCTTGCTCAAGTTTCCCAGTATGCACAAAGGAGCAATCAACCCCTGAATGGTAGGACTTTTTACTTCCCATGTGATGGACTAGGTCAAAGAGACATACGTTTAGGAAGTTTCCAGAGGTCATAACATTGTGTCTGACAGTGGGGCTTCCAGTGATCTCTGTCTGGGAATGATCATTAACAAATACCCTTCCCCTGTATCCTCCCAGGACTGAACAGAGTTGTTGGCGAGAGTAGGTGGTCTGGCAGAAGTAATGCCATACGGTGATTAATTAGGCCCATGTGTCAGAGTGATCAGAGGCCTGAGGTTTGGCTGAGGCTTTGCTAAAGGCAAGGAAAGAAGTCACTCTTCATACGTCAGGTTTGGTGTGGGCTGGCAGGGGGACATGCCAGAATAGAGGTCACCCATGGTACCTCGGTAGAAAAGGGCATTGAACTGGGAATTAAAAGCTAAGACAGCAACCACGTGTCTTATATTTACATACTTTAAGTCTTGAATTTCCTTGTCTGTAAAGTGAGGAAGACCTTCTTAGCTATTTTATATGAAAACCCCTCTGAGACATCAGATTCATTCATTCATGTTCAACCAAGATTGAATGAGTACCAAGCAGATGCCTGCAGCTATACTCTAAGTTTTGGAGAAAGACCAAGGTGGATGTCACTGGACTTCTGTGCTGTTAGCAGGCTTTCCAGTATCACTCATCTCCCCAAATCTGCTTGAGGGCCCAACCGTATTATTTATTTAAATGTGCTTTGTAACCTCTAAATCAGGACTTGGGAAGCTTCTTCTGTAAAGGGCCAGATGGTAAATATTTTATGTATTGTGGGCTAGATGATGGATGGGTCTCTGTCTCAACCATTTATTCAACTCTGCCATTGTCACACAAAAGCGGTCGTACACACATGCGAAATGAATGTGAGTTTCAGTTCCTCTGATGCCTCTTTTAAAGTGCTGTATGAGTGTGCAGTGCTAGGTTTTGTATTTGGTCGTCTATGCTAAGTACCACTCACTCTCAACATCCAGCTGAAACCCCTCTCTCCTCAGAACTTCCTGTTCTCTCCATCCCACTCTGGTGTATCACTTACTGAACTCCTCCCAGTACTATAGCCTGTACCATAAAACTGGGAACTGAGTTAGAATATTAACAGTAGTGTCAACACTTACTGAGTCCATTGTGTTTAGAATGTTCTTTCTTCAGATCTTTGCATGGCAGGCTTCTGCAGGCTCTTCAAACTGCAGCTCAAATACCACCTTCCCCCACCAGGTCATCAGATCCTTAACAGAGCAACTTTTGTCATTTTCTTCGTAAATCTTATTGATGGGAAAATAGTGAGAGTACCTGCTTACTTGCTTTATTGTTGGACCTGGCACCCAGTAAGATCTCAGGTGATGTTAAGTGTTACCAGCTTCTTGCAAATCATTTGCTCCTTCTAGAATGTAAGCTCTGTGAAAGCTGGAACTGTATCTGTCTTGTCTGCGGCATCTAACAATTCCTTGCCCTATGCACACATTAAATATTGGTGGAGGGAATGGACACACTGGGTGCTTTCTCTGTGCCAGCCATGACACTAGAGCATTTTACATGTATTTTCTCATTGAGTCTGCATAATACCAATCTGGAATAAGCCCTGCCATTAGCAGATAGGGAAACTGAAGATCGTATTTGTATTTGGTCGTCTGTGCTAAGTACCACTCACTATCAACATCCAGCTGAAGCCCCTCTCTCCTCAGAATACTTAGAGGAAGTATTACCCAAAGTCATACTGCTGAGCCAGATTCAAAGGCTGTTCTATGTGGATCCCAAGCCTAGATTCCATGCTCTTGTTATTTGTATGATTCTTTCTTGGTCAAAAACACCTGCTTTCTCATTTGCTTCCAGATCTGTTTTGTTTACCCTAATTGTGGATAAGATTCCTGAAGGGGGGACCATGCATCATTTCATTTATGGCTCACACACTCCCTAGCATTATGCGTGGCACAGAGTGGAAGATTAATATCATTATTTTGCACATGACTTGACTGGCACTGAAGGAATTCTTTCCTGTGTGCTTTAGTGCTGCCTGGGATTTCTATCTTTCTCCAAGCGGAGTGGCTTATAGTTCTATTATAACACCATTTCCCCATCCTCAGGGACTGAATGCACTTTGAATACCTTAAATGCAAAGACTTGACATCTCTAAATAGCAGAGTAATTATAGGTGGTATCTCAAGGGCTTAAACGAAGTGAGGTCTCCAACTTAATTAACCTGGGGCTATAACCAACTGGGGACAGGCTGGTAAAGAGAGGTAGAACAGATTTTATCCTGCATCACTGGGGTGAAGGCAGATGTATTTTTATGCCTAGGGTGCTTCTGACAGAGAGAAAATGGATGTTTTGTGCTTGTCCCTGAAGGTCACTGGATCTGTTCCCACTGTCTAAGGACCTCACAGAAGAAGGCTCTCAGCCAGCAGGGACGCCTTGGCACACATTCTCAGGGTGCTCTCTTGAATTTATGGTGAGGAAGAGGACAGTGTTAACCTAGGTACAAGGTGCTGAATGTTTTCCCTCCATCTGTCATTAAGCATCCATCCCAGACTTGGGAGGTGATACTACACCTTCTTTGTTAGGAACTTTCTTAACCTGGGATAAGGTTATTGTTAGGTGTGAGCTTAGGCCTACAGCAAATGGCAAAGTGCTGCTCCATCTTTTGCTCAGACCCCATTAAACTGGGAGAAAGATGACTCACGTGTTTTAAGTGTGTCATTAAAAACAACAAATGCTTATATATCATAGCAACTAACTCACTGCTTTAGCCTCCAGAACAACTTTTATTTGCTTTTATTTAATAGCTGTTTTTGTTACCTACTGTGTGTAAGCCATAGTATTTAGTCCTAGGTATTCAAACATTCTCCTCCTCCTTATCATGAACGTCATCATCATCGCCATTATTGTAACATAAGCAACTAACATTTTTTAGCACATTCTGTGGACCAGGTGCCGTTATTAATTCTGTTTTGCAGATTGGGAAACTGAAGCACAGACACATAATTCCTGCCCTTAAAAAGCTGCCTGTCAGGGACTTCTCTGGTGGCGCAGTGGTTAAGAATCCACCTGCCTATGCAGGGGACACGGGTTCTATCTCTGGTCTGGGAAGATCCCACATGCTGCGGGGCAACTAAGCCCGTGTGCCACAAGTACTGAGCCTGTGCTCTAGAGCCCATGAGCCACAACTACTGAGCCCATGTGCCACAACTACTGAAGCCCGCTCACCTAGAGCCCGTGCCCTGCAACAAGAGAAGCCAACCACAATGAGAAGCCCACACACCAAAACAAAGAGTAGCCCCCACTCGCCGCAGCTAGAGAAAGCCTGCACGCAGCAACGAAGACCCAACACTGCCAAAAATAAATAAATTTATAAAAAAGAAAAACAAGCTACCTGTCAGATAGGGCATATAGGGCCTGGGCACACATGGTCAAAGTCAAAGCAGTGGCTGATGAGTTGTATTCAAGGTGAAACTAAATATCTATGTGTAGATGGAAGATTGACAGCATATAGTTCACCTACTCTTTTCCCTCACACACAACAGACATTGGTAATTAATCATGACACTCTTTCTTACTGGTCCCAAATATGGCCTAAGAATTTCTTTCCACAGAGCTTTCCAGATAGCCATGCCAACTTATGAGTTTTTATCTAATGTGACTGCTTGTCATCTATGACCAATGAACTTAAAAAGTGAGAGAGCCTTTACTGGGGACATTAAAAATATTCTCAGTGGTCATTTGAAATTCATTCATTCAACAAATAATAATTGTGAAATTATTCTAGGCTGTGTTAGGGTGGTGGCGATGCGTAAAACAAGGAGCTGCTCTTGAGAAAGGGGAGTAGATAACTTTTAAAATGTACAAGGATATTGTTACATCCAATAATATGTGCTATTAAGAAAAACAATGCAGGGTAAGGGAGCTGAGAGTGAGAGGGGTTGGAACCACTATTTTATTTTTTTTAATTTAATTTTTATTTTATATTATAGTTGATTTACAATGTTGTGTTAGTTTCAGGTTTACTAGCAAAGTGTTTCACTTATGCATATGTATATATCCATTCTTTTTCAGATTCTTTTCTCATATAGATTATTATGGAATATTGAGCAGAGTTCCCTGTGCAATACAGTAGGTCCTTGTTGGTTATCATAGAGTGGTTAGGGATGTCCTGTTTGGTGAGGTGACATTTGAGACCTGGTTGAAGTGAGGAGGGGGATGTGAATACCTAAGGTAGTATTTCAGACAGAGAACTCTCTGGCTGACTATAGAAGAACGAGAGCAGACAGAGTGATCCTTTTAAAAGAAGTCATACTATGTTTTCCCCGTGCATGAACTCTCAGTGTCTGCCTTTACACTGGGAAACATCCAACACCCTAACTTATATTATAGACCTGGCAGATCTGGCCCCTGGCTACCTCTCTGAACTCCTCCACTACCCGCTTGACTCCTCTGCAACTATCCTGTCCCCCTGCATTTTCAAACACTTCTGCCTCACAGGCTTTGTACTTTTGGGACGCTGTCAGGTGTCTCTCACATTTGAGTTATTTCAGGTAGAGGCAGAGCTGTAACTCGTCTTCTGACCCCAAGCCTTCTATGAGTTTTTTGTAAAGAGATACACATACAAAGTTCACTACCTGGTGTCCTGAGTTAAGAAACATCAATGTCCCAAGTCTTGGTATGTGTGACTCTTCCTTCTTGGCTATGCCCACTATAGATATGGTGGCCAGTTCAAAATCAGTAGGATGAGTGAGTGGGTTTGTATTATACAAATTATAGGAATTAGCCTATAGGCTAATTCCATTCATGGAGGTCTGATGACGCTTAAAGGCAAAAATAAGCATAACCTGGGCATCATGAGCTCCTCAAGCACCTGTGAAAAGATAGTTCCAGTAGCTTGTAGTTTACAGCTGTCTTCTGAAGTTGTAGTTCCATCCATAGAAGTTAACTTGTGGAAAACTATAATATTGATTCATCTATTTACCTCTGTGACCAAGAGCGTTCTTTAGTGAGTTAGTAAACCAGGATTTGGAGTGACATCTGTGGTAGCCAGCTTCCAAGATGGTCCCCAGGGATTGTCACTTCCTGGGGTTTGTGCCCTTGCATAGTCCTATCACACATTGAATCAAGGCTGTGATCTAAAGAATACCATGGCCAGTGTGGGGCAGTGTGTGATTTCTGACTCCAGTGTTATAAGGCATGGAGCTTCTACTTTGAATTCTTGGGTCACTCACTCTGCAGGAAGTCAGCAGCCATGTTGTGAGGATGTTCAGGTAGTCCTGTGGAGGGGTCCACATGGAGAGGAACTGAGGTTTTCCAAACAGCCAGCACCAATCTGACAGCCATGGGAGTGATCCACTTTGGAAGCAGATGCTGCAGCCCAGTGAAGCCTTCAGGTGACTGCAGTCTTGGCTGACATCTGACTGTAGCCCATGAGATACCCAAGCCAGAATTGTCCAACCAAACCACTCCTGAATTCTTGACCCATAAAAACTATGAGTTAAGTAAGTGATTCTTGTTTTGTGCATACAAATTTGGGAGAGATTTGTCAATATAGCAGTAGGTAACTAATATAACATTACTGATGCTTTAGGGTTATACCCCTCTATTCTTTGAATAAAGTCCAAAATTGTTGCTGTGATTCACAAGGCCCTGGTGATCTGGCTCCTTCCTTCTTCTTCAAATCCATCTCTTGAGAAACATTGGTGTGGGAAATAGGTATTGAGTGTCTATGGTATCCTAGCCTTAGGGTGATCAGAGTAGGCTTCCTCAACAGGGTGGCCAACTATCCTTGATGATCTGGGACTGAGAGGCTTCCTGGGATGTAAGATTTTCAGTGTTAACACTGGGCATGTCCTAGGAAATCCAGAGTAGGTTGGTCACATTGTTCCTGGAAGACATCAGAAAGGGTCAGGATCCTCAAGGATGAACAAAGAAATAAAGCAGGACTTTGTATGTCAGGAAAAGTCTAGCATCCATATAAAAGGAAGCAGAGTAGGAAGGAGTATATGAGGGGAAAAGCTTCTCTTATGTTCAATACTGTATTCCCAGCAGTTAAAAGGAGTCAGTGATGAGAACTACTTCTCCAGTCCAAATTACCTTGAGGTTACTCCAATATTCCTTCCCTTCCTTTAACATGCCAGTTCTTTTTTTTTTTTTTTTTTTTTTTAATCATGGCTTTTGCCCTTGCTGTTCCATTTGACTGGAATATCATTTACCCAGATTTTCATGGGGCTGTATTACCTCTAATATTTCTTCCTCAGGGAGGCCTTTTCTGTCTCCACTGTCAGAAAGCAATCTTGCATGCCCTGCTTCCATCCGTCTTCATTGTATTGCTCCATTTTATCATCCTCACAGTACATATAACCGTCAGAAATTATCTTATGAGTGTGTGTGTTGTTTTTCATTCTTGGTGAGAACATGGGCCTTTTATGTTTGTTCTTCACTAAATCTCTTTGCTGATAGCAGTGCTATCAGATAGAAGATGCACTGTTAATCTTTGTTGAATGAATAATGAATGAATATGTTGAGGCAAACTGTGGCTAAATAGTGGGCCTTATCTTATTATTCTCAGATTTCAGATCCTTCGGGGTCTTCCTACTGCTATAAGGAGAAAAGAGGCCAGCTCCATAGCATATTTATTATCCAGATTCTGAGTATCTTTTTTAGCTTCAACTCTTTCCACTCTCCACCTTTGCCTCTGGGCTTTAGACATATTGACATTGTTGGGTATATTTAGGCTTTCTCAGACAAGATTCCTACTTTGTACCAGCTAACTCATACCCATCTTTTGGGTCTTAAAAAAAACAAAAACAAAAGCAACAACTTCTTAAAGAATTCTTTCCTGACATCACCCACCTCAATTCCAATAAGCAAGACTTTCTAGGTGCCTACAGAGCACCTGTTATCCCTGTCATAATACTTAGAAGACTGTCAGTTACTTATTCACTTGTTTTCCATACTACACTATAAGCTTTATGAGAGCAGGGAACCCTGGGTCTTAGTCATCAATACAGAGGGCTTGACAGAAAGTAACCTCTCAGCAAACCCGAGGCTTAAACTGCAAAAGCTGAAAGAAAGTTTAACAGATGAAAAATTATGTAAGAAAGATTTCTGAATTCCCACCATCATAGAGCTCTCCAGTGGCATTGGTATAGTGCCTAGGAGTTAGATCCTTGGCCCCAGCTAGCTAAGCAAGCCCCCCTCTAGCTTCAGAAATCCTTTCCAGTGGAATCACATAGCCAGAATATTGGAATCCCACCCTCAAGTCTACTGTGATGTGTTACCTCTTTCTGCTCATTGCCTTGGGGAAATAGGCAATGTATACCTACTGCCAATGCAAAGCTGAGCAGATGGTAAATGTCTTGTGCTCTGCCAACAAGAGTTAGGAGGAATAACAAAAATTCATTTACTTGAGACAAACTCTAGCCAGGGATTTAACTGAGAGTTGGCAAAGATAAGCTGTTAGCTTATGAGTGATTTCTCAGTTACAAGAAAAGAAGGGTGTCTGTTTGGTGGCCCTTGTAATTATCACAGACTATAAAGAAATCCTTCATTAGAATTCCTGTAGCATCTCCCCATCCCCCAATACCACCCATCTCTCTCCATGATCCATTATTTGATTCTCTTTCCTGTCTCTTTAGCTGGCCGTCTCCACTATGGAAATTTCAAATGATCTTGCAAAGTCTTCTTTAACCAGGAGTCGTATAGACATAGAATCACAGAATAAACTTTGTCATTTTACTCTGTGATTTCCAAAGGGCAGCTGGTTCATGAAGTTGTGTCAGGTTGGCTTTTTGAGAACCACCCAGGGAACTCTGAGAAATATAGATACCCATATATATAGATATAGATTTCCAGGTGTCATTCTTGGAAATCCCAATTCAGTAGATCTGGAGCTCTACTGTCACCTGTGTTTGTTTATTTATTTATGCCATTAGAAGAGAAAATTTAATTGCATGACTCCAAAACTAAAATAAATCTAAATATAAAACGCATTTTACAGGTAAAATTCCTTCACTCTCTTCTTATTTTTTTTTCCTTTTACCCAATTTCTACAAATTAGTGGTGAAGATATCTACAGTTTTTAGTTTTAAATTAAATCTATTTCTTGATATGTAGGTTACTTTATATATTTTTTTAGAATAAACATTGTAATAATTATAGTGATATGATTGCTGTCAATTCATTAGAATTATGGCGGAGTCCTCAGACCTATAATCTAATAAAAACATAGTACTATCTCTCTGTATTGAGGGAACCCAGATCAGAAAAATTAACATGCAGAGTAGAACCAAATAGGAGACATTTTTCAATGGAGAAGCCACAAAGTCACCTGTGTTTTTAAGCCCTCTTGAGGTGACTCCAGCCCAACTGGACTCAGGAACCATTGCATTAGGGTCTATTCAATAATTGGACCATGTATCTAGCTCCAGAATATCCTGATGGTACATAAATAGCCCCTGTTCAAAAACCAAAACATTTCAAAGAATGTTCTTGCAAACTGAACTCTGCTCTTGCAAACTGACCTGAGCTAATGTAATGGGTCATTTGTATAATTATCTGGTGATTTTGGTTAATATCAGTGGCCTCCATAATTTAGAAGTAGGTATGTGCTTATAGGTATATTCCTTCATGACATTACAACTGAGTTATATGCTAGAAAAATGTAATTCACAGACTGATGTCTGCCACAAATATAAGCAAGTAGACAGACAAGTCCTGACCATATGAGAAGTTCATTAGAGGTGGACAAGCCTACTTGAGTTGTGGAAACATATACTTGGAGTCAAGTGGCACAAATATTCCACATTAATATTTAAACTAACACACTTCTGAATCCTAATCCTAGGCACCATTCTAAAGGGTGTCTCTAGGCTTGCCACATTCTTAACATCTTTTCATTTTCGTACAAGGGTGTTTCTAATATCTCTTATGCTAATTAACCAAACCTTTGATTTTGATTAGAGAGAAAGGCAGCTAAATCCTATGTGTGGAGCCAGGTGGCCTGCAGCCTCCCACCCGGCCTCCACGAAGCACCCACGCTACTGCAGCAGCCCAGCCAGTACATCCCCACAGAAGCTTGCCCACAAGTGGCACCACAGCTCCTCCAGCTCCAAGGTGCCCCGGGCCTTGCACAGAACTGGGGTCACATTGCAAAGGAGGGCTGCCGGTGCCATGGCCCTCTGACTGGGAACTGGAGGAATGCTACCGCTCCCGCAGGGTCTGTAGATGAGATTAACATTTAAATTCATGGACGTTGAGTGGATTATCCTCCATTACCTTCCATGATGTGGATGGACCTCATTAAAGGCCTTTAAGGCCTTAAAAACAAAACTGAGTTCCTCCGAGCAAGAAGGAATTCTGCAGCAAACTACCTTTGGATGCAAAGCAACTCTTCCCAGGGTCTGTCTCCAGCCTGCTAGCCTACCTCATCAGATTTTGGACTCACCAAGCCTTCACAATCAGACTTGCTGAATATTTGACCTGACTGCAACTACTGGGGACCTTCAAGATGGCGGAGGAGTAAGATGTGGAGATCACGTTCCTCCCCACAAATACATCAAAAACACATCTACATGTGGAACAACTCTTACAGAACACCTACTGAACCCTGGCAGAAGACCTCAGGTTTCCCAAAAGGCATGAATGAGCCAGAGCCACCTAATCAGCCATTGCTTTAACCCCATCCTGTCTGGGTGGAAACAGAAGCCTGAGGGCAACCTACATGCAGAGGTGGGGCGAAAACCTAAGCTGAGCCCCGGGAGCTGTGCGAACAAAGAACAGAAAGGGAAATTACTCCATGAAGCCTCAGGAGCCGTGGATTAAATCACCACAATCAACTTGAGGTACCCTGCATCTGTGGAATACCTGAATAGACAACGAATCAACCCAAAATTGAGGGGGTGGACTTTGGAAGCAACTGTAGAGTTGGGGGTTTGCTGTCTGCAACTGACTTGTTTCTGATTTTTATATTTATATTAGTATAGTTTTTAGCACTTGTTATCATTGGTGGATTTGTTTATTGGTTTGGTTGCTCTCTTCTTTTTTTAATATTACTTTAAAATTTTTTATTTTAATAATTTATTTTTTTAATTTTTAATTTTAATTATTTTATCTTATTTTATTTTTATGTTAACATTTAAATTTTTTTGTATTTTTTTCCCTCCCTTTTTTTCTGAGCTGTGTGGCTGACAGGGTCTTGGCACTCTGGCCTGGTGTCATGCCTGAGTGTCTGAGGTGGGAGAGCTGAGTTCAGGACATTGAACCACTAGAGACCTCCTGGCCCCACGTAATATCAGTTAGCGTGAGATCTCCCAGAGATCTCCATCTCAGCGCTAAGACTCAGCTCCACCCAATGGCCGGTAAGCTCCAATGCTGGATGCCCCATGTAAAACAACTAGCAAGATAGGAACACAATCCCACCCATTAGCAGAGAGGCTGGCTAAAATCATAATAAGGTCACAGACACCCCAAAACATACCACCAGATGCAACCCTGCCCACCAGAAAGACAAGATCAAGCCCCACACACCAGAACACAGCCACCAGTCCCCTCCACCAGGAAACCTACACAAGCCACTGAACCAACCTTACCTGCTGGGGGCAGACATCAAAAACAACAGGAACAACAACCCTGCAGCCTGCGAAAAAGAGAACCCAAACAAAGTAAGTTAAACAAAATGAGAAGACAGAGGACTATGCAGCAGATGAAGGAGCAAGGTAAAAACCCACCAGCCCAAACAAATGAAGAGGAAATAAGCAGTCTACCTGAAAAAGAATTCAGAGTAATGATAGTAAAGATGATCCAAAGTCTTGGAAATAGAATGGAGAAAAGATAAGAAACGTTTAACAAGGACCTAGAACAACTATAGAGAAAACAAACAATGATGAAAAATGCAATAAATGAAATTAAAAATTCTCTAGAAGGAATCAATAGCAGAATAACTGAGGCAGAAGAACGGATAAGTGACCTGGGAAATAAAATAGTGGAAATAACTACTGCAAAGCAGAATAAAGAAAAAAGAATGAAAAGAATTGAGGACAGTCTCAGAGACCTCTGGGACAACATTAAATGCACCAACATCTGAATTATAGGAGTCCCAGAAAAAGAACAGAAAAAGAAAAGGACTGAGAAAATATTTGAAGAGATTATAGTTGAAAACTTCCCTAATATGGGAAAGGAAATAGTCAGTCAAGTCCAGGAAGCTCAAAGAGTCTGATACAGGACAAATCCAGGGAGGAACATGCCAAGACACATATTAATCAAACTATCAAAAATTAAATACAAAGAGAAAAAAATATTACAAGCAGCAAGGGAAAAGCAACAAATAACATACAAGGGAATCCCCATGAGGTTAACAGCTGATCTTTCAGCAGAAACTCTGCAAGCCAGAAGGGAGTGGCAGGACATATTTAAAGTGATGAAAGAAAAAAACCTACAACCAAGATTACTCTACCCAGCAAGGATCTCATTCAAATTCGATGGAGAAATTAAAACCTTTACAGACAAACAAAAGTTAAGAGAAATCACCACTGCCAAACCAGCTTTACAACAAATGCTAAAGGTACTCCTCTAGGCAGGAAACACAAGAGAAGGAAAAGACCTACAATACCAAACCCAAAATAATTAAGAAAATGGTAATAGGGACATACATATTGACAATTACCTTAAATGTAAATGGATTAAATGCTCCAACCAAAAGACATAGACTGGCTGAATGGATACAAAAACAAGACCCATATATATGCTGTCTACAAGAGACCCACTTCAGACCTAGGGACACATACAGACTGAAAGAGAGTGGAAAAAGATATTCCATGCAATGGAAATCAAAAGAAAGCTGGAGTAGCATTTCTCATATCAGACAAAATAGACTTTAAAATAAAGACTGTTAAAGTGACAAAGAAGGACACTACATAATGGTCAAGGGATCAGTCCAAGAAGAAGATATAACAATTGTAAATATTTATGGACCCAGCATAGGAGGACCTCAATACATAAGTTAAATGCTAACAGCCATAAAAAGGGAAATCGACAGTAGCACAATAACAGTAGGGGACTTTAACATCTGACTTTCATCAATGGACAGATCATCCAAAATGAAAATAAATAAGGAAACATAGGCTTTAAATGGCGCATTAAAGAAGATGAACTTAATAATTGATTTTTATAGGACATTCCATCCAAAAGCTACAGAATACACTTTCTTCTCAAGTGCTCATGGAATATTCTCCAGGACAGATCATATCTTGGGTCACAAATCAAACCTTGGTAAATTTAAGAAAATTGAAATTGTAGCAAATATCTTTTCCAACCATAACACTATGAGAAAGAGGAAATCAAAAAATACCTAGAAACAAATGACAATGAAAACACGATGACCCAAAACCTATGGGATGCAGCAAAAGCAGTTCTAAGAGGGAAGTTTGTAGTAATACAGTGCTACCTCAAGAAACAAGAAAAATCTCAAATAAACAACCTAACCTTACACCTAAAGCAATTAGAGAAAGAAGCATAAAAAACCTCCAAGGTTAGCAGAAGGAAAGAAATCATAAAGATCAGATCAGAAATAAATGAAGAAAATGATAGCAAAGATCAATAAAACTAAAAGCTGGTTCTTTGAGAAGATAAACAAAATTGATAAACCATTAGCCAGACTCATCAAGAAAAGAAGGGAGAAGACTCAAATCAATAGAATTAGAAATGAAAAAGGAGAAGTAACAACTGACACTGCAGAAATACAAAGGATCGTGAGAGATTACTACAGGCAACTATATGCCAATACAATGGACAGCCTGGAAGAAATGGACACATTCTTAGAAAAGCACAAGCTTTCAAGACTGGACCAGGAAGAAGTAGAAGATATAAACAGACCAATCACAAGCACTGAAATAGAAACTGACAACCCTCAGAAAGGGAGAAAATATTTGCAAATGAAGCAACTGACAAAGGATTAATCTCCAAAATATACAAACAGCTCATGCAACTCAATACCAAAAAAACCAACCCAATCCTAAAAAGGTCAGAAGATCTAAATAGACATTTGTCCATAGAAGATATACAGATTGTCAACAAACAGATGAAAGAATGCTCACCATCACTAATCATTAGACAAATGCAAATTAAAACCACAATGAGGTATCACCTCACACCTGTCAGAATGGCCATCTTTAAAAATCTACAAACAATAAATGCTAGAGAGGGTGTGGAGAAAAGGGAATCCTCTTGCACTGTTGGTGTGAATGTAAATTGATACAGCCACTATGGAGAACAGTATGGAGATTCCTTAAAAAACTAAAAATAGAACTACCATATGACCCAGCAATCCCACTCCTGGGCATATACCCTGAGAAAACCATAATTCAAAAAGAGTCATGTACCACAATGTTCACTGCAGCCCTATTTACAGTAACCAGGACGTGGAAGTGACCTAAGTGTTCATCAACAGATGATTAGATAAAGAAGATGTGGCACATATATACAATGGAATATTACTCAGCCATAATAAGAAACAAAATTGAGTTATTTGTTGTGAGGTGGATGGACCTAGAGTCTGTCATACAGAGTGAAGTAAGTCAGAAAGAGAAAAACAGATACTGTATGCTAATACATATATATGGGACCAAAAAAAAAAAAAAGGTTCTGATGAACCTAGGCACAGAACAAGAATAACGATGCAGATGTAGAGAATGGACTTGAGGAAACGGGGATGGGGAAGGGTAAGCTGGGACGAAGTGGGAGAGTAACATCGACATGTATACACTATCAAATGTAAAATAGATACCTAGTGGAAAGCAGCTGCATCGCATGGGGACATCAGCTCGGTGCTTTGTGACCACCTAGAGGGGTGGTATAGGGAGGGTGGGAGGGAGACGCAAGAGGGAGGAGATATGGAGATATATGCATACATATAGCTGATTCACTTTGTGATACAGCAGAAACTAACACAACATTGCAATGCAATTATACTCAAATAAAGATATTTAAAAAAATCCTATGTGCGTCTTTACCCCTAGAATGAGCATTTTCCATTAAAATAGGGGTAAATACTAACTAGCTATTCTCAGGTTATATATCAATACTAAAACTAAATCACACATGCGTATATAAATCCATGGTCTATGCCAAAATATTTTAAAGTGAATTATGTTCACAGCAAGAAATGGAGACTGGGGAGATATAATATGAAGTCTTTGGTCATAAAAACGTTGTAGAACATAATAGAATATGCCAAACATTTATACTTAAAACACCAAAAGTGAGAAAAATCAGAGCAATTGCTGCTACATAACATTGCCAAAATTTGCTATTCTAGAGTTATTCAATAGATAAATGTCACTTTTTGATACATTCTTTTAAAGTATTAGGTTCAAGTGTGCCTTTACCTCTCTTGCTCTAACTTTTCTCACCTGGAAATAAAAGAAATTGGACTTTTCTCACCTGGAAATAAAAGGGATTGAACATTTAAAGTTGTACATTTGGGTTTAATATTTTATAAATCATGAGCACTTTCTTATCTTTTTTTCATTTTCACATTCTTTATAAATGCATGTCCACACACACAAATTAACTCATTAACATAAAGGACAAATTTCCAAGTCAGTTGATAAAATTTGCCTAAAGTAACAGAGTAAGTAAATTGGGTGTATGGAATACAATCTGTTGAATAAGATGAATTTGATCAAATTAAGTTATTTTCTTTTAGTTAAGATAATAGCAAAACCAATAAGTTAAATACTACTTAGTTTTAATATTTATAATTATTTTTAAAATTCTGTTTCGAACTCAAAAGGTTAGGTATATGTATGTGTTTGTGTTGGTTGTATTTTCAGTAGTGGAGCCCAAAGGTTTCTAGTTTCAAATTAAGTGGCTGCCCATCCTGGGAATCTGGCCTACACTAATTGTAGATAGTTTTATTCACACATATGAAGTTGACGAGAGTTTGGGTCCTACGTGGGGGAGTAATATCGAATTGGTGGTAAAGAATGTGGGTTTGAGGCTGTGTCAAACACTTGTTCTACTTGACTCTCACTTTCACACTCAAATTTCTGACACCTGGTGGCTGTTTTGTTGTTGCTGTTGTTGTTGTTTTCTCATACCAAGCAATTCTCCATGACACCAGCTGTGTGTCATACAATTCAACTTAATTCTGACACTAACTAGAGTTAGCACAGACCCCACAGCTTAAGGGCTCAGTCCCAGGAGACTGCCCCTCACTTCAAATGCCAGTCACAAGTAGTAGATCCCAGGTTACCCACAATTTCTGTCCAACTTGGCTATTGGAAGTTCCCATGATCCCCATCATAGTTGTCTTTTCGCTGTGTCCTCACATGGAAGAAGAGCAAGACTGCTCTCTGGGGGCACTTTTCCCATTTGTAGGGGCACTAGTCCCATGCATGAAGGCTCCATTCTTAGGACCCCTGCCAAGATCGTACCTCCAAATACAACATACGAACTGGGGGGGACACAAACATGCAATATAGCATTATGCCCCTGGACCCCCAAATTCATGTTCTTTTCTCATGAAAAATATGTTCATTTCATCCCAGGAGCCCCTAGAGTCTTAACTCATTCCAGTATCCACTTTAAAGTCTAAGTCCAAACTCTTGTATAAATATCATCTAAATCAGATATGAGTGAGACTTTGAGGTATGATTTATTCTGAGGCAAATTTCTTCTCCACCTGTGAAACCAGTAAGTTATATGCTTCCAAACTATAACAATGGGACAAGCATACAATAGACATTCCCTTTCCCAAAGGGAAATAGGCAAAAGAAGAGAGGAGTGACAGGTCCCAAGTAGGTTGAAAACCTAATGGTGCGATTTCATGAGCCCTTAAACCTCGAGAATAATCTTTGACTTGACGCTCTGCTTTCCAAGCCCACTGGGGTAGAAACATGACCCCCATGATTTGGTAAGACTGCCCCACAGCTATGACTTTCTACCTAGGCCCTATCTCCACTATGGTTCTCTGCTAGGGCCCTATACCTTCCAGGCTGGGGTCCCTGACCCATGGCTCTTCTGAGTGGCCTCACCCCCCAGGGCTCCAGAAGGCACAGCCCACACTGCAGTCTTCTATGGAGGTCCCACCCCTGAGGCACTGGACAGGGGCATCCTGAAACTTCTCTGCCCCCAGTCCATTGCACTCTGATCCTGTGGTGAGAGTGTGGGGTTCTCTGAATAAGCTTTAGTGTCATTCTTCCATTGTCTTGAAGAACAGCATCTGACCTCTGTTGAGATGGCTGATACACACTAAACTTATCAAATGATTTTCTGGCCACACCATTAGTGTTCTCCGTTTTTGCAATATAGATATGCTGAGAATTTTTCAAACCTTTAAGTTCTGCTTCGTTTTAGAATAACAACCCCATCTTTAAATCATTTCTCTCTTTTCTCATTTTGTTATACACAGTCAGTAGGTGTTAAGTTGTACTTTCAACACATTGCTTAGAAACTTCCTCAGCTAAATATCCAGTTTCATTGCTTACAAGTTCTACCTTCCACAACGCACTAGAACACAAACACAATTCAGCCAATTGATTTGCCACTTTTTAACAAGAATTGCATGTCTTTCAGTTTCCAATAACGCGTTCCTCATTTCCTCCTTTAAGCCTGAGCTCTCACCAGAATGGCCTTTACTGTCCATATTTCCACAAATATTTTGTCCATGGTTACTTAGGTATTGTCTAAGAAGATTGAGGCTGTCTATGAGCTCTTCTCTTTTCCTTCTGAGCTCTTATCAGAATCGCCTTTAAGGGTTCATTCATAGGGATGTAGGCTTTTTCTAGCATGCACCTCAAAACTCTTATAGCCTCTACTTCTTACCTAGTTCCAAAGCCACTTTTACCTTTTCAGGTATTTGTTACAGCACCCAGCTCTTAGTATCAGTTTAAGTCGCAGGATTCTCTAGAGACAGAACCACTAGGATATATATAGGAAGAGATTTATTATAAGAAATTGACTCATACAATTAAGGAAGCTGAAAAAATCCCATGAACTGCCATCTGCCAGCTGGAGAGCCAGGAAGGCTGGTGGTGTAATTCAGTCCAAGTCGAAGGCCTGAGAACCAGAGATGCTGAAGATTAGGTTCCAGTTCGGTCTGAAGGTCTAAGAACCAGGATTGTGGTGGGCAGAAGAAGATCAAAGTCCTATCTCCAGCATTCAGACAGGAATGATTGAATCCTTCCTTTTGCTGACTTTTTGTTCTATTCTGGATTGAATGGTGACCACCCATTTTGGGGAGGGCAGACCACTTTACTGAAGTCCATTGATTGAAATGCTCAGGTCATCCCAGAAACACCCTCAGAGACACAGAAATAATGTGTAACCAAATATCTGAGCATCCATGGTCCAGTCAAATTGACATATAAAATTAACCATCACACGGATGACTTTCTCTCTCCTGTCAGGGCGATGACAGTCATTTATATATATATATATATATTTTATTTTCTTCAGCTTTATTGAGATGTAATTGACATATAACATTATATAAGTCTAAGGTTTAATACACATATATATTGCAAAATGGTTACCACAATAAGGTTAGTTAGTTACCATATTCTGTGTGTGTGTAGGGGGGCTGAGAACATTTAACGGCTACTCTCTTAGCAAATTTCAAGTATATAATATAGTATTGTTAACCATAGCCACTATGCTTTACGTTATATCCCCAGAACTTATTAATCTTATGTTAAAATTTTTTTAACATCTTTATTGGAGTATAATTGCTTTACAATGGTGTGTTAGTTTCTGCTTTATAACAAAGTGAATCAGTGATACATATAGATATGTTCCCATATCTCTTCCCTCTTGCGTCTCCCTCCCTCCCACCCTCCCCATCCCACCCCTCTAGGTGGTCACAAAGCACCGAGCTCATCTCCCTGTGCTATGCGGCTGCTTCCCACTAGCTATCTATTTTACGTTTGGTAGTGTATATATGTCCATGCCACTCTCTTGCTTTGTCACAGCTTACCCTTCCCCCACCCCATATCCTCAAGTCCATTCTCTAGTAGGTCTGTGTCTTTATTCCTATCTTACCCCTAGGTTCTTCTTGACATTTTTTTTTCTTAGATTCCATATATATATGTTAGCATACGGTATTTGTCTTTCTCTTTCTGACTTACTTCACTCTGTATGACAGACTCTAGGTCCATCCACCTCACTACAAATAAGTCCATTTCGTTTCTTTTTATGGCAGAGTAATATTCCATTGTATATATGTGCCACATCTTCTTTATCCATTCATCCGATGATGGACACTTAGGTTGCTTCCATCTCCTGGCTATTGTAAATAGAGCTGCAGTGAACATTTTGGTACATGACTCTTTTTGAATTATGGTTTTCTCAGGGTATATGCCCAGTAGTGGGATTGCTGGGGCATATGGTAGTTCTATTTGTAGTTTTTTAAGGAACCTCCATACTGTTCTCCATAGTGGCTGTAACAATTCACATTCCCAGCAGCAGTGCAAGAGTGTTCCCTTTTTTCCACACCCTCTCCAGCATTTATTGTTTCTAGATTTTTTGATGATGGCCATTCTGACCAGTGTGAGATGATATCTCATTGTAGTTTTTTTTTTTTTTTTTTTTTTTTTGGTGGTACACGGGCCTCTCACTATTGTGGCCTCTTCCGTTGTGGAGCACAGGCTCTGGACGCGCAGGCTCAGTGGCCATGGCTCACGAGCCTAGCCGATCCACGGCATGTGGGGTCTTCCCGGACTGGGGCACAAACCCATGTCCCCTGCATCAGTAGGCGGACTCTCAACCACTGTGCCACCAGGGAAGCCCTCATTGTAGTTTTGATTTGCATTTCTCTAATGATTAATCATGTTGAGCATTCTTTCATGTGTTTGTTGGCAATCTATATATCTTCTTTGGAGAAATGTCTTTAGGTCTTCTGCCCATTTTTGGATTGGGTTGTTTGTTTTTTTCTTATTGAGCTGCATGAGCTGCTTGTAAATTTTGGAGATTAATCCTTTGTCAGTTGGTTCATTTGCAAATATTTTCTCCCATTCTGAGGGTTGTCTTTTGGTCTTGTTTATGGTTTCCTTTGCTGTGCTAAAGCTTTTAAGTTTCATTAGGTCCCGTTTGTTTATTTTTGTTTTTATTTCCATTTCTCTAGGAGGTGGGTCCAAAAGGATCTTGCTGTGATATATGTCATAAAGTGTTCTACCTATGTTTTCCTCTAAGAGTTTGATAGTTTCTGGCCTTACATTTAGGTCTTTAATCCATATTGAGCTTATTTTTGTGTATGGTGTTAGGGAGTGTTCTAATCTCATACTTTTACATGTAGCTGTCCAGTTTTCCCAGGACCACTTATTGAAGAGGCTGTCCTTTCTCCACTGTACATTCCTGCCTCCTTTATCAAAGATAAGGTGAGCATATGTGCGTGTGTTTATCTCTGGGCTTTCTATCCTGTTCCATTGATCTATATTTCTGTTTTTGTGCCAGTACCATACTGTCTTGGTTACTGTAGCTTTGTAGTATAGTGTGAAGTCAGGGAGCCTGATTCCTCCAGCTCCATTTTTCGTTCTCAAGATTGCTTTGACTATTCGGGGTCTTCTGTGTTTCCATACAAATTGTGAAATTTTTTGTTCTAGTTCTGTGACAAATGCCAGTGGTAGTTTGATAGGGATTGCATTGAATCTGTAGATTGCTTTGGGTAGTAGAGTCATTTTCACAATGTTGATTCTTCTAATCCAAGAACATGGTATATCTCTCCATCTATTTGTATCATCTTTCATTTCTATCATCAGTGTCTTATAATTTTCTTCATACAGGTCTTTTGTCCCCTTAGATAGGTTTATTCCTAGATATTTTATTCTTTTTGTTTCAATGGTAAATGGGAGTGTTTTCTTAATTTCACTTTCAGATTTTTCATCATTAGTGTAAAGGAATGCCAGAGATTTCTGTGCATTAATTTTGTATCCTGCTACTTTACCAAATTCATGATTAGCTCTAGCAGTTTTCTGGTAGCATCTTTAGGATTCTCTATGTATAGTATCATGTCATCTACAAACAGTGACAGTTTTACTTCTTCTTTTCTGATTTGGATTCCTTCTATTTCCTTTTCTTCTCTGATTGCTGTGGCTAAAACTTCCAAAACTATGTTGAATAAGAGTGGTGAGGGCTTCCCTGGTTGCGCAGTGGTTGAAGGTCCGCCTGCCGATGCAGGGGACGCGGGTTCGTGCCCCGGTCCGGGAGGATCCCACATGCTGCAGAGTGGCTGGGCCCATGAGCCATGGCTGCTGAGCCTGCGCATCCAGAGCCTGTGCCCCGCAGCGGGAGAGGCCACAGCAGTGAGAGGCCCGCATACCGCAAAAAAAAAAAAAAAAAAAAAGAGTGGTGAGAGTGGGCAACCTTGTCTTGTTCCTGATCTTAGTGGAAATGGTTTCAGTTTTTCAACACTGAGGATGATGTTGGCTGTGGGTTTGTCATATATGGCCTTTATTATGTTGAGCAAAGTTCCCTCTATGCCTACATTCTGCTGGGTTTTATCATAAATGGGTGTTGAATTTTGTCAAAAGCTTTCTCTGCATCTATTGAGATGACCATATGGTTTTTCTCCTTCAATTTGTTAATATGGTGTATCACGTTGATTGATTTGCATATATTGAAGAATCTTTGCATACCTGGAGTCATTTATATTTTTGACATGAGGTCCTCAGGATTGCAAAGGTTATTGGCTAAAGCCCTGTAACTAGCACGTTAAATCACACAAGACAAGAGAGGGGGCAGATCTTTCTTAAATATTCTTGGAGAATAGAAACAAAATTTGAGGTAGAACATAATGGATAAAACAATCATATGAAGTCAAGAATTTTGTTGGGGTGGGGGGACATATTTAGATTTAAACCCAATTTATTGGTGATGATATCAGTAAAATGTATGGCAGAAAACATGCTAAATTTTTTTACATATGAAAGCTCATTTAAACCTCACAATGATCTGTGATTTGTAACAACTGTTGATAATTTACAACTGAGGAACCTGAAACATAAAGAAATCAGTTATTTAAAAGTGTACAGCTAATAAATGACAGAGTCAGGATTTAAAATCTGATGAGCCTGAGTTCATGGCCTGTGTTCTTACATTCTGTTGTCTCTTTTCTTTCTTTCCTGTACTCTTGAGTTTCTTGGGCCAGTCCCTTTTCCTTTTATAAACCACTTTTACTTAATTTATCATGAGGATATATGCTTTTTACAGCATTTAAGCATTTACCTTACTCAAAAAGAAAAAGAAATGGATGACTATAAATATTTATATGAGTAGAAGAGATTATCCCTGCCTTAATCCTATCCCCTTAAAGAATATCCTTTCAAGTGTTGGGCTTAATAAAATGTTGCTGTATTATGTATGCCAAGATCAACTTATGAATTGGTCATCTGTCACGACCAGAATTTTTTCAGAAATCCTTTACACTGTGGCACAGAATGGGTATAAGCTAAACATTTTCCCAGTGAATGAACTCAGTTCAGTTATACTGTTATTTCATACCCATAAAGGCAGGTTTCATTATGTCTACTGAGTTAGGACTATTTTGCCTCAAAATGACAGAATCCCAACTTAAATTGTCTTACAAAAAGTAGACATTTATTGGCTTGTATCAGTGAAAAGTCTCATAGTGAATAGCTTCAGGTACAAGTGGATTTAGGGTGACTGTTGCTGGTAATCTGTTTCTGTCCTCTCTCCCTGTCTTTCCTCTGTGTTGGCTTCAGAGTCATGCAATATTTCTTAGTATGACTTTCCCATAGATCTAGAAGAGTCCCAGAATTACTGTGAATTGTACAGTTAGTCCACTTCTGAATCAGTGAAACAAGGAAATTTGATGCCCTCTTTGGACCAGTTGTGTGTCCCCTCCACTCCTGGAGCTAATGGGTAGAGTCAGTCCCTCTTGAACGACTTAGACTGATAGTGAGGGAAGAATGGTTTTCCTAAGGAGAATTAGAAAGTTACTGCCAATTGAAGGGAACTGGGTGCTGCACAGGCAAGGGTAAAACACTGACTTGCTCGACTGAGTAGTCCTCTCTGGGATAAGGAGCTCTAGTTTTTCAAGGATTCTTCAAATGGCAAGATTCAGGGTCCTCCTAATAACATGGTTATTCTCCTCTGAATAACTTCTAGAGGATATGTGTTTCCTCTACAGGGTTGTAGCCAAGATGTCGAGTGATGTGTAGACCAAGTAAGAAATGGCTGAAGGGAATTTTCTCAGGGTGTGTATATGTGTATGGGGTGATGCGAATAATTGTTTTGGAGACAAAATAGAGAGGTGAGTGCTTTCTGTTTTTAAAAGGAGTGAATGGGTAGGAGAAAGTAGGGACACACAGTTAGGGCTAATGTAAGGTATAACTTTTTGTTAATTGATGTTCACCAGTGTTTTAGACAGCTGGGACTGGAGACACCTATAATTATTTAAATTAACTGTGTATCATTTATTATGTGTCAGGAAGTGTTTTAAAATATAAATCTTAACTCATTTAGTCTTGAGAGTCACATAGTGTTATCACCCCCCACTTTCCATGAGAGGAAACTGAGGCTAGATAAGTTAAGTAACTTGCTGAAACCCACTCAAATACTAAGTGGTAGGGTTAGAACTAGAACCCAGACAATCTGTGTTTTTAATCACTACAGTATGTTTGGGGGTAAAAAGAACCAGTAGACAATTGGAAGATAACGTCAAGGAAATCTGTAAACTAGAACAGAAATATAACAAGTTGGAAAATTAGAGAACAAATAAAATTAAAGAATTATTTCAAGATGGCCACCACCCCACAGATGAAGGGAGAGAAAAAAAGATTCCTGCACCTGAGGAAGATGTTTCTACATTAAATGGTCTGATCAAACTATCACATCATTATCATGAAATTTCAAACCAGTAAGATAAAAAGAGCTCATAAGTATATAAAGAGGTGAAAAGAATAGGGAAATCAGGAACAGAAATCAGAATAACACTGGACAGTAGATAAAATTAGGGCAGCCTTCAAAAAAATTTGAGGAAAAATTAATATCAACTTAGATTTCTATAACAAGCTAAGTTACCAATCAAATGTGAAGGTATATATGCAAAGCTGCATAAGAAGTTTACTTGTAACATCCTTTCCCAGGAACTATGAAGGGTGTAATCTATAAAATGTGGAAGCAAACTGAAAGAAGACATGAGATCCAGGTAACAGGAGATCCAACACAGAAGAGAGATACAGAATTTCCCTGAAAGGCAGCAAAGGAAATGTATGAGAACAACAATTGTTCAGAAGTTCTAGAATGCCCCAATTTATATAGAAACAGAGGCACAGATTGCTCTAGATGGCAGGTCGTCCTGAAAATAATGAAATGGTTAATTACCCAGGGCACTCGAAAATGTATCAATGAAAATGTATCAATATTACACAAAGTCAGAGAGTTTGAAAGAGTTAATAAGGATAGGCACATAGAGAGATAGAAAAGAAAAAAAAAAACATTTTAACTCCAGAAGATACACACAAGCATATAAAAGAAAACGTAATCGTAGCTCATGATTTCCCTGGAAGAAACAGTATGCTGTTGACCCTAGGACAATGCAGGGGTTAGGGATGCTGAACCTCCATGCAATAGAAAATCCCTGCACAACTTTAAGTGGGCCCTCTGTACCCGTGGTTCTGAAGCCATAGATCGTGTAGTACTGTAGTATGTATTCAGTGAAAACTATCCTTGTACACCTGACTTGTGCAGTTCAAACCCGTGTTGCTCAAGAGTCAACTGTATCCTTATTTACATTAATCCCTGTGGTCGTATTTTGTAGATGTGATTTGTATTATAATCAGTAAAATTATCCTTGATGATCTGGTGAGCCTCCTCCAGTCATCTGAAAGGTTTTAAGGCAAAACAGAGGTTTTCCTGAGAGAGAAGAAATCCTGACTGTGGACTGCCGATTCAGCTCCTGCCCTAGAGTTTACAGGAAACTATCCTGTCCTACATATTGTGGACTTGCCAGCCCCCACAAGTAAACCAGTCCCTTGAAATAAATCTCCATATAGAAGCATGTGTGTCTGTATGTGTGTGTCCACATACTGTGTACATTGAAGATGTTATGGTGCTGGCTTGGAAGATGGAGGAGGGGGCCAGGAGCCAAGGAATGCATGCAACCTCTTGAAGCTGGAAAACTTAAGGAAATGGATTCTCCCCTTGAGCTTCCAGAAGAACTGAAGCTCGATTTTAGCCCAGTGAGATCCTTTTTTTTTGTTTGTTTGTTTTTTTGCGGTACGCGGGCCTCTCACCGTTGTGGCCTCTCCCACTGCGAAACACAGGCTCTGGACGCACAGGCCCAGCAGCCGTGGCTCACGGGCCCAGCCGCTCCGTGGCATGTGGGATCCTCCCGGACCGGGGCATGAACCCGTGTCCCCTGCATCAGCAGGCGGACCCTCAACCACTGCGCCACCAGGGAAGACCAGATCCGTTTTTAACTTCTGACTTCCAGAACTGTAAGATAAGAAATCAGTGTTGTAAGCCACTAAGTTTATGGCTGTCTGCTACAGCTGCAGCAGTTACCTAATCTACTGTGCGTCATATCATATGAGACTTACCACCATCCCTGTTGTCATCTCTGCTTTGTATGTGAAAGACCTGAAACTGGGAGGCATAATGTGACTTTAGCCCAGACCAGAGAGTAACCATCCTAGCTAGGACTTGGCCCTGGTTCTTAAAACTTACAAGTTCAGTGTTCACTCTTTCTCTAGCACACATTCTCATGGTATATTTGAAAGCTGACTCTATATCTCCTCAAAGACATTTCTACCTTTTATGGGTTAATAACAGAAGGAAAAAGAAGGAGTTAAGGAAAACAAAACTCCTTGGTCTTCTAGTTGATGTTTGCTTTGTTGGTGAGTAAACTGTCTGTCTGAATGCCCTGTTAGGTAGCACTGAGCAATTAGTTGTGTAGCTCATTACTGTGAGTCAGCATGATGGTCTCTCCAAGATGTGCCAGGCTGTAAACACCAGCAACTGATCGATGCTACTTTAATGAAGTACTGAGACTCCTTTTTACCCAAAGCCTTTTTTTCCCCCTAGAAATTTGTCATATGTTTATTTTACACACACAGGTATACAAAATAATTACAGATATATATTTATGTATTGATTTCTTACTAATTACTAAGGGGAAAATGTACCTCTATGTGTTTTCACTAAAGCAATCGTAATCTTTCACAATCTTACCTAATGGTCTGTGGCAACCTGTTTTACAGCATTCTGATCTGAAGCACCTAACGTCATTTATGAACTATTCTTGCCACAAATACTTACCCTGGATCTAATCAATCTAGATTCCAGACCTAACATCCATTTTTCAGATTACTCAGGACAGAGGGTAAAGTTAAGCAACACTTACACAAAGGCTTTTAATGGTCCTTTCTAACACTTAACAGACCACTGATCACACAAAAGCTGTTTCAGATTCCTCAGGCACAGAGAGAGTCGTATTTACCTCTTCTTCCATTCTACCCCGTGCAGAGTTTCTTTTGAAGGCTGTAGTTGCTTTTATTTTTGAAATAGTGCTGTCTTTTCCACTCTTCCACAAAAATTACCTAAATTAGATGTTTTCTTTTTATAGTTTGTATAATTATGATTAATCATGAATAACACAGTTTCAGGAATTACAATTAGTAAGGCAAAGCATGACATGTAATTTTATTTTATTTTTATTTTATTTTTTTATTTTATTTTTTGTTGTTCTTGGTAGATTGGATGTAATGTATAGGGGAACTGGATGAGTGATGGATCTATTTTCTGCGACACGGGTGGTGGTGGAAGGGCAGTTGGAAGAGGAGTGGCAGGAGATCAGAAGTAGTGTTTGAGACATGTTAAATTTCAGATACCTATAACTCATTCACGTGGGACAAGCAGGGGACTATAATGACATGTAATTTTAAATTGTGGTTTTGAGTTGTAAGTTTTCAATTGATCCTACATGTGAATTCCTATCTTTTTAAAATCCAAAGTAATTCTCATAGAACATTCTTTTAAATGGAGTGTATATGAATATGGTGGGAGGGGTAAAGCTGCTATAGACCTTCCCTTTGCTTTTCCTGTTATAAATTCTTGCCTTTTATAAAACTTGTCATTATGGAACATTTCAAACATATAGAAAAGCATATCACATAATATTAAACTAAACTTCCGTGTACCCATCACCCAACTTTAACAATTATTAACTTAGAGCCAATCTTGTTTCATTTATGTCAGTTCCTTTATACTCTCCCCACTGGATTGTTTTGAAGCAAAGTTAGTTTCAAAATGTTTTGACAAGGGTTTGGAGGTGAGGGATGAACTATTTTCTGTTCATCGAGGGGAACCATTTGTATCAAAGCAACACTTTGATGAATTTTTTTCACAAGAATTTTGTCTGAGAATTAAATGCTTCTGGAGTTCTTCATTTCTGAAATATACTGTCTTATTAATTAGTTCAGCAAATTGAATTCTTGCTGTACAGGAAGAGTACTAGACTTCAGTGATACAATGGTGACTAAGAAAAAACTCTAGTGCTCAAAACATCATTATCTCATAGGGTGAGTAAGTAGATTAATGAGTAATGAGAATAATGATAGATTTACGTGGAATTCTAAAACAGGAACATCTAATCCAGCCTTGGAGGGTCCAGATGTCTGAACAGAGACTAGAAGTAAACAAGATTGAGAGGTAAGGAGTGTATGGGTGGGGCATAGTTAATGATCTACTGGGAGGGAGAATCTATGTGCAGGTCTGTGAATAGGGAGATGTCTTGCTCCCATGGCTGCAGGGTAGAATATGAAGGGAAAATTTGTAAGAGGTGAGACTAGAGAGGTGAGCAAGGAGTTTGGTTTTTATCTATAGCTTAGGGAGAGTCTTTAGAGGATTTTATTTAGGGAGCCGACAAGATATATCAAAAAGTGTTACCCCAGTCTAGTAGTAAGAGGAATTGCTCTGAGAGATTAACCATTAATTTAAAGACATCAGACAATTAGTCATCCCCATGCCAGGGCCTCTGGCCTTCTGACTTGTGATCCAAGGTCTTACATATTCCTCTGTTTTTTGTTTTGTGTTTTTTATTTAAAATTTTAATCAATAAAATCGGCCAGTAATTCCCTCAGTTGTAATCATCTTATCTTTGTCATTAACCTGTAGTATAATAAGACATAAAGCAAAGGAGTGGGACTTCCCTGATGGTCCAGTGGTTAAGATTCCATGCTCCCAGTGCAAGGGGCCTGTGTTTGATCCCTGGTCAGGGAACTAGATCCCTCATGCCACAACTAAAGATTCCGCATGCTGCAACTAAGACCCGGTGCAGCCAAATAAACAAATAAATTTTAAAATCAAAACAAAACTAAGGAGTAAGCCTCCTGAGTCCAGTTTCCCCAGTAGTAATCATTGTAGAACTATTTCAACCATTGATAATCTGCTGCTTATTCTGGGGCGCTCTTTTCTCCTGTGCCATTATGCCTGCTATCTTATATCCCGACATTAAAAACACTGTGTGACTAAATCCACAGATTTGTGCTAGTGAAGTCTTGCTGGGGAAGGAAGGTTAAGTGTGACCTGGGGGAATGAAGGACTTATAGGCGAAGGGTAGGTAATCCAACTCCTTGAATCTGGGGACTTCAGAGATCTTGTCTGCTGGAGTACTAGGTTTGAGCAAATAAGAAGAGGGGGCAGTATTGGCTGTTGTCATTGGTACAGCTGTAGAGCAGGAGTTAGTAAACTGCAGTCGATGGATCAAATTCGGATCACTGCCTACCTTTGTAAATAAAGTTTTATTGGAACACAGCCATGCTTACTTACTTACATATTGTCTGTGACTATTTCTATACTACAACGGCAGAGTTGAGTAGTTGCAACAGAGCGAATAGGACCGGCAAAGCTTAAAGTATTCTCTTTATGAACTTTTACAGAAAAAGATGGCCAACCTATGCTACAGAGGGAGAGTCAGTGATGGTGGAGCTTGGACTAGATTGCTCTCTGAAATCTGAAGAGGACTCATGAGGCTAGGGTCTGTAGGGGGTTCACGGAGGTGGATCTGAAGCCTTCGTTTCTCTGAGGCTGAGGGGCCCTTGGGTCCTATAAGGCTTTGCTTTGGGTGAGACGTTTGAGGGGGCTGCTTTTCAGCTCATTACACCCCAGAGGGGCTTTCACTTGAAACTACCTAATATAAGCTCTGTGATGGTGCAAGGGCAATTCTTACCATCTGGTGACTGGTGAATTTCCACTTCTGTGCAGCATTTGCTATATGGAATTAGAGCAATGAACAGAGCTTTCACTTCCAGCTGTGAGGCATCTGGCTTGGATCCCTTCTCTCCTCTTTGCTACAGTGTTCTTGATGTTCCTGCTGTGTGTTCTGAACCGGATTGGCATCTATCTTCCCCTCTGCAGTGTCCTTTAGGCTTTGCCAGACGCATACCAGCCCAATCCGTCTCCCTGCTGACTCAGCGGGCTTGTCAGCAGGGTGCCTTCCTACCCCTGAGGAAACAGCAGCATTTCAGTTTTGACTACAGAGACTCACAGAGCTCAACACTCTGATTTTTTTAATTCACTTATTATGCCTCTTTTCAACATCAACCTTATATATAGATAGAGGCCTATGTGAAACACTACTTGAAATCACTGGAAGATCTTCCCTGGTCCAAAATACTTCATCTACTGACCCTGCCATGGTGCTTGAACTATTCCCACTTGGATTAAGTAGACTGAGCACTTACTAAAATGATAACGTTTCCCTATGCAGAGTAACTCACCCAGCCACTAGCTAGCCCTTAAGCTAAAGAGGAATGAGTTGAATGGGGTAACTAAAGGAGAAATCTGCATCTCCAAGTAAATGGGACAAGTCAGATTTGAAAGGGAGAGGAATCTAGGTGATGCTGGGACAGACAGGCCCAATTGGCACATTCAGAAGGAAATACATAGATACTGCATACCAGGGAGAGAAGATGTAAAATTGGAGAAAAGGGCATGAAAGGGATTATAATATAGAAATGATGGAGTAGTAGAGTTGGAAGAAGCTGACTTGATGACAGATGAGATCACTGAGGAGCAGGGAGGGTCTGAGACTTCCCTGAGGTACTGCAGAAAGTCATTGGCAACGTCTGAATGAGAATCTACGTCTGCTGACACCTGACTCTGTGTTCTTTCCCAGCTTTTCCCGAAGTGTGCCCTGGAAAGTACTACATCTGCAAATATTAATACAATTTTCTTGGAGAAGAAGGCATAGTGGTTAATTAAGTTCAGCGAACATGGTTAGAAAGAGGCTTATCAGGGCAAAGTACTCCTCTACCATCTTGGGACATGAACTCCAGCCATTAAGTCATTAGATATTTAACAAAAACCTATTATGAAAGAATATACCTATAATAAGTATTGTGCTAATGGCTGGAGGTATAATGAACAAGAGAGAGAAATGGTTCTTGTTTTCAGGATTTGCCAGCCTGCTCCACCCCTGCAAGGTAGATATTGATCAAATAATCACACAGGTGCCTAGTGCTGTATTTACCAGCTGAGTAGTGCTTTGCAGGGGGACAACTGAGTTCTTGAGGAGCCTATGTCAACCGGTCCTTGTGGTGCAGTGGTTCAGAGATGATTTCTGGGGTGAAAGGCTTCTTCAGCTGGTAAATGAAGGGTTAGTATAAGCTAACCAGGTAAAGAGGAGTTCAAGTAGAGGGGACAGCATGGGCATGTAGCAGGGAAAGCATAGTTCTTCCAAAATTGGATCAGATACTCTTCTTTGCTTTATGTTTTTTTTTTTTTTTTTTAACTCCAACCAGGGTATCTGGCTCTGAAGAAAGCTGTACCAGCCTGGTCCTGAAGGGCCGTTGAGTTACTGCTTTAGCCCAAAGATGATTTAGTGCATCAGTGCAGGGGCTGAGCAGTCCTGCCTGATCATGATGAGTTGTGATTTCACACAATTTGTTATTGCTGCTCCCTACCCACCCACTGCCATGGGTCAGGAGACTGAGATCCCCATATCTTTTCATTCTAAATAGGCCAACTCCCCTCTTCACAGAGTTAACGTTTGCTGTGGGAAGAAGGGAAGTGGCAAAACCCAGACCATCTGGTGGGTAGGGAGCTGGAGCTCTGTTTTGCACTGCCACTTTTCTCAGTTCCTTTTAAACCATCGTTGACAAGCACAAACTCTCACAAACAAACAAACAAACAAAACCCTCTTTCTGGAGTTGGCATTTCTCCCCAGACTTCCAGTAATGTGTGATGGCTATTTTACTACCTCCCATCAGCCTTCTCTGACGGTGTGGTTTTCCTGTTTCACACATCATATGTAGGTAACTGAAGTTGTGGTACTTAGGGATGTGATGCTGGAGTTCTTAGCAAAACTTGTGGGGTATCCAGGGACCTTCTGGCCTGCAGGTGTAAATGTAAATGGACTGAAATAATCTGCCTTCTAGGAACTCCTGAGAACTGAGAGAGCTGCTTAATGAACAAAGAGAGAGTTTACACTTGGTCTAGACAGAGAACCTCAAATGAAGGAGGTGCAGGACAGGGGAGAAATGAGAGAACTTGAGCTCCGTGGAAGAGAGAAAGGCTTCAAGCCCCAATTCTGTTATTTACCAGTTTTGTTCCTTGAGTGAGTTACATTCTCTGGGCCCCAATTCTTTCATCCTTTAAATGCAGATTTTAATAAAGTTGTGATATGAATTAAATGGGGCAATGTATGAAAGCATTTATCATAGTGTCAGGCATATAGTAAACATTTCAAAAGTACTCATAATAAAATTAAATGTGCAGTCACTATCCCATAGTCTTTAGTGTGTATTCTATTTGTTCCTTTTTTAAAAAATTGTTTTAAATATTTTTATACAATTTTCTAAGGTTACACTGCAGTTATTACAAAATATTGTCTATATTTCCAGTGTTGTACAATACATCCTTGTAGCCTATTTTATGCCCAGTAGTTTGTACCTCTCACTCCTGCACCCCGATATTGCCCCTCCCCTGCTCCCCACTGGTAACCGCTAGTTTGTTCTCTACATCTGTGAGTCTGCTTCTTTTTTGTTATATTCACTAATTTGTTGTATTTTTTAGATTCCACATATAAGCAATATCATACAGTATTTGATAAGTCGGTCTGACTTACTTCACTTAGCATAATGCCCTCAAAGTCCATCCAAGTTGCTGCACATGGCAAAATTTTGTTCTTTTTTATGGCTGAGTAGTATTCCATTGTGTATATATTGTCTCTCTCTCTATATATATATATACACACACACACACACACACACAGACACAGACACACACACACACACACCCCACATCTTCTTTATCCATTCATCAGTTGATGGACATTTAAGTTGCTCCCATGCCTTGGCAATTATAAATAATGCTGCTATAAATACTAGGGTGCATTTATCTTTTAGAATTAGTCTTTTTGTTTTTTTCAGATATATACCCAGGAGTCAAATTTCTGAGTCATGTGGTAGTTCTATTTTTAGTTTTTTGAGAAACCTCCTCTCTGTTTTCCACAGTGGCTGCTGTGAACCAGATTCTTTTTTCTGAGTGTTCTTCTGTAAAATGTCCAGCTGTGTCTCCTTTTTAGGCATGATGACATCAGAGTCTCTCTTACCAAGATCCCTGTTCACTGTCAGAGGAAACTGTTAATGTTAAGACACCTTCTGGGACTGAGGCCATCCATGTGTTCTTTATGAATTCACTCATCTGTGCACCACATGAACTTCGTCAGATGCCAGTGGTTCATGATCAACTTAACAAAGAGCAGGAAAAGCGGATGACCAGTAGTCAGAACCAAATGGAGAGATGAGGCTGGTATCTCTTAAAGGGCATTGGAAGCCCTCAGGCAGCACTTACTTTCCACAGACTTCCTGGGGCTGTTCTGGCCACATTTTCAGTGATTTTTGTACTAATTATTCTTTAGCTCCAGAGGACCGTTATTTCTGCCCTCAGGATGTATGGCCATTGGCCCAGCCAAACTGCCTGTCTGTGTGCCTGTCTTGTCACCACTGCTTTAAACCCTGGGACCCAATAGGCAGCCTTGACCCTGAGTGCTTCTCAGGCACAATTCTGGTTGCTCTTGGTCTAGCTTCACCAGGTATTCCCTGATGGGCACACATCATGTGTGCTGATTCCTCCATGCCTCATTAGTCCAACATTAGTTCTTGATTCTGTCCGTTTCATCTGTGTGACCCAGCAATAGGGACAGGACCTGCTGAAGAGGATCAGTGGCTCTTCCTTTGGTGGTTGTAGAAAATGGAAAGTAAAGAGGTTATTTCAGCTTAGTTCAAGTGGACTCTGGGAGAAATTGCTACTTATCACCCAAGGGGCTTTAGTAATAGATTTTTATGGCAGGATGTTCTCTGTTATTTAATCTTCCTGCATGATTTTCATTAATTGTCCTCTCTACCCCACCCTCTCATTCATCCAACAACTCTTCCGTTGTTTCTTACCCTCTAAGAAATGGTTCTACATGCTGGGAATACAGTGAAGTGTAAATAGGTGGTCCTGCCTTCATGGCACTTACAATCTAGGAAGAGAGACAAATCAAATCATAAGAGTTTATAAAACTACATGTCTGATGGAGGGAATTGAAAGTGTTAGGAGAGCACCTAACACAGCATAGAGGGATAGCTAATCCAAGGAATGAAAGATGAGTAAATGTTGTCTAGGCAAGAAGGGATTAGTGGGCTTTTTTTTTTTTTTTTTTTTTTTGGTGAAGATAAAAGATGCAAGCAGGTACCAAATCATGCTTATAAGTTTGATCTTTAGAGTAACAGGGATCTGTTAAAGATTATTAATCAAGAGAATGATACGATATGAAAGCCATTTTAGAATTATCACTCTGGATGCCATGAATAAGAGGGCATGAGCCTTGAGGAGGGAACATCATTGGGGAAGCTCCTGCCATAAACTAGAAAGCTGGTAGGATTTGAAGTGGAAGCCACAGGACTTGGTGGTTGATTGGATGTGAGGGGGGGATGGGTAGCAGGAGGAAGAGTGAAGCATTAGAATTGACTTCCGTGTTTCTGGGTTGATCAAGTGGGTGAATGATAGTGCTTTTCTAATAAGACAGGGATCTTGGAGAAGCAAAAAGATTTGAGAGGGAAGCAAAGATCTAAGCTTTAGCTATGTTGAACTTGAAGTGCGCAGCAAGACTTCCTGTTGTATATAGATAAATGCAGTGGGAAATGGAGTATTAGGATAAGTGTTCAGGAAGGTGATCTAGAGCCATAGATCTGAGTCACTAGCAGTTAAAAGATACTTCAAGCTATGAGAATGAAGGAGATTATTTATATAAACAAAGTACAGGAGGTGAGAGGGGGGTTAAGAACAGGACTGTAAGTGTTACTACCATGGAAGGTCATGAAAAGAAGAGTTAGAAGAGAAATCAGAGAAGAAAGAGAAAAATTAAGGAACTGTTAATAGAGAAACATAGGAAATAGTTTCCTTTTAGGATGGATGATCTATTGGGGATATTCTAACAATTCATGGGTCTAAACCTAGAGATACTGACTGATCTTTCAGCGCCAGATCTTACATTTTGGATAGAAAAGGTAGCAAGCTCAACCCAAAGCCACTCTAATCTTTCAACTGTGGTCAAGGGCAAATGTGAGTACCCGGGCCTTGAAAATCAATTAACTGGATGGTTTTGGCTATAGTTATATGCTTTGATGCTGACAATATTAATTTTCAAAACAGCTTAGTGTCTTTATGGTCCAGCCTTCCTCATTTCCTTATTGGTAAGTTGATGCTTATAACAAGCAGCCTCGCACCTCAACTTTAAGTGACTGATCGGTTTGGGAATATGTTTTCTTCATCATTTTAATTATATTATGTATAGGGTCGTATCAATGAAGAGAAAGTTACAGACATTTGTTAAATATGTATCAGATACAGAAGAGAATTGATGAGGCTTTGGAGTGTTAGGAAAAACAAAACTTAAGACTCAGGAGAATAGTTTCATATTCTGGTGCTGCCATTGACTTGCTCTGTGGCAGGAGGGTGACTCTCCTGGTCTCAGTTTACCTATCTATAAATGTAGGAAGCTGGACTCAAAGTTCCCTTCTGTCGTTAATGTTTTGTGAGCTCTGAATGTGCTTACATTACTCAGTAAAGATTGATGACAGGGCAGCATATTTAGATTTCTGTATAGTGCCTACCTCTACACAAGGCTTATAACTGTCATTCCTGGGCATTATGTTCATTAGCATGTTCACTCATTACCTTCTAAAATTCTGACTCCTGGAGGAAATACGTCTTTATTTGATTATTTGAAAAAGTAAATCCATCTTAGGCTACAAAAAAAGAGGATATTTCCCAAGTAGAAGGAAGTGATAAATCCCAGTTACCTTATGCTGACCTGGCCATACACTAAACATGTCTGCCTTCCTCTCCCCCTACTTTGTTTTCTTCAAATAAACAAACATATAGTACTTAATATGCACCAAGTACTATTTTAGGCATAAGGACATTATTATGATTAAGACATGGCTCTCCTCTTCAGAAGATTGCAGTTTGGTGATGACAGAAAAAAAAATTAACCAATAATTATGATATAGCATAAATGTTCTGGCAGATATATAAATTATAGTGCTATGGAAAACATGAGCTATTCATTCATCCATCCATCCATCCGTCCATCCAACAAATATTTGAGTGCTTACTGGATCTTACTATACAAATACTGATATAATACCTACCAAAATAGATGATTCCTCCCTTAACAGAACTTAGTCTTGTAGAAGAAGAGAGAAAAAGAATCAGTAACAACTATAAAGACTTTCAAATAGTTATAAGTACTGTATGGAGAAATACAGAGCAGGGAATGGGGAACAGTGATGAGGATAGTAATTTTCTATAGGTGGTCAGAAAAAATTTTTTTGATTAGAGAACATTTGATCAGCGAGCTAAGGTAAGTGAGGGAGTGACGTGAGGTCTAGGGGAACAATAGTCCAGGTAGAAGGAACAGTAAGTACACAGGCCCTATAGCAGGAGTACACTTGACCTATCTGAGGAATAGTAAGGAGGCCAGTCTATGTAGAAAAATAAATTGGAACAACTGGAAGAGTGACTTGTCCTTTGACTGGGCAGGAGAGGACTGCTGGAAGAGCAGCTGTGTCCAGGAGGGAAAATCTGGAGTTTGATTTTGGACGTGTTAAACTTGAGATGTCTCTTAGACATCTAAGAAAGATGACATGGGGACAGATAAATAATTGATTCTGGAGTTCACATGATAGGTCCAGGCTGCAGATATAGATGTGGATGTTACCAGCATATAAATGGGCTTACAATTTAAATATTTAATATGATTGATAGAGATCTCTCCCAGGAAATAACTATCAATAGACATCTAGGCAAAGCAAAATAACCAGCAGAGGAAAACTGAGACAGTTTGGTCAGAAACATCAGAGGGAAATCAAGAATGGGGATCTAAAAGTCAAGTGAAGAAAGAAAAAGGGTTTGAAGAAGGCAGAAATAATTAGCTGTGCCAATCCTTCTGACCGTTCAAAAATAGACACACATAAAATTGCTGAGGACCAATGGAGGACAGATTGGAGAGGTTCAAGGCTAAAGGTTGGAAGGGTGAGAGCAGGTGACCTGAGATAAGTAAGTAGCTTGATGGAGTGAAGAGGCTGAAGAGGTGGCCAGTGAGATGGGATTGACTGGATTGGATACTGCAGGAGAGGACTGATTTCTAAGATTCAGACCTAAGTCACTAGAAGAATCCAATTGTGATGCTGTTCATTAACATAGGGAAACAGTGGAGGAGGAGCAGGTTTACGGAGAGGAAGATGGTTAGTTTTTAGGATAAATTGATTTTGAACTTCATGGGCTATCCTAGTGAATATTGGGATATGAAGTTGAATTGCTGGAGATAGCTCTAAAGTGTTTCATCTCTGACTTTTGTCTTCATGTTTTTACTGGTATACAGGCAAATAAGTATGTGTTCAGAGAAAGGCAGCAGAAGAAGACATGATCTAGAAACCCTGTTAAAAGAGAAAAATTTGGAGAATCTGTGTGTCAGCCATCCTGGGTTCTAAGCTAGGCACGTTATGGACCAGGTGCATGGGTTCAGGCAACAATCTGGTCAATGAGTTCTCTCCTCTGTAAGATACATACAACAACAACTACCAGGTCACTTGACAATGCAGGGTACTAGTAAATGGAGAGAACATTCAAATTTGTTCCACATGTTGTATCCTTATAGCTACTTCTGCTATTACTGATGCCACTTCTACTATTATTACACCTACAAGGATTAATTTATTACCAATGAAATCTCCTAGTCTACTAATAAATGAGGACAACCAGTGTTTTAAAGATTAGATTTGTAAAAGGGACCCCTTCCACTTCCCTGCCATTAAAATATACCCCTTTTCTCTGTCCGACTCTCATTAATTTCTCATTTAAACTCACGGGAGACTTTTATTTCAGTGTATCCAAGAAACTAAGTACATGCCCATTAACTTGACTCAATCATTCGGGGAAGAAACAAGACAGTTTTAAGATTGCTTTAATAAGAACCTACTAGGCTGAATTTCCTTATTTGTCATATACAATACCTTTTCAACCTCTGCTTTTGACAAACACCTGATTTTAGTTTCCATAACTTTGCTAACAGCTTTACCTCCCTGATATGTGCTGTCTTGCTGTGCCTGTAAGAGAAGAGGCAGGTAACTGTGCTTTTCAGCACTTAGCGGCCTGTCCTTACATTACTGTCACTTGTCATCCTACTGTAGCCTGCCTAGCCTGAACGTCCTTAGCAGCTACTCAGAGGACTGAGCATGAATGCCCTGCAGGGGAAAACTGAAGGCTGGGCCAATTCCTCTTGCAGTGATTGTGTGGATCTCATTCATTGATTGATTTCACTCATTTGTTCAGTGGACAGCGGTAACTGGACACCAACAGTGAGGATGAGGATAATGATCACTAACATTTAGCAGCTGGACCAGGCACTGTGCTAAGAGGTTTAAATACATTTTATCAACTGAACTTCCTAAGAAAAATATGCGTTGGATTCATGCATCTTCCTTAGCATCATTTAAGAATACATCTTGGGCCCACTCATTAGAAATGCCTCCTTTAGTATATATGAAGCCTTCATATGTTTGACGGATAATTCTGGATTTCATACTCTATTCTATGGATATTTCTATTAATTCACCTGCCAATACAATCCTAACTAAAGAGTCTTGATGTGGGTCTTAATATCTTACAAGACAGATAATACACCCCCTTATTTATTTTCTTTTCCAGAGGTTTCCTGGCAATTCTTCCTTGTCAGACCAAGTCTTTCTGCCACACTTTTGTCTAGTGTATTCTACTGGCAGGTACTGGGTCCATTCATATATTACATCATTACAGAAAATTGTAGACCTCTTTATGCTGGTATTTGTGTTTGAGGGCTCTGCCTTCCCTGAGCTTGAGTAGAGCCTAGTAGTTTTAAAACTGTGGAACACACATGGAATACAATATTGTAAGCACTAATCTGTGTATCTATTTTTGGAAATGCTAAGAGTGATTCTGAAGAGCCGTCAGGTTTGAGAACCAAGGGGCTCTGAGAAAAAACAATAAACTGGGGCCTTCTATCTGGTCATTTCCCCTTACTTCCCATCATATCATAAATCCAGTAGTGTCAAAATTGGCAGGGATCTCAGAGATCCAAATTTGGACTGCTTATTTGACTTTCGGGGAAACAGGCCTATATATAATGTACTTTGCTTAAAATTGAGTCAATGTGTTTTTTGGTCAGGAACTGAGCATTTATTTCAGTTCCATTTTTCTTCTCCATTATGCCATGCTGAGACCTCATTGAACAAGCCTGTATCTCATGCCTGAAAGGTGTGAAATTAATTTAATTCATATGTAAACATTGTTAAAGCATTCATTAGGCTAGGGTTGCTTTCACTCAATATTTTGAATGCAGCTCCTAAATTTATTCATTATCTATTTGTTCATACATTTATTCATTGATTGATTTAACACATTTTCTGAGCATCGTGCATTCTGATTGATGTCATGAAAGAGTAAACATTTAATATGTATTCAGATGTTTTTAAATTAACTATATTTAAGAATCATGCACATCAGATATTAATAAACAATCTATAATTTGGATAGAGTACAAGACAAATAATTCAAGGAATGTTACAAGGCACTTAGATGCCACAGGAGTAGAATAAAGAGAAGTCATTGTGGGCTGAGAATAGTTAGAGAATGTGCTGAGGAGGAGGTGATTGTTTTGTTTGGCTAGGTATTGGGGGAAGGTGAAGGGCATTTGATACCAGAAAATATTACAGATACATGTAAACCTAGCAATTATGAGAAGCAGTGAGAGACTTTCTCTCCTCATCTGACCTTTAGCAGAGCTTTTCTTCCTCCTTCTATTTATGTACATCTGCTTTACAACAACATTTGTTTTTTCAAATATTGGGAATTATTTGAATGAAAGCAATCAGTAAATATACTACAGAAATAGAAAAACCTCCTCAAAGAGCTCCCTGCGTGAGGCATGTAGTGTTTGATAAAAAGTGAATTTTCCAGGTTACTGAAGCTTACCCTCTAAATGTCAAAACTGTTTTTTTTTTACATTTTACCCATTTTGTATATAAATGCTTACACGATAGATTTTAGACTGACTTAACTTTTTTTTTTGCGTTACGCGGGCCTCTCACTGTTGTGGCCTCTCCCGTTGCGGAGCACAAGCTCCAGACGTGCAGGCTCAGCGGCCATGGCTCACGGGCCCAGCCGCTCTGTGGCATGTGGGATCCTCCCAGACCGGGGCACGAACCCGTGTCCCCCGCATTGGCAGGCGGACTCTCAACCACTGTGCCACCAGGGAAGCCCTGACTTAACTTTTTATGAAGAATTTATCACACATCTTTTGAATTCCTCCTTGAGACTAGAGTTATCATAAGAAATGTGTTCTTGTACTCTGCACAATTGAATAGCTCTGTTTGTCATTAAACTAAATTTGCCTCCATGGCAATACATGTTAATTCCTTGTCTTTTTAGTTTCCTTGTCTCCTCTCTCACAGTGTCTTGTTATGTATTCCTGTGTTTCAGGTATCTATTTCACACAATCTAGTTTCTCTTCTGAAGGTAACTTTTGTGCCTGTTACCTATTGAAACAAAATGAGAAATGAATTGGGGAAGGCTTGCAGTGTAGGGAGAAGGAGCTGGACTAGTAGTCATGGCAACTGGGTTTTATTAATGGCTTTGCCAACAACCAGCCTGAGAACCTTGGGAAAGTTGCTTTCTTTCATTCCTGGGTTTCTCAGTTGAAAAAGGAGCATGATGATATGGATATGATGAGGCATGACTTTGAAACTCCTCAGGGATCACACTGGGTAGGAACCTAGGGGCTCAATGAAGGCTCTTGGCCATTCCTGTTCTCCCCCTCCATACTTTAACCTTCCTGTCCTAGCTTCTCTTCTGTATCTTGAATATTTTCATAGAAAAGATTCTATAACTTTTTAAATTGTACTGAATTAGAGTGGTAATGGCTGTGCTTTATTCATGTATCAGATGTCTCTATGTTCCCCAGTCTATCCCAGGCTTTTATACATACCACCTCTAATGTTCACAAATTCTTAAAATATAGTGAAGCACTATTCTCCTCACTTCACATTTGAGGAAACGAGCCTCAGGGTGTTTAAGAAACTTTCCATAGAACAGACAGCCAGTAAAGGATAGGAATATGAGTCTAGCGCCATCTGCCAAGACTCAAGACCTGGTGAAAGTTCCACATTGTCTCCTAATTTGATCCCCTTCACTTCCACGTGACTACCACGGCCAGACATGGTATAATTGAATCTAAACCAACTGTAAGAAAAGCCTCTCAGTGAAGTGCTTTACTTTTTTTTTTAACATCTTTATTGGAGTATAATTGCTTTACAATTGTGTGTTACTTTCTGCTTTATAACAAAGTGAATCAGTTATACATATACTCCCATATCTCTTCCCTCTTGCATCTCCCTCCCTCCCACCCTCCCTATCCCACCCCTCTAGGTGGTCACAAAGCACCAAGCTGATCTCCCTGTGCTATGCGGCTGCTTCCCACTAGCTATCTATTTTACATTTGGTAGTGTATATATGTCCATGCCACTATCTCACTTTGTCACAGCTTCCCCTTCCCCATATCCTCAAGTCCATTCTCTGGTAGGTCTGTGTCTTTATTCCTGTCTTACCCCTAGGTTCTTCATGACATTTTTTTTCTTAGATTCCATATATATGTGTTAGCATACGGTATTTGTTTTTCTCTTTCTGACTTACTTCACTCTGTGTGACAGACTCTAGGTCCATCAACCTCACTACAAAAAACTCAATTTCGTTTCTTTTTATGGCTGAGTAATATTCCATTGTATATATGTGCCACATCTTCTTTATGCATTCATCTGTTGATGGACACTTAGGTTGCTTCCATGTCCTGGCTATTGTAAATAGAGCTGCAATTAACATTTTGGTACATGACTCTTTTTGAATTATGGTTTTCTCAGGGTATATGCCCAGTAGTGGGATTGCTGGGTCATATGGTAGTTCTATTTGTAGTTTTCTAAGGACCCTCCATACTGTTCTCCATAGTGGCTGTATCAATTTACATTCCCACCAACAGTGCAAGAGTGTTCCCTTTTCTCCACACCCTCTCCAGCATTTATTGTTTCTAGATTTTTTGATGATGGCCATTCTGACCAGTGTGAGATGATACCTCATTGTAGTTTTGATTTGCATTTCTCTAATGATTAATGATGTTCGGCATTCTTTCATGTGTTTGTTGGTAATCTGTATATCTTCTTTGGAGAAATGTCTGTTTAGGTCTTCTGCCCATTTTTGGATTGGGTTGTTTGTTTTTATGTTATTGAGCTGCATGAGCTGCCTGTAAATTTTGGAGATGAATCCTTTGTCAGTTGCTTCATTTGCAAATATATTCTCCCATTCTGAGGGTTGTCTTTTGGTCCTCTTTATGGTTTCCTTTGCTGTGCAAAAGCTTTGAAGTTTCCTGAGGTCCCATTTGTTTATTTTTGTGTATAGTGTTAAAGAATGTTCTAATTTCATACTTTCACATGTACCTGTCCAGTTTTCCCAGCACCATTTATTGAAGAGGCTGTCTTTCCTCCACTGTATATTCTTGCCTCCTTTATCAAAGACAGGGTGACCATATGTGCGTGGGTTTATCTCTGGGCTTTCTATCCTGTTCCATTGATCTGTATTTCTGTTTTTGTGCCAGTACCATACTGTCTTGATTACTGTAGCTATGTAGTATAGTCTGAAGTCAGGGAGCCTGATTCCTCCAGCTCCATTTTTCTTTCTCAAGATTGCTTTGGCTATTTGGGTTCTTTTGTGTTTCCATACAAATTGTGAAATTTTTTGTTCTAGTTCTATGAAAAATGCCAGTGGTAGTTTCATAGGGATTGCATTGAATCTGTAGATTGCTTTGGGTAGTAGAGTCATTTTCACAATGTTGATTCTTCCAATCCAAGAACATGGTATATCTCTCCATTTGTATCATCTTTCATTTCTTTCATCAGTGTCTTATAATTTTCTGCATACAGGTCTTTTGTCTCCTTAGTTAGGTTTATTCCTAGATATTTTATTCTTTTTGTCGCAATGGTAAATGGGAGTGTTTTCTTGATTTCAATTTCAGGTTTTTCATCGTTGGTGTATAGGAATGCCAGAGATTTCTGTGCATTAATTTTGTATCCTGCTACTTTACCAGATTCATTCATTAGCTCTAGTAGTTTTCTGGTAGCAACTTTAGGATTCTCTATGTATAGTATCATGTCATCTGCAAACAGTGACAGCTTTACTTCTTCTTTTTCGATTTGGATTCCTTTTATATCTTTTTCTTCTCTGATTGCTGTGGCTAAAACCTCCAAAACTATGTTGAATAAGAGTGGTGAGAGTGGGCAACCTTGTCTTGTTCCTGATCTTAGTGGAAATGCTTTCAGTTTTTCACCATTGAGGATGATGTTGGCTGTGGTTTTGTCATATATGGCCTTTATTATGTTGAGGAAAGTTCCCTCTATGCCTACATTCTGCTGGGTTTTATCATAAATAGGTGTTGAATTTTGTCAAAAGCTTTCTCTGCATCGAATGAGATGATCATATGGTTTTTCTCCTTCAATTTGTTAATATGGTGTATCACGTTGATTGATTTGCATATGTTGAAGAATCCTTGCATTCCTGGGGTAAACCCCACTTGACCATGGTGTATGATCCTTTTAATGTGCTGTTGGATTCTGTTTGCTAGTATTTTGTTGAGGATTTTTTGCATCTATGTTCATCAGTGATATTGGCTTGTAGTTTTCTTTCTTGGTGACATCATTGTCTGGTTTTGGTATCAGGGTGATGGTGGCCTCGTAGAATGAGTTTGGGGGTGTCCCTCCCTCTGCTATATTTTGGAAGAGTTTGAGAAGGATAGGTGTTAGCTCTTCTATAAATGTTTGATAGAATTCGCCTGTGAGGCCATCTGGTCCTGGGCTTTTGTTTGTTGGAAGATTTTTAAACACAGTTTCAATTTCAGTGCTTGTGATTGGCCTGTTCATATTTTCTGTTTCTTCCTGGTTCAGTCTCGAAAGGTTGCACATTTCTAAGTATGTGTCCATTTCTTCCAGGTTGTCCATTTTATTGGCATAGAGTTGCTTGTAGTAATCTCTCATGATCCTTTGTATTTCTGCAGTGTCAGTTGTTACTTCTCCTTTTTCATTTCTAATTCTATTGATTTGAGTCTTCTCCGTTTTTTTCTTGATGAGTCTGGCTAATGGTTTATCAATTTTGTTTATCTTCTCAAAGAAGCAGCTTTTAGTTTTATTGATCTTTGCTATCATTTCCTTCGTTTGTTTTTCAATGATTTCTGATCTGATCTTTATGATTTCTTTCCTTCTGCTCACTTTGGGGGTTTTTTGTTCTTCTTTTTCTAATTGCTTTAGGTGCAAGGTTAGTTTGTTTATTTGAGATGTTACCTCTTTCTTGTGGTAGGATTGTATTGCTATAAACTTCTCTCTTAGAACTGCTTTTGCTGCATCCCATAGGTTTTGGGTCATCGTGTCTCCATTGTCATTTGTTTCTAGGTATTTTTTGATTTCCTCTTTGATTTCTTCAGTGATCACTTCGTTATTAAGTAGTGTATTGTTTAGCCTCCATGTGTTTGTATTTTTTACAGATCTTTTCCTGTAATTGATATCTAGTCTCATAGCGTTGTGGTCAGAAAAGATACTTGATACAATTTCAATTTTCTTAAGTTTACCAAGGCTTGATTTGTGACCCAAGATATGATCTATCTTGGAGAATATTCCATGAGCATGTGAGACAAATGTGTATTCTGTTGTTTTTGGATGGAATGTCCTATAAATATCAATTAAGTCCATCTTGTTTGATGTATTGTTTAAAGCTTGTGTTTCCTTATTTATTTTCATTTTGGATGATTGGTCCATTGGGGAAAGTGGGATGGTAAAGTCCCCTACTATGATTGTTAATGTCGATTTCCCCTTTTATGGCTGTTAGTATTTGCCTTATGTATTGAGGTGCTCCTATGTTGGGTGCATAAATATTTACAATTGTTATATCATCTTTTGGGATCAATCCCTTGATCGTTATGTTGTGTTCTTCTTTGTCTCTTGTAATAGTCTTTATTTTAAAGTATATTTTGTCTGATATGAGATTGCTACTCCAGCTTTCTTTTGATTTCCATTTCAATGGAAATATTGAAATATTTGGAATATATTTGGAAAATATTTGGAAAAAATGGAATATATTTTTCCATCCCCTCACTTTCAGTCCGTATGTGTCCCTAGGTCTGAAGTGGGTCTCTTGTAGACAACATATATATGGGTCTTGTTTTTGTATCCATTCAGCCAGTCTGTGTCTTTTGGTGGGAGCATTTAATCCATTTACATTTAAGGTAATTATCGATATGTATGTTCCTATTCCCATTTTCTTAATTGTTTTGCATTTGTTATTGTAGGTCTTTTTCTTCTCTTGTGTTTCTGGCCTAGAGAAGTTCCTTTAGCATTTGTTGTAAAGCTGGTTTGGAGTTGCTGAACTCTCTCAGCTTCTGCTTGTCTGTAAAGGTTTTAATTTCTCCATCAAATCTGAATGAGATCCTTGCTGGGTAGAGTAATCTTGGTTGTAGATTTTACTCCTTCATCACTTTAAATATGTCCTTCCTCTCCCTTGGCTTGCAGAGTTTCTGCTGAAGGATCAGCTGTTAACCTTATGGGGATTCCCTTGTGTGTTACTTGTTGTTTTTGCCTTGCTGCTTTTAATGTTTTTTCTTTTAATTTAATTTTTGATAGTTTGATAAATATGTGTCTTGGCATGTTTCTCTTTGTATTTATCCTGTATGGGATTCTCTGTGCTTCCTGGACTTGATTAACTTTTTCTTTTCCCATATTAGGGAAGTTTTCAAATATAATCTCTTCAAATATTTTCTCAGTCCGTTTGTTTTTCTCTTCTTCTTCTGGGACCCCTGTAATTCAAATGTTGGTGTGTTTCATGTTGTCCCAGAGGTCTCTGAGACTGTCCTCAGTTCTTCTCATTCTTTTTTCTGTATTCTGCTTTGCAGTAGTTATTTCCACTATTGTATCTTCCAGGTCATTTATCCATTCTTCTGCATCAGTTATTCTGTTATTGATCCCTTCTAGAGTATTTTAAGTTTCATTTATTGTTCATCATTGCTTGTTTCCTCTTTAGTTCTTCTGGGTCCTTCTTAAATGTTTCTTGCATTTTCTCTATTCTATTTCCAAGATTTTGGATCATCTTTACTATCATTATTCTGAATTTTTTTTCAGGTAGACCACCTATTTCCTCCTCATTTGATAGGTCTGCTGGGATTTTATCTTGCGCCTTCATCTGCTGTGTGTTTTTCTGTCTTCTCATTTTGCTTATCTTACTGTGTTTGGAGTCTCCTTTTCGCAGGCTGCAGGTTCATAGTTCCCGTTGTTTTTGGTGTCTCTTCCCAGTGGCTAAGGTTGTTTCAGTGGGTTGTGTAGGCTTCCCGGTGGAGGGGACTAGTGCCTGTGTTCTGGCGGATGAGGCTGGATCTTGTCTTTCTAGTGGGCAGGTCCATGTCTGGTGGTGTGTTTTGGGGTGTCCGTGGCCTTATTATCATTTTAGGCAGCCTCTCTGCTAATGGATGGGGCTGTGTTCCTGTCTTACTAGTTGTGTGGTATCAGGTGTCTAGACCTGTAGCTTGATGGTCGTTGAGTGAAGCTGAGTGTTGGTGTTGAGATGGAGATATCTGGGAGATTTTCACCATTTGATATTAGGTGGAGCTTGGAGGTCTCTTATGGACCAGTGTTCTGAAGTTGGCTCTCCCACATCAGAGGCACAGCCCTGACTCCTGCCTGGAGCACCAGAATACTTTCCTCCACATGGCTCAGAATCAAAGGGAGAAAAAGTAGAAAGAACGAAAGAAAGAACGAACGAACGAAAGAAAGAGGATAAAGTAAAATAATATAAAGTAAGATAAAATAAAATAAAATAATTAAAATAAAACATAATTATTAAGAAAAAAATTTTAAATAGAAAAAAAAAACCCTACGGACAGAACCCTAGGAGAAATGGTGAAAGCAAAGCTATACAGAGAAAATCTCACACAGAAGTATACACATACAGACTCAAAAAAAGAGGAAAAGGGGAAAAAATAATATATCTTGCTGCAAAGTCCACCTCCTCAATTTGGGATGATTCGTTGTCTATTCAGATATTCCACAGGTGCAGGGTACATCAAGTTGACTATGGAGCTTTAATCTGCCGCTTCTGAGGCTGCTGGGAGAAATTTCCCTTTCTCTTCTTTGTTCCCACAGCTCCCGGAGTTCAGCTTTGGATTTGGCCCCGCCTCTGCATGTAGGTTGCCTGAGGGCGTCTGTTGTTCGCTCAGACAGGACAGGGTTAAAGGAGCAGCTGATTTGGTGGCTCTGGCTCACTCAGGATGGGGGGAGGTAGAGGTACGGATGTGGAGCGAGCCTGGGGTGGCAGAGGCCAGCGTGATGCTCCACCAGCCTGAGGCACACCGTGTGTTCTCCCGGCGAAGTTGTCCCTGGATCATGGGACCCTGGCAGTGGTGGGCTGCACAGTCTCCCAGGAGGGGAGGTGTAGATAGTGACCTGTGCTTGCACACAGGCTTCTTGGTGGCTGCAGCAGCGGCCTTAGCATCTCATGTCCGTCTCTGGGGTTCATGCTGATAACCACGGCTCACGCCCCTCTCTGGAGCTCCTTTAAGTAGCACTCTTAATCCCCTCTCCCCACGCACCAGGAAACAAAGAGGGAAGAAAAAGTCTTGCCTCTTCGGCAGGTCCAGACTTTTTCCCGGACTCCCTCCCGGCTAGCCGTAGCGCACTAACCCCCTTCAGGCTGTGTTTACGCGGCCAACACCAGTCCTCTCCCTGCCATCCGACCGAAGCCCGAGCCTCAGCTCCCAGCCCCGCCTGCCCTGGCAGGTGACCAGACAAGTCTCTCGGGCTGGTGAGCGCCGGTCGGCACCGATCCTCTGTGCTGGAATCTCTCCACTTTGCCCTCCGCACGCATATTGTTGCGCTCTCTTCCGTGGCTCCGAAGCTTCCCCCCCGCCTCCTCTGCCACCCGCAGTCTCTGCCCGTGAAGGGGCTTCCTAGTGTGTTGAAACCTTTCCTCTTTCACGGCTCCCTCCCAATGGTGCAGGTCCCGTCCCTATTCTTTTATCTCTGTTTTTTCTTTTGCTCTTCCCAGGTATGTGGGGAGTTTCTTGCCTTTCTGAATGGAGGTCTGAGGTCTTCTGCCAGTGTTCACTGTGTGTTCTATAGGAGCTGTTCCACATGTAGATGTATTTCTGATGTATCTGTGGGGAGGAAGGTAATCTCCGTGTCTTACTCTTTCACCATCTTCTGAAGTGCTTTTCTATTATGAAATTGTGTTACAATGTGAATTAGTGACATTTGTCCTTGCTTCTCTTGACCTTTCTCTTTTTCTCTGGCTCATGACCATGTTCTTTTTTTTTTCTTCCCTTTATGCCCACTTTCTTTTTTTTTTATGAGAGTTTTTATCATAAAAGGGTGTTGGGGGCTTCCCTGGTGGCGTAGTGGTTGAGAATCTGCCTGCCAATGCAAGGGACAGGGGTTCGAGCCCTGGTCTGGGAAGATCCCACATGCCGCGGAGCAACTAGCCCCGTGAGCCACAAATACTGAGCTTGCGCGTCTGGAGCCTGTGCTCCGCAACGAGAGGCCCGTGCACCGCGATGAGGAGTGGCCCCCGCTTGCCACAACTAGAGAAAGCCCTCGCACAGAAACGAAGAGCCAACACAGCCATAAATAAATGAATAAATAAATAAATAAATAAAAATTTAAAAAAAAAAAAAAAAAAAAAAGGGTGTTGAATTTTGTCAAAAGCTTTTTCTGCCTCTATTGAGATGATCATATGGTTTTTCTCCTTCAATTTGTTAATATGTTGTATCACATTGATTGATTTGCATATATTGAAGAATTCTTGCATCCCTGGGATAAATCCCACTCGATCATGGTGTATGATCCTTTTAATGTGTTGCTGGATTCTCTTAGCTAGTATTTTGTTGAGGATTTTTGCATCTATATTCATCATTGATATTGGTGTGTAATTTTCTTTTTTTGTAGTATCTTTGTCTGGTTTTGGTATCAGGGTGATGGTGGCCTCATGGAATGAGTTTGGGAGTGTTCCTTCCTCTGCAGTTTTTTTGGAAGATCTTGAGAAGAATTGGTGTTAGCTCTTCTCTAAATGTTTGATAGAATTCACCTGTGAAGCCATATGGTCCTGGACTTTTGTTTGCTGAAAGATTTTTAATCACAGTTTCAATTTCATTACTTGTGATTTGTCTGTTCATATTATCTATTTCTTCCTGGTTCAGTCTTGGCAGGTTATACCTTTCTAAGAATTTGTCCATTTCTCCCAGGTTGTCCATTTTATTGGCATAAGTTCCTTGTAGTAATCTCTTAAGATGCTTTGTATTTCTGTGGTGTCTATTGTAACTTCTCCTTTTTCATTTCTAATTTTATTGATTTGAGTTCTCTCCCTCTTTTTCTTGATGAGTCTGGTTAATGTTTATCAATTTTGTTTATCTTCTCAGAAAAACAGCTTTTAGTTTTATTGATCTTTGCTATTGTTTTCTTTGTTTCTACTTCATTTATTTCTGCTCTTATATTTATGATTTCTTTCCTTCTGCTAACTTTGGGTTTTGTTTGTTCTTCTTTCTCCAGTTCCTTTAGGTGTAAGGTTAGGTTGTTTATATGAAATTTTTCTTGTTTCTTGAGGTAAGCTTGTATAGCTATAAACTTCCCTCTTAGAACTGCTTTTGCTGCAACCCATAGGTTTTGGATCATCATGTTTTCATTGTCATTTGTGTCTAGGTATTTTTTGATTTCCTCTTTGATTTCTTCAGTGATCTCTTGATTATCTAGTATCGTATTGTTTAGCCTCCATGTGTTTGTGTTTTTTACATTTTTTCCCCTGTAATTCATTTCTAATCTCATAGTGTTGTGGTCAGAAAAGATGCTTGATATGAATTCAGTTTTCTTTAATTTATTGAGGCTTGATTTTTGACCCAAGATATGCTCTATCCTGGAGAATGTTCCGTGCACACTTGAGAAGAAAGTGTAATCTGCTGTTTCCTGGAGAATGTTCCATGTGCACTTGAGAAGAAAGTGTAATCTGATGTTTTTGAATGGAATTTAATATTAATTAAATCTATCTGGTCTATTGTGTCATTTAAAGTTTCTGTTTCCTTATTTATTTTCATTTTGGATGATCTGTCTATTGGTGTAAGTGAGGTGTTAAAGTCCCCCACTATTATTGTGTTACTGTTGATTTCCTTTTTTATAGCTGTTAGCAGTGGCCATATGTAATGAGGTGCTCCTATGTTGGGTGCATATATATTTACAATTGTTATATCTTCTTTTTGGATTGATCACCTGATCATTATGTAGTGTCTTTCCTTGTCTCTTGTAACATTCTTTATTTTGAAGTCTATTTTATCTGATATGAGTATTGCTACTCCAGCTTTCTTGTGATTTCCATTTGAATGGAATATCTTTTTCCATCCCCTCATTTTCAGTCTGAATGTGTCCCTAGGTTTGAAGTGGGTCTCTTGTAGACAGCATACAGATGGATCTTGTTTTTGTATCCATTCAGCGAGCCTGTGTCTTTTGGTTGGAGCATTTAATCCACTCACGTTTAGGGTAATTATCGATATGTGTGTTTCTGTGACCATTTTCTTAGTTGTTTTGGGTTTGTTTTTGTAGGTCCTTTTCTTCTCTTGTGTTTCCCACTTAGAGAAGTTCCGTTAGCATTTGTTGTAGAGCTGGTTTGGTGGTGCTGAATTCTCTTAGCTTTTGCTTGTCTGTAAAGCTTTTGATTTCTCCATAGAATCTGAATAAGATCCTTGCCAGGTAGAGTAATCTTGGTTGTAGGTTCTTCCCTTTCATCACTTTAAGTATATCATGCCACTACCTTCTGGCTTGTAGAATTTCTGCTAAGAAATCAGCTGTTGACCTTATGGGAGTTCCCTTGTATATTATTTGTCATTTTTTCCTTGCTGCTTTTAATAATTTTTCTTTGTCTTTAATTTTTGCCAGTTTGATTACTATGTGTCTCAGCTTGTTTCTCCTTGCGTTTATCCTGTATGGTACTCTCTGAGCTTCCTGGACTTGGGTGGCTATTTCCTTTCCCATGTTAGGGAAGTTTTCAACTATAATCCCTTCAAATATTTTCTCGGATCCTTTCTCTCTCTCTTCTCCTTCTGGGACCCCTATAATGTGAATGTTGTTGTGTTTAATGTTGTCCCAGAGGTCTCTTAGGCTGTCTTCATTTCTTTTCATTCTTTTTTTTTTATTCTGTTCCACAGCAGTATTTTGTATTCCAGGTCACTTATCCGTTCTTCTGCCTCAGTTATTCTGCTATTGATTCCTTCTAGTGTATTTTTCATTTCAGTTTTTGTATTGTTCATCTCTGTTTGTTTGTTCTTTAATTCTTCTAGGTCTTTGTTAAACATTTCTTGCATCTTCTTGATCTTTGCCTGCACTCTTTTTCCAAGGTCCTGGATCATCTTCACTATCATTATTCTGAATTCTTTTTCTGGAGGGTTGCTTATCTGCATTTCATTTAGTTGCTTTTCTGGGGTTTTATCTTGTTCCTTCATCTGGTACATAGCCCTCTGCCTTTTCATCTTGTCTGTCTTTCTGTGAATGTGGTTTTTGTTCCACAGGCTGCAGGATTGTAGTTCTTCTTGCTTCTGCTCTCATGAACATGTTCTTAATACAGCTTCACTCATAGAGCATTTAAGATGGCAACACTTTTACCATTTAAAGCACTTAACGATGCACCAGTTGACTGTATGGAAGAACATGGACAAAAGAGAAATACAGGTTTGAAGGAGGAGAAATCCCAAATTATGTTCCTAAAACAATACAAATACTAAATTTGGGGAAAAATAATTAATTTTTCAATTTGGAAAATAAATCTTTTATGCATTTGGTAAATTTGATATCTTTTCTGTTCTGTAACTTCCCTTTGCCAGGGTCACAGGAGAAAACTGTCTCCTTTGGCAGAAAGAAAGAAATTAAATAATAAACTGGAGCCAGAGAATGGTGAACACACAAGGCTGCGGGCACATGCGCGCGCCCCCCCCCCCATGCCTTTGTCTCTGAATAGCAGTAATTACCAGTTCCCTGACCTCTTATTCTTTCTACCCTGGCCTGTCAAACTTCTCACCTACCTTTAAAAAATCAACAAAGGCTAATGTTCTTGCTTTTTCAATGAAAAGCTCCAATTTAAGAGAGCAACCAAGGTATGCCCAAAGATTTTGTCCCCAGTCACCTGGCTTTCAACCTAAAGCTACATTTTATTTTTTGTCCTTGTCAGCAGATAGTGTGAGGGCATGGCTTGACCTTCAGTACTTTAATAAAGCATCTCACTACTCTTTCCTGATTTTATGAACTCTGATTTCCATAGCCAAGTCTGAGTGTGGTCTCAGTTCTGAGGTTTCTTGACTTCTCAGAGGAAAAGTATAACACTGGGTGAGCCATATCCTCTTTCTTCTGCTTTGTGTTTCAGGGAAGCATGACCTGGAATTTCTGAGCATCTTTTACAGTTCTCTGAGGCTCCTGTCCTCTATAAAGCATTATTTTCTTTAAAAGGACATGAAAGCTGAAAACAAAGTAGAGTATGATCAAACACTATATACTTTATCCTACTCAAGTAGGCAGAGTTAACCAAGCAAGTACTATGGTACAATAATCTCAGGATTTAAGGGCATATAAATTTATTTCAAATCCATCATTAATTTTCACTTCTAGTTGCATGTTCTTGAGGAAGTTTCTTATTCTTTTCTTAAAAAACAGCTTAACTGAGATATAATTCATATGGCATAAATTTACTTTTTAAAAGTGTGTTTTTCATTGGCCTTTAAAAAACTCAGAGATGTGCGTCCATCACCACCATCTATTTCCAGACTGTTTACATCACCTCAAAAAAACCATCACTACTCATTAGTGGCCACTTCTCATTCTGTCTTCTTTACCTTCACCCCTGATAACTGCTAATCTATGATTTGTCTATTCTGAACATTTTATATAAATGGAATTGTAAAATATATGTCGTTTTGTGTTTGCATTCTTTCCCATAGCATGATATTTGAAAGGTTCCTCTATTTTGTAGCATATTAGCACATCATTTCTTCATATAACAGAATAATATTTGATTGTCTCAATACCATATTTTGTTTATCTCTTTGTCAGGTGATGGAAATTTGGGTTTCCACCTTTTGGCTGTTACATATAATGCTGGTATGAATGTACATGTACAAGTTTTTGTGTGGGTGTGTTTTTAGTCCTCTTGAGTATGTACATAGAAATGGAATTGCTGAGTCATATGGTAACTCTGTGTTTAATTTTTGAGGCATGCAATATTGTTTTACAAAGTGGCTACAAACCATTTTACATTCTCACCAGCAATGTATTAGCATTCCAATTTCTCCAAATTCTCACCAATACTTATTTTCCAGTTGTCTTATTATTACAGTCTTCCTAGTAGATATGAAGTGGTATTTCATTGTGCTTTTGGTTTGCATTTCCCTACAGACTAATGACATTGAGCATATTTTGTGTGCTTTCTGCACATTGAATATCTTCCTTGGAGTTTATTCAAATCCTTTGTCCATTTTTAAATTGGGTTGTTGGTCTTTTTGTTATTAGGTTGTAAGAGTTCTTTATATATTCTAGATAAAAGTCCCTCATCAGATAATGATTGCATATATTTTCTCTCATTCTGTGTACTGTCTTCTTACTTTACTGATGATATCCTTTCAAGCGTTTTTTTAAAATTTTGGCAAAGCCCAATTTCTATTTCTTTTTATTACTTGTATTATTGGTGTTAAATCTAAGAAACCATTGCTTGATCCAATGCCATGAATATCTACCCTATATTTTCTTCTAAGAATTTTATGGTTTCAGCACTTACATCTAGGTCTATGGTTTATTTTGAGTTAATTTTTGGGTACAGAATGAGAATTTTTTAGTATGGGGTCATTTTTTTTATGCCTGTGGCTGTCCAGTTGTGCCAGCATTATTGGTTGAAAAGACCATTCTTTTACCATTGAATTGTCTTGTCAAAAATCAATTTACCATAAAGTAAGGTTTTACTTCTGAGCTTTCAATTCTATTCCATTGATTTGTATGTAATTTCTATGCCAGTACCACACTGTCTTGATTACTACTGTTTTGTAGTAAATTTTGACAGGTGGTTTTGGCTAATCAGGGTCTCTTGCATTTCCATATGCATTTTAGAGTCAGCTTTCAATTTCTGCCAAAAAAAAAAAAAATGAGTCTTCAGACCCATGAACATGAGATATCTTTCCATTTATTTAGGTCTTCTAAAATTTCATTTAATGGCATTCCATACTTTTAGTGTAAAAGTCTTACAATGTCCTTGTTAAATTTATTGTTGAATATTGTAGTTTTTGGATGTCATTATAAATGAAATTGATTTCTTTGTTTCATTTTCATATTGTTCATTGTTGTTGTATAGAGATATAATTGATTTTTGTATAGCCCTCTGTATCCTGAAACCTTACTGAACATGTATATTAGCAGAAACACTTTTTGTTGTTTCCTTAGAATTTTCTATATATAAAATCATGTCACTTACAAAGAGAGATATAGTTTTACTTTTTTATCTTTAATTTAGATTCTGTTTTTTCTTTTTCTTTCCCAAACTCCCTAGGTGCAACCTCCATTACAGTGTGAATAGAAGTGGCAAGAATGGGTGTTCTTATCTTGTTCCTGATCAGAGGGGGAGAGTTTTTAATCTTTCAGCACTAAATTTTTCGCCTTGGGATTTTTGTAGATGCCTGTATTTCTTCAGGATACTATTACTACAAACTTGGAGACTTAAGACAATGGAAATATATTTTCTCACAGATATGTAGACTTAAAGCTCAAAATCTGTTAGAGCTTCACTCCCTCAGGGGGCTCTAATGGAAAATCTATCCCTTGACTTTTTCAGCTTCTGGTGATTGCTCTGCCATTCCTAGACTTGTGGCCACATCACTCCAATCTCTGTCTCCATCTTCACATCACCTTCTCTGCCGTGTGTCTGTATCTTATAAGAGTGCATGTGATTGTATTAGGGCCTACCTGGATAATCCACGATAAGCTCCTCCTCTTAAGATCCTTAACTTAATTACACCTATTGTAAGATCATACTCTTTCTGCATACAAGGTAATATGTACAGGTTCTAGTGATTAGGAAGCAGGCATATCTTTTTGGGTGTCACCATTCAACATATTATAATGCCCATTATCAGGTTGAAGAAGTTCCTTTCTGTTCCTGGGCTCTTGAGGTTTTTGTTTTGTTTTGTTTTGTTTTATCATGAAAGGAAGTTTAGTTTTGTAAAATTCTGTCTCTACATCAATTGAGATGTGGTTTTGTCCACTCTTTCTAGTAATGTGTTGTAGTAAACTTACCTTTGGTATGTTAAAAACAACCTTGCATTCCTAAGATAAATTCCACTTAATTATACTGTATAATCATTTCTCTGCTGCTAGATTCATTTTGATAGTATTAGGTTGAGGATTTGTATATCTATATTCATAAGGTCTGTTGGTCTACAGTTTTCTTTTTTTGTCGTATGATTTTCTGGTTTTGGTATCAGGGTAATTCTGTCTCAACGAATGACCTGCAGAGTGTTCAGTCCTCTTCTCAATTTTGCAAGAATTTGTGTAAGATTTGTATTAATCCTTCTTTAAACATTTAGGAGAATTCACCCATCCATGAAGCCATCTGTTCCTAGATTTTTTCTTGCAGACAGTTTTTAATTTAATCTCTTTACTGTTAGTCTATTCATATTGAATACTTTCTTTTTCTTGATTGTTTCAATAGTTTGTGTCTCTCTAAGAAATGATCCTTTTCATTTAAGTTAGTTAATTGCTGGTTTGCAGAATTTATAGTATTCCATTATAATCTTTTTTTTTAATTTCTGAAAAGCTGGTAATGATATCTCCTATTCTTGATTTTAGTAAACAGATTCTCCTTTCCTGCTTCCCCCACCCCCACCCCACCTTGGTCATTCTAACTAAAGGCTAATCAGTTTTGTTGATTTTTTTCAAAGAAACAACTTCTAGTTTTATTATCTTCTCTGTTGTTTCATTATTTCTATTTTATGTTTTTATTTCTTTCTCAGTTTTTATTATTTTCTTCCTTCTGCTTGTTTTGGGTTTAGTTTCCTTTTTGAAAAAAATCATCTTAAGGTGAAAGGTTAAGTTGCTAATTTGAGATTTTTCATCTTTTTTAATATGTGTTAACAGCTATACCTTTTCCTCTAAGCACTGCTTTAGCTAAATTGCACAAGTCTTGGTTATGATTTCATTTTCATTTAACTCAGTGTGTTCTAACTTCCTTTGTGATTTCTTCTTTGATACACTGGTTATTTAGAAGTTTATTCTTGAATTCTCATGTATTTTTGAAGTTACCAAGTGTTCTTCTATTGTTAATTTGTAATTTCAATTCATTGCAGTCAGAGAACATATGTTGTATAATTTCAATATTTTTATATGTATTGAGATTTATAATATATTAATGGCATAATATATTATAAACCTGGAGAATATTCCTTGTGTTCTTGAGAAGAATATATATTTTGCTATTGTTAGGCCTGTTGTATAGAAGTGTTGGAGAGCAGGTCTGTTAGCAATAAATTCTCTCAGATTTTGTCTTTCCTGGGTATTTCATAATTTCTCCTTAATTTTAAAAGGATAGTTTGGTCATATGTAGAATTCTTGGTTGGTGGTGTCTTTATTTAAACACTTTAAATATGTCATCTTACTGACTTCTGCTTTTGATGATAGCTCAGCTGTTAATTTTATTGAAGATCCCGTGTAGGTGATAAGTCCTGATTCTCTTGCTGATTTCAATATTCTCTTTGTTTTTTACTTTCAGCAATTTAACTATGATGCCTCTAGATATGAAACCCTTTGAATTTATTCTTTTTGGAGTTTATTAAGCTTCTTAAACATGTACATTAATATTTTAAAATCAAATTTGGGAAATTTTTGACCATTATTTCTTCAATTACTCTTTCTGCCACTTTCTCTCTCTTCTTTCCTTCTGCTTCTCCCATTGTGGCAGGCTTTGTTTATTTTTCTTGATTCTTTTTTCTTTCTTTTCCTCAGATTAGATAATTTCAATTTATCTTCTAGTTCACTGATTTTTACTTCTTCCACTTCAGATAGGCTGTTGGGCACTTTCAATGAAATTTCTATTTGTTGTTTTTTTATTTTAGGCTCCAGAATTTTTTATACCAAATTATTTCCTTATTGATGTATTCTTGTTGGTGAGACATTGTTCTCATACTTTCCTTTAATTTATTTTAATTCTTTTTCTTTACTTCTTTAAACATGTCTAAAATAGCTGATTTAAAGTCTTTGTTGGTTAAGTCCAATGTCTGGGTTCCTTTAGGAACAATTTCTATTGACTGATTTTGATATCCTGTGAATATACTTTCCTGTTTCTCTGTTTGTCTCTTAATTTTGTGTTGAAAACTAGATTCTTTTTAACATTCCACAAACTTTTATGTATAAAAATGTCCACTAATATTGAAAATTATGTAGAAAAAAAGTAAGGTGGACAAAACTTATAGGGCACATACCAGCATAAAATTAAAATAAATTGTATATCAAACTCTATGATTTTCATTATGCCAAAAAATATATGAAAAACTAGACATTTTAAATAATATGGTGTGGTAATTCTGGAAATTAAATTCTCTCCCTTCCCAGGATTTATTATTATTGATGCTTGTTTGTTCAGTGACTCCTGGATGAATTCCTTAATGTCTGTATACTTTGTCATGTGTGTTCACTGAAGTCTCTGCTCAGTTAGCTTAGTAGACAGAGATTTCCTTAAATGCCTCAAACCAGTGAATTATTCAGTCTTTGCTGAGGGGCTGTGTCTGTTGGTTGGAGTATGCATCCAACACCCCAACTCTGCCTTAACATTTACATCCTACTAGTGAAGTGCCTCAAAGTCAGCAATATGTCTTTCTTGGGTCTTTCCTTGGCATACCAACAGCCCTATGCTTGTACATGATCTTCTAGATTCCAAAGAGTACATCAGAGCTTTACAAAATCTCCTGTAAACATCTTATTGCTCAGTTTCACCCTTAAGCTTTTTAGTTGATATCTTGTTAAACAGGCTGGCAAGGCCACCTCAGGCAGTTATAGTGTTAAACAATTGCAACTGATTATTTTAAACAAATACCCTACAGGCAGGGCTCTTAACACAAACAAAGCTCTGAGTGAGGTTGAATAAAGATAACCCTTGAAAACAGAACTTTTCATTGTAGTAGTTGTCAGGTCAAATAGTGACAATTTTTGGGGGATGAACTTTTTAGGAATCTCCACGTCCATTCTGGCCCTTCTGGTGGCTTCTATCCTGCTGGTATTCATAATCACTGTACTCTTAAACTGATTTTTCAGGCTACAGTGGTACCGGGAAGTCAGGAATAGGGTGAGGGCAATTTAAATTGCCACAAAGCTTGCTGTTCTTAACAAGATACTTGAATAAACACTCCTCAGATTATTGCAAGCCTTTAGTTAATTTCCAGAGTTCTAAAAATGCTGATTTTTGACAGTTTTTGCTCGTGTTCTCCCTACTTTTATGGAGGAGCAGAGTTTTCAGAGGTCCTTATTCTGCCATTCTAGAAGTCACCTCCTTAGGAAAGTCTTCTGAGTTTATTGAGTCTTAATTTTCTTCTTCCGTAAAATGGAAATAGTAACACTTGCATCATAAAAAATCGTTGTAAGTAATTAATGAGATAATATGGATAAAGTGCTCATATAAATCCTAAGACAGCATAAGGATATTACCAATGCTACTACCTTTCTTCTTTCCTCAGTTGAGAGATCTATGGGATAATGATATAATTGGATAGTTTTGTCTAGAAATTTCTCTCCAGTTGTATTAGTCAGAAACTTATCCACCAGTGGTAAATGATACAAGCTTGATTCAAACTGATTAAAGTCAAGGCAAAGGGAAGGGAAGGATTTGACATATCTGAAAAATTAATTGGTATACTGACTTCAGGTACTGTTGGATCCAGATGTTCCGTATTGTCAGAGACATTATCTCTAAGAAACTTTACTTCTCTTATGGCTTTATTGTTAGGTAGACTCTTATCTTATGATGATAATATGCTCACCAGCAAAAATAGTCCATCATCCTATCAGATTGGGATCTCCAGTAGGAAGGAACCACTTCTTTCTCATTATTTCCTGCATAAGTTTTGGGATTATTCTATTTGGGTATATTTAGGACATGTGCCTATTCCTACACACATCAATGTTTCAGGGATATTATGTGTACCAGTTGGCCCAGTCTACATTATATCCAATTCTTGGGGTTAGGAGTGAAGTCAGTCAAATATGTAGTCTGAGGTTGGAGGAGGGAAACTTTTTCAAAGGGTAGTTTGATGCTGGGATGGAAGATACAGTAGGTGCCTCTAAGGAAAACAGTTCATCTCTCATAATACCATGATGTTTTTCTTCTCTATTCCCATTTTCTCCTCTCGAAACAAGTCAAAGGGTTGTTAGAAGTATGTAATACTATTGGGAAGACAGGTCCACTGTATATGCATGGAACATTGTACAGGGATGACATATGATACAGGACATAGAGGAAGCACAAGCGTACAGTATTGCTATTGATGCTCTAGTATATCAGAGATGAAAAGAGGTGAATGAATACTGGAGCCATCAAGAACTTTTGCTCATGAAGGACACAGGGCTTGAGCCGACCTCTTGAAGAATGGCCATTTATAAATGTACAGAGGAGGAGAAAACCTAGTCCATTTAGTGCTATGAATGATAGTGGTGATGATTAGTTTCATTTACTGTGTGCTGACTCTGTGCCGGGCCTTGCCAGTGTTAAGTGCTTTACCTGCATTCTCTCGTATTTTGACAGTGTGTCCACTATTATTATCCCTGCTTAATAGATGACAAAAATGAGACTTGGATATATTTTTTAAAGTACACAATGTTGCTGAACTATTAAATGAGAAACCCATTTTTAAACCATGGAATGTGAATCCAGCCTTATCTCTGAACCACTCTCTACTCTGGCTCATAAAACATACATTCACACATTTACTTGAATACACATGTTACACTGGTTCTCAAGCCTAGCTTGTTTCAAACACTGTTGCTTGGAGATTGAATGGAACCTAATCAGTTGATGCTTCAGTTTTTCTACCATCACTATGATTTTGCCCCACAGTTATGGAGCCCACAAAATGGTAACTTGTAAAACTCTAAAAGCATCTTCAAAACCCATCTAGTCCAAATATTTTCAGATTTTGTTGTCTATTAAAATCCCTTCGGGTAGTATGTAAGAATGTAAATTCTTCATTCTCATTATAATTATTGAATTGTTGTGAGATCATAGCACATTCAGCTTTTGTCAAGCTGAGCAATCGACTCTGATACTTCTAAGCTTTGAAGACTTATGACCTGTCCAACCCGGTTCTCAGGCCTGCCTGCACCTGGGAAACTTTCTGTTGCTTCAACCTTATCTTTAGGATTCAAATTTAATTGATCCAGTGTAGGACTTGATCACTGTTGGTTTGTTTGTTTAAGCTACCTAGGTAATTTTAATGTATATCTAAGATTGAGAACAATTAGTCCATTTCTTTTACCGACACAAAAGCTGAGAACAGGCAAGAGGAAGAAGGGGGCCCTAAGTCATATGGCCCATTGGTGGCAGAGCCAGAACATGAACCTGAGTTTTCCTGTCTTCTTGCTGAGGTTTCTTCATTAAAGCTATCTGACATCATGTCATTTCCCTGATATGACCTTCCTCTCTGCCTTGTCCCCACATCCATGCAGACATGTGTGACATGATTGATGCCCCCAGGCCTCAGCAGAGCTCATTTCTAGAAGAGGGGGGAGAGAAAGGCCCCTTAAAATATATTCCAGGTCAGCTGAGGCTGTCAAAGTAGACTCTTGCTGGCTGAGCCTCAACAGTCAGCTTTAACCTTATCCCCTCAAGTCTTTGCCAAGTTCTTCTCTTCTCCCTAGGAAGTAGTTTGATAGGCATAGTCTCTTTAGATCCTGCTCTTTCTAGCAACTGTGCTAGCTTAGCAAATTATCTCTGGATAATGGATAATTTTAAAAGTTTTTATTTGATTTTATAGTGTTTTCCATACATATTTTACTTTTATGAATGTAGGCTCTCCTAAACCAGTTTGTGGCTCTGTCCAACTGCTGAAGTGTCTTGTATTCTGAACCTTAGTAGTCCATACTGTGTGCTTCTCAGTTATGGAAGGAAAGAAGGTAGCCTCCTTTACTGTCATTTAATGTACTCCTGTCTCAATTCAGTGCAATCCCTATCAAACTACCAATGGCATTTTTCACAGAACTAGAACAAAAAATTTCACAATTTGTATGGAAACACAAAAGAACCCGAATAGCCCAAGCAATCTTGAGAAGAAAAACAGAGCTGAAGGAGTCAGGCTCCCTGACATCAGACTATACTACAAAGCTACAGTAATCAAGACAGTATGGAACTGGCACAAAAACAGAAATATAGATCATTGGAACAGGATAGAAAGCCCAGAGATAAACCCACGCACATATGGTCACCTTATTTTTGATACAGGAAGCAAGAATATACAATGGAGAAAAGACAGCCTCTTCAATAAGTGGTGCTGGGAAAACTGGACAGCTACATGTAAAAGAATGAAATTAGAACACTCCCTAACACCATACACGAAAATAAACTCAAAATGGATTAAAGACCTAAATGTAAGGCCAGACACTATCAAACTCTTAGAGGAAAACATAGGTAGAACACTCACTCTATGACATAAATCACAGCAAGATCCCTTTTGACCCATCTCCTAGAGAAAGGGAAATAAAAACAAAATAAACAAATAGAACCTAATGAAACTTCAAAGCTTTTGCACAGCAAAGGAAACCATAAACAAGATGAAAAGACAACCCTCAGAATGGGAGAAAATATTTGCAAATGAAGCAACTGACATAGGATTAATCTCCAAAATTTACAAGCAGCTCATGCAGCTCAATACCAAAATATCAAGCAACACAATCCAAAAATGGGCAGAAGACCTAAATAGACAATTCTCCAAAGAAGATATACAGATTGCCAACAAACACATGAAAGGATGCTCAAAATCATTAATCATTAGAGAAATGCAAATCAAAACTACAATGAGGTATCACCTCACACTGGTCAGAATGGCCATTGTCAGAAGATCTACAAACAATAAATGCAAGAGAGGGTGTGCAGAGAAGGGAACCCTCTTGCACTGTTGGTGAGAATGTAAATTGATACAGCCATTATGGAGAACAGTATGGAGGTTCCTTAAAAAACTAAAAATAGAACTACCAAATGACCCAGCAATCCCACTACTGGGCATATACCCTGAGAAAACCATAATTGAAAAAGAGTCTGCTGTGACATGTTCACATGTCACAATGTTCATTGCAGCTCTATATACAATAGGCAGGACATGGAAGCAACCTAAGTGTCCATCGACAGATGATTGGATAAAGAAGATGTGGCACATATATACAATGGAATATTACTCAGCCATAAGAAGAAACAAAATTGAGCTATTTGTAGTGAGGTGGATGGACCTAGAGTCTGTCATGCAGAGTGAAGTAAGCCAGAAAGAGAAAAACAAATACCGTATGCTAACACATATATATGGAATCTAAAAAAAAAAAAAAGGTTCTGAAGAACCTAGGGGCAGGACAGGAGTAAAGATGCAGACATAGAGAATGGATTTGAGGGCACAGGGCTGGAGAAGGGTAAGCTGGTACGAAGTCAGAGAGTGGCATGGACATATATACACTACCAAATGTAAAATAGATAGCTAGTGGGAAGCAGCTGCATCGCATGGGGACATCAGCTCAGTGCTTTGTGACCACCTAGAGGGATGGGATAGGGAGGGTGGGAGGGAGACGTAAGAGGGAGGAGATAATGGGGATATATGTATATGTATAGCTGATTCACTTTTTTATAAAGCAGAAACTAACACACCATTGAAAAGCAATTATACTCCAATAAAGATGTTTAAATAAAATAATATAAAATAAAGTACTCCTGTCTCTTAAGGGAAAAACTAACAGTGGTCTTGGATAAAAGGAGGAAAACCCTGTGCTGTTTATTGGGCAGTCAGTAGAACTTATTTTTGCTTGCTTGAGGAGTGGGAAAGTGCAGAGATCACACTCAAGAAAGATCTTATTATCTCCTTTCAGCTCCTAGACTTGTTATATATATTTCCTTCTGAAACCATTTTTCTCTGCCTTGAGAAGGGAGTAGCTATAAAGTAACACGGGAATGGCAAATTGGTAGTGAGCGACAACAGAAGAAACACATGATGTCCATAGTCACGTCAATCATTTAATTATTAATTTTTTCAAGCAAAATATTTCAGAATGACTGTCATAGATATGGATCACAGAGACACACAAATCAAGAGGCAATGTCAGGTGAAAGGAAGGTATGGTATAAAGTTAAAACACAGTGGGGTAAAATTACGGCAGAGGACTACTACTCAGGAGACCTAGATTCATTTACTGTGTGGACTTCCAGTCCCGGAGAGGTAAACGCATTCACTAGTTCCTTGATCTTTAGAGAGAGGAATGACTTTAGACTAACTCTAAAGTTCCTCCCTGCTTTGATAACCAGTGATTTGGGGTATAATGTATACTCTCAAAACACTTCTGAGGGATCTCATGTACTCAGTTACATCCAGTGAGTGACTGAGTGACTACCTTGGGTGGGTCATAATGGGAAGGTGACTGAACTTTGGCACTCTGTACACATTTTCTCATTAAATACTTACATCCTGGAAACATAGGGGTATTATCTAATTTCCTAGGTGGAATAAAACAAGGCTCAGAAAAATTTAGCCAGGTACCAATAACCCTGAAAATATCAAAAATAAGTATGGTCCAGTGGAAGAGAATGAAGTCAAGTAGCGAAAGTTTCGTACAGAAGGTATCAGAATGAAACAAAATAAATGAAAAAGGATTCTGGACATACCAGCAATCCTTAATGATGTTTTCAGAGCAAATGGTATATAGACTCAAAGCATGTGCTGACAAAGGATAGTGGGAATGCCATAATGAGGAGGAGAAGGAGAAAAAGTGGAACAACTGACTTACTGAATGTCTGCTTCTTGCCAGGCATTATGTATAATTCCTCCAATGGACTAACTCATTTAGTCTCTAATTCACATAATTCCTATGAGATTGATTCTATTATGGATCCTATTTCAGGTGAAAAAAAAAACAGGTTTAAAGTGGCAGTAAGTGAATTGTCCAGCTTGTACAACAGATCGATAATAGAGCCGAGTCAATCCCAAGGAGTCTGACCCTGAAATGTGTATACTTTGCCACTGTACTGTATAAAAGCCAGCATGCTTATATTAGGAAGAATCAAGGAAGGCTTCATGAAGGAGGTGGTATTTGTGATGTTGCTAAAGATGAATAGGATTTCATCTGGAGAAAATGGGCCAGGACTGCCCACTAAAGGAGAAGAGGCATAAGATAAAATACAGAAAGGTAGGAGTCCCAGGAGAAGATCCAATGGTCTTTATAGGGGCAACAGTGTGTGTGAGGAAAGAATAGGGATCAAAGGCTAAAAGATAATTTGGACCTTGATATTAGGTAGTCTTGAATGACAGGTTAAAGCATTTGAACATTTTCTTACAGGAACTGGGAAATGGTTGAAAGTCCATGATGAAAGCCATGGCATGTCCATATCTGTATTTAGAAAAGACTCTGACTCCAAGATGATAAATTCTGACCAACCTCTACCTGTGTTCCCAGCCCCAGTGGGGCTTCCAGATAGTGTCAGTAACCTATTTGTGAGAAATCTAAATACTGGCCATATTCTCCTGTTGGACTGGAAACTTGTGGTTTTGACCTCCATCTGCTGTCAGGAGAGTTTGCATAAAAGCTTGCTGCTCCAACCTATGGTCATTAATTCATCCATAGATTGTTTCACCTATTGATTCACTGACTTATACATTTCTATGATGATTCATTCACCAACGTTTATCAGGCAACTAGTCTATGTCGGGTACTGTGCTATGTACTGGAATTCAAAAATTGAATGAAATACAGCCCCTGCTCTCAGTTGTCTCATTGTACCATAGCAGAGATTGACATTCTAGCCAATAATTGCAATATAGTGTGATAAGTACAGTCAGGTATGTAAAGAGAACAGTAGGTGGGACCAGTAAACTTTGAGTCATATCAAAGGATATGATATGACTGAGAAGTTTCTTTAAAAATGGAAAGTAGTTGTTGTACAGCAGAAACTAACAGAACATTGTAAAGCAATTATACTCCAATAAAGATGTGAAAAAAAAAAGGAAAGTAAGCAAGAAAGGAGTAAGCTCAGAGCACATGAACTAGGACCTGAATGATTTGATGGGTAGAGGCAGAGAGATAAAGAGAAGAAGTCATCCCAAGCCAGAAAATTAACATTTTTAGGCATTGAGCATTAACATGTTTTAGACTGCCTTATATTTTATTCCTTTACATAACAGAATTTTAACGAGTTCTCATATAAGGCCAGATAAGGTATTAGACACTAGGATCAAACAGATGTGGTTCTACCCTCATGAAGCTTAAACTGTAGTGTGGAGACTGGCTTTCATTAAGTCATCACATAACAGTATAATACTGCACGGTGGTATAATGAGAGGACAGGAACTTCGAGTGAGATTTCCGAGACTGTGTAGAATGGGGTCGAATGAGATAGGAAAGTAGGGGCCAGATCACAGAGGGTTTTGTACCCCAGGAATAGAAATGTGGGCTTTATCCTAAAGGGATGAGAAATCATAGATGAAACATAAGCCAAGAAGAAGCATGCTTAGTTGTGTATATTTGAGATACTTCATAACAGTTTAAACAACTGGTTTGAGGGCAAGACGGAAGGCAGAAAGAATAATAAGCAGGCTCTTTCCAAATTTCTAGTGAGAGATGAGAGCAGCCTAATGCTATGACTGTGGGGAAGGAGAGAAGATGAAAGAAGAATTAGCAATGTTAAAGAAGTAAAAGCAAAAGGATTTGCTGGCCAGTTGGATTTATGGGATTATTTCTCATGGCGTAACTGGGAATCTACTTGCATTAAAAGCCCCACCCTAGAGAGACAGAATCAGGCTCCCAGAAGCAGAGCCCAGTGCATTTTAGCCACTCCCCTCCCACCCCCACCAGCTGACTCTGAAAAACATAGCGTTTGGTGCCCACTGATGTCAGGGATGTGGAGAACACATGGAAGATGACCTATGGTTTCTGACTTAGGGTTTGATGGAAGGGAATGTGTTTGGTTCCCAAACTCTAATGTGCTCAAGGATCCACTGGGGCATTTGTTATAATGCAGATCCCCAGGCTGTACTATCAGAGATCCTGTTTTCCCTCTGTCCTGAATGTGGGTCTGGGGAATCTCATTCAAAAATGGTTATCACAGGTTATACCAAAGCAAGAGGAATCATTTGAAGAGAACTCATGGTTAGACCACTGGCCTAGCTCACCTCACCATTTTGCCCCCTCTCCCTGCTTCCAGTCATTTCAAACTCCTCACTGACGCAAATGCTAAGAAATGAAACCAAAGTGGAAGCATCTTCCCTCAAGGTTTTGCTGTTTTTTTCTTTTCCTCTCTTTCACTGGACTCTAAGCCCTTTGAGTGCAGGTCTTTCTCTGTCCCACCCTAAATATAACATAGTGCTCTAGCCCATAATAGGCTCTTAACACATTTGTTACCCCAAATTCCAACATGGAGAAATTCCAACAGGGAAAGCAAAGCCCCATAGGAAAGAAATTTTAAACAGTACCCATGAGTGAGTAGCATTAGAGCTTTAGAGAATACCATTAGTGAATGTAATCTTTCCTCTAAAAATATCTCTGTTCAGGTCCCCTCACCCTCAACCCCGTGTAAAATAAAATTAATGCTGGCTAAAACTGACATCAAGTACCAATGTGGTAGTAGCTTAGGTTGATAGCATCTTTTTAGTGTCTGTAAAACTGTCATTTTAATTGTTGATATAAAATACCGGCTTGGCATGAGGTATTACACTAATTTAAATTTACACAACATTATGGCAAGTCTCGCAAAGTAGACATTAACAGCTTTCATTGGAGGTGACACCTACCTTTTCCTTTTATCTCCCCTCCCCCCAAGAAAATATTATATAATCACACATATACCTTACTTGATACTTAGATCAGAAAATATTTATTGGTGTGATACATCACTTCCTTTTCCTTTTCATGCTGTTTCTGGAAGCTGCAGAATCTGCTGTTCAATTAACTAAAGGTCAGAGAGCCTTCAGACTTTTCTCACTGTTCCCTCACTGTCAGTTCAATGAGAGTGAGAAGAGCAAAAGCCCCCACGATGGGTGAGGACCACTGGAAGCAGTCTCATGTGAGCTGTGTGTAGACGCATCTCTGTACAGGCATTGAATCCCTGTGATGCACCAAGACTTTAGGAGTGTAGGAATAACACTTTATCATTAAGGTTTGAAGAGAACCAAAGATGAGTCGATAAAATAGTCAAGATGTGAAAGCTGTCACATTTACTCACAAAAGCAGCAACTAAGGTGAGCTTAGAGACTTGGAGCCCCCACCAAGAAAATCCAAGTTCCTGGATTCAGTTTCCATCTCTGTGACCTTGGTGAGACCCGTCTGACCTGCTCCACATCTGGGTATTCTAAATTAATCCCCCAAAAGTTCATTTATTCACTTATTTTTTCATTCATCTGCCTGTTTATCTATCAGGTGGGACTTAGTGTTCTGTAAGGGGGATGATCGGCCTTTGGTAGTACTTGCAGTTCATTCTGTTTAACCAAGAAGGTAGGCATCTACAATTTTTTTTTTTTGTAAAGAGTCATATAGTGAATATTTTAGTCTGTGCAGCCATATGCTCCCTATTGTAGTTATTCAAATACTTTCCTATGCATAGCAGCTGTAGACAGTATACAAACAAATGAGCATGACTTTTGTTTATAAAACTTTATTTACAGAAGCAGGTGGCAGGCCATATTTGGCCTACATACTCTAGTTTGCTGATTGCTGAACTAGGGCCATCCTGGATTTGATGCAAACATCCAATATTTCAGAAAATTCCTGATTAGAGTTGGCATGAGGGGCTTAATAACCTACAGCGTGTGAAGGGAAGACAATAGAAATAGTACTAAATAAGGGTAGGGCTGAATTTTAGCCCTAGAGCTGCCTTTTGCTAACTATGGCCAAGGATAAGCATTTACCCTCTCTCTGCTCTTATACCTTAACCTAAATTTCTTTCCTTGGACTTAAAGACTAACGAGGACCTCTTCAATGAATGGTCAAGATAAGAGATATTTAAACCCTAGTTGTGGGGTGAACAAGCAGAGAAAAATAGTTCAGTGAAAGCCAACAAGTAATGTGTGATCGCTGAGATACGAATCAGAACTACTAAAGGCTTCACTTACAGCCGATGTGCACGAGATAAAATTGATGTATCTTTTTCTCAGGAAAAGAGCCTGTCTCTGTTGAAAGTACAAGTCATAAGAAATGCTTTGCAGTAAGCAAGGGAGCTAGAGAAAATGTAAGTTTACAAATTGACCCTGGAACTGAGGTCTTTTTTGTAGGTTCAATGGAAAAGTGAAATAAGCAAAAGCTCTTTCATAATCATAGCACTCATTCATTCGAAAAGGGCCTTGATAATTATCAAAGCAATCCTTCCTGCATTACTAAGAAGCTGCTCACTGGATATGACTTGAGTGACTTTCTGGCAACTTTCCAATTAATCTGTCCATCACCAAGATCATGCTTTCTAGATCTGATTGTTTTCTGCTTCATGAATGACATGTGGCTGAAAAAAGACCAGATGAGAAAAGCAGACACAGATGGCCTAATTTTTATATGGATCAATCCACAGAAATTTGTCAAGCATCATCCTCTGTTCTCTAAGGAACACAACATTGTTGGGCGAAGCATTACTGAGTGTCAGAACACAGGCAGAGGGTAATTCATAGTTATCAGATGAAAGATCTGGATGCTAATTTCTGACCAAACCTAGAGGAAGAAGAGTTGACTTTTGCAGGTGGTCAGAAAAACTCAGAGGACACAGTAAAAACATTATGCATGAAACTTAAGGGTTGTCTTCAAGATATGAAGGCAGCATACGAGGTCTGGAAGTACACAGAGAATAGACCAGTAAATGAAGATATCAAATGAATAAGTCTGGGAAAGTAGGTTAGGTTATATTGGGAAGGATTCCAAGTTACACCATAGGAGGCTTGTAGGTTCTGTATCTGCAGTGACAAAGTAGGGAATATAAGTGAAGCAAACTGAGAGGGAAAGAGCAGAGGGAGGGAAAGAAGGAGAGGAGAGAGCAAGAGGAAGCAGGCAAGAAGGAAAACAAGTCACCAAGGACACTGCTGCTACTGATAAGGGGCAGCTGGTTTTCAGTTCAAGGACATTTTGTGTACCATGGATGGGAGCTCAGTGTTGCTCATCATGTAATTTTTCAGGATGAGGGACAGATCTAGGCCTTAATATGAAATATCCTACATTCTAAGGCTGGCCAGCTAAACCTTTTTTAACCACTGTGTGAAGCAAAATAACAGCAATGACAAAACTCCAAACATTTAAGGGCATAATCTGCTGACAGCATGTTGGTAGCCTCTGGGCTGTCTAGAACGTACCAGGGAGAACTTGACAGGAATCTGGAAAGGACAGCACTCAGGGGGGACTGAGAGGAGGGGACTGAGAGGGAGAGGCTTGAGAGCTTGTGTGAGGCTATCGGGTAGTCCAGGTGGGGAAGGGTGAGGTGGACTTGACCGTGGCTCTGGGAAACGAGAGGGAAAGGGAGAGGTAGATGGGGCACAGTGCGAGCTGCGGAGGGAGATAGAGTAAGATTGGATCTCTCTCAGAGAACTAAGAGAAACCCTGTGTTCTGTTTTTCCTCATCAAATGGCCCTGCCTGTGTTTTTCCCTGTGTAGGACACATCCTCAGTTGACCTTTCTCTGTGCTGAAAATATGTTTTAATTGCTTTGCTATTATTTATTTCCCAGTTCAACACTTCCATTCCCCCCCTCCCCAGGTAAACTTGAATGCACGTCCAAGTGAAGGTTGTAATCTTTAAATTTTCCAAATAGGGACTCATCTTACAGTCCTATTATGATGTGTTTTTTTTTCTCCTACATTTCAAGTTAAAGAAGATCAAGGGCTTGCAACTAAATTACTTTAGAGATAAATGAGTCATCGGAAAATGCAGTACTTTTGAAGAAGAATATTCTTTTATTTTCTCTTCTTGTGCCAATGCTCTTCTCTTTTTTTTTAATTTTTGAATTTTATTTTATTTATTTTCTTATACGGCAGGTTCTTACTAGTCATCAATTTTATACACATCAGTGTATACATGTCAAACCCAATCGCCCAATTCATCACACCATCTCCCCACCGCTGCTTTCCTCCCTTGGTGTCCATTTGTTTGTTCTCTACATGTGTGTCTCAATTTCTGCCCTGCAAACCAGTTCATCTGTACCATTTTTCTAGGTTCCACATAATATGCGTTAATATATGATATTTGTTTTTCTCTTTCTGACTTACTTCACTCTGTATGACAGTCTTTAGATCCACCCACGTCTCAACGAATGACCCAATTTTGTTCCTATTTATGGCTGAGTAATATTCTATTGTATATATGTACCACATCTTCTTTATCCATTCATCTGTCGATGGGCATTTAGGTTGCTTCCATGACCTGGCTATTGTAAATAGTGCTGAAATGAACATTGGGGTGTATGTGTCTTTTTGAATTATGGTTTTCTCTGGGTATATGCCCAGTAGTGGGATTTCTGGATCATATGGTAGTTCAATTTTAATTTTTTAAGGAACCTCCATACTGTTCTCCATAGTGATTGTATCAATTTAAGTTCCCACTGACAATGCAAGAGGGTTGCCTTTTCTCCATACCCTCTGCAGCATTTATTGTTTGTCAATTTTCTGATGATGCCCATTCTAACTGGTGTGAGGTGATATACCTCACTGTGGTTTTGATTTGCATTTCTCTAATAACTAGTGATGTTGAGCAGCTTTTCATGAGCTTCTTGGCCATATGTATGTCTTCTTTGGAGAAATGTCTATCTAGATCTTCTGCCCATTTTTGGATTGGGTTGTTTGTCTTTTTAATATTGAGGTGCATGTGCTGTTTATATAGTTTGAAGATTAATCCTTTCTCCATTGATTCATTTGCAAATATTTTCTCCCATTCTGAGGGTTGTCTTTTCGTCTTGTTTATGATTTCCTTTGCTTTGCAAAAGCTTTGAAGTTTCATTAGGTCCCATTGTTTATTTTTGTTTTTATTTCCATTACTCTAAGAGGTGGATCAAAAAAGATCTTGCTGTTATTTATGTCAAACTGTGTTCTTCCTATGTTTTCCTCTAAGAATTTATAGTGTCCGGTCTTACATTTACGTCTCTAATCAATTTTGAGTTTATTTTTGTGTATGGTGTCAGGCAGTGTTCTAATTTCATTCTTTTACATGTAGCTGTCCAGTTTTCCCAGTACCACTTATTGAAGAGACTCTCTTTTCTCCATTGTATTTCCTTGCCTCCTTTGTCATAGATTAGTTGACCATAGGTGCATGGGTTTATCTCTGGGCTTTCTATCTTGTTCCTTTGATCTATGTTTCTGTTTTTGTGCCAATACCATATTCTCTGGATTACTGTAGCTTTGTAGTATAGTGTGAAGTCATGGAGTCTGATTCCTCCAGCTCCGTTTTTTTCCCTCAAGACTGCTTTGGCTATTCGGGGTCTTTTGTGTCTCCATACAAATTTTAACATTTTTTGTTGTAGTTCTGTAAAAATGCCATTGGTAATTTGATAGGGATTGCATTGAATCTGTAGATTGCTTTGGGTAGTAGAGTCATTTTCACAATATTGATCCTTCCAATCCAAGAACATGGTATATCTCTCCCTCTGTTGGTATTGTCTTTAATTTCTTTCATCAGTGTCTTATAGTTTTCTGCATACAGGTCTTTTGTCTCCTTAGGTAGGTTTATTCCTAGGTATTTTATTCTTTTTGTTGCAGTGGTAAATGGGAGTGTTTCCTTAATTTCTCTTTCAGATTTTTCACCATTAGTGTATAGGAATGCAAGAGACTTCTGTGCATTAATTTTGTATCCTGCAACTTTACCAAATTCATTGATTAGCTCTGCTAGTTTTCTGGTGGCATCTTTAGGATTCTCTATGTATAGTATCATGTCATCTGCAAACAGTGACAATTTTACTTCTTCTTTTCCAATTTTTATTCCTTTTCTTTCTTTTTCTTCTCTGATTGCCATGGCTAGGACTTCCAAAACTATGTTGAATAATAGTGGTGAGAGTGGACATCCTTGTCTTTTTCCTGATCTTAGAGGAAATGCTTTCAGTTTTTCACCATTGAGAATGATGTTTGCTGTGGGTTTGTCATATATGGCCTCTAATATTGAGGCAGGTTCCCTCTATGCCCACTTTCTGGAGAGTTTTTTATCATAAATCAGTGTTGAATTTTGTCAAAAGCTTTTTCTGCATCTATTGAAATGATCATATGGTTTTTCTTCTTCAGTTTAATATGGTGTATCACATTGATTGGTTTGCATATATTGAAGAATCCTTGCATCACTGGTATAAATCCCACTTGATCGTGGTATATGATCCTTTTAATGTGTTGTTGGATTCTGTTTGCTAGTATTTTGTTGAGGATTTTTGCATCTATATTCAACAGTGATATTGGTCTATAATTTTATTTTTTTGTACAATCTTTATCTGGTTTTGGTATCAGAGTGATGGTGGCCTCATAGAATGAGTTTGGGAGTGTTCCTTCCTCTGCAATTTTTTGGAAGAATTTGAGAAGGATGGGTGTTAGCTCTTCTCTAAATGTTTGATAGAATTCACCTGTGAAGCCATATGGTCCTGGGCTTTTTTTTGTTGGAAGATTTTTAATCACAGTTTCAATTTCATTTCTTGTGATTGGTCTGTTCATATTTTCTATTTCTTCCTGGTTCAGTCTTGGGAGGTTACACCTTTCTAAAAATGTGTCCATTTCTTCCAGGTTTTCCATTTTATTGGCATAGAGTTGCTTGTAGTAGTCTCTTAGGATGCTTTGTATTTCTGCAGTGTCTGTTGTAATTTTTCCTTTTTCATTTCTGATTTTATTGATTTGAGTCCTCTCCCTCTTTTTTTTGGTGAGTCTGGCTAATGGTTTATCAATTTTGTTTATATTCTCAAAGAACCAGCTTTGTGTTTTATTTATCTTTGCTATTGTTTTCTTTGTTTCTATTTCATTTATTTCTGCTCTGATCTTTATGATTTCTTTCCTTCTGCTAACTTTGGGTTTTGTTTGTTCTTCTTTCTCTAGTTCCTTTAGGTGTAAGGTTAGATTGTTTATTTGAGATTTTTCTTGTTTCTTGAGGTAAGCTTGTGTAGCTATCAATTTCCCTCTTAGAACTGCTTTTGCTGCATCCCAAAGTTTTGGATTGTTGTGTTTTCATTGTCATTTGTCTTTAGGTATTTTTTGATTTCCTCTTTGATTTCTTCAGTGATCTCTTGGTTATCAAGTAACGTATTGTTTAGCCTCCATGTGTTTGTGTTTTTTATGTTTTTTGCCTGTAACTGATTTCTAATCTCATAGCGTTGTGGTCAGAAAAGATGCTTGATGTGATTTCAATTTTCTTTAATTTACTGAGGCTTGATTTGTGACCCAAGATGTGATCTATCCTGTAGAATGTTCCATGCATACTTGAGAAGAAAGTGTAGTCTGCTGTTTTGGGATGGAATGTTCTATAAATATCAGTTAAATGTGTCTGGTCTAGTGTGTCATTTAAAGCTTGTGCTTCCTTATTAATTTTCTGTTTGGATGATCTGTCCATTGGTGTAAGTGAGGTGTTAAATTCTCCCACTATTATTGTGTTACTTTCAATTTCCTCTTTTATAACTGTTAGCAGTTGCCTTAGGTATTGAGGTGCTCCTATGTTGGGTGCATATAAATTTATACTTGTTGTATCATCTTCTTTGATTGATCCCTTGATCATTATGTAGTTTCCTTCCTTGTCCCTTGTAACATTCTTTATTTTAAAGTCTACTTCAAATATGATATGAGTATTGCTACTTCAGCTTTCTTTTGATTTCTATTTGCATGGAATATCATTTTTCCATCCCCTCACTTTCAGTCTGTATGTGTCCCTAGGTCTGAAGTGGGTCTCTTGTAGACAGCGTATAGATGGGTCTTGTTTTTGTATCCATTCAGCGAGCCTGTGTCTTTTGGTTGGAGCATTTAATCCATTCACATTTAAGGTAGTTATTGATATGTATGTTCCTATGACCATTTTCTTAATTGTTTTGAGTTTGTTTTTGTAGGTCCTTTTCTTCTCTTGTGTTTCCCACTTAGAAAAGTTCCTTTAACATTTGTTGTAGAACTGGTTTGGTGGTGCTGAATTCTCTTAGCTTTTGCTTGTCTGTAAAGCTTTTAATTTCTCCATCAAATCTGAATAAGATCCTTGCCAGGTAGAGTAATCTTGGTTGTAGGTTCTTCCCTTTCATCACTTTAAGTATATCATGCCACTCCCTTCTGGCTTGTAGAGTTTCTGCTGAGAAATCAGCTGTTAACCTTATGGGAGCTCCCTTGTATATTATTTGTTGTTTTTCCCTTGCTGCTTTCAGTAATTTTTTTTGTCTTTAATTTTTGCCAATTTGACTACCATGTGTCTTGGCATGTTTCTCCTTGGGTTTATCCTGTATGGTACTCTCTGAGCTTCCTGGACTTGGGTGGCTATTTCCTTTCCCATGTTAGGGAAGTTTTCGACTATTATCTCTTCAAATATTTTCTCGGATCCTTTCTCTCTCTCTTCTCCTTCTGGGACCCGTATAATGTGAATGTTGTTGCGTTTAACATTGTCCCAGAGGTCTCTTAGGCTGTCTTCATTTCTTTTCATTGTTTTTTCTTTATTCTGTTCTGCAGCAGTGAACTCCACCATTCTGTCTTCCAGGTCACTTATCCGTTCTTCTGCCTCAGTTATTCTGCTATTGATTCCTTCTAGTGTATTTTTCTTTTTTTTTTTTTTTTTTTTTTTTTTTTGCAGTACACGGGCCTCTCACTGTTGTGGCCTCTCCCGTTGCGGAGCACAGGCTCCGGACGCACAGGCTTAGCGGCCATGGCTCACGGGCCCAGCCGCTCCGCGGCATATGGGATCCTCCCAGACCGGGGCACGAACCCGTATCCCCTGCATCGGCAGGCGGACTCTCAACCACTGCGCCACCAGGGAGGCCCTATTTTTCATTTTAGCTTTTTTTATTGTTCAACTCTGTTTGTCTGTTCTTTAATTCTTCTAGGTCTTTGTTAAACATTTCTTGCATCTTCTCCATCTTTGCCTCCATTCTTTTTCTGAGGTCCTGTATCATCTTCACTATCATTCTGAATTCTTTTTCTGGAAGGTTGCCTATCTCCTCTTCATTTAGTTGTTTTTCTGGGGTTTTATCTTGTTCCTTCATCTGGTACATAGCCCTCTGCCTTTTCATCTTGTCTGTCTTTCTGTGAATACGGTTTTTGTTCCACAGGCTGCAGGATTGTAGCTCTTCTTGCTTCTGCTGTCTGCCCTCTGGTGGGTGAGGCTATCTAAGAGGCTTGTGCAAGTTTCCTGATGGAAGGGACTGGTGGTGGGTAGAGCTGGGTGTTGCTGTGGTGAGCAGAGCTCAGTAAAACTTTAATCTGCTTTTCTGCTGTTGGGTGGGGCTGGGTTCCCTCCCTGTTGGTTGTTTGGTCTGAGGTGACCCAACACTGGGGTGTACCTGGGTCTTTGGTGGGGCTAATGGCAGACTGTGGGAGGGCTCACACCAATTATTTCTTTCCAGAACTTCTGCTGCCAGTGTCCTTGTCCTCACGGTGAGCCACAGCCATCCCCCGCTTCTGCAGGAGACCCTCCGACACTAGCAGGTAGGTCTGGTTCAGTCTCTTATGGGGTGACTGCTCCTTCCCCTGGGTCCTGATGCACACACTACTTTGTGTGTACCCTCCAAAAGTGGAGTCTCTCTTTCCCCCAGTCCTGTTGAAGTCCTGCAGTCAAATCCCACTAGTCTTCAAAGTCTGATTCTTTGGGAATTCCTCCTCCCGTTGCTGGACCCCCAGGTTGGGAAGCCTGACGTGGGGCTCAGAACCTTCACTCCAGTGGGTGGACTTCTGTGGTATAAGTGTTCTCCAGTCTGTGAGTCACCCACCCAGCAGTTATGGTATATGATTTTACTGTGCTTGCACTCCTCCTACCATCTCATTGTGGCTTCTCCTTTGTGTTTGGATGTGGGGTATCTTTTTTGGTGAGTTTATGTCTTCCTGTCAATGATTGTCCAGCAGCTAGTTTGTGATTCTGGTGTTCTCAGAAGAGGGAGTGAGAGCACGTCCTTCTACTCCTCCATCTTGGTTCAGGGCCCCCGTGCTCTTCTCTTTGAAGAAACTTTGCCTAACCACTGCAGCACACAATAATCCTTTATTTATATATTTTTGTTATTCTAAAAGTTTCCAGGGTATAGTTCATTATCAAAATGTAGAGATTTATTTTGTGTTCTGATTTAAAGATTGTATGCTTATTAAAATAGTGTTATTTCAAAAAAATACAAAACAGAAATTTAAATATCCCCACTCCGATACATTTGTCCTAAATGGTGTCTTCTATACATTGTTCCAAAACCTGAAATTTCTTGTTTAATAATAAATATGTATATATATTTCAATAAGTATAAAATTGCATTGGCATTTTAATAGCTATATAATATTCTATCTGTGTATATATCTACACAAAAAAGCTACAATATGTTATTGCCTTCTTAGTGGCTATTTACGTTTGTTTACAAATTTTCAAAAGTCTTATGTCAGTGAAGTAGACATCCTTTATGCTCATTTATATGTCCTCATTCAGTAGTTTCCTTAAGATACAGAATTTAGGGCTTCCCTGGTGGCGCAGTGGTTGGGAGTCCGCCTGCCGATGCAGGAGACACGGGTTTGTGCCCCGGTCCGGGAAGATCCCACGTGCCGCGGAGCGGCTGGGCCCGTGAGCCATGGCCGCTGAGCCTGCACGTCCGGAGCCTGTGCTCCTCAACGGGAGAGGCCACAACAGTGAGAGGCCCGCACACCGCAAAAAAAAAAAAAAAAAAAAAGATACAGAATTTAAATGGTTGTGTTGAAAGATACAAGTTTTAAGGATATTTGACAAATTTTCCTCATGAGTGCTGTCACATTTACTTGCAGTAGCAACTAGAAGTGTGGCCCCTTCCCCCTTCCCTCAGCCATGAACATTAGCAACCTTTACAATATTTAACAATCTAAGAGGTAGAATTTTGTCCCTTCAGTTTCTATAAAATGTATTGGTTGTTTCTCTCATTTGGGGATTTAGATATTTACTGATTTTATTGATGTTTAAATATCTTGAAAACAACTGTCTTATCTTCACTGTAGGAATGTAATGGCTTAAGATGCTATTTCCATTTATAAGTGCCATCTCTATCATGGCTCTATCATCTTTAATTCTTTGTAGAACAGTGACCTTGCAACCCCCCCAAAAAATGAGGATTCCTGACATTAAAAAAATAAATGATTAATATGCTTTTTCATCTCCAAAGCAGCAAACATTTATTGATAGCCTACTCTGTGTTAATTTTTCATTCCTGCTGGAGAAAAAGCCTCTGTATACCCTACTAATGAAATATATGTTAAACATACAAATTCAGCCAAGGTCTAGAGCTACACTGTCCAATAAGTCAGCCAATAGTTACGTGGATCTAGTGAGAATTTGAATAATGGCTAGTCTGAATTGACATATGCTGTAAGTATGAAATACACATTGATTTTGTAGGCTTAGGAAAAAAATGCTACAAATTATTCTATATTGATAATATTGTAGATATGTTGGACTAAATATAATAGGCTAATTCATTTCACCCATCTCTAACTTTTTTTAATGTAGCTACTAGAAAATTTTAAATAATGTGGCTCACATGTGTGATTCACATTTTTTATCTCTTTAAATTTTATTTTTAAATTTAAAAAATTTTTATTTTATTTTGGAGTATAGTTGATTAACAATGTTTTGTTAGTTTCAGGTGTACAGCAGAGTGATTCAATTATACATGTACATGTATCTATTCTTTTTCAAATTCTTTTCCCATTTAGGTTATTACAGAATATTTAACAGAGTTCCCTGTGCTGTACAGTAGGTCCTTGTTATTTATCTGTTTTAAATATAGCAATGTATACATGTCAATCCCAAACTCCCAGCCTATCCCTCCCCCCAGCCCTTCCCCTCTGGTAGCCATAAGTTCTTTCTTTAAGTCTGTGAGTTCCACAGACTTGGAACTGTCTGGAAACAGTTCCATTTTGTAAATAAGTTCATTTGTATCATTTTTTAAAGATTGTGCATATAAGTGATATCTTATGATATTTGTCTTTGTCTGACTTTACTTACTATGATAATATCAATATTTCTATTGAATGGTGCTGCTTTAGACTTTTTTACAATATAAACATTAAGACCATAAGAGGCCTGCCTGGAGTGTTCCTATCGGATGGTCTTCAGGTCAGAATTTCATCATTCTTTTTCAACAAGATAGAAAGCAAAGCCCCCAAATACCATCGTCATACTGGCTGATGTTTGCCTTGTCTTTCATCTGAGGGAGCATTGATGAAAGGAATGGCTTCAATCAGAATAGTTTATAGCCCCTTTGGAAAGAAGCTTATATTGAAAAGGAAGAGATAAATTGAAATAGTTCTGACTTTGAACAACTGCTCATGTCACCACAGAGCCACGGCCACTGTGTGATCTGTCGGCTGGCTGAAGAAAGAGGGTGAATCACTGGTCTCCTCAAAACTTTGGGTATTGCAAAATCCTAAATGCAATACAGAATTGATGAAAGCTTGGCCTGAGCTGTGAGGAGGGAGCTTCATCTGGCCCCCTGGTCCTTCTCTCTGTGGGAGCAGAGGAAAGAGAATGGCTCCTCACACGGGGTCCTGATGATTTTCTCCAGTAATGATGTTTCTTTAGTGGGAACATTGCCTCCCTCCCATTAAAATGAATACTTGCAGCACTTTGCAGTTGGCTTTCTTATTTTGTACATGAGATACATGGTTTAGAGTAATGAAATAAATGGCCCTAGACCCTAGAATGAAAGTGTGTGTTGAAGTAGAAATCAAATTCAGGTCTTCACATTTATGGTGCAAAGCTCCTTTATATCAGTTTCAACTGCCTATCATCCTATCATAGTCCTTTTGTTTGTTTGTTTGTTTTTTGGCTGCATTGAATCTTTGTTGCTGTGCAGGCTTCTCTAGTTGCTGCAAGCAGGGGCTTCGTTGCGGTGCACAGGCTTCTCATTGCAGTGGCTTCTCTTGTTGCAGAGCATGGGCTCTAGGGCACGTGGGCTTCAGTAGTTGTGGTACGGGGGCTAGTAGTTGTGGCACACAGGCTTAGTTAACCTGCAGCCTGTGGGATCTTCCTGGGCCAGGGATCAAACCCATGTTCCCTGCATTAACAGGCGGATTCTTAATCACTGCACCACTGGCGAAGTCCCCATAGCCCTTTTAAGAATGTATATCTTCGCTTTTTCCCCACAAAGTTTTCAACTCTAATTTCTCCTCAAATGAGTTTCATCCGTTGGCTCTGGACATAGCCTGTTCTATACTAGATATTTTGAACTCAAGTTCTCTTTATATTATCTAACTTCTTACCTCTATCCCTAACATTTGGCTTTATATTCTTATATTTATTGTTTTTTTTTCTGTGTTAATATATCCTTTGGGAGTGGCAGGAATATAGTTTGAGCTTATCAAGATCAGAGTGGGTCTAAAACCCATTCCCACTTTTGCCTATTAGAAAAAGTTAGATACGTATACATCACACATCCAGATCTTACTAAATGTGAAGAGTATGTGGCTGTCTACAGGTGTTATTGGAGGTTATGAAGAAAGACATTTGTCCCACATATCTTCTATAGAAATACTGCCTTTGGAAAAAAATAAATAGCCTACTAAAATGAAAGGACCAATGGGAGAGCTATGATATTGGTCATAAGTTATTTTGTGTAGCTTCTTCTGTTCTTACATTTAGTGAATTCCACCTACAGGCCTACCAAATGTGGACTGACTTTTCACTATGTTTTTTTTTCTTTTTTTAAATTAAGGGTTCTTTAATTAATTTATTTATTTGTTTATTTTTGGCTGTGTTGGGTCTTCATTTCTGTGCAAGGGCTTTCTCTAGTTGTGGCAAGCGGGGGCCACTCTTCATCGCCGTGCACAGCCCTCTCACTGTCGTGGCCTCTCTCCTTGCAGAGCACAGGCTCAGTAGTTGTGGCTCATGGGCCTAGTTGCTCCGCGGCATGTGGGATCTTCCCAGACCAGGGCTCGAACCCGTGTCCCCTGCATTAGCAGGCATATTCTCAACCACTGCGCCACCAGGGAAGCCCCCACTATGTATTTTTTGCTACTCTAGGAGAGACATATTCATAAGACAAGCCCCCACTGTCCAGCATCTTACAGTAGAGTTATGATTCTCATATTAAGAGAATCAGAATGTTGAGAGAAGATTGTGAATGTTGAGCTCTGGGAACCTGAGTTGGGTGGGATGTTACCCTCTGGTGAAAGCTTTGGCCATCCAGGGGGTGGTATGTGGCCTGAGAGCCTGGTTAGAGATGATGAATAAATGCCTGAGATGGGAGGAAAGCAGAGATGATTCATAGATAGGAGTTGATAAACTTTATTTCCTTCCTAACTTTGTTAATGGTAGTCCATAAAAGAAGAGTTATACATTTAAACTATACAGCTCTGAGGGATTCATCACACCCTGTGTCTTTGGACTTTAAAGAGGAAACTGCTCACAATGGTCTAGAAGTCTGGGGAAAGTTTGTCTTGGGTTAGATAAGAGAAACTTTGAGAAAGAGAAATGATTTTGTTCTCTCTTCAATTTGCATTTTCTTTGAAACTGAGAAACATAAGGTTTAGCAAGTCCTGGATTAGGGAAACAAAGTCCCTTCATCTCTCAGTAAATAGCCATTTCCTGTAACAAGTCTGATTCCTTCCCCAGATGCTTGGAATTTGCAAGCCTCGTGATTCTATTTCTAGAATTGTTCATAATGGGCCTCTCTTTCCTCATTTCCTCCTTTCTTTCTCCTCCTTTCTGAATATACTGTTGCTACTCTCTAGCTCTATTCTCAATCTCAAAGGAAGCCAATACCATGGCAGAGAAAAATACTGCTGAATGTTAAGACTCAGCTAAATATTGCTCTTCTAGAAACTTTGGAACCCATTATTTGGAAAATGTTTAATATGCACTTGTTTAGGAGCAATGAAGAATATTATAGAACATTAAGTAAGTGTTCTTTACAGTTGCACATATTTCTCAGAATGAAGCAGCTATATAAACAATTGCTTGAGGTTGGAAGTCATACCATCTTAGATGAGATTCTTAGTTGAGTAGTGTGACTGAATCAGTTGCTTTCCCTTTCTTGGCCTGTTTCTCCATTTGTAAATGCAAAGATTTAGTCCACTTCAGTATTGATGACCTCTTATCTAATGAGATAATAATACGAGATAATATATATCTCTTGATCCCTTAGAATGAAGCAGCAGCTATGCTAATGACGGAAGTGAATTCTCTGGTTTAATTCTTACAAGCTACTCTACGAGGTCAGGTAATAATGCTATCTTCATTTTATAGAAAAGGAAACTGAAGCTTAAGTACTGGCCCAAAGTCATAGGGCCTGGTACTTGAACTAAAGTTGTTGAACTCTGGAGCTGAACTCTAGGCAGCTAATTTCTTCCTATATCATCTATTGCTTGATTGCATGCTAAAGATGTACCAAGATTCACCACCAGATAGTGATATCAGAGTTAGAAGAAGTTTGCTATAGTTTCCTATTTGAGGTTCTGAAATATGAACTTGGGATTTGAGGGGATATTGTATAGACAAGGAGGAAGAATGCCAACCTTTCAGATTGAGCCAAAGGAGGCGTGTCAGGAGTGAACAGAATGAGTCTGGGAAGTATAAAACGTTAGTTTGGCTTGCTCAGAGAGTCTTTGGATAGATGAGATTGAATAGGTGATAACACTGGCTGATGGTTGGCATCAAATACAACACTCAGTAAACAAATTCGTTCATTCAACAGATATTGATAGAAATGAAGCATAGATATTTCCACAGGTACATAATCTAATACAGAATGAGTGTTCCTTTTGGGTTTGAATCATGGCTCTGTTATTTGCTAGTTCTTTGCCTTGAGTGAATGGTTTAACATCTCTGGACTTTAGTTTTTCATCTGTGGAATGGGAATAATGATACATATTACATAGTTTTATGAGAACTCAAAGTTATGTCTGAGGGATACCTTCAAAATAATATACTCAATAGAGCAAATGATATGCTCAATCTACAGTAATGCTACTACTGCTTGAATTAAAGAAATTAATACATGTAACGTGTCTGATACAACGCCCAACACCCTGTAAGCACTGCATAAATGTGAACTCTTTCTGCTACTACTTCTATCATGAGACAGATATTGGGCCTTAAAATGCTGGTAATCTAGTAGAAAGAAAAACCAAATACAATTCATGAAAATGCAACATAATCATTATGGAGATATTACAGGGTACACTGTCAATATCAATAAAGAGATATCAAAGTTGGCCAAGAAAATGTGGATGAACAGGGAAAGCTTTAGAGAGAAAGCCACATTTAGAAAAAAAAATCTTAAAAATGAAGAGGAATTAGGGTAGACGAAGAAGTAGCTGAAGGGTCTTTTGACAGAAAGCCCAAGCAGGAAGACGTTAGAGGCTCTCGGAGTGCTGTCTGAAAACAAATCAGAAGTGAATCGCTGAGACGCGATGTGAGAAGGCAGAGGGGCAAGAGGTGGAGATGAAGAAGTAGACAGCAACCAGATCAGGCTGCACCTTGTAGGCCATGTGAAGCCATTTAAGATTCCACCCAGACCACAACAGGAGAACAGCATCTGACTGAAAAGATGGCGAAAAGGAGACTGCAAATGTCAGATTGCCCAAAGGGAGGGAGCTGCTTTTTGCATTTTTAAAAACGATCACTGAAGGCATGGGTCCTCTCCCGACTGTGGTAGGGAACTAATGGTAACAATCTTCACTTCGAATTCTGTTCTCTCCCAAATGGAGGCTGACAGTCTTCAGCCTGGATCAAAGGAGGCAGAGTTACATGGGAATAGTGTGTCAGATCGGTGGTGAAAAATGACAGCTTGACACAAAAAGTATCGATTCCAACTGTAGGCAAGATAACTGTCAAAAGGTCAGACCTGGGAGTCACAAAATATACTGCTCACCTTGTCAAAAAAGAGGTTGCTGCACATTAAAACTGTATGAGGAAATGAAGCACACATGACTTTGGAGCTACATCGCCTGGGTGGAGCTGCCCCTCTCTAGCTGCCTGCTTGCCGGCCTACCTTTCTTCCTTCCATAAATATTTATTGAGCGCTTGCTGTGTAACCTTAGGCAGATTACTTCACCCCTCTGAGGCTTTTTCCTCACTTGCAAATTGGGGATTAGTACTGCCTCCTTCCAACCTGAGAATCAAATGAGACAATGTATTTGAAAGCACTCAGTACAGTGCCAGTCACATGGTAGATGCTGAATAAGCATGTTTCTCCTTTGCACTCATTGCTCCATAGATATTCACTCAGTAACTTCTGTGTTCCAGGCATTAGTGGGGACATGAGACAGGAACAGAACAGGCAGACTCTCTTGAAGCTTTCAGTGGAGACACAGAAAATAAACGAGTAAAAAAACAAAGCGGGGAAACAAAATAAATGAGTAAAACAACCGAAATAATACCTGGTAGTGATAAATGCCATAAAGATAAAAACAATGATGTAAAAAGCAGGGTATGCTAGAGGGAGCGCTACTTTTGTAGCGTGGTAAGTTGTATCCTCTTGGAGAAAGTGATATTTTGCAGCTGTAACGTGAGTAAGTTTTGAAGCCTAAGGTGCCAAGATCTGGGAAGGTGCTTACCAGGCAAAGGGAACTCCAAGTTGAAGCGTGATGAGATATAAACAGCCTTAGGACATTAGAGAAGCAGAATGAAGCCAAGTTCCTGGAACCAGATACATGAGCAAGAAAGTAACGTTTGCAAGTTTGGAATGGAGTCAGCAGCCTACTGCAAACAAGCATCCTCATAGCAGAGCACGGTGTCACTGTCAGAGAAGGTACACAGAAGACCAGCGTCCTCCAAAACAACCCTCTTTCTGTTCGTGATTCCTTTTGTCCACGACCCTGCCACGCAAGCATTTAAGAGCAGCTTGGACATCTGGACTAGATAGATAATTTTGCTGTTTCCTTCAACCCAGCAGTTTTCAAGAGCACAAGCTCAGATCTTCAATCTTTCTTTAATCTCTCAGTGTGTGGCATATGTCACTTTTGGAGATAGACATTTTACAGTAGAATCATAGAGCTTACAAGCTTATGGTAGAGATAAGTGCGCACAGTAGAAGTACTATAGCAGAGTTACAGAAGCTCTGTGAGAGTGCAGAAAACAGACAAAAATCTACACGTGTGGTCTGGGAAGGCTTCATGGCGGAAGTTTCAAGTCAAATGTTGCTGGTGTCCAAAGGTGGGAGGTGTGGTGTTCTTCCCTCTGTGTTTTGTTTTCTTCTAAATATATCCAGATTTTTAGCAATCTAAATATATCCAGATTTCTTCCAAATCATTTCTTTTCTTTCTCCTTTTCTTTAGAACTGCCTTTAATATTAGAGGGATGATATTTTTTAATTTGCCCCAATTCAGGATCAGGTTTGCCCACGTCTGACATGTGACCATTCTGGTTTATATGTTCTTTGATAACCTCCCATCAGGTAACATGATTTTATTTGCAGTAAAAAGACATGTCAATTCCAAAACACTTTCAATAATGAAACATTGTCTAAGATTGCAGCTTTATGAGAACCCAGAAATTTCTAGCCTCTTTTCTAGTTACCTCTGCAAAATTACATGGTCACCCTCATTACAAACAAAGACGTGTAAGGAAGGTTTTTTCTTGCAAAGCACAAGCAACATTTTCCTCTTTTTGTCCTTCATATGTTTACTGTATACTAAATAGATGTCAGGCTTGGCAGTAGGAGTTAGGCTTGGAACATATAGTTTGGTTGGGGGAGAGGGTTGGAGCAAAAGGTATAGAATTGCGACAAACAGTGTGGTCATTTCTGGGTTGTGTAAGAAACTTCTGAGAATGGGACATACAAGGCTATTTTCTGGATAGAGAGACCATTTCCCAGGAAGGAGATCTGTAAATAGATCCTGGGTCCCAAATACCCAAAGAAAGGCATTCTTTTAGTCAATTGTAGACTGAGTGGTCACAACTATTTGTGCTGGAGAAAGAGGCCAGAGGTAATTATATAAGCAGAGATACATGGATTTTTTTCAGGCAGTCAGTGCCGTAATTCTAAGTCTTGGCCTTCTGTATTACTGATACAGGTCATCCTCCTCCAAACCATTTGCTAATGAAAGGGAAAAGAAAAATAGAATCCTGGGATCTGGCCAACTTTTGTAATGGCCTGTGGATAGGTACCTTCGTCCCATTTGCTAGTCAGTCTCCAGCACACTCAAGATGGAGAGGCATGGAGGAATTATTCTTCTGAGCTACAGCAGCAACACTATTTTGTTGAATGTAACTTCTTGTTTTCTCTCTTGATAACAGTAAAAGTTCATTGAACAAAATTTGGGAAATTGAGCTTAAATAATAAGAGATAAATGAGCTATAACTTTGGAGCTCAGGAAAAATGTACTTTATTATTTGTATCTTTCCCCTATTGCACACCTGTCTGTGCTCAGGACACCTTGCTCCCCATAAACGTTTTAATAATGTGAGGTAACTAAATGCCCTGTCATGAGAATGAGCCATGCTGCTTTTTAATGGCAGGGATACGTCCAATGTTCACTGTGGTTGTTTCTCTTTCTGTTCCCATTGGGTTACTATGATAGAAGCAGTGTATTGGAGAGGTTCTGACTTGATTCTGGAGCCAGAAAATCTGGGTTTGAGCCCTGTTTCACAATAGCTGTGTAACCTTGGTTAAGTTACCTAATATCTAAGTGCCTTGGTTACTTCATCTACAAAGTGGAGATAATAGGAGTACTGTATAGTAGCTAGGTGCTTTGTTGAATGAGTTAATATGTAGAGACTAGAAGAATCCCTGGCACGTACAGAGTGTTGAATAATGTAAGCTATTGCCACAGGGGGACACAAGCTCTAGTGCCCATATAGGGGCCAGGAAGATCACGTAAATGAGTCAGGCATAAAAAATGCAGCTCTTTTGGTCTTTCATTTTCCAACACTGTATTAAAAATAAGGGGATAGAAGACACTTCTCAAATATGTAGGATAAAAAGTCCCTTGCAAGCATGATAAATGCAGATTACTCTTATTTATTATTGGAAAACAGCAGGGAGTAATCAGGACCATACAAAGAGGACTTGGAAGATTGTAAGATCCACACAACTTCTGCCAAGAGAAGCTGAAAAACTAGATTAGTGTGTGAAATTTCCCAGTCTTTAAATGTTAGCACCCAATGAGAACTTAAAAAAAAAAAAAATGTGTGTGATCTAAGCAACCTATGCCTTCAAGCTGTATTTGACCCAAAAGTTGTCAATTTAAGAACCCTGAACCCACTAAGTAGTGTATTCTGAATTCTAGCCCAAGAGACCCGTCTCTGAGTCCCGGGCTCCTTCTATGATACGTGGCTATAACGTCACACATTTACTGACCACTTTAACTCTCAGGTGGAAAGGACCAAAAGATATGACTCTCACTGGTACTCTGCCCGTTGCCAACACTGGTGTATATGGATCATCCAGGGGCTGCAGTAAGGAATGATCAGTCAGAGAAAGTAGCACTGTTCCTAGCTCCTATCCCTGTGCCTTACCCACACTATCTAACTGTTTTTCCTTAGTTAGGAATCCCAGCCCCTCCTTAAGTTGCTGTCTACTTACTGACTGAGAGTGGAGGCTCTCCAAGTCTTCCATCTGACTTTGGAAATGTCATCTTGCCACTCATTCTGTTTAATTACTCCCTCCTGTGGAAACACTGTGCTGTCCCTGCTGCTCCTTCAAGTGGAGAATAACAAGTCTTTGGGCTTTTCCTGGCTCGCTCTTGCTGAGGAAGGAGATGATGCTTTGGGGGCTGCTTTCTGAACCACCCCGAGGCAACAATTGCTTACTCAGACGTATGGAAAGGAGGCAACCACTCAGGGAATAGCTTTTTAATAAAGCAGTTTATGTCAGGGAAGGCAAAGGAGGGAGGCGGGCTTGACCTCTTGGGAATGTCCTGTCACCACAGCAAAGAGCAAAGTGAAAGAGGACGTAACCGCAGGGGGACCAGAGCACAGCATTTAGAACCAGCCAAAGGGCTGCCTCGAAGCAGTGAGGTTGATTCTCTGATAACTGTTTACAGTAGCTGGTCAAATAGAACGAAATAGGGAAATTCTGGCAATGCCGTTGTTCTCCACATCTCAGGCTCTCCTTTTTAACAAGCTTCTGATTGGATTTGTAGACAGAAATCTTATGTAGTCATTTCCTCAACCTCTTCTTTCTGCTGAGGCTCCATTCTTTTTTCTTCTGTCTTATCTTGTCCTGCTACCCTATACGTACACTCTAGTCTTCTCCTTTGCCATACAGTTGCTCTGTCTTTGCACGTTGCCTTTTCTGTCTGGAATACCGATCTCTCTTCTCAACCTGCACAAGTCCTGGGCTCACTTCAAAATTAGTCTCTACAAATAAGACTTTCTAAATTTTCCCAAGGCAATAGAAATTACAAGACTCTAGGAAGAAAGGGAAAGTCTTTGCTTTTCTTCCCATGTATTCTTCCATCTTGCACCCTATCCCCAGGAAAATACATAAATATGATTGGCCAAGTTCTAGGATATTTATTGGAAAACTTTTGCTGACAGTAGAATCACTTAATTCCAAGCTATGTGTCAAGATGTGCCTCTCTCTTTACACTGTAGTCTATTCTTTTTTTTTTTTTTTTTTTTTTTTGGCAGTGTTGGGTCTTCGTTTCCGTGCAAGGGCTTTCTCTAGTTGCCGCGAGTGGGGGCCACTCTTCATCGCGGCGCGCGGGCCTTTCTTGTTGCGGAGCACAAGCTCCAGACGCGCAGGCTCAGTAGTTGTGGCTCACGGGCCTAGTTGCTCCGTGGCATGTGGGATCTTCCCAGACCAGGGCTCGAACCCGTGTCCCCTGCATTAGCAGGCAGATTCTCAACCACTGCGCCACCAGGGAAGCCCTGTGGTCTATTCTTAACAGCAAGAGGAGTGATTGGAATTAGTGTCTGCTCTCCTGGAAATGACCCAGCCAGTTTCCAGGAAATTCTTCTCTTTTGTCTTCAGCAGTTCCTTTCGTGCACTGAGATTGTGGATCTGAGGTGGTAAGGAATGCAGGGTACAGTTTGGGAGTAATGGGAGGTTCTTAAAGCTTCATCTTAATGTGTGTTCCAGCCGCATTCATCAGAGCTTCCTGGCATCATGGTTAGGTTTACAAGTTCACTAAACAGAAAAGGGGTATTTGCTTTATGTTTACTGATGTCCCTGTGTTTCTCTCTCCCTTGGGGACTCTGTAGGTGTCATAGCTATGTTCCATAATATCCTCTTTTTTTTTCCAATTAAAGAAAATTTTTTTCATCGAAGTGTAGTTGATTTACAGTGTTGTGGCAATCTCTGCTGTGCAGCAAAGTGACTCAGTTATACACATAGAGACATTCTTTTTTTATATTCTTTTCCATTATGGTTGATCACAGGATATTGAGTATAGTTCCCTGTGCCATACAGTAGGACCTTGTTGTTTATCCATGTAATAGTAAATATAATAGTTTGCATCTACCAATCCCAAACTCCCAGTCCACTCCTCTCCTTCCCCCACTCCCCCTTGGCAACCACAGGTCTGTTCTCTATGTCTATGAGTTTGTTTCTGTTTTGTAGATAGGTTCATTTGTGCCATATTTTAGATTCTATATATAAGTGATATATGGCATTTGTCTTTCTCTTTCTGACTTACTCCACTTAGTATGACAATCTCTAGTTGTATCCATGTTGCTGCAAATGGCATTATTTTGTTCTTTTTTATGGCTGAGTAGTGTTCCACTGTATATATGCACCACATCTTCTTTATCCATTCATCTGTCAATGGACATTTAGGTTGTTTCCATGTTTTGGCTATTGTAAATAGTGCTGCTATGAACATAGGGGTGCATGTATCTTTCTGAAGTATAGTTTTGTCCAGGTATATTCCCAGTAGTCAGATTGCTGGATCATATGGTCATTCTATTCTTCATTTTCTGAGGAACTTCTGTACTGTTTTCCATGTGACTGTACCAACTTACATTCCCACCAACAGTGTAGAAGGGTTCCCTTTTCTCCACACCCTCTCCAGCATTTGTTATTTGTAGACTTTTTAATGATGACCATTCTGACTGGTGTGAGGTGGTACCTTATTGCAGTTTTGATTTGAATTTCTCTGATAATTAGTGATGTTGAGCATCTTTTCATGTGCCTACTGGCTATCTGTATGTCTTCTTTGGAGAAATGTCTATTAAGGTCTTCTGCCCATTTTTCGATTGGGTTATTTGTTTTTTTGTTGTTGTTGAATTGTATGAGCTGTTTGTATATTTCAGAGATTAAGCCCTTGTCTGTCACATCATTTGCAAATATTTTCTCCCATTCCATAGGTTGTCTTTTTGTTTTTTTGTTTTTTTGGGTGTGTGTGTGTGTGTGTGTTTATGGTTTCCTTTGCTGTGCAAAAGCCTGTAGGTTTGATTAGGTCCCATTTTTAAATTTTTGTTTTTATTTCTATTGCCTTGGGATACTGACCTGAGAAAACATTGGCACAATCATAATATCCTCTTAATACCATCAAAAGTCTCACATTGTTTCAAACAACACTTACCTTTAAAGAGGCAGAAAATTGTCCTGATGAAGAGAGCACTGTTTGAAGCTAGACTCCCTGGATTCAAATCCAGACTCTGCCACTCTGCAGCTGTGTGATTTTAAGATAATTATCTAACTTCTCTGTGCTTCGGTTCCCTCACCTGTGTTATGAGGGTGGTTATAGTGCTAGCCTCTTAGGTCTGTCTGGGAAATCAATAAAAATACTATCTCCAAAATGCTAAGAGCCATGCCTGGAGTATAGTAAAAATTCACCAAATGTTAGTCATCTTCATTGTCACCATCATTTGCACCCCTAAGCCTATCACTCTTAATTCCATCACAGTCCTCAAAAGTTTGCCTGGTCATAAAAGAGTCTGCATCTATACATTTGTCTTTCGACATTCTCACCTCTGCCTGAAGCTCATTTACTTAGTCACAAAGGGCTTTGAAGTTTATTATGACAAGAGTTTATTATAGAAGAGCAGCAAAAGAACTGCCTGTTGATTAAAATGTGCCATGTACCATGTTGTCACAAATTTTAGAACTGGAATGAATCTTAGAGATTATTGGGCTCAAATTCTTCTTTTTAAAGATGAGGAACCTAAGGCTCAGAATGGAGAAGAAACCCCCAAACCTCTCAATCTGCACAAGGGTCAACAGCGCAGCCCAGTTGTTTGGGGCACATCACTGGGAGCCTTTGACTCTGCAGTGCAACCGTGGGGAGCATACGAACCCTTATGTCTCTCCAAATGGCTGTGTTTCCAATTTAATAGGCACATCGCTCTCATGTGTTAATGAGACCAAGTTCCTGTTTCAAAGGACACCTCATAAGGTTTTATAAATAAATTTAGAGGCCAGTGCTCTGTGGCTCCCTATTGGGTAATTAGTTTCACCTGTTTATGATGAGCACGACCAGCAGGATTAACATAATGATGTGTACAGTGTAACAAGTGAAACAAGAGATATTGATCTTCTTTTCTGCACTTCTCCTAGTCTGTGTCCTTACCTGCATTCATTCCCAATTTGCTTGTAAGCTGTGTGGCTTCTTGCAGCATTTAGTTACCAAACATTTTTTTAAAGACTTTAAATTGATAACCAATTGATATCTGAAAGGATGACCTAAAATTGTTTTCCCACTATTCATTAAACACCAGCAATTTTTGTATAACTTTCATGGGCTCCTTCCAATAACCAATGACAGTGTCTTTGTAATTTTTAGAACATTATTTGCTAATCAGGGCTTATCTCACAATCAGTAATTAAAACACCAATGAAGGTCCTTTCAGAAATCCATTGACATCAAGCTAATATGGAACATCTCACCAAGAGTAATATATTAATAAAGTAGTTAAGCACAGGAGATATTAAATATCGGTGAAAACTCTCAAAAAATAAGCCAAATTTAAGTCAGTGGGGAAATATTCCTCCTTATATTCAACAGACTATCCAGCCATCAAAAGACAGATTGTTCACTTATTATGTACAAACATCATGCTAGTCTTACTGTATGAGATATAATCCTGGGTCCCAAGGTGTTTATTGTACAGTGGAAAAGATAAGACATGTCCTGAAAGAATGCTCCTACAAGGTATAAAGTGAAAAGAACCTCAGAAAGTTCATAAAGGGCATTTATACTCAGAGACAGGAGATACATATAGGATAATGGTTAGGAACACAGGCTTTGGGGGCAAAGAAATAAGGAATCAAATCCTGCCTGACTGTATACCAGTTTGGGGATAACAAAGTTGTTTAACTCATCAGAGACTCAGTTTCTTCACTTTAAAATAACACTGACACGATGGATGAAATTAGCCAAGTGTCTGGTGTTTTATACACTGGGAGGCTTAGAGCGGTGGTATTTATACTGGTACTTGAAGAATGAAAATATTTGGATAGGTGAAATTGAGTGAGGTATAAAAGGAGTCTAAGTAGAAGAAACTAAGGCATACACCAGTTCAGGCAACCATGGCACTGAAAGGAGAAGAATAGTAAAAATACAAAGTTGGTCAAGGGAATATTTAAAGATAAAACCTAGTAAGTTAGGGCCAGGTAATAGAGTGTTGTATCAAGACATTCTATGAAATAAAGCAATTTCCATATTGCTGCCTGGATGGAACCAAAATCATGCTTTTGTCATGGTTAAGAATGTGGGCTCAGTAGATAGTCTGCCTGGGTTTTTATCCTGGCTTTACTGTTCACTAGCTGGGTAATCTCAAGAAGTTAGCTTAACTTCTGTGCCTAAAGGGCCTCATTCATAAAACAGAGCTAATACTAGTAAAAATGCTTTCTGTGGTCACTCTTATTATTGCCTTTTTCTCAAATAATGAGCCTTTTGAATAGGATGAAAAAAATCTTCTCTGAACAATCATTGAATTATTTGTAGCTCCATTGTCCCTCCATTATCTACTTCTAGGAATAATGAGCTAGATTCTCCAAACCACATTGCCCACATTGCCTAAAAAACTACTAATAACACTGGACAAAATATATATTAAAATTCTCCTTAAATCTACTATAAAGCTAAAAGATAATGGAGAATTACCATGTCAAGGTCCAGGAAATTACAGGATCTCAGAATAGTAAGAAAAGCCTGTAAGCTCATTTTACATTGATGGCATTTGCCCATCCAGAAGAAATAGCAGAGTTGAAGAAAAAGAGCTTGTGTTTGATATCTTTGGGAGTGATAAAGTAGAAACTCAAAACTAGCCTAAGGTGGGTAGTCTAATATGCACTACTTGCACATGAATCTAGGTGAAGGCAAACCAGAGTAAACCATCCTCCTCAACCTACCCTTCTGGGGCTAGAGTGATCATTGCCTTGGATGAATGATTCGGGTTTGATGTAAGCAGGAAGATGGCACATCTCTGGCAGGTAGGACATTATATTCTGGTTCTTTAGTGAAATTTCAGTCCAACTTTACATTATAAATATGACTGCAAAACCCCTCAAACCTTGTATTCAGTCTAAAATCTTTACCCATTTTCAGTCTCCAGGTTCCAGACTAAAAGAGGCAAAAATTCTCTCTGGAGGAATGTTTCCTCATTCTAGGTCCTAAGAAATCCCTGAAAATAAATTTTCAAAGCCAATAACCAAGCCGCAGTCCCAGATAAGCAAACACCCCAAACAATAAACCGCCCAAGGGTAGAAACCAGCAGAAACAGTAGCTGTAGCGACTGAGTCCCCATAACTTCAGGTAGTAAAATTGTCAACTACAGATTATAAAATGGCTAAACTTAGTATATTTAATCTAAAAAAATACAAACGAGAGTATATAAAGAGAAGAAATTATAACTAGTACTACTGCAGACTTTTTAATTAAATAAAAGCTAAAAATAGAACCTACACCTGAAATTCCAAATTGATTAGATGAGATTGAAAAACGTTAGATGCAGCTAAAGAGAGAATTAATAGATGGGTAAGAATAAATTATCCAGAATGCAGCAGAGAGAGACAAAATGATAGAAAACATCAAAGATTCTTAAGAGATAGGGGGCACAGAAGAAAATGATAGAAAACATCAAAGATTGTTAAGAGATAGGGAACACAGAAGGAGGTGTCTAATGGAAGTTTACTTGGAGTTCAAGGGAGGGAGGGAATGGAGTAAGGGCAGTATTTGAAAAGCTAATGGCTTAAAATACTTCTGTATGCCATGAAAAACATCAAACCACAGATTCAAGAATACCAGTGAATCTAAAGCCAAATCTAAAAAAGGAATAAGAAAAGAAATGTACTTCTGGATACGTCATAGTGAAATTGCAATGATAAAAAAGTCAAAAGTAGCCAGAAAAAAATGACAGCTTGACCTGTACCATCCTTCTGCCTTCCACTAAACAATGGTTGTTTACTCTTCTGCTTCCCCTTCTCACTGCTACTCTGATGGCTTCTCCCTCTCTTCTCACTATGAACATTTCAGTCATCTGCAAGGAAAAGCCCTCTGCTCACGTATTCTATGTACTGATTAACCTGAATTACACACTGTGACCTGATCATATCTGTCATATTTCCTGCCTTGATTATTTTACATGTTCTTCCCTCTTTCAGAAATTCCCTCACCATTATAAAGCAACAATGTACAACTCAATATCAAAAAACAACCCAATTAAAAAATGGGCAGAAGACGTGAATACACATTTTCCCAAAGAAGCCATGCAAATAGTTAATAAGCACGTGAAAAGATGCTCAACTTCACTAATCATCAGAGAAATGCAAATCAAAACCACAATGAGATATCATCTAACACATGTCAGAATGACTGTAATGAAAAAGCCCACAAATAACAAATGCTGGCAAGGATGTGGTGAAAAGGGAACCCTTGTACACTGTCAGTGGGAATGTAAATTGGTGCAGCCACTGTGGAAAACAATATGGAGGTTCCTCAAAAAACTAAAAATAGAACTACCTCATGATCCAGTAATCCTACTGTTGGGTATATATTTGAAAAAGATGAACACACTAATTGGGAAAGATACATGCATCCCAAAGTTCATAGCAGTATTATTTGCAATAGCCACGATATGGAAATGACCCAAGTACTCATCAACAGATGAATGGACAAAGAAGATGTGGTATATATACATAGTGGAATATTACTCAGCCATAAAAAAGAATGAAATTCTGCTATTTGCAAAAATGTGGATGAACTTAGGTGGTATTAGGCTTCATGAAATAAGTCAGAGAAAGAAAAATACTCTATTTTATCACTTATATGTGGAATCTAAAATAGATAAAACAAACAAATGTAGGTAACAAAACAGAAACAGATTGCCAGATACACAGAACAAACTAGTGGTTACCAGAAGGGAGAGGAAAGGGGGGAAGGAGCAAAGTGGGATAGGGGATTAAAAGATACAAACTACTATGTATAAAATAGATAAGCAACAAAGATATATTGTATAGCACAGGGAAATACAGCCATTATTTTGTAATAACTTTAAAAGGAGTATAACCTATAAAAATAGTGAATGACTATGTTGTACACCTGAAACTAATATAATATTGTAAATCAACTATACTTCAATTAAAAAACATATCCTATGAATAAGGAAGAACCCATGAGCTTTGAATATATATATATATATTTTATTTTGGCTGCGCCAGGTCTTAGTTGTGGCACGCAGGATCTTTAGTTGCGGCATGTGGGCTTCTAAGTTGCGGCATGCAGGTTTCTTAGTTGCAGCATGCATGCAGGATCTAGTTTCCCAACCAAGGATCAAACCTGGGCCCCCTGCATTGGGAGCGCAGAGTCTTACCCACTGGAGCACAAGGGAAGTCCCTGAAAAATTTTAAAAGGGGCTCTTAATAGCTCCTATAAAGTGAAAATGAAATTTCTAGTAGAGCAATTTAGTATCCTAGAAAAACCACAGGCTTTTAGTTCATATTCCTGATCTGCCATCCACTAGCTGAGCAAACACGGACAAGCTCTTTAACCTCTCCGCATCTTTGTTTTCTCATCTCTAAAGATGACAATACTATCTACAAAATAGAGTGCTTAGGAATATTAAACAGGTTAATGAATGTAAAATGTCTTACACAGTGTTTGCATCAGTCAGCATTCAATATCTATTTTCTGAATAAGTGAAACAGATTCTAGTTGTAACCCTTAATTCTAAGGCTGATTAGGAAGCATGCAGGGTTAGCAAACAAACAAACAAACCAAAAGTGAGCCCTTCTCACTTGCATTAGGTAGTTTAAATATTTAAGAGCAGTTCCCAAGTAGTATTGATGGCTCAGGGCTTACGCAAATTGAGGAGAGTAAAGTTGGTCATCTAAGGAGATTCACCCACATTTATGTTTCTAGTACTCTTTGACAGGTCCCCAGTATATCTTGTGCAAGTTATCACTACCTATATCCAGGAGATGGAGAGGTAGGGGCTCAGCTCCAACCATATGTCATGGGAAAAGGGCATGCTTTCTTATCATATGCCCAGGGACATCTTATCTGCAGCCCTGTCCTTGAATTTACTTACCTAGGAGTGTTCAAGCCAACTTGGAATTGAACAAAAGAGCAAGAGCTGGGTTTAGAGATTCACTAATTTATAAGGCTAAATTAAGTGGGAGAAAGGGTGACGAGATGGTAACAAATGACAGTCCAAGTTCATCAAAAATGTTAACAAATGGAAAACTCAAACTAATGGAATTATTGGCCCATGCACAGTCAGGTCTGAAAAGGCCCCAAGAAACAAGGGATTCAGCCCCTCGGTGTAAAATCGTGGGGAGAAAATGAGCCATTTCCTGAGCTAAAGGAGCAAACCAGGCTTGCTGGAGACTGGGTTCTCTTCCAACATGCAGGGCCAAGCACACACTGGGGAGTGTGGGGCAAAGGCTGCTTTGGGGCAGACATTGTTTGATGTTTTTGCTTTTGCTCAGAGAGCCACATAAATTTGCTTTGGTGATATTTCAGGTGAGTTAGAGACACACTTTGTAGTTCCAAGTTTGAAACTAAGAATTAACTCTCTTCCTGTAACTGAGTGGGTTCTCATATGGAATACAAGATTCTCTAGATAAGAATTTTTTAAAAATAAATTGTAATGATAATTCCTGCCAATTACAGACCCAGTGGAAGGAAAAGGAGGGCCTTGAACTCAGGGGCGAATAAGGGTCATGTTATTACCACTCCAGGATAGTAGTGTGTGCAATGAGCAGATGATGGGGAGAAGTAGGCATCGTTCCACAAAACTCAGTTCCCCCAGGATGCTGGGCCACCTCGTCCACTCATAGCAGAGATGGCAGTTTTGTCCACAAGTTCTATTTGGTGCTTTAGCACAGACTGAAGTGTATGTATCTTCCTCCATCTGGATGTTAGAGGGCCAAAAAACTTTCTTTTATGAGGCTTAAATGTACACCCATGACTCCTGTTAAGAGAGGCCAGGCACTATAGACCTCATATGTACAAGTACCCTGCATCTCTCCCCAGGCATTAAAAACCAAGCACATTCTTAGATTCACATGACATTTGTACCTGAATTCAAACTGTCTTATGCATAATTCAAGGACTAGAGGACCATTCTGTTGGCTCAAGACAGGAAGCCTCTTTACAAAGCAGCATTTATTTGGAGGGTCTGGGTACCATACATGAGAGACATCCTCCCATTTTTCCACCACTCTAGCCAAAAGGGGGAATTTGAAAATGGCACTTGCTGAATGGTTACATTGTGCTAAGTGCTATGAAAAATATTTTACATAAATTATGTATGAAAGTCAAAACATTTATTTGAGGAAGAACTATTATTCTAACCTCCCAAAGAAATTAAGGAAATTGTCCAAGTATATAGATAGTTAATAGGTGTTGGAAATGAGGTTTAATAGAGGTCTATCTTTTAGATGTTCCTATTTTTTCCACTGTACCTATTTTCAATGAGAAGTTATTCAGGGTGATGATGTTGTTGATCATGTACAAGAAAAGATAACATTTGTCTAGAGAGAAACAATCTTCCTTTGAGCAGAAAATGAAACTGGTTGTAGGCGATGATTTTATTTTTTTAATCTTTACTGGAGTATAATTGCTTTACAACGGTGTGTTAGCTTCTGCTTTATAACAAAGTGAATCAGCTATACATATACATATATCCCCAAATCTCCTCCCTCTTGCATCTCCCTCCCACCCTCCCTATCCCACCCCTCTAGGTGGTCACAGAGCACTGAGCTGATCTCCCTGTGTTATGCGGCTGCTTCTCACTAGCTATCGATTTTACATATGGTAGTATATATTAGTCCATGCCACTCTCTCACTTTGTCCCAGCTTACCTATCCCCCAACCCTGTGTCCTCAAGTCCATTCTCTATATCTGCATCTTTATTACTATCCTGCCCCTAGGTTCTTCATAACCAATTTTTTTTTTAGATTCCATATATATGTGTTAGCATATGGTGTTTGTTTTTCTCTTTCTGACTTATGATACTCTGTATGACAGACTCTAGGTCCATCCACCTCATTACTAATTACTCAATTTCATTTCTTTTTATGGCTGAGTAAAATTCCATTGTATATATATGCCACATCTTCTTTATCCATTCATCTGTCGATGGACACTTAGGTTGCTTCCATGTCCTGGCTATTGTACATAGAGCTGCAATGAACATTGTGGTACATGACCCTTTCTGAATTATGGTTTTCTCAGGATATATGCCCGGTAGTGGGATTGCTGGGTCATATGGTAGATTTTTAAGGAACTTCCGTACTGTTCTCTTTTGGATTTATCATATATGGGACTCTCTGTTCTTCCTGGATTTGATTTATTATTTCCTTTCCCATATTAGGGAAATTTTCAACTATAATCTCTTCAAGTGTTTTCTCAGGCCTTTTCTTTTTCTCTTCTTCTTCTTTGAACTCTATAATTCGAATGTTGATGCTTTTAATGTTGTCCCAGTGGTATCTGGGACTGTCCTCAATTCTTTTCATTCTTTTTTCTTTATTCTGCTCTTCAGTAGTTATTTCCACTGTTCTATCTTCCAGTTTCACTTATACATTCTTTTGCCTCAGTTACTCTGTATTGATTCCTTCTAGAGAATTTTTGATTTCATTTATTGTATTGTTCATCATTGTTTGTTTGCTCTTTAGTTCTTTTAGGTCCTATTTAAACGTTTCTTTTATTTTCTCTATTATTTTTCCAAGATTTTGGATCATCTTTCCTATCATTACTCTGAAATCGTTTTTAGGTAGGCTGCCTATTTCCTCTTCATCTGTTTGGTCTGGTGGGTTTTTACCTTGCTCCTTCATCTGCTGTTTTTCTCTGTCTTCTCATTTTGTTTAACTTACTGTGTTTGGGGTTTCCTTTTCACAGGCTGAAGGTTCATAGTTTCTGTTGTTTTTGGTGTCTGCCCCTAGTGGCTAAGTTTAGTTCAGTGGGTTGTGTAGGGTTCCTGGTGGAGGGGACTGATGCTTCTGTTCTGGTGGATGAGGCTGGATCTTGTCTTTCTGGTGGGCAGTACTGCATCCAGTGGCGTGTTTTGGGGTGTCTGTGACCTTATTATGATTTTAGCCAGCCTCTTTGCTAATGGGTAGGGTTGTGTTCCTGTCTTGCTAGCTGTTTATCATAGGGTGTCCAGCACTGTAGCTTGCTGGTCATTGAGTGGAGCTTGGTCTTAGCGTTGAAATGGAGATCTCTGAGAGAGCTTTCACCATTTGATATTATGTGGAGCCGGGAGGTCTCTGGTGGACCAATGTCCTGAACTCATCTCTCCCACCTCAGAGGCACAGGCCTGACACCCAGCCGAAGCACCAAGACCCTGTCACCCACATGGCTCAGAAGAAAAGGGAGAAAAGAAAGCAAGAAAGCAAGAAAGAAAGGAAAAGAAATTTATTAAAATAAAAAATAATTATTAAAAATAAAAAAATTTGGGCTTCCCTGGTGGCGCAGTGGTTGGGGGTCCACCTGCCGATGCAGGGGACACGGGTTCGTGCCCCGGTCTGGGAAGATCCCACGTGCCGTGGAGCGGCGGGGCCCGTGAGCCATGGCCACTGAGCCTACGTGTCCGGGGCCTGTGCTCCGTGATGGGAGAGGCCACGGCAGTGAGAGGTCCGCGTACCGCAAAAAAAAAAAAATAATGATAAAATAAAAAAATTTTTAAAAATATTTTTAAAGAAAACAAAAAGGAAGAAAGAAAGAAAAGAGAAACCAAACCAAAAAATAAATCCACCAATGATAACAAGTGCTAAAAAGTATACTAAAAAAAAAACCAGAAAAATAAAAAACCAACAAACAAAAAAAAAACCGATAGACAGAACCCTAGGACAAATGGTTAAACCAAAGCTATACAGACAAAATCACACAAAGAAGCATACACGTGCACACTCACAGAAAGAGAAAAAGTAAAAAAAAAAAACATATATCTTTGCTCCCAAAGTCCAGCGCCTCCATTTTTGGGATGATTCATTGTCTCTTCAGGTATTCCACAGATGCAGGGTACATCAAGTTGATTGTGAAGATTTAATCTGCTGTTCCTGAGGCTGCTGGGAGAAATTTCCCTTTCTCTTCTTTGTTTGCATAGCTACTGGGGTTCAGCTTTGGATTTGGCCCTGCCTCTGCATGTAGTTCGCCTGAGGGCGTCTGTTCCCCACCAAGACAGGAGGTGGTTAAAGGAGCAGCTGATTAGGGGGCTCTGGCTCACTGAGGCCGATGGGAGGGAGGTGCGGAGAATGTGGGGCAAGCCTGCAGCAGCAGAGGCCAGCATGACGTTGCACCAGCCTGAGGCGTGCCGTGTGTTCTCCTGGGGAAGTTGTCCCTGGCTCACGGGACCCTGGTAGTGGCGGGCTGCCCAGGCTCCCGGGAGGGGAGGTTTAGATAGTGACCCGTGCTTGCACACAGGCTTCTTGGTGGCTGCAGCAGCAGCCTTAGCGTCTCGTGCCTGTCTCTGGTGTCCGCGTTGATAGCCACAGCTCATGCCCATCTCTCGAACTCGTTTAGGTGGCGCTCTGAATCCCCTCTCCTCGTGCAGCCCTAAACAATGGCCTCTTGCCTCTTAGGCAATTCCAGACTTTTTCCCGGACTCCCTCCCAGCTAGCTGTGGTGCAGTAGCCCCCTTCAGGCTGTGTTCACGCAGCCAACCCCAGTCCTCTCCCTGGGATCTGACTTCAGAAGTCTGAGCCTCAGTTCCCAGCCCCCACCCGCCCCTGGTGAGTGCTGGTCGGCACCCGATCCTCTGGGGGGGAATCTCTCTGCTTTGCCCTCTGCACCCCTGTTGCTGCACTCTCCTCCGTGGCTCTGAAGCTTCCTCCCCTGCCCACCCCCTGTCTCTGCCAGTGAAGGGTCTTCCTAGTGTGTGGAAACTTTTCCTCCTTCACAGCTCCCTCTCAGAGGTGCAGGTCCCATCCTTATTTTTTTGTCTCTGTTTTTTCTTTTTACTTTTGCCCTACCCAGGTATGTGGGGGAGTTTCTTGCCTTGTGGGAAGTCTGAGGTCTTCTGCCAGCGTTCAGTAGGTGTTCTGTAGGAGTTGTTCCACATGTAGCTGTATTTCTAACGTATTTGTGGGGAGGAAGGCGATCTCCACACCTCACTCCTCTGCCATCTTGAAGGTCTCCTGGTGATGACTGTTTATAATTTTAAATTACTGTTCATTTCTAACATATATTAGGTATTAACATGTTCTTCCTCCATTCAGGAAGTATTTCATCATAGTACGCTGAACTGATTTGTGCACTTATGGCTTCAAATTGACTAGATTGTTAAGTTCGTATGAATTTTCTTTTATTCTTCATTCGTATATTGAGACATCCCAGCAGACAGAATTCAAAGACTATAGCTATTTTTCCATGTATATTTTTTGTGTAATTTCTGGCTAATGAGCTTTATGAGAGTAAAGAAAATTGAAAGCAACTCTGTCTTTTTTTGGACACCTAATGCACTTAAAAATGTGTTTTTCTAGAGAAATTGTTTGGCTCTGGGTGCTTTCGACTATTTGTAACAACCAGGGACTGATATGGGAAGAATTATTAGCTGTGTAGTACATCACATTCCCTTGTCCCACACCTGTGTTAAATTAGATCAAAGGAAGCACAGAATAAAAATCTACCCCAAATATCAAGGGACTTTTCAAAATATGCATGTTTTCCACCCCTCTCCCACCCACCTCCACCAACCTAACTGTAACATACTTTCCAGCAATGAGGCTCTAGAATCTACATTTTTATAAAAGTACTTAGGATGGCTCCAGTACTTAGCAAGTAGCGTTTGGGAAGCATTAAGTTGCCCCTAGTTTATCTGATGCATGAAGACCCTCTTCAGTATCTCTAGTTTCAGAATCATTGTGGAATAAGTATGGCTTGGATTTGAATGCTAGTTCTCCCACTTGCTAACTGGTTGACCTTAGATAAATTATCTAACATCTTTGAATTTCATGTGATTTGACAACAATTTTAAAAGGTTAGTTATATAAAGGTAAAATACCTACGAAGAAAAACAGGTGAACAGAATAAGGATGCAGTTAATTCCTGCTGGTTGAGAGAGTGGTGGGGGTAATAGAAGTAACATTAGCCCTCTGATAGTCTATTCCATTTGTACTGATTTGTTAGATAATTCTTACTTATATCGAGGGAATGTTTTATCTTCAGTTTCTGGCAATCAGTGTAGGCATACCCTTCTTAATGACAAACAACTTGTATTTCTTCTTATTTCACGTGAGAGCCCTGTTCAAACATTTGCTAAGATCTCTTCTGCCCTCACACAATTATTTTCTCTAGTTCTGTTCTTCAACAGATGCCCATAAGAAGTGACCCTGGTCCTGAGTGGGTAGTATCAGAACTATAGACTAACCCTTATTGATCTTCTCCACTAAGGAATCCCTCTGGCCCATAGAGAACCAGGATTTACATCCTATTGTAAAACCAGAGCTGAAGACATTATTTCCACTACATCAATGTTTGAATATGCATATGAATCACCTGGGGATCTGGTTAGGCTGAAGACTCTGATTCAGGAGGTCTGGAATGAGGCCCGGTATTCTGCATTTCTAACCCTCCCCAGGTGTGCTATTGCTGCTAGTCCCTGGGCTTCACTTTGAGGAAAGAGGCACTACGTCACTAAATGTCCTTTATACCTAGATTTATGTGGTAAATTCTTGCTTTAGTTTAATCCCTATGAAAGACAAAATGGTCTCTGCATATGCATTTATATAATGTCTACTGTCAGAAAATGAATCTCTATAACACATTGCAGTTTCCCTTTGGCCTTGGCTGACCAAAAATACCACCCGACTGTTAGGTCCTCAGTGCTATTTCCTTCGACCATCTGTCATGCCAGATTCTTTTAGATGGACATTCTTTCTGTTAATGCCCTGTCTTGAAAGTTTTTGTGTTAGGTCATGTTTAAATCTGCTTAGCAATAAGACTTTCAGTCTTTCAGGATTAGCAGTGGCAACCTTTGTGTGTATGTGATGAGGGACGTGGGTGGGAACCAATTTTGACATCCACGATTTGCTGTTCCCCTGGCTACTTGTGTTCTATTACTGTGAAAAAAACAGCTAAACAGACAGGAGCTGATGTCACAGTTGACAAAAACAAACCCCCCTTCATGTATTTCACTTCTCTTTTATTCATCTGAATGCTTATTCTGTAGCCATTACCAGAATTCTATTAACTAAATTGTTATACATAGTTTGAATGCTCGGAAATGTAAGTTACTCACTATTGTTTGTCTTTGAAAGGTTTCTTCACTTTTCTTTCTCATTTACCTCTTTTATAATCATTTTGCTCAGTTATGAAGGAAACATAATTTCCATTGAGATTCACTGAGAATAAGAATAATACAGAATTTTAAAATAAACTTGGGGAAAATTAAAATATTTAAAACTGTGAACTTTTCTACTAAAAAAATAGCAATTATTTTCACTTCTACAAATCATCTTTTATGTCTCTAATTAAAGGTCTATTTCAAATGTATCCTACACATTTTTAGTTAAGTTTAGTTCAGTGAATATTCTAATTTTGATTGCTATATGAATAGGATTTTTAAAAATCATATTTCTGACTGGTTTTTGCAGGATTCTAGGCATTTTTTTTCTTTTTTTTTTTTGTAACAAGTTATCTTACCAAACTCTAGTAAGATTTAATAATTATTCTATTTTCCCTTAGGCTTATTATATAAATCATCTTATTCACAATACCTCAGTAGTTAATGAAATTTTGTCCTTGACTTTTCTAATAATTTTCATATTCCTATTCCATTTATCTTACATGATTTCACCCAATCTTAATGTGTAGAATTTCTAGAACCTAGTGGTGATAGCATTATTTTCTTTTTTTCAGATTTTAGTTGGAATGCCATAATAGTTTCACCTTGAGTACGATGTTGACAGTTGATTTTAAATACACTTTTTTTTCCATGTTAGGATAGTGGTACTCTTTTTATAAATTACCAAGTGTTTTTTTTTATCCCTAATGTCTGTTGAATTTTGTCAGTTGAATTTTGGCCTCATTTGAGAGAATACTACTTCTACTTTGATCTCTTGATTGATAAATTACACAAATAGTTTCCCTAATATTGTACATCATTGCACGCCTAAATAATCCCTGTATGTTTATGATACATTATTCTTTTTAAATGGCGTTAAGTTAGATTTATTTTGAACAAGTATTTCTCCATTTTATGAGAGGATTTTTAAAAATACATACATATATATATAGGTGTGTGTGTGTGTGTGTGTGTGTATATATATATATATATATATGTATATCTTGGTTAGGTTTTATTTTCAGAATGATGTTAGCCTGCTGCCTGATGAGAGTAGGTGGAAGAAGACCCCTTACTTGCTGAAGCCTTTGAGCAGGGTGTAGGGGATAGCACATCTTGTGTCCACAGTTTCATCCCCTCCCCACATCTCACATGTTATTAACTGTCTGGACGCCTTATTTTTAGAGCCATCTAAAAAGCCCATATCTCTGAAACAACATTCATTAAATGGAGGGGACAGCTGTTCTTTATCCCTGGTTTGTTTTTCACTGGAACCATGGTAGCTTTCCTGTTGTTCAGAAATCTTTCTCTCTTCTCTCATCTTTCCAAAGTGAATCTTAGGCTTAGCTACTTAATATTAGACTCTGTGTGTTTCTGCACTTGAATCTTCTAAATTCAGATTTAAAAATAAACCAAACCAACAAACACTGTACAAGCAAAAATTGTAGCTTTACTTGAGGGTTGGGATATCCATCCATGTGTGCAGAAGAGCTTGGTGGGCAGTGGTTGAGCCAGAGAGCTTGAACATAGTCAGAAGTTCCTTCTTTACGTTCGTTGCAGTAGCCCCAAATTAGCTGGGATAACCTGTCTCTCACCAAGGAGTGGTCTTTGGGGGGGAGATTCTACTACTGTGCCCATATTCTTTGGGTAGAACGTAGAATAAACAGCAATATGCCATATGGATACTTCCCAGATACATTTCTAGAATGAAAATGTGCCATTTGTTAATTATTCTTTTCCTCTAGTCCCTTTATAAATTAGAGAATATAGATAAGTGGGTGTTCACTGGAGATTCATTTATTTCCTAAGCCAATACATCCTTTACCTGTGGTTATTTATGGGTCAGTTTGTCCATCTCTCATTTTGGTGTGCTCTGTATTTTTTCTTTCAAAATATTTCCCATTTTTTGTAGCACGTGCAGTCCTTTCCTCATTTCCATTTCTGTTTTGGATTTCTCCCCTCATCGTATTCTTTTGGTCATTTGAGTGGGGAGGCAGAATGAAGAGAAGGAAGTGCATGAAGCTAAAAGAATGTCCCCACTTCCCAAACTTTACCTATAGGTGCACATTGCCCTTTGACCTCACCTTGAAGAAACTTGTCCAAGGGAATCAAACAGAAAAGTTTTCCCACATAGGTTACATATGAATCTAAGGGTGGGCCTTTCATGTTGTAGAGACTTGGGGAAAGGTTGGTTGTAGGAGATATGGAAGCAAAGAACCAGCTAAGACCTTTACGTGAGAGAGTTGTCAGCATCAGTGACTCCATGGCATATGAAGATGGGGGTGATTGTCAACAATGAGGACACGTGGGCCCCCAAGTTACATATGTGAGAGACATTCTTCTCATGGGCAGCTGGAGCACAAACTTTTCACTGCCTTTATGTATTCTGTGTAGATTTGCCCGTTGATTCTATGTAAATTTAAAAATCACTTTATTCTTGGTGATACCCACCTAGTCATGAAGCCTGAGGAACTAGGGTTATATTTTACATAGACAGGGCTAGGATAGCATCTGTCATTTTGTACATGAGGAAACTGAAGTTCACAAAGGTAGGCGATCTTGCCAAGCCAATCAGCTAATGTGAAACAGGACCAGAAACCCAGGTCCTTAGACAACTAATGCACTTTCCCATTCTGCCATTTTTAAAAAGTTGTTTCAGGATTTTGGTGCCACATCTTTATAGGGAGATTTCTCAGAGGCCATTTCTATTTCTGACCCAGATTGCAAAAGCCAAACCTGAAGCAATTCACGCTTTACCAACTGAAGTATTTTCCCTTAGATTCTTCAGAACAGTTAGTCAAAGGAAAATCTGATAATGCACCTAGAATATTGGATACTACTGTACTATTCTATAGGCTGTTCATTCTCTGACCCAAGCTTGAGCTCAGTGCATACCCTGACACCAGGGGACTAATTGGCCATGTAATTATTATTCTTGCTAGTAACTGCACAAGCTGTTCTTATTCATATAAGCACCTAATCCTTTTCCAAATTCTTTTTGCTTTAGTTTGCCTCAATAATATTCTGCAGTAGTGGATAATTGCATATTGTGTAGAGAAGGATTTCCTTTGATCTTCTCTAAATTTTGGCTCTGCTAATTTCATTTAGTGTCCCCTTCCGGGTAGGCAACACGACCAGGTAGCAAGGAACACCCAATTAGATGTCCTATGGCATTTCGTTTAGATTCCTCTGTCATATCAAGTAACACTTACCTCTCTCCATTTTCCCTGCTGAAGAGACTGACTTTTCTGGTCCTTGCCTGGAATATTTCCCTGTTACACTTCCCCAGCCAGTCTAATTATTTCTGCTGTAATCTGATAGACCTGGCAGCATTGCTCAGGTTCAAAGGAAGAATATATGGAGATAAGATCATTGACTTCAAGTGTCTGGAGGGATATCAGAAGGACAAAGGATGAGACTTATCCAGAAGGGTTTAAGAATTTGAACTAGCAATTATATAAGTTGTTGAAAGATGAACTTTAGCTGAATAAGAAGGGGGCATTATATATTAGATAGAGCTATCCATCTAGGAAATGTATAAACAAGCTTTTATTTAAACAGAACAGAACAAGCTTTCCTATGGAAGGCTTTGAAGCTGGTAAACCGTGAGCTAAGCATCCCTTGATTCTAGGGCAGTTTACCTCTTTCCATCCTCCTAACTTCTTTTGTGTATATGGATATGAGCACCTATTTGGGAGCCCTTGTATAACCATTAACTAACATCATAATTATTCATCTCAGTAGAGGTCAAGAGCCCAGAGAGATGGATTTGAGATACATTTAGGTAGTAAAATCAAAAGTACGTTGATGAATTGTTTGGGGGATGAGAAAGAAAAAAGTGCCAGGCACAGCAAGTTCTTGCTCTTAAAGATCTCACATTTGTGGAGCAAAACTCATACATATGAAGTATAAGATATTTTACATACATATTTTATTTTTTTTTATTTTTTTTTATATCACATTATCAAGTTTTTATTTTGCTCCCATAAAACTTCTGCAAAATACAACCACTGTCTATCATCAGTATCATTAGAACAAAATCAAGTCATTCTAATCTCAAAAGCACAATATTTTATTTAACTTAATAAATTTCACATTATAAAAGTTTTCTCATAGCATCATCCTTAATTCCTCAGTATTCACTAATATTGGGGGAGTTTTCTTTCAGTTATTTGAGACTAAGGATGATTTTATTCATCTCTACAACCTGGTATATATATGTACAATGTTTGTCAAAAGTGGATATTCAAAAAAATTCTTGACTAAATTACGGTAATTCATGTGATCAGTTCTGCAGTTCTTAAAACTTTAAATTACTTGTTAATTCTAAGAGAAAGTCAGATACTTTTTAGAAGGATTTCCAAACCATGCTAAAGTGTCAGCCTTCATTTCCTTGTCTGAGGGAAACAGGAGAGAAATAGATGGTTTTAAAGTTCTCCAAGCTTCTGTGTCCTTTATACATCCACAATTTTAATCCTTATCATTTTCAAGATTTGCTAAATTATTTGAGGTGCAGTGGTTAAGAATCTGCCTGCCAATGCAGGGGACATGGGTTCAAGCCCTGATACGGGAAGATCCCACACGCCATGGAGCAACTAAGCCCGTGCACCAAAACTACTGAGCCCGTGTGCCACAACTACTGAAGCCCACGTGCCTAGAGGCCGTGCTCTGCAACAAGAGAAACCACTGCAGTGAGAAGCCTGCACACCACAACGAAGGGTAGCCCCCTCTCGCCGCAACCAGAGAAAGCCCGTGCGCAGCAACAAAGACCCAACGCAGCCAAAAATAAATAAATTAATTAACTAAACAACAACCCCCCCCCCCAAACTATACAGTTGGAACCTAGGCAAATAACTCAATCTCTTAAATGGCCTCTGCTTTGTGCTCCCTTGAACACTTATCTCTCCCTACTCATTTTGAACATGAAGCAACATTGCTGCCCAAATCCTGTCTCTGTAACCTCTCACCAAAAAGCCTTCCCCGGATTGGCTTTGGTTTCTGTGAATCATATTTTAGATTCACAAGAGAGAAACAATATGGTTGCTCATTTGTTCTGTGGGACACTCGAGTGTCCTTTTCAGGAGCTGAGAGTATGGAACACAGGGATAGATATGTTTGGAACAGGAAGCATCCTAGAGAAGAAATTATTTTAGCAAAGTTACACAACTGGTGAGGAGCAAAAGTCAGGCTTCCAGATTTGCTCAGGATCCACTGCATCCTTCTGAGATGTCCCCAAGGAATTCTCTCTAACTGTGCTGCAATGGCTAGAGTTAAACCAGCTACAGTAGGAAAGAAAGCAATTGGTAATAATTTGAGATGACATTATTCCACTTTTATTTAACTGTGAATTTAAAATATCTTTACAAAAGTAGCAGGGAAACATTGCCTGCCATCCACACCCTTTCCTGCAGTGGCTTGGCAAGCCTAGCTAATCTGTAAGATCCCTTCCAGGGTGGGTGGCAGGGAGGGAAGTTTGGTGATTCTAGCATAGGCAGTATTGAAAGTTTTTACCTCAGTTTACTAATGGGGCAGTTGATACCTAGAAAGGGAAGAAATTAGTCCTTAGTACAGAGTAGATCACTGGCTAAACTGGGACTAGAACACAGGGATCTTAATTCCCAGTCTGTGACTAGCACCCAACTTTCTGCAAATGGATCTTATCTCATATGTCAAGTCCAGTTGGCCATTGTAGCTGTCTGGATTATTTTTGGAGAAGGATTCTGAGATCACCCCAATTCTTAAAAGAAAAGAGCTCTGTGATTAATTTGTAATGCCTGTACTGTGTATGGGAGAAGGGGATGGTGGCCTGAGTGTTTACCACCATACATTTGCCCTGTCCTCTTTTTCTCCCTGCCTCATTATGGCTGGACGACTACTCACATAAGCAGTAAACTACATTTCAAATGCAGTATTTTTTTTTCTTTACATGATGGTGTCTTTCTTTCACTTGCATTCTGATTTCTAACCCCATTCTTTCTGAACAGAAGATTGATTAGAGTTAAATTTATTTTAGCTAAAGTGATAATGTGGAATACTTGTTTGGTGGCCCAATAAACATCCATCTTCTACCAGTTTATTTGCCTTGAAAGGAAATCAGAATATTAAAGGTACACTGAGACTACTAATGGTAATAATCACTTACGTTTATAGTACTTTATTTTATAGACCACTTTTTTTTCATTTTTATGCTTAAAGGAATGATATAGATTAGCTAGCCAAGTAGAAAAATATTTTTGCATGTTCTATACTAAGTCCCTCTATAAAATTCACTTAAATTCAAACAGGTAACATGAAACAGAATCATATCATATGAAATTATTGCCACTTATTTTGTTTCTTACGGCTCTTCTAGCCTGTTCTAACTATAGGCCATTGCATCCTTAGATAGAATTCGTAAAAGCATTGCACTGTAATACAAGGGGCATTGAACCACAGAAATGGCAACCTGGGTTTTTTGTCACATTGTGTGACTATATTAAAATATTTCCACCTTGGATACCTCTTATTGTACACATATCTGTCCTTATGTTTTCACAGGGGGCTGCAATTGGAAAGTATTTGATTCCTGAACATCAGGCCATATTCAGAATCACTTCCTCCCTCTGAGGAAGTCTGAATGCAGAGATAGAAAATATTTTTGGTCTCATAAAATAGCTCTAATCTCTTGGCTATGGCTATTATTGTTCTGGGCTTAGAAAGATTCTGAGGCTACATCTGAACTTAGCAGAAGGAAGGTCAGGGAACTCTAAAGCAACATGTGACATAGTATAAGCTGAGCTGTTTGCTTAATGAGTTTTTAAATGATAGCCCCTTCAACCGCCCCCCACCCCATATTCTTAGTTCTTCTTCCCAGAATGTGCTTCTTCTATGTTCAGGGTCTGAACCATAGCAACTAATAAGTCTACAAGCTAAGACCATCACCCTCCCTACTCCTACTCATCATGGGAATGACCTTTCCCAGGAATTATTTTTTTATTCTCTAGATCCTCACCTAATCATACTCCAAGATCTAGTCCCAGTGAATAATCTCACAGAAATTCCAAAGGTGGAAAAACTGTGCTCACATCCCTCATACCTGGCTGTCCATGCTTCCTCTTCTTTAGAACCTGATTCCTATGCTGAGTGATGTATGAAGGGAGGGGTTGGGAGCTTGAGGCAATAACATGGCACTGGATTGCAAATTGGAAGACCCATGTTCTTATCCTATTTTCATTTGATATTCTGTGTGCCCTGGGAAAAGGCACCTCCATTTCCTAATGAAGAAGAGCGGAGAGGAGTTATTATCCTCATCTTACACAGCAGAAGTTCAGAGTGGTGACTGGTCAAGGCTTCCCAGCTTTCAGGGATAGCCCACAGACCCAGCAGTCTTTCTACTACATTTTTGCTGCTGCCATAGTTCCATCCTCTGAGTTCTGGAGTCAGTGCTGTAGAGACATTGCAGGATCTTGGAAAGAAACAAGGAAAATGGTTTAGTTAGAAAACGGAAGGCTTTTGAAGCCATTTATTTGCAGCCCCTCCCTCCCTTCCTCCCCCCTAGTTAACCCATCTGTCTGTTAAGCCCTTCCACCCACATGATCCACTTTAGGGACAAAGGCATGGTTTCCTTGGGAATACCAATATTCAGGAAAATAACTGCCTTGTCAAATCCCTTCCTCCACCAAGCATGCTGAGAACTCTAAGGATCACATCATTTAAGCTCATTTTAATGCCCAGAGAAGAGAGAGCCCCTAATTCCTGGCTATTTACATTTTTTAATTGTTGTTGAAACCCTTAGTTCTCATCTATAGACTAAGAATTTAGTGGAAAGGACCTAAGAGTTAGCTAGTCATATCACCTCAATGCACGTGGGAGGAACCTGAGACCTGTATATGGGAAGGATTTTCCTAAGATTAGATAATATATTAGTGATGGAGCTTGGACTAAAACCCAGGTCTCTGGATGAGTGTCCCCACAAGGTGGGTGGTCAACCTCATTCAACAAATATTTTTCAAAATTTGGAGGGCCTTTGTTCCAGATACCTATTTTTACATTAGAAAACATCCTTACATTAGAAGACATCCTAAAATGTTAGTGGCATAAAAACAATCATTTTTTTTATGCTTATTGATTACACACATCAGAAATCAGAACAGGCACCACCAGGACAGCTTTTCTCTGCTCTATGATTTTATAATTTCCAGGGCTTCACCTGGGATGGCTTGAATGAGAATAGATTCTTTAGTCACATACCTGGATCCTGGATTGGGATGGCTAAAGAAAGGGATCAGCTACCAACGCACCTATGTGTGGCCCCTCCAGCATGGTAGTCCATGAGTTATGAACTTTTATATAGCAGCTCAGGATCCATGTGTGAGCATTCCCAGCAAACAAGGCAGAAGCTGCATGGGACTTTCATGACTTAGTCTTGAAAGTCACAAAGCATCACTTCCACTGTATCATATTTATTAAACCTTTCCCAGATTGGAGAGCAAGTAGCATAGATCCCACCTCTCAGTGGAACGAGTATCAAAGAATTTACAGCCAGTTTCTAAACCTGCCATAACCAGTTACCTTCTAAGTCAGTGTCTTAGGTAGACAGATGTAACCACTAAGATTCCTCTCTCATGGAGCTGATCTCCTTGAGAAACAGATGGAAACAAGCAAACAAAAACATATAAACAAACAACAAAATATAACTAGGTTTTCACAAGTGCAATAAAGGAAATACATGGGATGATGTGATCGGTGTTTAACACAGTGGGGTAGAATCATGGGCTGAAACATGAAGGGGTCAAGAAATGTTTCTTGATGGAGATAATATTTAAGCTGAAACTTGGAGGATGAGAAGGATTTAGCTATGTAAAGCCATAGAAAAAGCATTTGAGGTAGAGAAGAAAGTGTAAAGGTACTAGGGCAGGAAAAAATATAAGCAAACCAGTGAAGAGGCCAGATGGCTGAGATGGAACAAGTGTTGGGAAAAGAGAAGAGGTTGCAGAGGTGGGTGGCAGGTCATGCAAGAATCTGTGTCCTGATTTTTAAAAATATACAGCTTTTATTCCAAGTGTGATAGGAAGCCATGAAAAGGTTTTGAAATTATCTTAGTGGCATAAATGAGAATAATTGGAGTGTGTTATTATTGGTAGTGGGAGAACATTTATGTGCATATGGTAATGTCCCAGGAACAAATTGCAGGATACTTGTGCTGGAATGGAGTTCAAGGAAAGTAGATAGAATGTAGAATATGTTGGAGGCAAATAAACACAAGTTTCTAACAGACCTGAAGTGAAAAATAATTTTTAAAAAGCCAAAGATAACTTCTAGATTTGGGGCTTGAGCATTTGGATTGATGTTGCTGCCATTTACTAAGACAGTTTCCTTTTCCATGTTAGCTCTGATCAGTTGTTTATGCCTCCCCAAGCAATGGATCCACGTGCATGCTTTTGGATGCAAGTAACGAAATCTTTGATTCAAAGCTGCTGAAAATATAGTATGTTTATTATGTCTATAACTGAAAATTCAGAGGTGGGTTAGGCTTAATAATGTTACCATGGATCCAATTTTTTCCATGTCTCCATTCTGCCTTCCTCAGTATTCATTTTATTGTAATGCTGATTACTTTGTGGTGACAATGTGACTTCTACTGATATTTGTGACTTATGTGGTTTGTTGTTTACTTTCTGTAGAAAAGAGACAGACACACACACACACAGACTGAGATTGAAGCCAGTCAAACAAGCATAGACCGAGATGTTCCATTTAGACCAAATGAGGTCACTTCTGAACCCTATAAGTCATCCAGAAAAGACCATGGGCTGCTGGATTGGACCAGTCAAAATCTGTACCTGGACTAGATGATAAGGTCATCTTTCCTTGAGTCATATTTGAAAAGTTTAGCAACCCGAACATATGTAGAGTTCTATAAAGAATAAATAAAGGAGAAAGGAATGTTGAGTGCCTAATAAAACCTGTTGAAAACTCTGACTAGGCCACACCTGGACCTAGAGGAAAAAATTGACTTTGTCCAAAGGAATTATTTAGTTGTAAAAATTTTAGAAATTGTGGCTGGCCAGACATGCTTCTGATGAGAGATATTTTGCTGATAAACAACTCTTAGGCCTCATCTCTCCTTATAAGTTATAGCCCACCCCATTCTCTTTCCAAGAAGCCTGGTGCAGTGGCAAGTTACGGTTGTAATACATTTTTGTGGGTCAAACAAATAGACACTCTCACAAAGAGGAGCTCTGGTAGAGAGAGGTAGACATCAACTTATACTTACCTTCTAAGCTTCTGCAACTCTGTGGTGCTTTTTTTTTTTTTTTTTGAGTGAGCTATAATAAATATTTCTACTATTTCACATGGGTGAATTGCCTTATAGAAGAATCTGATGATTAAAAAATATTTCATGATTTATAATAGGCAAGGTTAGAATAAAAAGTTAAGGTTCTTGAGTATTATTAGGGTGACCATATGATTTATCATCTAAATTGGGACAATTTTGAGGGTATTGACAATTGCTTTGGGACATCAGCATAAGCCAGGGCCACCTTAGGCAAATGGAGACTCAGGGTTGTTCTAGGCATTAACTGAATAAAGTATGTGTGGTTGAGGATATTTTATGGATGCAACAGATAAGTGACTTAAACTTAGCATAACATAGGAATACTAGTCAATTATTGCTTCCTTAGTCTACCTTTGTTAGGTTTGTTTGTTTTTTTTTCTTTTTTCTGTATCCTAACACCTTTATTATTTACAGTTTTTACCCCAGTGATTTTCACAACCACATTGTTTAAAAGATGAAACTGTCACATTTTGAATTGTAGTCCCAACAAAATATTTCCCACTATAGACTTTATTAAATTATTATTTTTAAAATGCAAAAATATAGGGAATAAAAATATTAAATATATTCTTTACAATATCCATCTTGTTTTCCCTTGCATATTATTTTCCATTGTACTTAAAGTACATCTTCAAAATATATACTATGAACTGATATAAAAATACCTCTGAAGGCACACATTATGTAGTTTGATTTTGATAATTTTATTTCCCTGGTGCTACTTGGATAACCCCCTCCTCTGCTTTCCCTTAGGCTCTAACTCTGAGGTTATTCCTATGGGAACTGGATTATTGCTTTGTATGTTGAAGTCGTTTCCTTATAATCAAGGAACTCCAGTCATGGTTAAGAATCACAGCTTAGGAGTCACACCTGAACTTGACCCATATATCAGCTACTGTGAACTAGAGCCATGTTTACTTGTCTGCACCTCAGTTTTCTCATCGAAGCCTCAATATCCTCATGTTTCATTTCGGCTTAGGGCTGTATGCAGTAAAATAAAATATTTATAAGGCATTTTGCACTGTAGTTGGAACATAGCAAGTAATCAGAAAATAGTAGTTAGAAGATAGGGATGGCAGTAAAGAATCAAGGTGAGAGACTCAAGGACATAGTAAAACTTCAAAGGGAAAGTTTGGTGACACTTCAGACTGTCAGCTAGGTCTTTCAGACTTCTGAGAGTATAGATCTGGTCATTTCTTAAAGGAGATGAAGCATTTTTAATAATACTATTTTACTTAATTATGTAATTAAAACACTATTGATTATAAGACGCCCTGTTGATTTCAATACAAGTTTTCAAGAGAAAATAGTTGTACATATCATGTTAAATGCATGAATCAATTTTAAGGCTCATCCTAATTTCAGAAAGAGTAAAATTTTATAAAAACTAGTATTATAGAATTAAGAAAATAGGTGATTTACTGAGTGTGAGCTATGTGTTAAGCACTTACCGTTATTATATCACATAAGAATATTTGGCAACCACTGTAATTCTCCTAATGTGTCCAGTGTCTTTGACACTCTTGGTTATCAAGAGAAACTTGTCATCTCTTTTTTTGGTGTTGCATGTTGATGGAATTTGATAAGAATTTATTATATGATTACTTTGTTCCAAACAACGTTCTGATAACTCTACTTTCATTATCCCATTTAATGTGGCACCAATGCAGTGAGAAGTAATTACTAATACCCTTGTGTAGAAAAGGCAGAATTGGCCAGTGTCCTTGGACCAGAGGGTGGCAGAGGTCAGGTTGGAACCCAGGTTTATATGACTAAAAAGCCTCTACTCCTGTTTTACTGAATCACCACCCTGCATAGTTGGTCTGCCTTAAAATCTATCAAATTCATCACCCCTTTCATCCTGGGTGGTAGGAAGAAGTAGCAGAGCTCAAATAACCCAATTGCCCAGTCCCAGGGCTCCCTACCCAATTCCTTTACTAGTAGCCTCTGACAGCCATAATTAACATGCAGCCTGAGGAGTGAGGGAAAACAACAGAGGTGATTTCTTCACTGTTGGCTTGCTCTGGTTAAAGTAATTGCCCACATTTAAGCTTTCAGGAGAAGAGCATCCCTGGAGAAAGAGTGAGAGGGAAGGATAAGGGGGAGTGTGATAGGAGGGGGGGCGGTATGGTAAGGAAAAAGAAAGAGTTTATAGTACATGCTGCTAATTTGGAGCTCTGACAATATATTGATTTTTTTTCTTCTAACTAGGCTTGTGAAGTTTGTGTTAAGCATCAGTAAAAATCAAATGATTTCTAGGTTTAGTGGAGAGTGATAAAAGAGGAGTAGGAGAGTTCAGATGTGGCATCAAGGGAGGGATTTGAGGAACTATATTGTTTGGTAAAAGTGGTCAGTCTTAGGGTGTCAAATGAGACTAGAAAAGAAAGATAAGAATGGACTCAGGTAATTAATGTGTCCTGGAGATATGCAGGGGAAAAGTACAGTAATTGATTAGTCATGTCTGCTGTTGGCAAGCTATCGAGGAGTGGAACTTGTATTTGTATTAGTTATTTACCAGATTGAACCTTTAAATGTAATAACAACTAATGTTAGTTCTTTACTTAATCTAATTGAACATAGCATAACATAACCAAGACTGGTTTTATTAAGACAAAAGCTCACGATTAATAGATTCTCTGCTGAATTAAGGGTAAAGTGTGCTCTAGAGAAATATGAAATATAGGTTTGAAAATGGAAATAGTTGTTCTGGCCACTGGAAAAATCAGTTGGTGGTCTGAATTTCTTAGGAGTAAGTCAACTTTTCCAAATTGCTTGAGAGTGAGAATGATGGGAGAAACAGTTTTTGTTTTTGTTTTTTTTCCCTTTCAACTGTAGGTCCCTAAAGATGCAAAACATGTCTGTGTTGCAATCCTGACTTCCCCAAAGTATCCAAGCCACTCCACCAGCTTTGGGTACATTGATGGCAATTTGCTGAATGTCCTAATTAAATTAGTAGTTGATGAATGTATTAAGTATGTTAATTGAACTCTGCTTGCATGAAATTCTGACTGTTCATTAGTTAGAACTTTGAGAAAAGAGGAATAGATTTTTCATCCTAGCAGCACTCTGTGCTGTTCACTGAGTGCCCGTGTCATGCACCTCAAATGGAGCAAGGAGAAGGCTCCCATGGGCATCCTCTTTTCTCTCTTGCCAGCCTCGCACTTGCTCAGCAAGTCTGTCCATCTTCCTACCCTCAATCTGCTCTGTTAGACATTAATGAAACTAGTTATCTTACTGAAGGCTTTGTTCAAAGATAAAAGGATTTTATAGTACACAGAATTTCACTTCCCAAATATACATCACACTTTCATGGTTTATTAAGGAAATGTTTCTTAAATGCCTACCATATACCAGAATGTCTCTTCTTCCCCATTATTCTCTTTTTAGTTTCTGTGTCTCTGGGTCTCTCACTTTCCTCTCACACTTCCCCATGGGCAGCCATCAGCCCTGTCCTCCTCCCAGATCCTCCTCCTGTATCCTTGTCTTCTTTTGCAGAGTAATTCAAGTCCACCACAGCCCAGCCATACCCATCATTAATACATGCTTCAATATGAGGATGTTTGCAGAAAGATAATGTGTGCTCACTCAACAAATGCTGCTCAGTTGTTAGGACTTAGTCTCCCTAGAAACGGGAAGAGGAAAAATAACTATCTGTGTCAGAAGATAGCAATTTTTAAGGGTTCTATTATCATCTATACAGTGAAGTGCATGTAATATATGCTCTGATAAATATATACTGAAAGAAAAAGCATAGAAATAAGTTAATTCAGCAATCTTCTTTTCCCATTCTTAAAAGATCTACTAAAATATATACAGTGTTGGATGCTGATTCTTAAAGGAAGGCATTTATTCAACCATCAATTCATCATTTTTTGACAGTTTGCCTTTTTTTGTGAGAGACTGGGGGTTTGAAGTACAATAACAAAAAGCCCTCACTGTTCAGTGGAGGAGATGGACAGTAGGATAGTGTGGCCAGAACTATGACAGAGGAATGCACAGAACGTGCTATAGGAGGGGCACTCAAGGCAAGGGAGGTGGGCTGGGGACCACCGGGGAAAGTTCCACAGAGGACAGAAAACCTGCCATGAATTTGAAAGAAGGAGTAGGAATTACCCAAGTGAAATGGGGTCCACACATTCCGGGTAGTTGAGTGTAAACCACAAAGAGCATAGTGACTTCAGGGCACAGTGGAGGCTCAGTACACTGTGAATGGAGGTGTGAACAGGGGGCTCTGGAAAAGCAGAGGGTGCAGAGGTGGGCACCCTCTGTTTTCTTCCATTTGTCTGATTTTTGTCACTTTTATTTTGATAAAATTTCAAACTCACAGAAAGGTTGTCAGAATATTACAAAGTACTCTTATTTCCATTTTGCTCTGCTGATCTTTCCACCTCTCCCTCTCCCCTCCCAGTCTCCCTGTGATTTTGGTTTTGGACCACTTGAAAATAAGTTGCTGACATATTGCCCTTTTAGCACTTCACACACTTAAGTGTGTATTCTTAAGAACAAGAATATTCACTTACATATAACCACAGTACAATTCTTCAAATCAGGAAATTTAACATAGATGTAATGCTAATACACTTGCTACTCATATTTTGCCATTGACCCAATAATGCAATAAACTGTATGTATTTAAAGTGTTTAACATGATGAAGTTTGATATATGTGTACACTTGTGAAAATATCACCGCAAACAAGATAATGAATATATTCATCTTCCCAGAAGTTTTCTTCAGCACTTTTGCAACCTGGCCCTTCCTCACCCACCACCCATTCTCACTTTGTCCCAAGAAAACCATTGATCTACTTTCTGTCACCATAGGTCTATTTTCATTTTCAAGAGAATTGTATAATAGAATCATCAAGTATATACTCTTATGGGTATGTAGGGGGATCTGGCTTCTCTCACTATGTGTAACTATTCGAAATTCATTCATGTTGTATGTGTCAATCATTTGTTTCTTTTTATTGCTAAGTAGTATTCTTTTGTATGGATATACTACAATGTTTTTTACCCATTCTTTGTAGATGGACATATGAGTTGTTTCCAGGTTTTGGTTATAACAAAAAAGCTGTTATGAACATTTGTGTACAAGTCTTTGGGTAAATATGTGTTTTTATTTCTCTTGGGTAAATACGTAGTAGTGGAGTGCTTGTGTTGTATGGTAGAATATGTTTAAGAAAATCCCAAACTTTTCCAAAGAGATTGTACCATTTTACAATCTAATGTATGAGACTTCCCATTCCTATCTTTGCCAACATTTGATATAGTCAGTTTTTTAAATTGTAGCCATTCTAATGGGTGTGCAGGACTGTCCCGCTTTTTAAATTTGCATTTCCTTAAAGACAAAGATGATAAGCATCTTTTCATATGGTTATTTGCCATCTTTATATCTTCTTTGGTGAAGTGTTTGTTCAAATTTTGACCAATATTTTATTTCTAGGTGAAGATATTTATAAAAACAAAAATATTAAAGAAAACAAAGCAAAGATTTTTTGTTGTTTTATTTTATTTTATTTTAAGAGATGAGTCTTGCAAAATATTTGCTCCCTGGCTGTGGATTGCCTCTTCTTTTTCTTCACAGTCTTATGAGGAGCACAGTTTGAAATTTTGGTGAAATTTAATTTATTGATTTCTTTTATAGTTCTGTTTGTGTCTTGTTTAAAAGTCTCTTCCACACCGTGTGTCACAAAGATTTTCTCCTATTCTTTTTTATTCTAGAAGGGTTATTGTATTAGCACTTATTTTTAGATCTATGATCAATTTTGAGTTAGGTTTTGTATATGGTGTGAGATTTGGATTGAGGTTTCTTTGTTTATGTTTTGTTTTGCACATGGCACCATTTATTGATAGCTTATCCTTTCTCTATTGAGTTGCCTTGGCACCTTTGTTGAAAAATCAATTAAAAATATATGTGTGGGTCTATTTCCGGACTCAGTGGTTGTTTTATGAAGACTTTCTCCAAAACATGGATTTAACACTTCTAACTGCAGAAGGTACATTTGCAGAGCACTCTGTGACACTGATTTTTCATTGAGATAACATTCTCAAACTTGAACGTGCAGCTGAATATCCTGGGGGCCTTGTGAAAACAGACCGCTGAGGTCCACCTCCAAAGTTTCTGCTTCAAGTAGGTCTGGATCAGGGTCAAAGAATTTGCATATTTAACAAATGTCTAATCAAAAATCAAATTTATACTCTTCTTCATTTAATATTTTTCATTCTCATTTCTAATTTCTGTGAATACACAGAAAATGAAACAATAACTGATAATATATGGCCTCAGTTTAGCAGAAAAAGGACTTTCAAGTTGTTAATGATGCCTGTTTTCCATTGTTATCATCAGATGCTTCTAATATAAAATTAGTTCATTCCAACCATGATTCAGTGCTAAGCAATTCATGGAATCAATGTAAAATTTTTAAAACTTCACCTGTCAGTTGTGAAATATGACTTATTTTGATTGTTAATGTAAATTTAATTTAAAACTTCATCATTGAAAATAATTTTTGTGGTGGTAAAAGGAATGCACGTTTTGCTAGGATATAGTATTATATTCTTAGTAAATTAAGTGTTCTTACTAAATTAAATCTATGAAGCTGAAATGTCCTTGGTGCTATTTGTGAGACATCCACATACATAATTGCCTCTAAACAACATACAGTTTTTTTACCAAACAAAATAGACACAGCAATTGTCAAAATTTACAAACATTTTTATGCATGCAGAGTTAGAATAATTAAACCACAACATTTGTTTAACAACAGTGAGGTTGAATGTATTTTTGTAAAAAACCTTCTGTGTGGCCATACTCACTTTTTCTCTTTGCTACCCAAATTCAGTTGGGTTTCAGAAAATTTTGAGTATTTATTAAAGTCACCTTATGGGTCTTATAGTATTACTATAATTTAAAAAATTTTATAGAGTCATTTGAAGTTGTCAAATTTTTCAAATTTATTAAACACAAAATGCAATGTTGAAGAAGTTGAAAGCTAATTTTAGGAAGAAAGTAATTATGATAACAAAGCCATAATATTGGGGAAAACATACATTCCTCAGGAAAAAAATGTGACATGTTTTTAAAGACAAATATGGCCAGGAAACTGATTAAAGTACTTGATTAAAGCTTCTTCTGATCATTTTATTTTTAATATTTAAGTAATCAATGTAAAGTTTAAAAATTTTGTGTACAAAGATATGTTGCTTTTATATTTTATTTTTGAGACTTGTTTAGGAATAGAACCATAAATATTGTAAAACCAATTTAAGGGTCCATAATCATTTCAATAGTACATGAGTTGTAATTTTTAGCATAACCTTTCACTATCAAAATTGTTCTGGTTTGAAGCATGATCTCTATAGTAATCCAACTTGCAGGGAAAGTAGTTTTGATTGAATGATCAGTATGTACAAAGGCTAAGAGGCAAAAAGGAATGTAGAATATTTGTAAATTGAAAAGAAGGCTGGTGAGGATTTTGCTTGCTACAAGCTTTCAGATAAACCACATTATCTTGACTCTCTTTTCCCTAATGAATTGAAATGTGCACTGCCTTATAGCCAAGGATGTTCTTTCTAGCAGGTGAGAATCTGCAAAGACCTGCCACTTACATAAGCTCCAGCTACTCATTTAGAACAAATACATTCTGCCGTTTAATAATTGAATTGGCATTCTTCTGGATGTGCTTCAGCTTTGAACTGGGTTTAAGTGGGCCTATTGTATTGTTCTCTCTTTTTCTGTATTTCAGTTAACATATGTTACTTTTGTTGGAGACTAAGGAGAACAAAAAAGGTAAAAATTCTCCCTTAAGGTGGTTCCTTTGAGGGCAGATCATGAGCATTGATCTTGCCTGATGTCGTCTTTAAAAATTGCCTCTGCCTAAGAGGAAATTCTCAACATAAGTTCCTCACCTACTGAGAGGGTATTCCAAGGGACCTAAGTGATCAGACATGGAAGCTCTTTCTTTTGTTTTTATGGTTGGAAGTCATGCAATATCATGAAAATATACTTATGTATATAAACACATGAATATATTTGATATATATATATCTTAATATATATAAATTTTTATATATATAGATGATAGATAGATCAATCTTCCTTGTAGCCTACCAAGGTCCCATTAAGGATCATTAAAGTTTAGTCCTCTTCTTCCTCCTCAGCTACTTAGACTGTCACTTCTAGAATTGACTGAGCTCTAAATTTGTATTTTTTAAACAATGAACTCCACACATTCATTGAAATATCTCTCATATTCCCTCCACACACCAGATTTTTGGAATTTCTTGCATTTTCCAGTAAGATCATTGACAAGTTGATTGTAGTTTTCAATGGCTGAACTTCTGTTAGTTTAGACTTCTCTGGATTATTTTGTGCTTCAGTGATAATCTTATACCATTCTAATTTGATTTTAATTATTTCTTATCACCAAATTTCATTCCTCCACACACATCCCACAGGCTAGTTAGTGGATGAAGTAGGTGAACCAAGGAGTTTTCCTCATTTAGGGAAAGTGTGGTACAATTAAAATAAAAATCAGTGCTTGTCCTGAAGATACATTTTTCTAGTAACTTAAGCATGACTGGGTTTAGACAGCTGACAGGAAAAGTTTTCTAGAGTAGTCTTGGTTAGCCATGGAGGATCAAAGGGAAGTGGTATTAGCTCACTTATTCATTTGAATCACAGGAAACACTTTAATTGAGCTGTTCTAGGAACTGAGGAAAATGTAAAGCATTTATTGTCCAGGTGCTCAATCCAGCTGGAGAACTAAGCCCTAACATAGAAAGCAGTTAAGTAACTATATTAGGCAGCATATGCTTAAGCATCCAAAAAATATGCCGGTAATATATATTACAAGGGCTCATAGAACGGTTAATGTCCGTGCAGGAGACTTCAAAGAAAGTTTGGAGATGAGCACAGAATTAGCATAGATTTTGAAGATGGGTAGTCTTTGAAAAAATAAAAGCAGAGAGAGATAGGGCACTTAAGGTCACAATTTAAGACTCTCAACGTTTCATCCAAACGTTTATTTACCCCTTAAGGTCAGCGTGGTCTACTCTGTTCTAGAGACAAAGAGAGTTCCCCATGAGGTAGAGAGGACAAAGTTAACGTAACACTACATTTATTGTTAGTTAACACATAAAAATACATATCATAGGGACTTCCTCAGAGTTTGTAAATGTCTTGAGAGCAGGCATCATCTATTTCTCACCCGCTGCCACACCCTCTGCCTCCACGACATGTACAATGCATTCAGCACAGTGCCTTGTCGATGGTACTCAAAAATGGTTGGTAAATACATATCTGCGTGAATACTTGAGCACCTTGACTCTGATAAAATTTCCTTTGGTTCATAGAATTTCTTTTAAATTAGATTACATTTAGATTAGGAATTTAGGCAGAATGGAGATGAAATTCCTTGCTAAATCTCAGCCATTGGCCAAGCTCACAAAATGCCTATCAAGTCCACTTCTAATTTTTTTGGAACACTTGGTTATGATTATCTCTTCCAAATCCAGGGCACTTTCTATCTAACCAATTTATTTGATAATTAATCAAATGCTGTTGTGTGAAATTGGCATCAAAACAGAAAGAATGCAAAGGTCTGAAGACCTGAGATCCATTGCTATCTCTTTCTGACTTTGGGAAAATCTCTTGTCTTCTCTGGAACCCATATGTAAATTTTAACATCTTGCCGATTTTACCACTGTTTAAAATTATTTTTCAAGGATTTAGGAACATATACTTCCTGCTTTGAAAGGGTTTCCCTTGCAATTTCTTTATGTGTTGCCCTAGAGGTTTATGAGACACTCAGCAGCTGTTCCCATTCCATGAAAAGTGAAGTGAGTAGGTTTGGCAGCTGTTTCCATGTTGCTTTGGGATATGTGGGCTTCCACTATTCTGTATAAATGGAATGTATTAATCATTCTCCATTCAAGTGTTTACATTTTATAAGCAGCTTCAGAAGTTTAAAAAAAAGAAGAAAGTTCAACTTGTGCATAGACACCTAAAGATAATTTAATCTTAATTGAACAATTATTCACAGTAATAAATAGAGTGATTTTGAGATTCCCGTATTAAAACATTTTATGGGTTAGAAAAGGTTAAAGTTTAGGTTTGAAGTCTCAATGTGTAAGAAACTCTGGGCAGGGGGTAGGTAGAGAATGGGTGAAGAAGAGTAGATGGGTGAAGAAGAAGGGATGGTATTATATCCCAATATCTACATTCCTACATGAAGAAGAAGACATATTCCATCTGACTCCAAATGAAAGCATAGGAAAAACGGGTATAGACTAGGAAACAAATTTTATCTAAACGTAAGAACTTTCTAAAGTCAGCCCAAGGATGGAACTCACATATAGCAGTAAGGTCCCCATCACTTGGAGTAATTGGGGGTATGGCAACATTGAGAGCCACTTGATTTGGACATCTTTCAGTTTCAAGTGAAAAATAACAACATATCAAAACTCTTCAGTCTGTTTAATGGAAAGAGAGAATATATTGTTTCAGGTGACTGAATAGTACAGTCCCAGCAGAATCCAGGGGCTCAAGCAGTATCATTAGGACCCAGTGTCTATCTATGTCTTGACTCTATTATCTTCTATGATAGATCCATTTGTCTTCATCTGTCAGCTCCATCATCCCAGGCAAGTCTTGGTCCCTCATACTGGCAAGATGGCTTCTAGAAGAGTCAGATTTACATGCTATGGGATCAATTCTGAGTGTAACGAAAATAAGAACCCCTCTCTGTCAAGTGTTCATGTTGAAGTCTCAGCACTGGCTCAGAGTTTAAGTGTGAGTCCCCTGACCTTCATCATGGTCTGGATAAGATTTCCTACTCCTGACCAGAAGTGTCTTCACTGCTCTCTCAGCAGACAGTATCCGATGTGTGAAGTGTATTACATGAAACAAAATCGAGTCTCTGGTGGCATAAGAAGAAATGAAATGTCAGTAGCAGAAGTGACAAGTTTCCATCATAGTACTGGAATCCTAGAGAAGTGATAAAATCAGATTAATAGTTTTCAGTAAATTTTTAGCATTGAATCAATATTACCAATGAATTATTTCACAAAATACATATAACATAAAGAATTCTTCTGGTTGAAGCATGATGAGCGCCCAAACGTCTGACAAATTAAACATTGCCTTTATCCCTATTTATATCCCCCTTTGAAATCTGCTGAACAAGATGAATAGCAAGGCCCCACAGAATCTGGAGTCTGTGATTATTATATTAATTTGGTCCTTGTGTCTGATGAAATCTTAGCCGTACTTAGTCAATATTTGTTGGGTTGAATTTTAATGAGATGAATTGAATTTAGGTGGGGGACACACCTGTGTGACCTTTGAGTGGCATTTGCATTTTCCAAAGCACTTTCACTTAAATGTTTGTTTGTTTTTAATGACATCCCTGTGACCTAGGCAGTGTGTTATTTTCATTTTTCAAATCTTTATTTTGATATACTTATATGGACAATAAGGAAGAATAACATAATGAACCACTTTGTACTCACCAGTTCATATTTTTCAAGTTTTAAAATTGTATCTGCTCCAGTTCTCTCTCCCTTTTTTATGAAGAAAACATTACAGTTAAAATCCCCTATATTCTACCTATATTCATTTCCCTCCCACTCTGCCCAGAAATAAACATTATCATGAATTTGGGTGTTTACAATTTCTATGAATATTTTATTATTTTTCTGCTACCTATTTTTTCCCACAAAATATATATACATATATTTTGCATTTAATATAAATAACATTAACCATATGTATCAATAAGTCATATTTTTCTTTACCTGAATGATTTTGAAACTTGTAATGGTACATATAGATACAGCTTGTTTTTACTGTTGCAAGGAATTGAAATGATCAATTTAATCCAAATGATATAATTAGTAACTCAGTAGTATGTTTAGGTGTTTTTTCCTGTGGTTGTTTTTGTTTATTTCTCAATGAACATTGACCATTAATTGGTAGATTTAGCAAATATGAGAAGCCATCACATTGTGAAAAGCTAGATTTAATCTATGGAACACACTCACATGGTCATAGCACCACAGCAGTTGTTCCTGCCCTAGGATCTCTGTTTAAGCTCCAAGAACTCCATGAACATCCTGAAGCAGATTGTGGAAACTTGGTGTTTGTATTAGAATTTTTCAGAGTAAGATCAGCTTTTATCTTTGGAATCTCAGAGAGAACTATAAACTGCAAAATTGAAGAACGCTGCCTTAGATGTTTTATAAAAATACTTACACGTCATCTCCAGCTTGCAGAATTAAAACAAACTTTTAGCAAATGGTATAGGGATACTTTGTAGTCCCTTTCTCAGCAGCCTACAGAACTGACATTCATTATTTTTTTATTCCCTCTGTCTCAAAAAGCAGGGGGTGAAATTTAGCAAATGAATAATCATGACAAAACTGGATCAATCTATTCCTTTTACATGCTTTCATATCACAAGACTTTTGAAACCAGAAGCCTAACCTTTTGTTCTTTTGTGATCAACATGTTCTGATGACATGTCATTGCTTCTATACCAACTGAGCTCAACACAGTGAGAATCAACTCAATACACACATTGAAAACTTAGAGGAAACTGTACTTCTCAACACTCAGAAAGTAAGGTGGAGAATGAGCCCTCTACCTTTTCCAACCCCATTCTGCCTAAACTGCTGACCAGGGAAGCTTGGATTTTGAGAATGTCATAGAACGTAGATAGACTCAGTGTATGTGTGTCGGGCAGGAGACCCTCTAAACCACAGGTCCACAATGAACAGGTTGTACAGTTGGGTTTCTGTTCAGCTACCATATAAATTTCTTGGTTTCTACTAAGCTTGGAGAACTGCTCTAAATCTTATCACCCTATATTTGCTACCCTACATTTAACACCCTATATTCTTCTTAACCTCCCTGTCCCTTTCTTCTCAGCTACTACAGGAGTCTAATACCAGAAAACAATAACAGTGGAGGTAACATTAACAAACAGTGTTTACTGAGTTCTGGCTCTGAGTCAGGTACTGTGCTAAGCACTTGATTGATTTGCTGATTCATTTAGATATTCAAGTAATATTTGTGTAAATGTATCATATTAGCTGTCACAGAGAATCAGTGCTGAACACAGGCACTTTTCCTTGATGTCATGGAGCTTAGAGTCTAATGGGGAGAGTAGATGTGAAACAAATATCAACTAACGAATGTGAACTTGCAATTGTAATCAGAGCTACAAAGGAGAAGTGTATAATTTACAGGAACAGGTAATAAAGGATTTGACCTGGCTAGGAAGGAAAAGGGATGGATTTCCTCAAGAAATGATGGTGGCATTGACATAGGAAGGATCAGTAGGAATTAACTAGGCCAAGAGGAGATGGAATAGAAATCTAGACAGAAGAAACATCATGTGTAAATGTTCTAGATGATGGGAAGTTAGAGCCTGGGTTCTAGGCATTATTATCTTCATTTTACTCTTGAATTGAAGCTAGGTAAGTTTAAGTTGGAAGTAGCAGGACCAAATCAAATTCCTGTCTAGCCTCAAAAGGTGTACACTTAAAACCACATCACTCCTTTGCCTCACGAATAAAGCATCAGACCGAGATGATTCACAGGGGAGTTCTAACAAAGATAGAAAGATCACAGAATCTTGGTGCTTATTTTAGATAATGAAAAAAAGAAAACAATTCTCAAATTGTTTTTTATGAGACAGCTCATAGCCAATCTTGTTCCATATGTATACCCCATATTGAGTGATTTTTAATCAAACCCTGTCATGTCATTTCATTCATAAATATACCAGCATATATCTCTAAAAATATTCTTTTAAAAATATAGAATTACTACAATATTATCACATTTAAGTAGATACAAACAATAATTATTAAAGTAGTTGACAGTTTCACAGTTGTCTCAGAAGCTCTATGTCCTTGTGTCTCTCTCTCTTCTGTTTTTCACAAATGGTTCCAAAAATAAAACTTAGGTCTGTACATTTTAATTGGTTGATATGTCTTTTAAGTTCCTTAATCTTTAAGTTCTCCTTCCATCTCTTACTTTTTTCTTCTAATGTATTTGTTAAAGAAACAATTTTATTTTTTATAGAATTTCCTATATTCTTGATTCTTCTGATTTCATATTTTTCTCTCACCAAATTTTCTGTAATTTGAGAATTATATCGATGGTTTTTCTTTTGGCAAGAATTTTCATAAGTGGAATGTGTAGATCCATCAGATGGCACATAATAGCTATTTTATTTGTTTGTTGATTTTATCAGTGGTTGAACTGAAAGTGGTTGGCTGGAAACTTCCATTCATGGAGTATCCCAAGTTACTGTTCATTTAAGAAAGGCAGGATAAATACATGATTCATTTCCTTTACTTCCCAGCTTTCAAACTGATAAACTCTGTTTTCTGTCATAAGGTAAGGTTGACCAATACATTTTCCCACATGCTGTTATTTGTCTTTATTATGAATTATACATTTATTAGATATGTTTATAAAATTATTAGATATGTTTTAAGCCATTGCAGTTATTATTCTTATGAATAAAGCCCCATAACACTCCTAGTTGAGCCTATTCAACCTGGCTCCTGAGTCTCTTTGACGTGACACTAGTAGTAATGGATAACTCCTTTGGTGCCTGATATGACAAAATTCTAGGGTCCTCTTATGCATTTCTTATCTCAAAACTCAAATCAGCCTTTCTCAAAAATCCCTGGTCCCTTTAAATTAGGAAATTACATTTGGAGACCATAAGGTGGATACCCAGGGTTTTCACTGCTACCAGCTTAATGTATCATTTATAGTTCTTCTCAGTGGACAGAGCTAGGAAATAAGCAGTGAAAATAAAATGAAAGAAGAAAAGAAACATACTTCTTGAATATATACTATTATTTCCAATTGAAATTTATGATTACAGGACTTTAACTTCTTTGATTTTATATTTATATCACATTTCTCTTACGTTGAAATTCTTGTTTTCTAATGACAAATCTAGACTTTTTGCTCTATCCTATAATTTATTTATATTATATTGGAAGTACATTGTCAATAGTATTTTCACTAATAATATAACCAAAAGCTGCTAAAAGTTCTTTGCAGTTACCTCTGTCTTTAGGATATATCCCCCCAAAAGGAAGTATCAGTACTTCTAAATTACTGTCCTTCAAAAGTCACTTGAAATAATTCTTCTCTCTGTGGTTATGTGCATTTGATATGTGCTTGAATTCATTCATCTCCTTTTTGCCCTTCATTCTGGAAATTTTAAAAAGTTATCTTGTTTTCTAATTATGTAAAACACGAACAGGGCACATAAAGAAGTAGGACACAAATAAGGAAGAAGTACTGTCCTTTCTTGATAGTTAAAATATGACCAAGAGCAATGAATGCAGTGCGGCAGTGAATATATGGGGTGAGAAGTCCTGGATCAGAGCCACCTTTGTGCTCCAGACCAGCAGTCTTGCTGTTCTGGGTTTATTAGTTGTGACTTCTGACCTACAGGGTGAGGTACGGTACTGCTTGTATTGGTCAAGATTCTTTTGATCATTGGAAACAGAAACTTGGTTTCCATGTTACGGAAAAGTTAAAAAAAGAATAAAAATCTAAAAAAGAGGCTCAAAACAAAACCTGAACAAAACAGACACATTTATTAAATTTTTGAATTTACTTTACTTTTGAATTAGGTTCTTCTCATGCCATAGCAAAATGAGAAAGGAGGATTTTCTGACTCACACAGACCGTTGTTCAAATTCTGGCTTTATCCCTTAAAAGTTGTTTATCTCTAGAAAATTTATATAACCTCTTTGCCTCAGTTTCCTTATCCATAAAATGAGGATCCTACTTTACAGGAATCTTGTAAAGATTAAATGAGATAATGCATGTAAAGTACTTAGTGCTGTGTCTGGCACACATTCAGATTCCAGTTACTGTTGGTTTTTGCCATAGATACTGTTGCTTCTGTTTCTCTGATTAAAATTGGTGCAAACCATTTTTTTTTTGTTCTCCTTCCTTTGTCATATTTTTCCTTGAGAACTGCAGAGACTTTGTGCCCTATAATTTTTCGTTCAGTTCTACTTGTCAACCAAGACTTAGCTAAAGATAGCTCTCTAAACTTAGACTTCTTAAAAGAGAAAAAGGGGAAAGAAGTTTGAGCCTTTCTTTAATCTGAACTAGCTTGGTTCTATATTTTGAGTTCTCAGCACAGAGCTGGGAATCAGGACCCATGTGGTTCCTCTTTCCTTCCCCAGGAAGGAGCTGTGTGGATTTCAAGGTAAGTAATGTAGCAATATGGGAAACATGGTGGACTCTGAGCTCCTGATCCTAGCATTAGTCACTCTATGACCTGGGTGATCTTAGGAAATTTATTTCTCTTCTCTGTGCCCAAGTCTGTCTGTGAAATTAGGTCACTCAAGGAGATCTGAATTTGTTTCCAGTTTTTGAAGTGTGTGGTTATATGTTTATTTAAACTCCTTCCTTGGTATATTTTATGTAAGCAGTTCTGTGACTTCTGTGATGCACATTTCTCTTGCCCAGTGGATTGGTATCCTTCCTTTTCTAAATGATGGACCCTATGGAGTCTGTAGGTTTTCCTTTTTCCTCTTGGCTGCCAAGAAGCCTGGAGTTAATTTTCATAGAAAATAGTAGTAACTCTTGTTAGTCTGAGTTCTTTCATACAATAATAATACCCTTCTCCATTTCCTAATTATATAGATTTCATTCTTTTGACATTCCTCTCACTTCAAGTAATATCTGTCTTATTTTATGCCACCCTAATCCTGTTGTTGTTGCTATTATGAGACTCTTTACAGATTATAAATGTTAATTCTGTGTCTAAATTGCTTCATAACCATTTGGGGGAGAAATAATCCCTCTCCTATCTATTCTGTCATGAGAAAAAAGGGAGTGATAGATATAAAAATTATGGGAATAATATAGTTTTTAGATTCAGCTTTCAGTTATTAGTATTAAAGGAGTTAAACATAACTCCAAAGGGATAATAATTAATTGTCAACTAAGTATGTGGTTCTGAGTTAAAAGCATCATTTAAAATCCAGTATTTTTGTCTTGCCCAAAGATTCTGGTACTGAAACTGCTGTCACCTGAGCAATGATCAAAATGTTCTGCTCCTCAGAGTAATATGAAATAGATGAGAGGACTCCATTTTTATAGCTTTTTGGGCAATAGGGACGAGTAATTTGCCAGGTGGTATGATGAGATTCTAATTGACTTTTCAAATGTTCTCATGAGTTCTAGGTTGGACAAAGAGCCCAATCCTCGGTGAAGGAAAAAGTACATGAAGATTAACTAACAGTGTTATTTCCTCAGCCTAATTCTATTGACCAATTCTGTTAGTAATTTGGGTAGCACATGCTGACTACATTTGAACATGACACTAAACAAATTAAAGCAAAGTGGCTAAGAGGATGGTCTTGGAGTTATATAGACCTGGGTTGAATCCCCACCCCTCCTCTCACTGTTTTTGTGAACTTCTACTGGCAAAATTGAGAATAAAGCCTAAAAGCTACAGGAAGATAGGCTTCAACTCATGACATGGAGGAATTTTCTAGGAAAAAAAAGCTTAAATGGGCTTTGGCTGTATTACTGGTGTCTAGAAACAGTAGGAAATTGTAAAGATCAGGAGCTCTTGTGTATTTAAATCCTGAGCTTGTAAACTCTGAATTTGAATTGGAATATTAATTGCTTTTGTGATAATGGCAGTGGATGATGGTCATGAATGATATTGATGACATTGTTGACCCTGCCCCCCTCAGGGCTTGTCAGATCACTTCTGTATTCCACTTCTAGGGAGTTTAAGAATGTTGCTGAATTCTAATGAATAGGGAGACAAGAGACCAAGCAGAGGTGGCGTTTGGAAGCCACATCCTATGAAGCCAGAATGAAGAAAATGGGGATATTTAATCAGATATTTAGTCTGGGGAACATCTTTAATGTCATGTGCAGTATATCTTTTATGAAAGTCCAGACAGTAGAATCAGAACTAGTGGTTTGAAGCTCCAGAGAAACCGACGTCGGCCCAATACAAAAAATCAGAGAAAGAATTTGAATATTAGATTGGCCTAGGTTTGAGTTCCAGCATGGCCAGTCCTGTGTTACCATGTTCACATTACTTCACTGTCCTGAGCCTCAGTAATCTCATCTGTGAAGTGGGGATGATGTTAGACTTTATCTCATCGGGCATTTGCACAGATTAAAATGACATTTTACATGCAGATAAATAACACAATGTGCGACACATAGTACATACTTAATAATTGCTAGTTGTGGTTGGTGTTCTTGTTAACATTATTAGTAGTTAGGTCTAGAATATAATGAAAGTTTGCCTGCTTCAAGAGGAGACAGCAAAGTAGTTATTATTGACTTTAAAAAGGATGAAGCAAAGGGTTTGGAGAGGATTTGACATGGGTTGGGCATGTTCATGACCCTTTGATTCTAGAAGTGCCTTTCTGGCATCATACTATAGGTAACCAGGTACATTTTCACTGATGTCCAGTGTTTTCCTGGCCTCTTCTATCCTTGGTACCCTATCCCTATGATCTTAGGGATCTGCTGGACCAGATTTAGCAGTTTTCCCACCATATAATTATCTGTAACTGCTTGAGCAGTTACATGCCTAAATTTTTCGTAAGCCAACTTCATTCTGTAATACCAATGGCTAATCATAGAGCCTTTGATTATAATCTCTTCAGCATCAGTCTCTGTTTCTTGTTTACAACTGATTGGCCAGAGTTTATAATAGTAACAGACATTGAATACACAGTGGTGAATGGATGCATGTATGGATGAATGCCTGAATGAATGGGGAAAGATGCAAACTGATGGAATTTCATGTATATGAGCAATCATTATGTTTAATATTCTATTTAGTGCCTAAATATGTATATTTGATACTTTATCCAGGTGGCTATTTGGCCTCTACTTGAGAACCTTCTACAGTAGGGAATTCATCACCTCTTCAGGCATGCCGTTTTTCCTTTGGACAAGTCTATTAGCATAGGCTTGCAAAGTTTCACCATATGTTGAACTAAATTGTGTCACTCAGCTAATAAATGAATGTACTGCCTCTCCTCGTAGTATTCGAGTTTTAACAGTAGACTACTAGAAGCACATTCTTTAAATAAAATAATTTATATTTTGAGGGCACAGTTTTAGGCACCAGGGCTGTCAGAAAGAAAATATGCTAATTTGCTTCTTCACAAACAAAAGATCCTATTGTTATATAGTTGTGAGGGATATAAGATGACAGGTGTTTGCAGTATTTCCATGTTACAATAAGAAATATATTTTGCACATCAGTAGGTATGTGGGAGATGAGGTATAAACTATGATAAAACTAAATACATAGTAGTCATGCTTCATGAATATAAAAACAGTTGTACAAAATTACATTTCTTTTAGTTTTAAGAAATGCTATAGAAGTGAATTGTATTTTTTTTAACTCAACAGCTCTTTTAAGTTAAACTTACAGAACCATGAGAGTCAGTATATTTGAATCAAACATTAAAAACGGTTTTATTCTAAGCAGCAATTAAGACTTAAATGTCATTATTTGATTTCTCCCTAGAAAGCATTTGTTTGCCATCCTGTGACTGAGCTGCTAAATTGGACACATCTGGAGACAATGCTATATCAAATCTAATTTTCAAAGGACACATCTGCTCTTTGAGGGGAAAAAAATAAGAAAAGACAGCCAAAGAGAAACCAAAGAATCATAATAAGTATGTGGGGGTGGGTGATAAACAGGTTACCATGGAGATCTGTTGGATTAATTGTCATACCACTTACCAGTGTGTCTCTGTAGTATTATGATGCCCCTTGACAGGGGCAGAGACTTCTAGAAAGAGAAATACATCTCAGGACAAAGCTCTAGGTAGACTGGTGGACATATAGTCACACTATAATGATCCTGTTCCTCTGACAGCTGCCATAGCCACTCGGAGGGGTAAGCTCTAGAAGCCATGTTTATATGATGTGACCCTATCTCCCTCTCATGGCCATAACTGAATGGACCAGGGTAGACACCTGACTTGCAGTCGATCAGCTGTATTTTCTTTGTCAGGTATTTGGCATTTGGATTGAGATATGTCTCAGTCTGACCTGTTTGCTTGAATAGAGGAAATGTAAACCTTGGAGCTTTGGGAAAGCTAGTACTATGGGAGAGAAGAATAGGAGAAAGATGAAAGTAAATTACAGCCATAGTCCTGAATGGCTTTCTGGTCTCTGGTTCTAGACCTTTCACTATCCTTGGCTTCTAAGAAATCACCCAGTATCTCTAATGTATTTCCCTTAATTGGTTGAAATGTTTGAAGTCAGTTTCTATAAATTGGAAGCACAAGAATACCAGCTTAAAAGGTGTAAAAATTGATGCCATTATCTTGGTTTCTCAGTAGTCAGTGATAAAGTTTTTTAGAAAATTCAAACCAGGGAGCCCATCTTCAGTACTTCCTCTGTACTAGATGATGAGGAGAACATAGAGAAAATATGTTACAATATTACCCTCTTCTTGTTCTCTTTTTTTAAAAAAAACTTATTGAAGTATATTTGATTTACAATGTTGTGTTTCTGCTGTACAGCACAGTGACTCAGTTATACATATATAGATTATTTGTCATATTATTTTCCATTATGGTTTATCACAGGATATTGAACATAGTTCCCTGTGCTATACAGTAGGACATTGTTGTTTATCCATCTTATATATGCTGGTTTGCATCTGCTAATCCCAAACTTCCAATTCTTCCCTCCCCCCACTCCCCTCCCCCTTGGCAACCACAAGTCTGTTCTCTATGTCTGTGAGTCTGTTTCTGTCTCATAGATATGTTCACTTGTGTCGTATTTTAGATTCCACTTATAAGCGAAATTATATGGTATTTGTCTTTCTCTCTCTGACTTACTTCACTTAGTATGATAATCTCTAGGTCCATCCATGTTGCAGCAAATGGCATTATTTCATTTTTCTTGTTCTCTTGTCACTACTTGCTACATCAATATCATATCCACACTAGGCTTTTCTAGGGAAAGTGAAACTCAGTGGAAGTAGATGTTCATACCTCATTAAGATAAAAACAATTCTGAAAGGACATTGTACTTCCAGTGATCTCATTTCAGCCTTGACTAAAAGGTAATGTTCCTCTTAATAAATGAGCACTCCATCTCCTAAGATGGGAGCAGCAATTGCTCTTTTAATTAGATGGCAGCTTCTCCTTAGCCTAAGAAGAGTGAGTTGTATTAATTTTATGTTATTAGTAAAATTAACAATTCATTAATTAATTTTCCATTTCTCTCTGGAATGAGAGGAGGTAAGTATGAGATTTCGTGAGTCAGGGAAGCCTAAGAGGGTTTAATTTATCATGAAGTTTCCTGGCAGGACCACAGGGTTACAGAAACTAAAATGAATCAGTGGATTAGTGTGAAAGTGTAGATTTCATGGAGACTACTCACCATTACTTCATAATGGGCTTTTCTTTCATTTACCACTGAGGTTATATTTCTGTTACTGAAATTTTGTATAGAAGGTACTCACTTAAATATCCCTAAACTCATTTTCTCTCTCTCTCTCTCTCTCTCTCTCCCCCACATCCCCACACTCTTTTTCTTTCACACGTGTAAATGGTTATCTCCATTACTTTCAAATTAAAATTCCATACATTATTTAAATAGTAAATTAAAGTAAATTAATAAATAAGAACTTGAACTTTCTATTAATTTTGGAAATTAAGATCCAGGCCATAATATTTGATTTTTCTGTAATTAGAGGGATAGTATCTGAAGATGCCTTGGCATTAGAAAATGTCCTTATCTTTCAGCTGGCAGTAGAGGACAATATCATTAAGCTGGAACTCAGACTTGGAGTTTCCAGTCTGGCATATAGGGAACTTAGAAGTCTCTACACTGTCTTAACAAAACAAGTGAAGAGCTGAATGAATGTTCAAAATCAAGAACTCTTCTTCAGTCCATCAGAGAAGTGAGGTCACAAGGCAAACTGCTATCCCCTAAATTGAAGAAAGAGACAGGTGGAAAAAGAGAATCACAACTTAGCAAAGCAGAAACCCACAAGCAGAAACCTCCGTGAGATCCAGTGCTGGGGTATGAAAACTTAAACTGTATTTGGTAAATTGCTGAAGACTCATTATGAACAAGTTGGAGAGTTAAAAATTCCAGAGGGATCCATCACAGGGAAAGGAGTGGGGGCTTCCTTTTGAAACTATTATTTTTAGGAGCTCTACCAGGTTCTCACAGTAAATATCTGAAAAAAATTTCTTCATGTTTTCAACAGAGAGAGGGGAAAAGTGACCATCTTTGAATACACCAGAACATTCTGTTCTTTTTAATAAGCCCTGCCATCAGGAAAAACTATTTTCCCAGAGCCTAACGTACTTAAGGAAGAGAAAATTCCACCTTCAGTTCCCTCTGGCCTTGTCAGACTAGGAATTTAGAGCAACTATGAATAATATGCTAAGGACTCTGATGGACAAAATAGACAATAAACTAAAACAAATGGATAATGTAAGCAGAGAGATAAAAACTCTAAGAAAGATTCAAAATGAAATGCCAGGGATAAACACTAACAGAAAGGAAGAATGCTTTGGTTGGCTCATTAACAGACAAGACACAGCTGAGGAAATCTCTGAGCTTGAAGCTATAACAATAGAAACTTCCAAAACTTAGAAGTTGAAAAAGACCAAACAAAAACGAAAACAAAAAAACAACCCACAACCAGACAGAATAACAAGAACTGTGGGACAACTGTAAACAGTATAACATACACGTAATGGGTATACCAAAAGGAGAAGGAAGAAAGGAACAGAGGCAATATTTGAAGCATAATGACTGAGAATTTCCCCAAATTAACGTTGATACCAAACTGTAGATTCAGGAAGCTTAGAGAATACCAAGCAAGATAAATAAACACACACACACACACACACACACACACAATTCTACCTAAGCATATCATATTGAAACTTCAGAAAACCAAAAATGAAAAAAAAATCTTAAAAGAAGCAAAATGTAAATATAATACCTATAGAGGAGCAAGGATAAGAATTACACCCAACTTTTTCTCAGAAACCATGCAAGCAAGAAAAGAGTGGAGTAAAATATTTAGTGTTAAGAGAAAAAAACCCCTAGTAATCTAGAATCCTGTACCCTACAAAAGTAACCTTCAAAAGTGAAGAAGAAATAGATTTTCTCAGACAAATAAAAACTAAGGAAATTTGTCACCAGTAGAGCTGCCTTGTTAAAAGTGTTTAAAAAGTTCTTCAGAGACAAGGAAAATGATACAGGTCAGAAACACGGAAAATGATACAGGTCAGAAACACAAATCTACATAAAGAAAGGGCATCGAAGAATGAATAGAAATAAAATGCAAGATATTTATTTCTTATTCTTAATTGATATAACCAATAATTGTTCAAAATAATAATAGTGACAGTGTATTCTTATGCTTATGCATCACTGAAATGAATGACACTAATGATACAGTGGACAAGAAGGAGGAATTAGGAATGCTTTGTTATAACTTGCACTACTCAGGAAGTGGTATAATGTTATTTGAAAAAGGATTGGGATTAGTTGGAAATATATATTGGAAACTCTAGGCCAACTGCTTAAAAATGTTAAAACAATAGAAGGGAAAAGAAATATAACTAATATTCTAAGAAAGGAGATAAAATGGAGTCATATAAAGTGCTCAAAACCATGAAGAACAGGAAAAGTGTGGAAGGTAAAAAAAAAAAAAAATTGGAACAAAGAATAGGCTAATAAATTTTTTTAAAGTAATAAATATGGTAGATATTAATCTAACCATCACTTTAAACATCAAGTATACCAATTAAAAAATTGAGATTACGAGAGTGGATCAAAGAACAAGACACAGCTATATGTTGTCTACAGGAACCCACTTTGAATACATAGACCATGTATTCATGTATAGAATAATACTACATGGATGGAGAAAAAAATATCATGGTAACACTAATCAAAAGAAAGTCAAACTGTACAAATTTCAGAGCAATATAAATTATCAGGCATAGAGAGAGGCTTTACAAAATGATGAAGGGGTCAGTACTCCAAGAAGACATAACAATCTCTACTGTATGAAAACAGAACATAAAAATATGCAAGGCAAAAACTGATAGAACTGCAAGGAGAAATAGATGAATCCACCATTATAGTTGGAGACTTTAACACCTCTTTATCAGAAATGGACCAATATAACAGGCAGAAAATCAGTAAGAACATATTTGAACTCAACAGCACCATCAATTAACTGGATATAATTGATATCTATAGACTACTTTACCCAACCACAGCAGAATATGCATTCTTCTCAAGCTCACATGGATTCACCAAGAGAGACAACAATGTGGACCATAAAACACAGTCTAGTGAAACTGAAAATAATAGAAATCATACAATGTCTGCTCTTGGGTAAAAATGATATGAAACTACAAATCAATGACAAAAGAAAACTGGAAAGTCCCCAAATACTTAGTGATTAAAAGCACACTGTTAATAACACATAGGTCAAAAAAGAAATCTCAAGAGAGATTAATAAATATCTTAAACTGAATGAAAATACAATTTATCAAAATTTGTGGGAAGCTGTGAAAGCAGTGCTTGAGAGAAATTTATTGCATTAAATACATACACTTGAAATGGAGAAAGATCTAAAATCAGTCTTCTAAGTTTCCACCTTAGGAAACTAGAAAAAGAAGAAAAAAATACAAAATAAACAGGAGAAAAGAAATAATAAAAATTAAAGACACAATTGAAAACAGAAGATCAATAGAGAAAAATCAACAAAACTAAAAGCTGGTTTTATGAAAAGGTAAATAAAATTTATTAATCTTTAGCCAAGCTAATAAAGAAAAAAGAGAGGAGACATAATTACTAATAACAGAAATGAGTGGATATCACTGCAGATCCCATAGACGGTAAATGAATAATAAAGGAGAATTATGAACGAGTTTGTGCTCGCATATTTGATAACCTAGATTAAATAGACCAATTCCTTGGAAGACACAATATGCCAAAACTCACACAAGAAGAAATATAGAAACTGAATAGGAGAAATTGAATCAATAATTAATAACCTTCCAAAAGAGAAGGCATCAGACCCAAATGGGTACACTGGTGAATTCTATCAAGTATTTAAGGAAGAAATTGTACCAATTCTCTACAATCTCTTCAGAATATATTGGGTTGGCCAAAAAATGTCTTCGGTTTTTAAGTAAAAACAAAACACATTTTTCATTTTCACCAAGAACTTTATTGAACAGCGTATTCACCCTTTTGTTCCACTACCTTCTGCTATTTTTCTGGCAACTTTATAATTCCATCTTCCCCAAACGTTTTATCTTTCTGAGCAAAGAACTGTTACAGGTGCCTTTTACAGTCTTCCAGGGAATTGAAATGTTTTCTATTAAGAGGATTTTGTAAAGACCTAAATAAATGGAAATCCAAAGGTGCAATGTCAAATCCGATGAATACGGCAGATGAATCAGAACTTCCCAGCCAAGCTGTAAGAGTTTTTTCCTGGTCATCAAAGAAACATGCAGCCTTGTGTTATCGTGATGGAAGATTATGTGTTTTCTGTTGACTAATTCTGGACCCTTTTCGTCGAGTGCTGCTTTCAGTTGGTCTAACTGGGAGCAGCACTTTTTGGAATTAATTGTTTGGTTTTCCAGAAGAAGCTCATAATAGAGAACTCCCTTCCAATCCCATCACCTTCTTCAGATGAAGACTGGACTTTGGTGTAGTTAGTGGTGGTTCATTTCACTTGTCCCACAATCTCTTCCATTCCACATGGTTGTACAGTATCCATTTTTCATTGCCCATCACAATTTGTTTTAAAAATGGACACTTTCATTACATTTCAGTAGGGAATTGTATGTGGAAATACAGTCAAGAAGGTTGTCTTCACTTAACTTATGGGGAACCCAAACATCAAAGCAATTAACATAACCAACCTGGTGCAAATGATTTTCAGCGATTGATTTGGATATTTTGAGTATGTCAGCTATCTCCCACATGGTATAATGTTTATTCTCAATTAACGTCTCGATTGGATTGTTATTGACTTCAACTTGTCTACCCAACCATGGAGCATTGTCCAGTGAGAAATCTCCAACAAGAGACTTCGCAAACCACTTTTGACATGTTTGATCAGTCACAGCACCTTCTCCATACACTGCGCAAATCTCGTTTTGCATTTCACTTGCATTTTTACCTTTCTTGAAATGATAAAGCATAATATGCCAAAATATTGCTTTTTTTCTTCCATCTTCAGTACTAAAATGGCTACACAAAAATTCACCAATTTTGATGTCTTTTTTTAAATGCATGCTGATATGACAGTTTTCACATACAATGTAACAAAATTGTTTTGAATGAAGTTAAAGACAACTAAGTGCTACTAGAGCCATCTTACAGAAAAAAAAAAAAAAACTAAAATTTGGCCAACCCAATAAAAGCATAGGGAATACTACTTAACACATCTTATAAAGCTAGAATTACCCTAATACCAAACCAAAGATATTTTCAAGAACACTATGGACCAATATCTCTCATGAGCATAGACATAAAAATCCTCAACAGAATATTACCAAATTAAATCCAACAATGTATAAAATCAGTTATGTATTACGACCAAGTGGGAGTTATCCCAGGTATACAAGCCTGGTTCTATATTTGCAAATTAATTAGTAAATCCAGTTTATGTTAACACTAATGGCTAATGAAGAAAAATCACATGACCATATCAATAGATGAATAAAAATCATTTGAAAAATTCTAACAGTCATTCATGGTTTAAAAAAAAAACAACTCTAGGAATAGGAGGGATTTCCCTCAACTTGATAAAGAATATCTGCAAAAAGCATACAGCTGACATCATACTTCATGGTGATAAATTTAATGGTGAGAAACCTTGTAACACTGCTTTCAACGTTGTACCAGAAGTCCTAGCTAATTCAAGAAGACAAGAAAAGGAAATTAAAAGTATATGGATTGGAAAGGAAGAAATAAAATTGTCTTTGTTTGCAGATGATATGGTTAGTCTCCATGTAGAATATCTGAAGAATTGGCAAGAAAAGCAAATGAACTCCTGGAGCTAGTAAGTGATTATCGCTAAGTTGTAGGATACAAGATTAATATACAAAAGTCAATTCCTTTCCCATATGCCAGCAATGGACAAATGAAATTTGAAATTAACAACATGTACCATATAAATTATCATCTAAAAAATGAAATACTGATAAGTCTAATAAAATATGTAAAACATGTCTAGGTAGAAAACTGCAAAACTCTGATAACATATATCAAAGAAGAACCTAATAAATGGAGAGACATTCCATGTTCATGGATAGGAAGACTCAGTATCATCAAGATGTCTGTTCTTCCCAGATTATTCTATAGATTCAACACAATCCCAAACAGAATCCTAGCAAGTTGTTTTGTGGATATCTTCAAACTAATTCTGAAGATTACATGGAGAATCAAAAGACCCAGAATGGACAAATCAATACTGAAGGAGAAGAGCCAAGTTGGAGAACTGACACTACCCAACTTTAAGATTTACTTAAAAAATACAGTACTCAAGACAGCATGGTACAGGCAAAATAACAGACAGATACAGCAGTGGAACAGAATAGAGAGCTCATACATAGACCCACATAAATATAGTCAAATGATCTTTGACAAAGGAATAAAGCAGTAAAATAGAGCAAAGATAGACCTTTCCATAAACGGTGCTGGAACAACTGGATATCCACATGCAAAACAAACAAACAAACTCTAGAAACAGACCTTACACTCTTCACGCACACAAAAATAATCAAAATAAATCACAAAGCTAAATATAAAACTATAAAACTCATTGAAGATCATGTAAAAGAAAGCCTAGGGTTTCCCTGGTGGCGCAGTGGTTGAGAATCTGCCTGCCAATGCAGGGGACATGGGTTCGAGCCCTGGTCTGGGAAGATCCCACATGCCACGGAGCAACTGGGCCTGTGAGCCACAACTACTGAGCCTGCGCGTCTGGAGCCTGTGCTCCACAACAAGAGAGGCTGCGATAGTGAGAGGCCCGCGCACCGCGATGAAGAGTGGCCTCTGCTCACTGCAACTGGAGAAAGCCCTTGCACAGAAACGAAGACCCAACACAGCCGTAAATAAATAAATAAACAAATAAATAAATAAATTTTAAAATAAATAAATAAAAATTAAAAAAAATAAACACTCCATGTCTAGGCATTAAAACAGTGGCTATCCTATATGCAAAACAAAATTTTAAAAAATTGAAAGCCTAGATGACCCTGGGTAAGGTGATGACTTTTTAGATACAACCTCAAGATACAGTCCATGAAAGAAATAATTGATAAGGTAGGTCTCATTAAAATGAAAAACTTATGCTCTGTGGAAGACAATGTTAAGAGAATGAAAAGACAAGCCACAGACTGAGAGAAAATATTGACAAAAGGGGGCTTCCCTGGTGGCGCAGTGGTTGAGAGTCTGCCTGCCGATGCAGGGGACACGGGTTCGTGCCCCGGTCCGGGAAGATCCCACATGCCGCGGAACGGCTGGGCCCGTGAGCCATGGCCGCTGAGCCTGCACGTCGGGAGCCTGTGCTCCGCAACGGGAGAGGCCACAACAGTGAGAGGCCCGCATACCGCAAAAAAATATATATATATATTGACAAAAGACATATATAATAAAATATTGTTATCTACAACATAAAAAGAACTCTTAAACTCAACAATAAGAAAACAACCTAATTTAAAAATGGGCAAAGATCTGAACAGACACCTCATTAAAAAGATATATAGTTGGCAAATAAGCATATGAAAAGAATGTTCAACATCATATACCATTAGGGAATTGCAAATTAAAACATGAGATACCATTACATACCTATTTGAATAGCCAAACTCCAAAACAGACAACACCAGTGCTAGTGAGAACGTGTGGCAACAAGAACACTCATTCATTGCTGCTGTGAGTGTGAGATTGTACACATACTTTGGAAGGCAGTTTTGCAGTTTCTTACAAAACTAAGCATACTCTTACCATATTATATATCATTTGCACCCCTTTGATATTTAGCCAAGTGGTTTGAAAACTCATATCCACACAAAACCTGCACACCGATGTTTATAGTAGCTTTATTCATAATTGGCCAAAATTTTGAAGCAACCAAGATGCCTTTAAGCAGATGAGTGGATAAATAAACTGTGGTATATCAGGCAACAGAATATTATTCAGTGTTAAAAAGAAGTGAGCTATAAAGCAATGAAAAGACATGGAGGAACCTTAAATGCATACCGCTGAGTGGAAGAAGCCAATTTGAAAAGTCTACATACTACATAATAATTCCAATTATATGACATACTGAAAAAGCAAAACCATGGAGACAGTAAAAAGATCAGTGGTTACCAGGGGTTAAGGAGGAGGGAGGGATAAATAGGCAGAGCACGGAGGATTTTTAGGGCAGTGAAATTATTTTATATGGTACTACAATGGTGGATACGTGTCATGCATTTGTCAAAACCCATGGAGTGTACAATACCAAAAATGAACCCTCATCTAAACAGTGGACTTTGGGTGATAATGATGTGTCACTGTAGGTTCATTGAATATACAAATGTACCACTGTGGTGGATGTTAGTATTGGGGAAGGTTTTACATGTGTGGGTGGTATATGGGAACTCACTGTACTTTCCACTGAACTTAAAACTGTTCTAAAAAATAGTTTATTAATAAGAAAAACAATTTGGACACCAACAGGAAAAACAGGAAAAAATCAGAGTAGAAATTGGCTTTTGTCTAGTTGGTAAAATTTTAAAGGAATGCTTTTATTAAGCATTAAAAGCATTAATAAATGCTTTTATTGTTAGTCATGAACAAAATAAAATCACTTATATTTCTCAGATCAATATTATGTTATTTTAACTTCATGTGAGCAAGGGCAAAATCTTCCTCCATACCTCACACTGAATTCTTCTCAACTATTTCTGGAATTCATTAAGTCTCAAGGGAAGCTCTAAGTCATAGTAGTTAAGGGCACGGTTTTAGAGTTCTGCCATGTGACAAATAATGAAAACTCTGAGAACTCCTGTGTTCTCCTCAGTACAATGAGGGAAATCATAGGACTTACCTCCTAGGGGTGCTGTAAACATTCAAGGAGGCGATGCATGCCAAATTCTTATACAGGGCCTGGTACCTGTGAGTGTTCAACCCATGATAATTCCTATTCTAATCCTAAGTGTTCTTAGCCTATTACATTAACCATTTCCTCCTGTCCTTCTTGGAATACCTAGTCCAAAGTCATGCTGTCATGACTTGTTCCTACAAGCAAGTTTTTAACTGATGGTCCTGCAAATTCATGAAGTAGTTGCTCAACAGCAAATACTGTTCCCCATCTCTCTTGAGCAAGCTTCATTCTCACTGCTCCACCAAAAATATTATTAAGTTCACCAGTTACCACCTCCATGTTGCTAAATCGATTGTTAATTCTTAGTCCTCACCTTAGTTGACCTATTAGTGGTATTGAACACAGCTGATCATATCCTTCTCTTTGGATGCCTTTTTAAATTTAGCTTTCAGGGCATTTGGGCTTTCTTGAATTTCCTCCAGTCTCATTAGTTTCCCCTACCTGCTTCACAGTTACCTTTGCTTGCTTCTTTCTCTTATCTCTGATGATGGTGCCCGAGGTTCTTAGCCCTCTATTTCAATAACATATGCCCTAGACTTCAGTTCTTTTTAAATTTTATTTATTTATTTATTTATTTTAAAATTTATTTATTTTTTTGACTGCATTGGGTCTTCATTGCTGTGCACGGGCCCTCTCTAGTTGTGGCGAGCGGAGTCCACTCCTCGTTGCAGTGCACGGGCTTCTCATTGTGGTGGCTTCTCTTGTTGCAGAGTACAGGCTCTAGGCACACGGGCTTCAGCAGCTGCAGCACACAGGCTCAGTAGTTGTGGCTCACGGGCTCTAGAGCATAGACTCAGTAGTTGTGGTGCATGGGCCTAGCTGCTCCGCAGCATGTGAGATCTTCCCGGACCAGGGCTCGAACCTGTGTCCCCTGCATTGGCAGACAGACTCCCAGCCATTGCACCACCAGGGAAGCCCTAGACTTCAGTTCTTGATCTCCTTCTCTATTCAGTATCATGATGCTGTAGGGCCCAGTTCTCAGTCCTGTTGTCTATTCACACTCAACTTTGTCAGAGATCACATCCAATCCTGTGGCTTTCAATACCTTCTACACGTTGATGATCACCAAACTTTTCCTCCACTACAAGTGTGTTTCTTAAACTCCAGGTTCTTATATCCATCTGACCCTTGACAGTCTGACAAGAACAAATAAGTATCTCAAAACCAACATGTCCAAAGCAAAATTCCTGATCTCCAAAATTTGTCATAGCTTTCCCACCACTTCAATTGACAGCAATCCATCCTACCAAGTATTCAGGCCAAAAACCTTAACAGTAATCCTTTCTCCCCCCTCTCTTTTTCTTGCAATCTATGTCACCCATCAGGAAATCTCCTGTCATAAAAATGTATCCAAAGTCACACCAGTTCTCATTATCTGTACTGTTAATGCCCCGGTGTCAGCCACTTGGATCTCTGCAATAGCCTCCTGACTAATCCTGCCTGCAATTACAGTTAATATATGGCTAAGCTGCTAGTATTCTGCTAAAATGTGGTGCAGGGAGTTCCTTTCTCTTCCTGTCCCCTAATTTGTTGCCCATATACAATCTGATGCCAACATCTCTTATTATGATCCCAAAAGAGAACTTCCTGTGCTCCCACATTTCAGAGCAATTTTGCATGTGAGATACTTTTTCCTTTTCCTTTTTTTTTTTTTTTTTTTTTGCAGTACGCAGGCCTCTCACTGTTGTGGCCTCTCCCGTTGCGGAGCACAGGCTCTGGACGCGCAGGCTCAGTGGCCATGGCTCATGGGCCTAGCCGCTCCGCGGCATGTGGGATCTTCCCGGACTGGGGCACAAACCCGTGTCCCCTGCATCGGCAGGCGGACTCTCAACCACTGCGCCACCAGGGAAGCCCTCCTTTTCCTTTTGAAGCCTCACCATTCTATGCTCAGTCATGAACCTATGATGCACAATGTCTGAGTTGCGTCTTGTCACTCATTACTTGTCCACACTCTTCACCCTCCTTTGCTACCCAAGCCATTCTCTTTTTTTCCCTCTCTGATTTTCTGATGATCCACACTCCCCCATTGTCTGTAAAGCAATACCTTTTATTATTATTTTTAGGGTTTTGCTATAAAAACTGAGAAGCTAGAAGTCTTTTCATTTACATATGTCATAGTCAAGCCCATGGCATTCTGTGTAATGGACATGTATATAGCTGCCAAAGTCCAGTGAAGAGATGGAGCACAGAAAGTAAGGAGGGATAAATGAGGCATTGTACAGTTTATCAAAATTAAGTGTTAGCACCACATTTTTAAAATTGAGTTAATATATTGTCTTTTAGGAAGCTTTGCCTAAAGAGGACATAGTTAAAACTCATGAAATCCAAAGGATACAAGTCGGTTAGGTAGCAGAATACTTTGGAAGGTGGAGTGGGAAAACACTCTTTTGCAAGCTAACCTGATTCTTGTGCTTATGAGGAAGGTACAAGAAAGCAGGAACAGGATCTACCTTCTTTGTTCAGAAGCCCAGGAACATATGTACCGTTCACATTTGATCCCTTCAGCAATGTGAAGATGTGTCTTGTCTTGGAATGCATTGTTTCTAAGTTTCCAGGGATTTTTTAAAATGCTCAGAAACAGACGATTTTCTTTCTGATTAGCATTTCTAGAGAATTGGTCACTTTCAAATTCAGCAAACATTTATTATGGGCAAACTGTGTACAAAGCACAGTACAAAACATTTTTACAAGTATTTTTATAACAAGCCGGTGAAGCAGGTGTTTAGTCAGCTAATCTTCCTCCTCTCCTTTGTTTCTTTCCATCATCTATAGTTCACCTTTTAGGTACCAAGTCACTGACATAAAGAATCACAGGGCTTCCCTGGTGGCGCAGTGGTTGAGAGTCCGCCTGCCGATGCAGGGGATACGGGTTCGTGCCCCGATCTGGGAAGATCCCGCATGCCGTGGAGCGGCTGGGCCCGTGAGCCATGGCCGCTGAGCCTGCGCATCCAGAGCGTGTGCTCCGCAATGGGAGAGCCACAGCGGTGAGAGGCCCGCATACCGCAAAAAAAAAAAAAAAAAGAATCACAAGGCATTGTCCCTGCCCCCAGGAGATTCTTTGTTAGGAGGGAAAGGCCCTGTGGTGGTGGTGGGGCTCTTCCCATTGCAGACTTGAAACACAAACCCTCATATTGGGAGGACTCTGTGACAAATTAGGAAGCCCATTTGACCTGTTCCTCCAGAATGGCTTATGTGTCCATGGATTTTCCCTACTTGTACTTATTTCAGTTCTTTCCTCCAACAGTCTCCATGATGCTTCCTTTAAAAACCCCATGTCCCCAGGGGCTCACTCCTTCGCTTCTTTCCCTGCTCCTTGTCCTAAAGAAGTTGGCCAGGGCCAGTGGGAATGAGTCTTCTCAAAAAAAACAAAACAAAACAAAACAAAAAAACCCCTCCGTGTTTCCCAAACCCTGCTGTGTGTCCACAGCTTTCTGAACTTTCAAGTGTTAAAGGCCAAGTATCCAGGCAGTTTGTACACTCCTGACATCATGGCTTTCTTTCTTGGGGATTTTCATGGAAGTTGTCAGGGAAAATGCAGGGTTCCCTGATTAATTCAAGGCTAGTGATCTCTCTTTCCTCTGCACTTTCCTTGCTACTTATCATCACTATTTCTTCTCAACTGGTTCAGATGCTTCACGCCTAGGAACTATCACTTTATTTTTCTTCCAGTTTTGTTGAGATAGAACTGACATACAGTGCTGTGTATATTTAAGGTGTATAGCATAATTTGACTTGCACATGTTGTGAAATGATTACCACAGTAAGTTTAGTTAACATTCATTACCTCATGTAGATGCAAAGAAAAAAAGAAAAGAAAAAGGTTGTTTTCCTTGTGATGAGAACTCTTAGGATCTACCCTGACAACTTTCAAATATACCATTTATCAGTGGTAACTGTAGTCACCATGTTGTACATTATATCTGCAGTACTTATTTATCTTATAACTAGAAGTTTGTACCTTTGACCACCTTCCTCCAATTTCCCCCTCTCCATCCTCCACTTCTGGTAACCATAAATATGATCTCTTTTTCTATGAGGTTTTAAAATATTTTTTGTTTTTATTTTTATTTTATTTTTTTAAGATTCTGCATATAAGTCATACCATACAGTATTTGTATTTCTCTGACTTATTTCACTTAGCATAATGCCCTCAAGGTCCATCCATGTTGTCACAAGGCAGTATTTTCTTCTTTTTTTTTTTATAGTAGAACAGTATTGCATTGTGTGTGTGTGCATATGTAAATATTGTGATATTTATATATATATATATATATTATTAATTCACCTGTAGATGAACATGACTTCTGTGCTTCTGCACATTCTATACTTATTCCTTGGCATAGATTATGAGGCTATGATTGCTGAATGGTCACTGGTGATTGAAACACCCTAGGATTTGGCCCCTCATTATTCACCTTCTACATGAATTCACAGCATCTAGATGTTTACCTTATGGGCAAACTTTAAATTGGACTTTCTTGAGCAAAGTGCAACTCTTCTACCTCAGACCTCACCCCAGCAAACACAGCTATAATATGCACCATATAAAATCATAAATCCTGCAGGCAAGCAAGAACCTTTTGGAATTCACCACCCTAACAGTCTTATAGTTACCTTGATAGATTGACTTGAATGTCCCGGAAGCCATATAGATACTCCTTCTTTTGGTCTTTAGACTTGTTCAGAGTTCCTTCATTACACTTGTGCACGACAATTACTGTGTGAGGTTGGTTACATAAGCCAATATGTATTCTATTTAAAGAATTTTTAAGAGTCTTTTTTTTTCTATGTGTTTTTCTCTTTATTCCTGATTGAGCTCTAAACTTTCTGTGAAATGTAGTTCCACTCTATGTCCTATACATTCCCACCCCACTACCTTGTCTCAGGTTACTGTAGGTGGGGTACACACTTTCCTTCCACCCAAATCAAATGCTCCTCAGTCTTCAAGGCCAAGCTCAAAACCTCCTTTTCCATAAAACATTGCTAGTTCCCCCAGCCTACAGCATCACTCCTCTTCTGTTGATCCCCCAGCATCTGTGTTGGCATCTGATTATAGGTCTCATTCTACCTTGCTTCAACTGATACCAGTTGTAGACATGCCTAGCATTTCCACTGGACCAGAAAGTTCCTTGAGGGCACTGGGAAATTGTGATTCTTTTTGTTTTCCTTGGGATGCCCAGCACTGAGCTATGCCTGAATGCAGGTTTATTGGAAATGGGAAAATATCCTAGCTCTTCTAAGCTCAGGGTATTCCATGTAAATAATCTGCAGATTTTTTTTTTTAAGAAATTACTTCCTTCAATGATTTAGACTTGAGGTTCTTTTTCTAAATAGCCATCTTGTAACTAATGTCTGTAAAATGGACACCAGTCAATTACAAATGTTGCAATGATAAACATAGTTAGAAAAACACTGCATAGACATCAAAAGATCTGCATTCATGCCTAGGTTCTTTGTCCAGAGATTCTGATTCCATGTTTGATGTGGGGGCTGGGATTCACGTGCACCAGAGCACTATCATTTAAATAGCACCCCAGGTTATTGTAGTGTGCATGCAGATTTGGAAACAATTGTCCTAAATGAAGAGGGAGTGAATATATACTCCAGTCAAGTGTAGGGGAATAGTCTAAAGCAGTAGTCCCATACAAAATCTCAATTTTTTGAAGTGTCACAGTATGTCTTAGAGCAATCTGTAATTGTTTATTTTATTAAAAAACAAATATCTATGCTTGTTTTACTCTAAAACTTATGTTTTAATTACTCACAATTGAATACAATTGCTTTTCTAGAATGATGTGCACTGTTTCCTTATGGATTTGTATATCCTTTGGTGCACCACTGAAATACATACACTCCAGGTTCAGAAACACAAGGCTTAATAATCTTCTGAGATCATTTCGAGTTCATACAACTGTTTAGAAATATTTGGGGCTGCATACATATTGCCCAACTTTAAATTCACTGTTTCTACTCTCTGCATCTTGCATACAAAATAACACATTGTCCTAGCCTTCACGGTGAAATGAGGCATTGAGAAATTATTTTAACTAGTGTCTAATTAACTCTGAGCTGCTGGCAGATAAAATAATGTTGATTTTTTTATTACATTAGGTATAATTCTTTAAAAAGCTAACTTTATAGAAGCATTGGCAGCTATGATGGAATCCAGAAGTGTGTTCATAGTTTATCCCCCAATTCATTCTGACCCTCTCTGGAAGAATGTCCTGCCTTTCTAGACTTATTCTCAAAGTTTTGTAAGATAGAAGCAAGTGTATAGGCTCATAAAGATAAAAGCAAAAAGGTGAAAGAGGAGAGAAAAGATTTAATAAGATATGTTAGGTTCACTGACATACAAGAAAAAAGGGAAAAAAACACATTCTAAAAGCATTGCATGCAACATTGCATTCAAGAGGCTTGGAAAGGAGAATAAGTCATATGACGAATGTCTCTTGAAAAACATACAAAATATTGTAATACATTTTTTTGACTTTAGTTTTTTTTCTTTAAATGGTGATGTTTCTTCTTTTTAAAATTTATTTATTTATTTATTATTTTGGGCTGCATTGGGACTTCATTGCTGTGCGTGGGCTTTCTCTAGTTGCATCGAGTTGGGGCTACTCTTCGTTGTGGTGCGCGGGCTTCTCATTGTGGTAGCTTCCCTTGTTGTGGAGCACAGGCTCTAGTCGCACGGGCTTCAGTAGTTGTGGCATGCAGGTTCAGTAGTTGTGGCTCATGGGCTCTAGAGTGCAGGCTCAGTAGTTGTGGTGCACGGGGTTATTTGCTCTGTGGCATGTGGGATCTTCCTGGACCAGGGCTCAAACCCGTGTCCCCTGCATTGGCAGGTGGATTCTTAACCACTGCACCACCAGGAAAGTCCCAATATTGTAGTATTTGAAGATTAATTTTGACTCTTTGGATTGTATTTCCATGTAAGTTATGTTGGGGCATAGATGAATTCTTTAAGGATTTCACAGCCTTTCAAACTTCAGTGTATTAAACTGAAAATAATATAATTCAAGGCTAGTGAGACAGAGTCTGAGGGTGCAAGGGAATTCACATAGTTAACTCTAGGGAGTACACAACTATGAAGATAAGTTCTAGTTCTCTGTGTAAAATGTTTGTCCTTTCCCCTGCTTGTGTGATGGGCCCTGTATTCAATGAGATGAGCTGCTTGTTTGAAATCAGCACACTATGTCAGTTAAGCAAGCAGAGACCACTAGGAGTTCTTGAAAGTAGGCTATCACACCAACTCTCCCAAGGTGGCAACTGCCTACTGTCATTGCGGGTTTACTGGCAGCCATATCTGATAGACTTGTCAAAATAAAATAAAAACAGAGAAATATGACATTTGGGCCACCTGTGGTTGCCAGTCATGGACTCTGCCATGCATTTTCTTGAAGAATAGTTTCCTCTAATAATTTCATATTCTTATCTGTCCCAGACATGTTTTAATTTTATAATCTGTTGACGAATTTCTGTGAATGCCAAAATGCAATAAAAGCAGGGAATATGGATGTAATAAGAAATTAAGATTTTTTTTAAAATCAGTATTATGGAGTAGGGTAAGAAGTCCATTCCCAGAGAGAAATCACTGAGTTTCGTATCAAATAATGGGTTGTTGACACATGTGAAGGAGACCACAACACAGTTTCTGTCCTATTATTATAATATGCTGATGGTTTTTCTGGCATAACAGTCACCCCAAATCTGTAGTCTCATAATATGATACTCAAAATATTCAAGTTTCAATTGAAAATCAGTCGTCATACCAAGAACTGGGATGATCTAAAACTGAATGATGAAAGATAACAATGAATGTCACCACCAAGGTGAAAGAAATGTTAGAATTATCTGACAAAGACTTGAAAGAAGCCATCTGGAAAAATGAAAAAACAAACAATTATGAACATCCTTGGAATAAATAAAAAGAAAATCTCAGCAAAAAATAGAAAATATAAAGTAGAACCAAATGAAAATTTTTAACCTTAAAAATATAGTAAGCAAAACCAAACCTAATGGATGAATCAATAGCAAATACAGGAGACAGAGGAAAGAATCAGTAAACTTGATACTAGAACAGTAGAAATGATACAGTCTGAAACACAGAGAAAGTAGACTAGAAAAAAAAATGAAGAGAGCCTCAAGGACATTTGGGAATAAAAGATCTGACATTCTTATCACTGAAGTCTTGGAAGGAGAGGATAAAAAGGGCATGGCTAATAAAGTAATTAAAATTTCTAAAATTTTGCAAAAGATTAAACATACAGATTCAAGGATCTTAGCAAACCCAAATAGTATAAACTTAAAGAAATACACATCAAGACACACTATGTGCAAACTTGTGAAAGCTAGAGACAAAGGAAAAATCATGAGAAAAAAGCAAACAAGAGGAAGGACAGCTTAACTGTCAAGGAGATACACTCTAAATGATAGCAGATTTCTCCCCAGAAACTATGGAGGCCAGGAGGAATTAGCACCCATTTTCAAGTACTGAAAGAAATGTCAACCCCAAATTCTATATCCAGCAAAAATATCCTTTCTCCAAGAAAAAAGGGAAAGTCCATTTATTCTCAGATGAAATAAAAGAATTTATTGCCAGCAAACTTATTCTAAAAGAATGGCAAAAGAAAGTTGTCTAAACAGAAAGGGCACAATCAAAGAAGGACTCTTGTAACATTAGAAAGGAAGAACAAGGTGAGCCAAAAATATGGATAAATACATAAGTGTCTTTCTCAAGCTTTCTTCATTGTTTGGCAATAGAAGCAAAATTTATAATACTCTTTCATTTGGTTCTAAATGTATCTGAGAAAATATTTAAGACAATTATATTTTTTTTAAATGCTATGAGCTGAACTGTACCTCCCCCATTCATACGTTGAAGACTTCCCCCAATGTGATATTATTTGGAGATAGGGCTTTTGGGAGATAGTTAGGTTTAAATGAGGCCATGGGGGTGGAGCCTTCATGATGAAATTAGTACCCTTATAAGAAGAGACACCAGAGTGTGTGCTTTCTCTCTCTTCCTGTCTCCCTGTCCCCCTCTCCTACTCCTTCCCTGCACCATGAGAGAACACAGTGTGAAGGTGGCTTTTTGCAAGTCAGGAATAGAGTCTTTACCAGAACCAGATCATGTTGATACTGTGATCTTGGACTTACAGCCTTAAGAACTGTGAGAAATAAATTTCTGTTTTCTAAGTCTTAAGTTTATGGTATCTTGTTATGACAGCCTGAGCTAAGTGACAAATAGATGAAGGGAAAAGGACATAAAAGAAGGCAAGGTTTATATCCTTCACTCAAACTAGTAAGAGATGACATAAGTAGACTATTAAGTTATGCATATCCAGAGAAACCACTATAAAAGCTATACAAAAACATATACTACAAAGCACTGGAGATAAAAATCAAACTGGAATTCTAAACATATTCAAGTCATCTACAGACAGGCAGAAAAAAAGAGAAACAAAAAAACAGGAAGAACAAACATAAATTTTAAAATACAATGGCACACTTAAGCCCTATTACATCAATAATTGCATTAAATGAAAATTGTCTAAACTTACCAATTAAAAGACAGAGATGGATGCAGTGGATTAGAAAACATCTCATCAATATGCTGTCTATAAGAAAGTCACTTCACGTATGATATAGGCAGACTGATAGTAAAAGATCTAGCATTCAAATAGTAATCAGAAAGAAGTGCCTATATCAATACCTGATAAAGTAGATTTCACCACAGAATTACCAAGGATAGAATGAGATATTATATATTATAAAAGTGTCAATTCACCAAGAAGACATAGCAATCTAAATAACAAAACTACAGAATACACAAAGCTAAACCAGATAGAACTGAAAGGAGAAATAGACAAATCTACACTTACAGAAGATATAGTTACCAAGGGGTAAGGGAGAGGGATAAATTGGGAGACTGGAATTGATATATACACGCTACTATATATAATAAGGACCTACTGTATAGCACAGGGAGTTCTGCTCAATACTGTGTAATGGCCTATATGGGAAAAGAATCTAAAACAGAGTGGATGTATGTATAACTGATTCACTTTGCTGTATGCCTGAAACTAACACAACATTGTAAATCAACTATACTCCAATAAAAATTTTTAAAAATCCACACAGCTGACAACTTTAACGTACCTCTGTCAACAATTGATAATAACTAGACAGAAAATCATGAAGGATACAGAAGAATCCACCAACACCATCAGTCAACAGAATCTACTCAATATCTATAGAATGCTCCACCCAACAAAAGTAAAATATACATTCTTTTCAAGTACCCATAGAACATATACCAAGACAGACCATATACTGAGCCATGAAATAAACCCCAACAAATGTAAATGAATTGAAATAACCACAATAGAATCAAATTAGAAATCATTAACAGGTAACTGCAACATCTTCAAACACTTGGAAACCAAAGAGAGTATGTCTAAATAACTCAAAAAAGAAGTTTCAAGAGAAAAATAAACATTGATATGAATGAAAATACAATATATGAAAATTTGTGAGACATAGTAGCTAAAGCAAGGCTGTGAGGAGCAGCTAAAGCACTAAATACATATATTAGAAACAAAGAAAACTCTCATATCAATAATCTAAGGTCCCACCTCAGAAACCCAGAAGAAGAATAGCAAAGTAAAGTCAAAGCAAGCAGAAAAGTGGAAATAACAAATAGAAGAGCAAAAATGAATGAAATTGAAAACAAAGTACCTACTTCATAATTATCATTCAAAAATAGTAGTTGTTATCATCATTATTCAATGGTTTTCAAATTCTTTTTTTTTTTTTTTCTTTCTGCGGTACACGGGCCTCTCACTGCTGCGGCCCCTCCCGCTGTGGAGCACAGGCTCCGGATGCGCAGGCTCCGGATGCGCAGGCTCAGCGGCCACGGCCCACAGGCCCAGCCGTTCCGCGGCACGTGGGATCCTCCCGGACCGGGGCATGAACCCGTGTCCCCTGCATCGGCAGGCGGGCTCCCAACCACTGCGCCACCAGGGAAGCCCCTTCAAACTCTTTTGATCTTACCTTTCTTAGAATATTTTTAATGAAGTACTCAAAGATAAAATATTTATTTTTTATAGATTATAAACAGATACTAGTCTACACATGTGGTCTGTAGGTGCTAAGCATAACCAAAATTAAATAAATAGGAAGAGATATATTTAATTAAAAATATAATAATCTCATTGTTTGCCAGTGTGTTGTCTTGGGTACCTTAATCTGGGGACCCGCTGGTTGAACATCATCATCAACTAAGGGCTCTCCATTCTTTAAACTTAGCTGAAACTTAGCTGATAGCTGAAGTATCATCCTGTCCAGGAGGCCTCTGCTAATCCTATCAGTCCCCATGAAAACTTTCCTCTCTGAATTCATATGGTAATTTTGACTGTGCCTCTTATTTTATACATATAATATACCATCTTAATTATCATAACCATTTGCCTAATAAATTCTCTGATATAAATGTGATTCTCAAAAACACATATAAAAACCTGAGGAGTTGAGCACTTGACAAAATTATGGGAAGGAAAATGTCAAACATTCTCACAAAGATACACAAAATATTAAAAATCTAGAGGTTGATGGAATTGGAACTGTGTAATCATTTTTTTGTAGATGTTGAAGTAAGGATCATAACCTGGAAATCCAAATACCAAGCTGTCTGTACATGTGGTATGTTTGGCACAGTGTTTTGTATTACGTTTTTGTTACTGCCTTTACACTGGGCATGCACTCTTCCTGTCAGCTATAGTTCCATTATTCCCAACTTTCAATACCTGAGTGCTTCAAATATTTTTACTTTACAGTGCCCTGATGTTGACTTTGACAACCCTCTGAGGGTGTTCACACTTTATAGACCAACACAACTAAAGTACAAAGAGCAGTGATCTAAGAATCAGAAGACTTGCATTCCTGGCTCATGTGTCACTTGCTAGCTGTGTCACCTTGAGCAAGTCATGTTACTTTTCTAAAACACAGTTCCTTCAGCAACAGAATGGTTATGGTAATTCCTGCCCAGTGTGTCTCATGGGGCAAATGAGAAGATTGGTTAAATCTGTGAAACTGTTGAACAAATATTACAGTTATTATCAGATGACCTCTTAGTTCCCTTCCTACTGTGAAATATTTTGTTCCTATTATTTCAGGAAAGTTGCTGTTAATTACAACTTCATTTTTCCTAACAAAGCCATGAGCCCCATAGCTATGAATATAAGTGGATATGCTACTTTGCGTTATGAGGATAAAAATGTTAGAAATCCTTGGCTGGTTTTCTGAGAGAATTATAATTACAATACATGAAAGAAATGCATTGTTTGTTATATGTTGACATCTCAGGAAATTGTGTGATAGAGTTTGATAAGAGCCTGCCTGTAAGATTAATTGTAAATTGGCTTCAATATGAACACTGTCATCAGGATTGAAAATTGTCAAAGAATGTAAAGACAAAACTGACAAAGTGTGACAATGGGTGGCATCACAGGCTTCAAGGAGGTCAAGGGGGAGTTTCTGGGATGAGAGTTCAACCGAATCTCATTACCATCTTCATTAACTACTCCAGAAAGGGGCTGCATGTCTCCTTAGAGTAGTTTGCAAAAGGTGCTTAGTTGGCAGAGGCTGAAAACAAAGAGATGCAAAATCATACCAAGAAATCAGACAGGTTACAATGGAATTTTAGGCACACATCAAAATCAGATTCTTCTGGGGATGTGGGCATTTGAGATCATGATCTCTGAAAATGCTTTTCCCCAACTCTGTCTACTGAATTAAAACTGTGTCTGTTTGTTTTTTTAACATCTTTATTGGAGTATAATTGCTTTACAATGGTGTGTTAGTTTCTGCTTTATAACAAAGTGAATCAGCTATACATATACATATATCCCCACATCCCCTCCCTCTTGCGTCTGCCTCCCACCCTCCCTATCCCACCCCTCTAGGTGGTCACAAAGCACTGGGCTGTTCTCCTTGTGCCATGAGGCTGCTTCCCACTAGCTAGCTATTTTACATTTGGTAGTATATATAAGTCCATGTCACTCTCTCACTTTGTCCCAGCTTACCCTTCCCCCTCCCTGTGTCCTCAAGTCCATTATCTACGTCTGCATCTTTATTCCTGTCTTGCTCTTAGGTTCTTCAGAACCATTTTTTTTTTTTTTTTTAGATTCCATATATATGTGTCAGCATACAGTGAGGTATCACCTCACACCAGTCAGAGTGGCCATCATCAAATAATCTAGAAACAATAAATGCTGGAGAGGGTGTGGAAAAAAGGGAACCCTCTTGCACTGTTGGTGGGAATGTAAATTGATACAGCCACTATGGAGAACAGTATGGAGGTTCCTTAAAAAACTAAAAATAGAACTACCATACGATGCAGCAATCACACTCCTGGGCATATACCCTGAGAAAACCATAATTCAAAAAGGGTCGTGTCCCACAATGTTCATTGCAGCTCTTACAGTAGCCAGGACATGGAAGCAACCTAAGTGTCCATCGACAGATGAATGGATAAAGAAGATGTGGCATATATATACAATGGAATATTACTCAGCCATAAATAGAAATGAAATTGAGTTATTTGTAGTGAGGTGGATGGACCTAGAGACTGTCATACAGAGTGAAATAAGTCAGAAAGAGAAAACTGTGTTTTATAGTAAATTCTTCCAGTCTCCTTCTGAGGTCTTCCTTGATCCCTTCAAAGAGAACTACCCCTCTGTCTTATGAAATTCTGTAGCTTTTCCTATCTTATATTACTTATTTGGGCTTATAGAAATGAAACCAAATTTTACTCCTGCCTAAGTCATAAATAAATACCCTGAGGCAGAGGATCACCCTATTAATTCTTCATGAATCTCTTAGTATCCAGTAGGGCAATACATTCACATCACTTTAGAATATGGATCTGCTTTTCTGTCTTATCTCCACTGTCCTGTTTCCAACTTTCTCTGTCTTTCTCTGAATATGTGGCATTGTCTCCTTATTGCTCCCCCCACCTTCAGTCTCCTCTACTCTTTCACTCTGCCCCTCCATACTTCTTTTATAAGTGGCCATGAGAATCTTCCGGACATGCTTGCTTAGTCATGCAGTTCCTCTTCTCTGAAGCTTTGTGTGGGTCCCCCTTGCTACTGGATTATGTATAAACACCTTAGCCTGGTTCCTGAGATGCTGATTAATTTGTTTCCATCCTGTTTCCCTTCCTTGTTTCCTACTATTTATCCTCACCAAGTGGCTCCTGCAAACTTTCTGCTCACCAAAACCACCCCCCATCGGCCTACCTCTTTCCTTTTGATTATACGCTTGCCTCATGTCCAATCCTATTTACATCCCCCAATTCTCCTACTGAAACATTTACCCTACTTTTCTGTCTTCCTATTTACCTTTGGTTTGTCTTGAGATAACTGCGCAAACTTGGGCTTGATCTTCCCTCTCTCACCCAACCTTCCCACATCAAATCCAAAACCACCTGTCAGGACTAAGTACCTCTGATTTTACCCCCTGATCATCTCTTGAATAAGTCATTTTCTCAACCTCTAGGTCATTTTCTCAACCTCTATTGCTAACAGCACAGCAAACTGTCTACTGGACTATACCAAGCATTCCTAGCTGGTCTCCCCACTAGCTTCTTTCTTACTCTGCAATGCAGTCTAATCAAGTCACTCCTATGCTCAAAATCCTAAAAGTGTTTTGGTTACTCTAAAATCAAAATACATGCCATAGCCTACCAAAGCCCCAGAAGTTTGGCCACTATCTCCACAGTTTGATTCCATGCCAGCCTATCAAAGAACAGGCTGTTTCTCAGTATCCTAGCCACTCTGTCCTTCTTCCAGATCTTCAAATATACAGTGTTTCCTTACCCCTCAGAACATTTGACCATACTGTGTTCTCTGTATGGAATATTGCTCCTTTCTCCATCTTCTTAACCTGAGATCCATCCCCAGAGTCTTAATTCAAACATAACTTTTCCAGAAGAACCTTTCTTGATGACCCAGAGATGCCCTGCTATAGATTATCATGACACCCTGTGTTTCTTCACTGTAAGACATTCACTATGTAATGTGATCCTTATGTGAATGATTATTTGAATAATGTCCTTCTATCCTACTGAGGCTGTATCTCTCTATAAGGGCAGTGCATTTTGGGGTTTTGTATGCAATTGTATTCTCATCTCTTGGCATATTGGATTCATATTTTAATATAGTCATATATTTGCTGACTGAGAAAACAGCTTCAAGTCTCTCTTCTCCTATCTGTACATTATTATACTGTCATGCAGTTTAAGTGCAAAATGTTAGTAAAGTCCTCATCAAAGTATCCGCCACATAATAAAGGTTCTTTAATGATATTTTAATTACAGTTGTGTTTGACAACACTACCATCCAGTTTCTTGGGTGTCGACTATATCTCCTCTTTTAAAGTATGATTTTGTGTTCCTTGTGATGCTTTGGTCTGAGAAAGCCACCAACTACATATATATATATATATATATATATATATATATATATATACATACATACATATATATATATATGTATATATATATGTATATATATGTGTGTATATATATATGTATATATATATTTATATAAACAAATTTACAAGTAAGTCTCTTACAGATTCTGTCATCCTTATCACCATGCCTTTGTCACTTTCTCCATCTTATCTGCAACAGTAAATTTCCAAGTGTATAGAAGATACAGTTTTATAAATTCATCTGGAGCTAAAGGAAAGCAGGACTACCTGGTAGGAATGAAGAGGTACTCAAATACCCACAGGTCAATGAGACTATCTTGTGATTAGGCATGCCTAATCAGAGCCCTACATTCCCCTGAAAGTACTCATGGGTTCAAGGATGGTCATGAGATGCAATCCAGGTCAAAGAGAAACAACAAACCCTTTCCCTGAGATTTATGGGAATGTACTCTTGTTTTCCCCATATGGTGTGAAACCAACGGATCATAGGGTCTATTTATAGGGTCTGGAGTTTATGTAGAAGAAGATCAAAAATATGAAAGAAAGAGACCTGGCTCTTGGTGATACTGTCTTGAAACTAGCTATTCTTGAAGCCAGATTTCCCTTAGGATTGTTCAGTTACATAAGACTAGAGATGTCCTTTTACAATATAAACCAGTTAGGATTGGGTTTTCTATCAGTTACAATCAAAATAATCCAGAGGGCTTCCCTGGTGGCGCAGTGGTTGAGAGTCCGCCTGCGGATGCAGGGGACGCAGGTTCCTGCCCCCGGTCTGGGAGGATCCCACGTGCTGCGGAGTGGCTGGGCCCATGAGTCATGGCCGCTGGGCCTGCACGTCCGGAGCCTGTGCTCCGCACCGGGATAGGCCACAACAGTGAGAGGGCCGCATACACACACACACACACACAAATAAAAACAAAATAATCCAGAGCGATTCATGGCTTCAAAGAAAAAATGAAATTTAAGCCAAATCTTAAAGATGGCCATGTGTGTAAAAAAGGAAGAAAACCTAGGCAAAGGGAGTAACAGGTCCAACTCATGAAGACCTGGAATAACATTGTGTGCTTGGGGAACTGAAAATAGAGGTTGATTCTTGTCCACAGCATAAAGGAAAAGAGATTGCTTAGTCTGTGAGCATGCCTGGTTCCTGAGAGCCACTTCCTCCACAGTTTCTGCCATGGACTCTGCTCATAGTCATCTAAACAAATATTAAATCAGTATGCAAGCTAATTAATGGGAATGTGAAAAAATCCATAGCAATCCCCAGAGGAAAGAAACATTTTAGGGGGAAGGAGGGGGAAAAAACTAATTTCTTCCCATACTGCATTTAAAGATTGGAGAGGAAGACTGACTTTAAAAGCTATCTACTGGCTACTGTACAAATGTTAGTGTCATAAAGCATGCAAATTAAAATTCTGCTGAAGACAGATAAAATTGCATTAGACATTCAGTGTTTATTCTGAGACTAATAATAATTCTAGCTCAAAGGATGGTAATTAATTGGTGCCACTGATGCTGTCAGACCACTTTTTCCTCATATGTCCAGGAACCCTGCTTGAATGATGGTGTCCCAGAATGGCAGGGGCATTTAAGCTGCCTGGAAACCACCATCATCACCTAACAACTATTCCTTTATTCTTGCAATCATTGCATTATGAGGTAGAAAAGACAAGAAGTCTAATCATGTTAAAGAAAAGGAAACTGAGGCTTACTGCTGTCAAATCATTCACCCATGATCACTCTCCAAGGAAGTATCAAGTTGAAATTACACCCCAGATCTTCTGTTTCTAGTGATTTTTCCTTCTACCTAAAACGATGTAGACATTTATTTTTGATGTGTTTCTGAAGTTGATTAGATTAGTTAGATCAATTCTTTGCAGTATCTTTTGATAAGGAAAGGAATACTGAAGGCCTAAGGGATACGGGGAAGATAGGTGATGGAAAAGAGAGAGGAGCAACAAAAAGGATCAGGGAAATACAGTAAAAGACTCAAACGGTACAGCCCAGTGCTAGCCTGAGGTGCCGGATAACGTACTAGCATCTTACAATTAGTAAGACAGGAGCTGTGTTGTAGATTGCTTCAAATATACTAACAGTCTATTGTTGTAGAACTCATTTACTTTTCTCTAAAAGTATACCACTCTCTCTCCTCCATACTACTAAATTTTTAATTAAACTTTTTATTCTGAGATAATCATAGCTTGATAAGCAGTTTCAAGAAATAATACAGAAAGATTCTACTTACTATTTACTCAGTTGACCCTAATGGTAACATCCTGTGGAACTATAGTACAGTATCACAACCTGGACGGTGACACTGATACAGTCAAGATACAGAACATTTCTACCACCTCAAAAATTGTGCTGCTCTTTTGTAACCCTCCTTGCAATTGATTCCGATCCTCAGCTCACCCTTCAATCATGGACCGCTAATGTATAGTCCATTTCTGTTATGTCATTAGGAGAATGTTAAATAAATGAAATTACACAGTATATAATGTATTGGGACTGGCTTTTTTCACTCAGGATAAATCTCTAAAGATTCAACTAGATTGTCATATGGACCAATAGTTCCTTTTACTTTTTTTTTTTTTTTTTTTTTTGCTGAGTAGCATTCCAAGGTATGAATATACCGGTTTTGGGTTTTTTTTTTTAATAATTCGCATGTTGAAGGGTATCTAGGTTGTTTTCAGTTTGGGGCAATTATAAATAAAGCTGCTATAAACATTTGTGTACAGGTCTTGTATGAACATAAATTTTCATTTCTCTGGGACAAAGCCCAGGATTGTAGTATTTGGGTCTCATGGTAGTCATACTTTCTATCTTTTAAGACACTGCCAAACTGTTTTCCTGAGTGGCTATATCATTTTACACTTCCACCAGGAATGTAATCAAGTGATCAAATTTTTCTGTATCCTTACAAATCTTTGATGGTTTTAATTTTTTTTTTTAAGTTTAGCTATTCTGCTAGGTGTGTAGTGATATTTCATTGTGGTTTTAACCTGCACTTCCCAAATGACTGATGATACTGAACCATTTTTTCATGTGCTTGTGATCAGTATATCCTCTTTTGTGAAATATTTATTCATATCTTTTGCCCATTTTCTAATTTGAATGTTTGACTTTTAGTGTTACATTTTGAGAGTCATATTTTATAGATACTAGTCATCTGTCAGATATGTTTTGTAAATATATTCTCCTATAACTTATCTTTTCATCTCTCAACAGTCTGTGAAAATAGGGTAAAATTTTTAATGTTGATGAAATCCAGTTTCTCAATTTTTTCTTTTATGGATTATGCATTTGATGTCAAGACTAAAGACTCTTTGCCTAGAACAAGATTCTAAAGATTTATCTTATTTTTCCTAAAATGTTTATAGATTTTCATTTCGTATTTAAGTCTATGATTTGAGTTAATTTTTACAAGGTGTGAGATTTAGGGTTTTTTTGTTGTTTTGTTTTGCCTATTGATGTCCGATGGTTCCAGCACCATTTATTAAAAGGGTCTCTTACCTCCATTAAATTGCTTTTGTACCTTTATCCGAAATGAGTTGGGCATATTTGTGTGCATCTGTTTTTGAGTTCTCTATCCTGTTCCATTGATCTCTATGTCTACACCTCTGCCAGTACTTCAGTCTTGCTGACTAAGGCTATATATTAAAGCTTGAAATCAAGTAGACTTATTTTTCCCACATTATTCTTCTTTTCAAAATGGTAGTACCTATTCAGGATCCTTTGTATTTCCATATACATATTTTAGAAAAATTTGCCTATATTTACAAAAGTCTTGCCGTAAATTTGATGGTAATTGTATTAAACCTATATGTCAATTTGAGGAGAATTGATTTCTTTACCATATTGAGTTTTCTAATCCATGAACACAGTATGTCTATTCAGGTATAATCTGATTTCTTTCATAAGCAGTTTTTAGTTTTCAGCATGCAAGTCTTGTAAATATTTTGTTAGATATACATTTAAGTATTTGTTTTGCATCATTATAAATCATTCTATTTTAATTTTTATGTCCACATGCTTATGGTATTATATAGAGATGGAACTGATGATTTTAGTATGTTTATCTTCTATCTTTTGAACTTGCTGAACCCACTTATGTGTTTTTTTTTTAAATTTTTAGGGGGCTGATTCTCTGGAATTTTCTTTTTAGGCAGTCATGTCATTTGTAAATATGTATAGTTTTATTTCTTCCTTTCTGATCTGTATGCCCTTGGTTTCTTTTTCTTACCTGGTATAGTGGTTAGAACTTCCAGCACTATGTTGAATTAAAGTAGGGAGAACAAATTACCCTTGCTTATTTCTGATCTTAGGGGAAAGCATCCAGTCTTTTATCACTGAGAACTCTGTTAGCTGTAGGGTTTTATATTTTTAATATATATATAGATGTACTTTATCTGGTTGAAGAAATTCCCCTTTATTCCTATGATTGAGAGCTATTTTTTAATCTTGAATTGATAGTGAATTTTGTCAAATGCTCTTCCTGTATTTGTTAATATGATCATGTATTTTTAATCTAATCTATTAATATGGTGGAATATACTGAAAGATTTTTATCATTATATAAGTTTCAGATGTACAGCATTATAATTCAACATCTGTATATATTACAAAGTGATTACCAACTCAAGTCTAGTTGCCATTCATCACCATATAGTTGACCCCCTTCACGCATTTTACCTACCTCCCTTCTCCTCTGGTAACCACTAATGTGTTCTCTGTATCTGTGAGTTTATTTTTGTCTTTATTTATTTATTTAAATTAGATGCCACATATGAGTGAAATTTGTTTTTTTTTCTATCTCACTTATTTTTCTTAGAATAATACCTTTAGTCTCCATACATGGTGTCGAAAATGGCAAGACTTCAATTATTTTTTAGGGCTGAATAGTATTGTATTGTATACACACACACACACACACACACACACACACACTATATATATATTCTTTATCCATTCATCCATCACTGGATACTTAGGTTGTTACAAATATCTTAGCTATTGTAAATGATGCTGCAGTGAATATAAGGGTGCACATGTCTTTACAAATCAGTGTTGTTTTGGATAAATTCCTATAAGTAGAATACCTGGGTTATATGATAGTTCTATTCTTAATTTTTTGAGGAATCTCCATACTATTTCTATGGTGACTGCACCAATTTAGAGTCTTACCAACTGTGTACCAGGGTTTGCTTTAATCCACATCCTCTCCAACATTGGTTATTTCTTACCTTTTTTTTTTTTTTTTTTTTTTTTTTTTTTGCGGTACGCAGGCCTCTCACTGTTGTGGCCTCTCCCCGTTGCGGAGCACAGGCTCTGGACGTGCAGGCCCAGTGGCCATGGCTCACGGGCCCAGCCGCTCCGCGGCATGTGGGATCCTCCCGGACCGGGGCACGAACCCGTGTCCCCTGCATCGGCAGGCGGACTCTCAACCACTGCGCCACCAGGGGAGCCCATTTCTTACCTTTTTGATAAAAGCCATTCTAACAGATGTGGTTTCCTTGTAGTTTTGATTTGCATCTCCCTAATAATTAGTGATATTGAACATCTTTTCATGTTCCTTTCAGCCATCTGTATGTCTTCTTTGGGGAAATGTCTCTTCAACTCCTCTGCCCATTTTTTAATTGGGTCATTTGGTTATTGTTAAGTTTTATGGATTTTTAATATATTTTGGGTATTAACTCTTTATTGGATACATGATTTACAAATATCTTCTTCCATTCAATAGGTTGCCTTTTCATTTTGATGATGGTTTCCTTCACTGTGCAGAGGCTTTTTACTGTTGTAGTTCCATTTGTTTATTTTTGCTTTTGCTTCCTTTGCCTTTGGAGTCAGATCTACAAAAACATGGCTAAGGCCAGTGTCAATGAGATTACCACTTTTGTTTACTTCTAGTAGTTTTATGGGTTCAGTCTTACATTCAATTATTTAGTACATTTTGAGTTAATTTGTATGTATGGTATAATGTAGTGTTCTAGTTTAATTCTTTTCCATGTGCCTGAGTAGTTTTCCCAACACTGTTTGTTGAAGAGATTATACTGCCTCCATTTTATGATCCTTGCTGCTTTGTCATAAATTGATTGTCCACATATATGTGGGTTTATTTCTGAGCTCTGAATTCTGTTTCATTGTTCTGTGTGTCTATTTTTGTGCCATTACCATACTATTTTGATTACTATAGCTTTGTGGCATAGTTTGAAACCAGGGAGCACAGTACCTCTATACTTTTTCTTCTTTTTCAAGATTATTTTGGCTATTTAGGGTCCTTTGTGAATCTATTTAAATTTTAGAATTATTTGTTCTAGTTCTGTGTTCTGTCTTTGAAATTTCGAGAGGGATTGCACTAAATCTGTAGATTTCTCTGTGTATTATGAACATATTTAAAAAATATTTTTCCAATTTATGAAAAAGAAATATCTTAAAATTTATTTGTGTCTTAGTTCTGTTCATCGTGTCTTACAGTTTTCAGTGTACATGTCTTTGGCCTCCTTGATTGAATTTATTTCCAGGTATTTTATTCTTTTTGATAAAATTGTAAATGAGATAGTTTTCTTAATTTCTCTTCTGATAGTTCATTATCAGTGTATAGAAATACCACAGATATCCACATATTGATTTTGTATTCTCTGACTTTACTGAATTAATTTATTAGTTCTAACAATTTTTTGGTGGAATCTTTATGGGTTTTTACATATAGTTATCATATTATCAGCAAATAGTGACAGTTTTCCTTCTTCCTAATTTGGATGTCTTTTATTTCTTTTTATTGCCTAATTGGTGTGGCTAGGACTTTCAATACTATGTTGAATAAAAATGGCTAGAGTGGGCATCCTTGTCTTGTTCTGACCTTAGAGGAAAAGCATTTAGTTTTTTGCCAGTGAATATTATGTTAGTAGTGGGTTTGTCATTATTGTCTTTATTGAGATACCTTCCCTCTGTACTCAGTTTATCGAGAGTTTTTATTATAAATGGAAGTTGAAATTTTTCAAATCTTTTTCTGCAACTAGTAAAATGATCATATGATTTTTGTCCTTCATTTTGTTAATGTGATGTATCACATTGATTGATTGGTGGATGTTGAATCATCCTTACATCCCTGGAATAATTCCTGCTTGATCAAGGTGTATAGTTATTTTAATGCACTGTTGGATTCAGTTTGCTAATATTCTATTGAGTATTTTTTCACCTATGTTCATGAAAGATATTAGCCTGTAAGGGTGTGTGCGTAGTGTAGTGTCCTTGTCTGTTTTTTTTAGGAGGGTAATGCTGAGTCGTAAAATGTGTTTGAAAGTTTTCCCACCTCTTCATTTTTTGGAAGAGTTTAAGAAGGATAGATATTAAATCTTCCTTTAATGTTTTGTAGAATTCACTCGTGAAGCCATCTGGTACTGGGCTTTTGTTTGTTGGGAGATTTTTGATCACTGTTTCAGTCTTCTTAATAGTAATCAATCTATTCAAGTTTTCTATTTTTTCATGATTGAGTCTTGGAAGATTATGTGTTTCTAAGAACTTATTTATTTCTTCTAGGCTGTCCAAATTTGTTGGCATATAATTGTTCAGAGTAGTCTGTTATGATCTGTTGTATTTCTGTGGTATCAGTTGTAACTTATCCTCTTTTATTTCTGATTTTATTTATTTGGATCCTCTCTCTTTTTTTCTTGCTTAATCTAGCTAAAGGCTTGTCAATTTTGTTGATCTTTTCAAAGAACCAGTTGTTTGTTTCATTGATCTTTTCTATTTTTTTAGTCTCTATTGCATTATTTCTGTTCTGGTCTTTATGATTTCCTTCTATTAATTTTGGGCTTTGTACTTTTCTTCTAGTTCCTTTAGAGACAAAGTTAGATTGGTTATTTAAGGTTTTTCTTGTTTCCTGAGGTAGGCCTGTACTGCTCTGAACTTCTTTCTTAAAACCACTTTTGCTGAATCCTATTTATATTAGTGTATTATATTTCTCTTTTCATTTGTCTCTAGATTTTTTTTGATTTTTTTTTTTTTTTGCGGTACACGGGCCTCTCACTGCTGTGGCCTCTCCCATTGCAGAGCACAGGCTCCGGATGCGCAGGCTCAGCGGCCATGGCTCACGGGCCCAGCCACTCCGTGGCATGTGGGATCCTCCCGGACCAGGGCACGAACCCATGTCCCCTGCATCGACAGGCAGACTCTCAACCACTGCGCAACCAGGGAAGCCCTTGTTTTGATTTCTTCAATGACCCATTGGTTGTTCAGTAATACGTTGTTTAATCGCCAAGTTTTTGTGGTTTTTCCTTTTTTTTTTTCCTTGTGATTGATCTTCTGTTGCCTACCATTGTGGTTGGAGAAGATGCCTGATAGGATTTTAATCTTCTTAAATTTATTGAGACTTGTTTTGTGACCTGAGATGTGATCTATCCTACATCATGTTTCATGTGCATTTAAGAAGAATATGTATTCTCCTACTTTCAGATGGAATGTTCTATATATATATCTATTAAGTCCATCTAGTATAATGTATCATTTAAGTCTAATGTTTCCTTATTGATTTTCTGCCTGGACGAGCTATCCTGATATAAGCAGGGTGTTAAAGTCCCCTGCTATTATTGTGTTATGTCAGTATCTCCCTTTATGCCCATTAATATTTATTTTATATATCTTGGTGATCCTCTGGGTGCATAAACATTTATAAATTTGGTAATTTTTGCTGGATTAACCTCCATATTATTACGTAATTCCATTCTTTGTTTTTTATTACATTGTTTGTTTTAAAGTCTATTTTGTGTGATGTGAGTATAGTTACTCCAGATTTCTCTTCACTTCTATTTGCGGGCATATATTTTTCCATCCCTTTGCTTTCAGTCTATGTGGTTTTGAAATTTCTTCTGAAGTTAGTCTCTTATAGGCAGCATACAGATGGGTCTTGTTTGTTTTTTTGAGCTACTCTGTGTCTCTTAATTGGAGATTATAGTCCATTTACATTTAAAGTAATTATTGATAGGTATGTACTTATTGTCACTTTGTTAATTGTTTTCTTGTTTTTGTAGTTCCTCTGTGTTCCTTTTTTTTTCTCTCTTTCTCTCTTCCCATGTATTTTGGTGGTTTTCTGTAGTGTAATATTTAGATTCCATTCTCATTTTCTTTTGTGTTTTTACTATAAGTTTTTCCATTGTGGTTACCCTGATTTTCACATACATATGACATCCTATTTTGAGTTGGTAGCAACTTAAGTGTGAACACATTCCAAAGCTTTACATTTTATCCACCTCTCCCGACATTTTATACTTTGCATGGTATATTTAACATCTTATTTCATGTATTCTTTGACTAATTTTTAATTTTTGTTATTTTTAATACTTTTGTCTTTTACCCTTCATGTTTGTTTTATAAGTGATTGATATACTACCTTTATTATTTATTTACCTTTTCCAGTGAGATTTTTACATTTGTATGTTTTCATATTATTAATTAGTGACATTTCTTTTCAGCTTAAAGAAGTCTCATTAATGTATCCTGTAGAGCCAGTTTAGTGGTGATGAACCCCTTTACCTTTTGCTTATATAGGAAACTCTTGATTTCTCCTTCAATTCTGAATGATAACCTTGCTGTGTAGAGACATATTGATTGGAAGTCGTTTTTTTTCTTTTCTTTTTTTTTTTCCCTTTCAGCACTTTGAATATGTCATACTACTCCCTTCTGGCCTGTAAAGTTTCTGGGGAAAATCTGCTCATAATTTTACAGTGTTTCCCTTGTATGTGACGTTATTTTTCTTTTGCTGCTTTTAAGATTCTCTCTTTATCCTTAATTATTACCAATTTAATTATAATGTGTTTATCTCTTTGAGTTCATCTTATTTGGAATTCTCTGTGCTTCTTGGACTTCAGTGTTTGTTTCCTTCCCCGTATTAGGGAAGTTTTCAGCTACTATTTTTTCAAATAATTTTTCCAGCTATTTCTCTCTCTCTTCTTCTTGGATCACTATAATGTGAATGTTTGTATGCTTAAAGTTGCCCCAAATATCCCAAATTAAGGTATTTTCCCTCTTTATTTTTTCATTTTGCTGTTCTATTTGGGTAAATTCTGTTGTTTTGTCTTATAGCTCACTGATTCATTCTTCTACCTCATTCAGTGTTCTGTTGAACCTCTCATATTTTTCAGTGCTCTTATACCTTCTGTTTGGTACTTTCTTATATTTTCTGTATCGTGGTTGAAGTTCTCATATGTTCAGCCATTCTTCTTCAAATTTCAGCAATCATCTTTATGACCATTATTTTGAACTCTTTGTTGGTAGGTTACTTATCTCTGTTTTGTTTAGTTCTTTTTCTGGGGTTCTGTCTTGTTCTTTCATTTAGAGCAAATTCCTTTATCTCCTCATTTTGCCTCATTTTATGTGTTTATTTATAGGTATTAGGTATATCAGCTTTCCCTTCCAATCTTGAAGAAGTGGCCTTATTTAGGAGATGTCCTATGGGGCTCAGAAGCACAATCACACCTGACCACCAGATTTAGGCACTCACTGATTGTCCCCTGTGTGGGCTGTGTTAGCCATCCTGTTTTGGTGGGGCCACAGCTGTCACAGTGGTTATGGATGGTGTTAATGCTCAACCAGCTGTGAGTCTGGGCAGAGTTACAGCAATGGATAAGGCTCTCAGTGTGTGTGCCAACTGGCACGAACAGTTTAGATGAAGAATTCCAAAATGGCACCCACCAGCATTGGTATTAGCAAGTTAAACTGAGATCACTAAGTGACTCCTGCCAGTGACTCAGTCCTCAGGGAGTATCCCAACTGATTCCTGCCTATCCTGCAGATGCTTTAAGATTAGTATGTGAGTTCCCTTCACTTATGATCCATGCACTTTTCAGTCTGGTGTTTTTGCACAGGTTTTCAGGTCAAGTGAGTCTGTACACAAGCCCTTTAAGAGTGAAATTTCCATTCACTGCAGTTATATAGTTTTTCTGGCCATATTCCCCATTGATTTTCAAAGCCAGGTGTTTTGCGGGACTTGAATCTACTGTGTAGGATCTAGGGGTTAGGGTGATTGAAGCAGAGCACAAATCACTCATTTCTCAGGGAAAATATTTGTACTTTTGTGATTCCTCTCAGTTGTGGATTGCTGCAGCTATGGTGTGGATTTTTCCTAGGCCAGCCCATATCACTGCCTCTTCTACCTGTGCTGATGCTGTCCTTTTACCTGTTTTTGTGGAGGCTCTGTTCATGCAGTTTTTGGGTCCCTTTCTGAGGGAATTATTCCATATTTAGTTGTAGATTTGTTATGTTTATGGGAGGAAGTGAGTTCGGGATCTTCCTACACCACCACCAAGAGATTTTTGAATATTGAACCAGCCTCGCATCTCTGGAACAAAGTCTACTTGGTCATGGTATATTTTTTTTATTATGTATTGTTGAATTCTTTTGCTAATATTTTTTAAGGATTTTTGTGATCATATTCATAAAAGATAGTGGTCTATAGTTTTCTTTCTTTGTACTGTCTTTGTGTGACAGGGTGATACTAGTTTCATAAAGGAATGGAAACTGTTTTCTCCTCTTCTGTATTCTAGAAGAGATTGTGTAGAATTGGTATTACTTCATAAAGGAAATCAAAACTGTTTCCTCCTCTTCTGTATTCTAGAAGAGGTTTTATAGAATTGGTGTTACTTCTTTTTAATAATTTGATAGAAGTTTTCAGTGAAACCATCTGGGCCTGGAGATTACTTTATTGGGAGTTTTAAAATTATAAACCTCATTTCCTTAATAGTTATAAGGCTATTCATAATATTTCATATTAAGTATATTATGGTAGCTTCCAGGAATTGGCCCATTTCATCTGTTTTCAAATTTATGTGTGTAGAAATTTTCATAATATTCCTTTATTATCTCTTTTATGTCTGCAGGGTTTGTAATAATAGTGCATGTCATTACTCATAATAATAATTTATGTCTTCTCCCTTCTTGTGCTTGTCAGTCTTGCTAGAGGTTTGTCAATTTTATTGATCTTTTCAAAGAGCCACCTGTTCATCTCATTGAGTTTTCTCTATTTTTGTTTCCATTTTTATCTATTTCTGTCCTTACGTTTATTAATGTGAGAGTTTTTTTTCTTTTCTAATGTATGTGTTTAGTGCTGTAAGTTTTCCTCACAGCAGTGTGTTAGCTGTGCCACATGAATTTTGATATGTTGTATGTTTGTTTGTTTATTTATTTGTTTGTTTGTTTATCTGTTTATTTATATATTTTTAAGTAGTTTAAGATTCACAGCAAAGTTAAGGAGAAGGTAGAGATTTCCCACATACTCCCTGCCACCATAAAGACATAGATAGCCTTTGTCATTATCAACATCCCCACCACAGTAGTAAATTTATTCAAATTGATGAACCTTCATTAACATACCATAATCACCCAAAATCCATGGTTTGTATTACAGTTCACTCTAGGTGTTGCACATTCCATGGGTTTTGACAAATGTATAATGACATATATCCACCATTATAGTATCATATATAACATTTTTGCTGCCCTAAAAATCCTCTGTGCTTTACCTATTCATCCTTTGCTCCTCCTTAACCCCTGGCAGTCACTGATCCTTTTATTGTCTCCATGGTTTGCCTTTTTCCAGTATGTCATATAGTTGAAATTATTTTATAGTATGTAGCCTTTTCAGATTGGTTTCCTTCACTCAGTAATATGCTTTTTTTTTTAAAAGAAGATATTGGGGGTAGGAGTTTATTAATTAATTAATTTATTTTTGCTGTGTTGGGTCTTCATTTCTGTGCAAGGGCTTTCTCTAGTTGCAGCAAGCGGGGGCCACTCGTCATCATGGTGCGCGGGCCTCTCACCATCGCAGCCTCTCTTGTTGCGGAGCACAGGCTCCAGACGTACAGGCTCAGTAGTTGTGGCTCACGGGCCCAGCTGCTCTGTGGCATGTGGGATCCTCCCAGACCAGGGCTCAAACCCATGTCCCCTGCACTAGCAGGCAGCTTCTCAACCACTGTGCCACCAGGGAAGCCCCAGTAATATGAATTTAAGATTCTTCCATGTCTTTTCAAGTTGTAATCATTTATTTCCTTTTGGTGCTAAACAGTATTCCATTGTCTGCATGTACTACAGTTTATTTATTCACGTACTGAAGGGTATCTTGGCTGCTTTCAAGTTCTGGCAGTTATGACTATAAAGCTGCTGTAAACATATGTATATAGGTTTTTGTGTGGACACACGTTTTCAACACCTTTGGGTAAACACCAAGGAGTGTGATTACTGGATTGTAAGGTAAGAGTATGTTTAGTTGTGTAAGAAACCACAACACTGTCGTCCAAAGTGGCTATACCATTTGCATTCCTTCCATCAATGAATGAGAGTTCCTCTTGTTCCAAATCCTCACCAGCATTTGATGTATTCAGTGTTTTGGATTTTGACCATTCTAATAATTGTTATAATTTGCATTTTCCTGATGACATACATATGGTGTGGATTATCTCTTCATATACTCATTTGTCATCTGTGTATCATCTTTGATATGTCATATTTTTATTTTCACTCATTTCAATACATTTTAAATTTCTTTTGAGACTTCCCCTTTGACCTGTGGATTATTTGGAATTATGTTGTTTAGTTTCCACGTTTGGAGATGCCTCTGTTATCTTTTTGTTATTGATTTATGGTTTGATTCCATTATAGTCAGAGAAAACACTGTAATTTCAATTCTTCCTGAGACTCAGATGGCAAGAATATTAAATCTTTTTTTTTTTTTTTTTGCGATACATGGGCCTCTCATTGCTGTGGCCTCTCCCGTTGCGGAGCACAGGCTCCGGACACGCAGACTCAGCAGCCATGGCTCACGGGCCTAGCCGCTCCGCAGCATGTGGGATCTTCCCGGACCAGGGTGCGAACCCATGTCCCCTGCATCGGCAGGCGGACTCTCAACCACTGTGCCACCAGGGAAGCCCTAAATCTTTTTTTTTAATAGACATACAAGTCCCTGAGGCTCTTTTTATTTTTTGCCTATTTTCTCTCTGTTCACATTGTTCTCTGTCCATAATGGGTAATTTCTATTTTTTTTTTCCAACTCACTGGTTCTTCCTACTTTTCCCTACATTTTCTTTTGAGCCTATTCATTGACTTTTTTCTTTTGGTCACTATATTTGAAGTTGTACACTTTCTGTTTGGTTCTTCTTTACACCTATTTCTTTGTTGAGACTTTACTCTTTATTTGTTTCAAACAAATTCTTAATTACTTGGTGATGCATTTTTATGATGGTTGCTATAAAACCTTTGTCAGAAAAGCCTAGCCTCTCTTTCATATCCATGTTGGCATCTATTAACTGTTTCTTTCAGTTTGAGGTCTTCCTGGTTCTTCGTATGTTGAGTGATTTTTAATTGAAACCTAGACATTTGGGATATTGTGTTGTGTCATTGTGGATCTTATTTATGTCTTATGTTTTAACTGGCATTTTCTGACATCATCTGGCAGTGGAAGTGTGGGAGGGTTCTACCCATTACGTTTCCCCCTTGGCCTCCATTTACACTTTAGGGTGAGGAGTTCCTCATTACTGGGCATTGTTGGGACTTACTGTTTCCCATTAGGCTTACACTGAGATCTCCCTGGAAGTATCAGTAAGATTCTTCCTTACTTCTCCTCTGTGGCCCCCACCAACACTAAGGTGGAGTAGTGGTGTGTGAAGACCTGATTCTGCATTAGGCCTCCTGTTATAACCTCCAGAGGGAAGGAGAGGTGATCCCCTTTTGTTTTCCTGCGGTAAACTTTGTTGTGTCTTTTGTTGTTGTTGTTGTGCCCATCAGCACTTCCCCGTTACTAGCTTCTACAGCACGCAGTCTGGGATATATGAGGCAAAAAGAAAAACAAGGTAACTCATTGTTCAGGGCACAGTTCCCTATCTAGGCTGCCACCTCCTCTTAACCTTTCCGAGTTTCTTATGTTTGTTTTATAAACAGTATAAGAAGTTTCCTTTGTAGTTAGCAGGAGAAATAGGGGAAAGTGTATCTATTCTGTCCTCCCACCATCAGAAGTCTGCTGTCCTTTTAATGACAAGTATGTTCTTAGAAGCATGCCTAATGTGAAATGGATTACAAATATAGACATTTTAATATGTATGTAAAACATGAGGATTCAGAGAAATAAACAAAGGATCAGGGAAGAAAAAGGTGATCAAGTTTTCAGTGACTGGCAAGTAATCAAATGTAGCTGTGATGTAATGGGTGCATGGTAAGGCCAAAGGAGAGTGGCTAGAGACAAGGACCTTGAAGAATTTGGATTCCTTTTCCATGGGAAGTCATGGAAGCCTATTTCTCAGAGCAGAGCAAAGCTCAAGGGCACTTTCAAAGTAACGCCCCACCCCCTCCCTGCCAGTAACATCCTCATGTGAGCTCATGAACTAGAGACAGGTAGAGATTTCCTGGAGGTGGAGGTGGGGGCAGAGATATCATACTTAATGGATTACGTAGGTCATTGAATCACTTAGCATGGCAATTGGAATATAGTTGTTCATGGTCAAAAAGGAGACTGGTTTGTGTATTGAACACAAAATGCCAACTGTGATTTACACAAAAGCTAGTCACACCATCCTGCTGATTACCACATATACCTGTAATCTCTACAGTTTATTTCATAATGATAAATTATGCAATTAGGCTTCTGTCAGTATAGATATAACACTACAGAAAAACTGATTACGGTTTTGTATTCCCTTGGTGCCTTTGTTGAATCAATTATGCCGTATTTTCAATATGACAAACTGCTGGAGAGATTGCACGTGATTTTTTTTCTTCCTCATTTTTGTATTGTAATTCAACAATAATTATAACTCCAGGCAAGACTTACTGTTACTGAGAGTAAGAAACTTTTTTTTTCAAGTTTGCTTTTACTCTCCTGTCGTTTAGGACTGTGTGTTCTCAGTTACCTCCTGCTGGCTTGGAGCAAATGTGTGGACATTTTGTTTTGGAGAAAGGCCGTGGGTGGAGTCAAAGAACTCCGGACTGAGGTATGTCTTCTAAATCTTAAATGCATTTTTATAACTATTTAATTTTTTCCAGTGAATCATTTTTAAGTGAAATCTCATTTGAACCTCAGTGCAGAAAAGAAGTAGGTAAGGAAGTGCTCTGGCTCAAGGAGGAGAGGTGTGCCTGCCTCTGACACCTTCTTCTTCTATTAAGATAACCCCAGAGATATGTCTTGAGAAATTTAGGCATGGTTTGAAACATTAGAGTTTTATGTGACTTGGTTTCATTCTTTGATTTTAGCAATGGGAAAGTCCATTCATTCATTTATTCCACAAATATTTACTGAGTACCCACAGCATCAAGCACAGTGCTTAGAATTGAGAATATAATAGTGAACAAAATATAGAATGAGGCTCACAAAGACTATTGATCCTTAGTCTGCAACCCTCTCTAGGACACTATGTTCCCTTTAGTACCCATACAAGTATCAGGCTGCCCTTTTCTTCTCACATTCAGGTGGGCAGTAACCTCATGTTCTCTGCCTTCTATTAAGTCCCCCAAATAAAATATATGCTTCACACTCCTTCTAAGTATACTTAATTGTCCCATAATAGTACTGAAAACAGGAAGGAGCTTCTAGCAGAGCACAAGTAGAGTCATGTTTATAAAAGCCAAGATTGTCTTCCTTATGTAATTGTAGTGGTATGCCTTTCCTTTCTGAGACCAGTGTTGATGAAGTTTCTGCTACCTCTAGACAGTTCTTTTTCTAGATGTTTTCTTCCTTTGAAGAAAGGCAAAATTCTCTAACCCACAAACTGTAGTTCTTGTCTCATTTATCTAGTTTGGGGAGGCAATAAAACTAGGCTTGCCAGATTTAGCGAACAATATAGAATATCCAGTTAATTTTTTTTAATTGACATATAATTGACATATAACATTATATTAGTTTTAGGTGGACAACATAATGATTCAATATTTGTATACATTGCAAAATGATCACCACAATAATTCTAGTTAATATTTGTCATCGTACATAGTTATAAATGTTTTTTCTCGTGGGAAGAATCTGTAAGATCTACTCTCTTAGCAGCTTTCAGTTGTGCAATACAGTATTATTAGTCACCATGCTTTACATCACATCCCCATGACTTATGTATTTTATGACTGGTTAAACTTTAAATTTGAATTACAGATAAACAACAAATACTTTTTAATGTAAGCATATGCCAAATATTGCATGGCACATGCTTATACTAAAAAAATTTTTTTAAATACTATTTTACTATAAATGTGATCCCAAATATTGCATGGGTTATACTTATACTAGAATGTTGTTTGTTGTTAATCTGAAATTTAGACTTAACTGAATGCCATGTATGTATTTTCTCTCTCTCCATATATATATGTGCCTCTGTATCTGGATATATCATGTGTGTGTGTGTGTGTGTGTGTGTGTGTGTGTGTGTGTGTTCTGTCCCACAGAACCATCCTGCTATAAGTACAGAGGGGAAAAATGGATACACTGCTCATAGCATTTCAGGATTGTTGATGGGGCGGGCGAAGAACAGAGCTATGGAAATGCAAGCTATTATTATGAACTTAGGTTTCCTGGCCCACTGGCGGGGGGAAATCTGTGTTTAATTTAAGAGTTATTTGCATTGCTTATAGGACAGCACAGATATATTTTCAGTCTGTCAAATCCTTTTCAAGTGCTATAGGTTCTGTACAGCTTACATGAATTTTGCCAGCCATGTTGAGAAAGCCAAGACATATGTTTCTGATTCATTTACATTGAACCAATCAAATTAATCTTTTTTTTCTTTCTCAACCCATAGATGCTTGCAAGGATTTCAGTAAACATTTTATTTTAATGTTCTGGAGTTAGCTGTTATTAACTGAGATACTGGTGATAATTCCTCCACCTCCTTCCTTTCTATAGTTTAATTACTGATCAAGCAGAAGGTGGAATTGTAAAGCAGCAGCCCTCTGTGCTGGATTGTCTGCATCTGGAAAATTGAATAAATGTTAACAACATCAGTCTTTTGGAAAAGAAGAATTTCAAAGAACACTAGCAATCAAGTTCGTATCTGAAACTGCTAGGAGTAAGATATCCAACACATTCAGCTCCCTAATAACTAACACTGATTTATAGCAAAGATAACTGAAGCTTTTGCTGTTTAGTTTTGTGCCAATAGAAAAAACAGAGATTCAATTCATCTGAGGTATAAGTGTGGTAAGGAGCACTCCATCTGTCCATTTGTTGATTTTAAATGACCACAAACACCAAAAGAGAAAATGAATTTCATTTCATTGTGGTAGATTCAAACCAAGGTTATAAAAGCCCCAGAATAATGACTAGTAAATTCTGTGAAAAGATTTTGTTACTGCTTGACGATGACCTGCGAGACAGGCACCAGAATTACTTTTGTTTTTTCGAAAATATCAAAACAACAATGACTGAATAGAAAAATTTCATGCAATTCACATGGATGAATATTCCCAGAATATGATATACAGTTGACCAAAAAATCCAACCTTGAAGATAGACCATCTCATTTACCCACTTAATCTCAACAGTTTTTATATCTTATAACCTACATTCACAAATGGCTGACAGAGGCTAGGACTTTGTGGCTGAGTTCAAGGTTGCTGTCCATTCATGAGTAAATGATTATTCTGTGGTTGTATTTAGGGTCTCAAAGGATGACTGAGGCTATAGGATTAATGCCATACCTAATTTACTTTAGTGATACGGTATCAGGGATCTTAAGGGAGTGAAGGTAAAAGTAGGTAGGCTGTGCTTTATGATAGCTGATCTTTCGTTTACTGAGTCCTCAAAGGCTGTTATCTGTCCATTTCTCCAAGTAGTTACTCTATCCTGTTATCTGTCCATTTCTCCAAGTAGTTACTCTATCCTGTATTTTAATTACTTAGGCACATCGCTTTTACCCACTGGACTGTGAGCTGAATCAAGGCAATATCTCTCCACAGTATCTGATTCAACTTTGTTTCCTTTTAATCCTCAGTGCAATGCTTTTACTAATTAAATTCTCAGTAAATATTATCCTTAATCCATGTTTAAGGATTGGGGATCTTTCTATGGGCATGGATAAAAAGCAGGGTTGGCTGGCTTTGTGTGGTCGGTTTATAGTCAGGCCTATCAGGCCCATCTATAGCTGGAGTTAATAAATCTATTAAGGTTTTTAATATGAAAACCTCTTCAGGCTACAGAGATTATCATACACGCCACCCCAATCTTTACCCAACTATATGTCATCCAAAAGACAGAGTGCTGGGTTTGGAATCAGAAGGCCTGAGCATTTGCCTCATCTCCACTAAGTGCTATAAGTACTATCTGTGAAAAGCTAGGGAAATTCCTAAACTTCTGGAATTTACCTCTTTTGTGGATAATGGCACTCACTTACCCTGTTTCCTCTGAGAGGTTTTGCAAAGCTACACCCGAGAGGATCTTGTACTTCTCAGAATCTGTCCTGTAGAGAAACTCTTAAGAATGTGCAAAGATAAAATGACGAGGAAGTTTACTGCAACACCATTAGTAATGGGAAAAAGTCAGAAGCAGCTCAAATGCCCATCAATTGAAGAATCACTAAATATGTGCTAGCCCATCCATGTTAAAGACTGTGTAATTATTAATGATGCAGATCTAGATATTGATAAGAATCTCCATGATGCATTTTTTAATTTAAAAAAATTTTTTAAATCTGTTGTAGCTTGTAGTCTTATTTTAATAAAAGAAAATAGAGATAAAATGTTCATGAGTAGATAACTGTTTAGATTGAGAACTGTAGGACACACACCAGGTGTGGTTGGCTTTGGAGTGGAGGAGTAATGAAATGGATAAAAAGAATAGATGATATTGATGGAGCTTTATACATACCAGGCACTATTCTAAATTGTACATTCGTAAGGCAATCTCTATCACACCTCTGTTACAAAGATACTACTATTATTTCCATTATACAGATGAGAAAACTGAGAGAATTGAAATAACATGTTTGGAGTTAGAACAGAAAATTGTCTAAGAGGTGGAAACAGGATCTGAATTCATGTAGTCTGAATTTATAGAGTCTCACCTCAGCCACTACATCATATGGTGTGAGCTGGGCCTGTACTTCAGAAATATTTTCTTTCAATATTATATGTTTCTGTGTGGTTTGAATATTATCATCAAACACATATTACTTAATAATGCTAATATAATGCATTTGCAAAATGAGATCATATATGTGAAAGCATTTTGTTTTATAGCCTGTCACTTGCTGTACTTATATAAATTCAAAGCTCTAAGAGATGCTCATTATATTAAAAAAATAAAAAGTGGGTTCACACATCAATATCTCTTTACACAGTCTTTGCTAGGGTAAGGGAAGTTGAAAATAAGACAGTTACATCCCCAGTTTTACTGGCATTTTCTTCATAATGTGACTCGTGATTGCTTTGCAGATGGAGTCAGATTATCAAATTGTGCCTCCTTCTAAACCCACTCATGTCAATTGCACATCAGACAATAACTAGCAAGTGGTGTCAGCGCCCCATCGTCAGAGCTACTGTCGGCACAAAGCATCTGGGCCAAGAATAAGAATGACAAGTGTATACATTTCCAGCTTTGCAATCAACATGGAAATTAGTCAGCTTATAGATGCTGAGTGGTCTTATAGAGAGAGCCCCAGCTGCAGACAAAATGCCAAACCGAGGATGATAAACAGAGCAGAGGGATTCAGCAGCTTTTCTTTTCAGCTGCTTGAAGCATGAAAGCCTTGGCAGTAGGGCGGGGCAGGCAGGAGTTTCTGAATTATTTCAGAAGTGGAGGGGATCGTCAAGGCATAGTGTTCTCCTTTGAGGTTCTTGAGGCTCAGGAAGGGACTAATGGGAGGTCACACAGCGAAAGCGAAGAGGGAGGAGGTGAGGTGTGAGCCCAGCACATGGGTGCAGCCCTTGGCTTTTTTTGCGTCACTGAATTCATACATCTATTCATTCATTCTTGTGTGGATCTATGTATTTGGGCACTTACTTATTAAACAAGTATCTATTGGATGCCAGTAGTCCATTCTCCTTATTGCAGCCAGAATCATCTTTTAAAATTCTCATTTCTCTTCTTCCCAAAGGCACTCCAATAGCCTCACATTGCTCTTAGAATATAATCCCAATGCTTTACCAAGACCTATGAGACCAAGTAGGATTTGGTCCTTGCTTGCCTCTGTCAACTCATCTTGTACTCTTCTCATCCCCCATCATCTCCATCACCACTGTAGGGGAGGAAAAATAATTCCCCCTCTCCCCTTTTAGGTTCTTGGCTGAGACCCCACTTGTTATAAAGGACATTAACAAGAGAAAAACAAGTTTGGTAACCTGTATACCTCCTGTATACATGGGAGATACCTAGAAAAACTGAAGTGGCCCAAGCCATCACCTTAAATACCATCTTCAGCTAAAGACAGTAGATGTTGGGGGAAGGGGAGGCAGTTGTGGGAGGCTTTCAGGAAAAGCACAGTGAACAAGAGTGTGGTGCGATGCAGATTTAAGTCTCTGTCTTCTCTGTTGATAAGAGGTAAGAGTTTCTAGAGTTTAGTCTTTTCCTTCTTCCTGGTACATAGAGGGAGACATCCTTACAAATGGAGATTTTCCTTATAAATGTAAATTTCTCTTACAAAAGGGTAACTTCTGCTTGATTTGTCAGAGCTTCTCCTATGTCTGCTGTTTGTTAAAAATAATCAGCCTAGGGCTTCCCTGGTGGCGCAGTGGTTGAGAGTCCACCTGCCGATGCAGGGGACATGGGTTCGTGCCCCGGTCCGGGAAGATCCCACATGCCGCGAAGCGGCTGGGCCCATGAGCCATGGCCGCTGAGCCTGCGGGTCCGGAGCCTGTGCTCCGCAACGGGAGAGGCCACAACGGTGAGAGGCCTGCGTACCGCAACAACAACAACAACAACATCAGCCTAAAGTCCTCTTATGCCAAAAAGGTATATTTTGGGGTGACAAATTCTGCTTCCTTTCACCAACATCCAGTCACATGTCAGGTGTTCTGTCCTGAGGTAGCACTAAGCCCTACCAAGCCTCAGGTCTTTGTATTTGCAGTTTCCTCTGCCTAGAATGCTCTTGCTGGCTCGTACATGGCTGGCTCCTTCTCATGTTTCAGCCTCAGAATAAAAAGTTAACTTCTCAGAGAAGTCTCCCTTTAGCGAGCTATCTAAATTACCCCTACTATGGTTCATCTTCTGGCACCTGCATTTTCCTCTTGGTGCTTCACTGTCATCTGTGTGTATCTTATTCTGTTGGTTGCTTGTTTGTTGCTTGTCTTGTACATGGTCATAGTCCCAGTTGTGTCTGACCCATAGCAGCCCTTAGAACATGTTTGTGGAGGGAGTGGATGGTCTACTAGAGCTGAGATGTTCTGTCCTAGGCATCAGGGCTGCAAAGGTGAATATAAGAGATCACTGGCCTGTTGATAATCAAATGAAGACTGACAGAGAAAAAAGTACACAAACATTAGAACATTACCATTTGTTGATCCATATTTCAACCTTACTAGACCTAGAGCCCCCTTTTTAAAAAAATATTTGTAATGTTCTCCTTTCATATCCTCATATGAAGTTTATAGATAACATAACCAACTTTGATGGATACTTTTATAAAATCAAAGTAATGCTCTAAATAAAATATGAAAGGGAAATGAGAGAAAACCAGTTTATAATAAATCAATATTATTCAGTTCCTGGATACAATTATACTAGAACACATATCTACTTGTAATGAATGTGTTTGGATTTGAGGGAAGCAAGACAATATCTAAATGAGGATAATCAACACTTTTCTTACAGCTACTGTTTTGAAATTGGGACTTACACACACACAGACACACACATTTAGAATCATAATGACTGTCATAGCTACAAATGCAAACTGATCCAAGTGTGTCGTAGCAACAACCCAAATACTAGGAAGAGCAATGCTGTTGGTTTACCAAAGTGATGAATGATTCCTGGTGAAGTTCTGAACAAAATAAAATATAATCTTCCCTTGACTTGACTGACTTTATAGTTACATTCCTAGAAAATGCATTTCTAAAAACCATGCTAAAAATATGATTTTTTTTATAGGTAAAATGGAGTTAGGTTCTAGGCTCAAGTGAATTAGAAACTGGTTTTTTACTTCCTAAGAATCTGTCAGGATATTCAAGAGTTTCAGGGGAAAAGGACAATTTTTCTTAGTGTGGAGGATCATTGGCTTAAAGCATAATATTGTTGTGAAGAGTTCAGGCTTCAGAACCAGATGAGCATGGGTTTGAACCCTAGCTACACAGCCTATAAACTATACCTTCTTGGGCCATCATCTGATCTTTCAGAGCCTCGATCTCTTCTCATTTAATGAGATTATGGAAATAATAATCCCCATTTCACCAGTTGTGAGGATAAAAGTAAATAATGAATAGAAAGCACTATGTAACTAGCACATAGTACATGCTCAGCAGATATTAGTTATTTTTATGAAACTTTCTCCACTAAGAAAAGACATGAGGTTACTTGCAGAATATGTTAATGTGAAATGTTTATGATGATAAGTATTGTAATAGGGAGATTTTAGGAAACATTTCAACTTTGGGTTTTCAACTTTTGATCTTCCTCTGGATCTATCTGGATTAGGGAGGTCATTCAGAGGATTTTGATGTGGGGGAAAAGAAAAAACCCAGTCAAGTACCCATTAGAGTTGGTAGTTAAAACATTGTCGAAGCATTGGCTGTACTTATATGAAAACAGCTCAATTTGCCTACAGCAGAAAGTAGCTGTCTGGGAAGAAATGTAATATTCAAACAGCTTGTAATCAAAACAGCTACCCCACACCTGGGAAGAGCATCTTAATAATTGTTTGGAGTAAGACAAGGGTAGAAATCAAATGCTTTTCTTTGCAGCAGCAGTAATAACAGTAACGTTAAAACACTTTTTGTTTTGTTTTTCTATTTTTCTCCCATGTGATGACTCCTTTGTTTGATTGTCACTGAGCACAGGAAGTGGCAAGGTTTGAGAGTATAGCTTGTGTCCTCATCAAGGTAAAGAAATCAGGCATTTCAGAGAATAGCCTATACTTTTGAGTAAGATACTCTTCAGTGAATTATCCAGGCAGCCCTGGGATGAACCATCTGAATTATAGTTTCATGGAACCGGAGAAGAACTTAATGGCGATCTGGTCTCCCCACCGCCGCCTTTTGAAGTTTGAATACCTTCTAATGATTCCTTTCCAAGCTTTCAAGTGAATTCTTCATCACCTTTAGTGACATGGGACACATCTCCAAAGGAAGTGTGCTCTGACCTTGATTAGCATTTACTGTCAGAAATGTCTTCTTTACTTTACATGGAGCTGAGAGCCCATCATCTTTTCACATACATGAAAGCAGCAACTGGGGTCTACCTGAGTCTTCTGTTCTCTTGGCAAATGTTTCCATGTCCAAGGGACCTATAAGAAACAATTATTCTAAGAACTCGGATATAGGAAAACTTGAGACTTTAGTCCTAGAATAAATTACTCAACATTAACAAGAAAAAAGAAAAAATTGAAATCCGCAGATGTTCAGAACTCAGATGTGAGCCAGGCATGACTAAGACTTCTCTCCCACCTAGGTCTACATTTTTCTCTGACTTTTCAATTTAAGTTTCCACTGGGCTCTGGGATGTGGGCTGTGGCATTCATGGAGGCATCCACATTAGATAGATGCATTCATCTATTCGTTTACCAAAGAAGTAGTTATTCCTGAGCACAGTCTGTCTCTCAAGCTTCTTCATTGTTCAGTAGGATTGAGGTGACTGACTATTGATGTCTGTCATGGGTAAAGTAGTGGAGAAGGCCTCCATCCTCAGTTTGGTGCAATGTGTTTGTGGGTTCTATTCCAGGCCTATCAGGAGTGCATAAATACATACCAAATGAGTACTAGAGATAGGAAATGCTGCTGGAAGAGAGAAGAAAGATGTCATTGTGTGATGGAAACACTTACTGAAAGAAACGTGCCTTGAATTTGGATGGATAGAAAGGAGGATAACATTCCAGGCAGGACGAGGAGCAGATGTAAAATAGAGAGAATGGAATAGCCATATTGTGTTTGGGGACACAGATGAAGTCAATAGACACTTGTCCCAGAAAAATGGACAAGGAGAGGTTTAATAAATATAAGTGATGCCAAAGTAAAGTCAGGAAGTCCAGAAAGACTTCTGTGTAGTTCCAGTAACTGTGAGAACTAGCAACAGGACATAACAGGTGCTTCTCATTTTGGCAATGACTTTCAGCAAGAGAGACAAGCTTAGATCAGATTATTGGTCTAAACAATAAGCCAGTATATTCAAGTTCAAGTTCACATTTGTAAGTATAGAAAATAGTTTATTCTGCACAACGGAAATGAATATAATTTCATAATTGTTCTCACAGTATCAATCTAAGAATACCCCTTAAAATAATTGTGCAGATAAATGAAAGCATATGGGAATTTTTTTTCCATATGGGAATTTTTGAAAAATCTGCTGTATAGCATTGAGGTTTCATTGCAAGACAGAGTGCAAGTTTAGAGTGTCCCAAGACCATGTATTCTTATTTGGGGCATTATTGACTCCAAGGGGGCAGAAGTTGATCCTTGGAAGGAGGAGCAAAAGATTTTACTCCTTGTGCATAAATTGCAGATATATAGTATATAAATACATATACCATATATCTGTGACATTAAAATTTCATGGGGCAGCAATTAGTTTAAAAAATTTTTAAAAACCTCCAAAATTAGTTTAAAAGACTCCTTAAAGGAGTAATGATGAAGAAAAGGTTGACAAATAGTTCTCTAATGGAAGGTTGGTTGGTCAATCAGAAGAAGATCCAGGATTGCAAGTTTAGAAACCTTATTTTTGTTAGTAAAAGAGTGTAGACCCAGCTTTCAGGAGTATTTCCATCATTAATCAAGATCATAGAAACTCGTAAAGACTCTGGAATGCCTACAGGGTTCCTCATTGTAAATGGATGAAGTGTTACATAAGCTAGAATATCTATGTAGAACTTGTGTAGCATCACCACCTTTCTATACAGAAAGCTACATAAGAAACCAAAAACAATCAAAATTTCTCTTGGATAGCAGGAAACAGAAAAAGGAATTTACTTATTTCATTTCAAATGCATGATGGCATAGTTTAGCAGACCTTTTCACAGATAATTCCCTCATTAGGAATAAACCTGCCCTGGGAACTGGGAGCTCCCAAGAGTGAGTCAGACCTAATTTCCCTGGATGGTTGCTGCTACTCTTTGCTACTGGGGCACCATTTTCTTATGTTATTGTAGCTGACCTCTTCTGGTTAACACGTTACTTCTCTGAATTGATTGGCTGATAAAAAGGAACGAAATTGGGTCATTTGTAGAGATGTGGATGGACTTAGAGACTGTCATACAGAGTGAAGTAAGTCAGAAAGAGAAAAACAAATATCGTATATTAATGCATATATGTGGAATCTCGAAAAATGGTACAGATGAACCGGTTTGCAGGGCAGAAATAGAGACACAGATGTAGAGAACAAACGTATGGACACCAAAAGGGGGAAAGCAGGGTGGGACAGGGGGATGGTGTGATGAATTGGGAGGTTGGGATTGACATATATACACTAATATGTATAAAATAGATAACTAATAAGAACCTGCTATATTAAAAATAAAATAAAATTCAAAATAAATAAATGAATAAATCGATTGGCTATTGTATCACATCTGGTTGCCAGTAAGGACTCTTTAAGGTGACTTTCCATATCTCTAATCTAATCAGTTTTCATTGTTGAACTCTGAGCAGGCATTAGTATTGATATTTATATTTTGGTTGGAACAGCTCCTCACACTGTTCCTATACAAATCTCTCTGTGGTGATATAACTTCAGAATTGCCTGAAGAATATGGTGAGGGGTCCTTTGTGTTCTCAAGGTGTGATTTAGGCATTATAGACACCCACACCCACTGAGTCAGTATTTCTGAAGGTAGGCCTGAGGAATCTGTATTTATTTTTTAACTTCTTTATTGGAATATAATTGCTTTACAATGGTGTGTTAGTTTCTGCTTTATAACAAAATGAATCAGCTATACATATACATATATCCCCATATCTCGTCACTCTTTCATCTCCCTCCCACCCTCACTATCCCAACCCTCTAGGTGGTCACAAAGTACCAAGCTGATCTCCCTGTGTTATGCGGCTGCTTCGCACTAGCTATCTATTTTATATTTGATAGTATATATTAGTCCATGCCACTCTCTCACTTCATCCCAGCTTACCTGTCCATCCACCCCTTGTCCTCAAGTCCATTCTTTACATCTGTGTCTTTATTCCTGTCCTACCCCTAGGTTCTTCAGAACCTTTTTTTTTTAATAGATTCCATATGTATATGTTAGCATACAGTATTTGTTTTTCTCTTTCTGACTTACTTCACTCTGTATGCCAGACTCTAGGTCCATCCACCTCACTACAAATAACTCAATTTCGTTTCTTTTTATGGCTGAGTAATATTCCATTGTGTATATGTGCCACATCTTCTTTATCTATTCATCTGTTGATGGACACTTAGGTTTTTTCCATATCCTGGCTATTGTAAATAGGTCTGCAATGAGCATTGTGGTACATGACTGTTTTTCAATTATGGTTTTCTCAGGGTATGTGCCCAGGAGTGGGATTGCTGGGTCACATGGTAGTTCTATTTTTAGTTTTTTAAGGAACCTCCATACTGTTCTCCATAGTGGCTGTATCAATTTACATTCCCAGCAACAGTACAAGAGGGTTCCCTTCTCTCCACACCCTATCCAGCATTTATTCTTTGTAGATTTTAGATGATGGCCATTCTGACTGGTATGAGACAATATCTCATTGTATAGTTTTGATGTGCATTTCTCTAATGATTAATGATGTTGAGCATTCTTTCATGTGTTTGTTGGCAATCTGTAGATCTTCTCTGGAGAGATGTTTATCTAGATCTTCTGCCCATTTTTGGATTGGGTGGTTTGTTTTTTTGATATTGAGCTGCATGAGCTGCTTATAAATTTTGGAGATTAATCCTTTGTCAATTGTTCGGTTTGCAAATATTTTCTCCCACTCTGAGGGTTGTCTTTTCGTCTTCTTTATGGTTTCCTTTGCTGTGCAAAAGCTTTTAAATTTCATTAGGTCCCATTTGTTTATTTTTGTTTTTATTTCCATTTCTCTAGGAGGTGGGTCAAAAAGGATCTTGCTGTGATTTGTGTCCTAGAGTGTTCTGCCTATGTTTTCCTCTAAGAGTTTCATAGTGTCTGCCCTTACATTTAGGTCTTTAATCCATTTAGAGTTTATTTTTGTGTATGGTGTTAGGGAGTGTTCTAATTTCATTCTTTTACATGTAGCTATCGAGTTTTCCCAGAACCAATTATAGAAGAGGCTGTCTTTTCTCCATTGTATATCATTGCCTCCTTTGTCATAGTTTAGTTGACCATAGGTGCATGGGTTTATCTCTGGGCTTTCTATCCTGTTCCATTGATCTATATTTCTGTTTTTGTGCCAGTACCATACTTTCTTGATTACTGTAGCTTTATAGTATAATCTGAAGTCAGGGAGCCTGATTCCTCCAGCTTCGTTTTTCTTTTTCAAGATTGCTTCAGCTATTCCAGGTCCTTTGTGTTTCCATACAAATTGTGGAATTTTTTGCTCTAGCTCTGTGAAAAATGCCATTGGTAGTTTGATAGGAATTGCATTGAATCTGTAGATTGCTTTGGGTAGTAGAGTCATTTTCACAATGTTGATTCTTCCAATCCAAGAACATGGTATATCTCTCCATCTATTTGTATCATCTTTAATTTCTTTGATCAGTGTCTTATAATTTTCTGCATACAGGTCTTTTGTCTCCTTAGGTAGGTTTCTTCCTAGGTATTTTATTCCTCTAGTTGCAGTGGTAAATGGGAGTGTTTTCTTAATTTCACTTTCAGATTTTTCATCATTAGTGTACAGGAATGCAGGAGATTTCTGTGCAGTAATTTTGTATCCTGCTACTTTACCAAATTCATTGATTAGCTCTAGTAGTTTTCTGGTAGCATCTTTAGGTTTCTCTATGTATAGAATCATGTCATCTGCAAACAGTGAAAGCTTTACTTCTTTCCGATTTGGATTCCTTTTATTTCTTTTCCTTCTCTTATTGCTGTGGCTAAAGCTTCCAAAACTATGTTGAAACATGGTGGTGAGAGTGGGCAACCTTGTCTTGTTCCAGATCTTAGACGAAATGGTTTTAGTTTTTCACCATTGAGAAGGATGTTGGCTGTGAGTTTGTCATATATGGCCTTTATTATGTTGAGATAAGTTCAGTCTATGCCTACTTTCGGGAGGGTTTTTATCCTAAATGGGTGTTGAATTTTGTCAAAACCTCTTTCCTGCATCTATTGAGATGATGATATCGTTTTTATCCTTCAATTTGTTAATATGGTGTATCCCATTGATTGATTTGCATATTTTGAAGAATCCTTGCATTCCTGGGATAAACCCCACTTGATCATGGTGCATGATCCTATTAATGTGCTTGTGGATTCTGTTTGCTTGTATTTTGTTGAGGAATTTTGCATCTATGTTCATCAGTGATATTGGCCTGTCATTTTTTGTGTGTGTGTGTGTAACATATTTGTATGGTTTTGGTATCAGGGTGATGGTGGCCTCCTAGAATGAGTTTTGGAGTATTCCTCCCTCTGGTATATTTTGGAAGAATTTGAGAAGGATAGGTGTTAGCTCTTCTCTAAATGTTTGATAGAATTCACCTGTGAAGCCATCTGGTCCTGGGCTTTTGTTTGTTGGAAAATTTTTAGTCATAGTCTCAGTTTCAGTGCTTGTGATTGTTCTGTTTATATTTTGTATTTTTTCCTGATTCAGTCTCAGAAGGTTGTGCATTTCTAAGAATTTGTCTATTTCTTCCAGGTTGTCTATTTTATTGGCATATAGTTGCTTGTAGTAATCTCTCAAGATCCTTTGCATTTCTGGAATGTCAGTTGTTACTTCTCCTTTTTCATTTCTAATTCTATTGATTTCAGTCTTCTCCCTTTTTTCCTGAAGAGTCTGGCTAATGGTATATCAATTTTGTTTATCTTCTCAAAGAACCAGCTTTAGTTTTATTGATCTTTACTACTGTTTCCTTCATTTCTTTTTCATTTATTTCTGATCTGATCTTTATGATTTCTTTCCTTCTGCTAACTTTGGGGTTTTTTTGTTCTCTTTCTCTAATTGCTTTAGGTGTAAGGTTAGGTTGTTTATTTGAGATGTTCCTTGTTTCTTGAGGTAGGATTGTATTATTATATACTTCCCTCTTAGAACTGCTTTTGCTGCATCCCATAGGTTTTGGGTCATCGTTTTCATTGTCATTTGTTTCTAGGTATTTTTTGATTTCCTCTTTGATTTTTTTCAGTTATGTCTTGGTTTTTAAGTACTGTATTGTTTAGCATCTATGTGTTTTATTTTTTACAGATTTTTTCCTGTAATTGATATCTAGTCTCATAGTGTTGTGGATACTTGATACAATTTCAATTTTCTTAAATTTACCAAAGCTTGATTTGTGACCCAACATATGCTCTGTCCTGGAGAATGTTCCATGAGCACTTGAGAAGAAAGTGTATTCTGTTGTTTTTGGATGGAATGTCCTATAAATATCAATTAAGTCCATTTTGTTTAATGTATCATTTAAAGCTTTTGTTTCCTTATTTATTTTCATTTTGGATGATCTGTCTATTGTTGAAAGCCAGGTGTTAAAGTCCTCTAGTATGATTGTACTACTGTCAGTTTGCCCTTTTATGGCTGTTAGCATTTGCCTTATGTATTCAGGTGCTCATATGTTGGGTGCATAAATATTTACAATTGTTATATCTTCTTCTTGGGTTGATCCCTTGATCATTATGTAGTGTCCTTCTTTGTCTTTTGTAATACTCTTTATTTTAAAGTCTATTTTGACTGATATGAGAATTGTTACTCCAGCTTTCTTTTGTTTTCCATTTGCATGGAATGTCTTTTTCCATCTCCTCACTTTCAGTCTGTATGTGTCCCTAGGTCTGAAGTGGGTCTCTTGTAGACAGCATGTATAAAGGTCTTGTTTCTGTATCTGTTCAGCCACTGTATGTCTCTTGGTTGGAGCATTTAATCCATTTACATTTAAGGTAATTATCAATATGTATGTTCCTATTACCCTTTTCTTAATTGTTTTGTGTTTGTTATTATAGGTCTTTTCCTTCTCTTGTGTTTCCTGCCTAGAGAAGTTCCTTTAGCATTTGTTGTAAAGCTGGTTTGGTGGTGCTGAATTCTCTTAACTTTTGCTTGTCTGTAAAGGTTTTAATTTCTCCATTGAATCTGAATGAGATCCTTGCTGGGTAGAGTAATCTTGGTTGTACCTTTTTCCCTTTCATCACTTTAATTTGTCCTGCCATTCCATTCTGGCTTGCAGAGTTTCTGCTGAAAGATCAGCTGTTGGGCTTCCCTGGTGGCGCAATGGTTGAGAGTCCGCCTGCCGATGCAGGGGACACGGGATCGTGCCCCGGTCCGGGAAGATCCCACATGCTGCAGAGCGGCTGGGCCCGTGAGCCATGGCCGCTGAGCCTGCGCGTCCGGAGGCTGTGCTCTGCAATGGGAGAGGCCGCAGCAGTGAGAGGCCTGTGTACTGGAAAAAAAAAAAAAAGAAAAGATCAGCTGTTAACCTTATGGGGATTCCCTTGTATGTTATTTGTTGTTTTTTCCTTGTTGCTTTTAATATGTTCTCTTTGTATTTCATTTTTGATAGTTTGATTAATATGTGTCTTGGCGTGTTTCTCCTTGGATTTATCCTGTATGAGACTCTCTGTGCTTCCTGGACTTGATTGGCTATTTCCTTTCCCATATTAGGGAAGTTTTCAACTATAATCTCTTCAAATATTTTCTGAGTCCCTTTCATTTTCTCTTCTTCTGGGACACCTATAATTCGAATGTTGGTGCATTTAATGTTGTTCCAGAGGTCTCTGAGACTGTCCTCAATTCTTTTCATTCTTTTTTCTTTATTCTGCTCTGCAGTAGTTATTTCTACTATTTTATCTTCCAAGTCTCTTTTTTTTTTTTTTTTTTTTTTTTTTTTTTTTTTTTTTTGCGGTATGCAGGCCTCTCACTGCTGCGGCCTCTCCCGTTGCGGAGCACTGGCTCCGGATGCGCAGGCCCAGCGGCCATGGCTCACGGGCCCAGCCGCTCCGCGGCATATGGGATCCTCCCAGACTGGGGCACGAACCCGTATCCCTTGCATCGGCAGGCGGACTCTCAACCACTGCGCCACCAGGGAGGCCCTCTTCCAAGTCTCTTATCCATTCTTCTGCCTTAGTTATTCTGTATTGATTCCTTCTAGAGAATTTTAAATTTCATTTATTGTGTTCATCATTGTTTATTTGCTCTTTAGTTCTTCTAGGTCCTTGTTAAACGTTTCTTGTATTTTCTCCATTCTATTTCCAAGATTTTGTTTTTTGTTTTTTGGGGTTTTTTTCGTGGTACGCGGGCCTCTCACTGTTGTGGCCTCTCCCGTTGTGGAGCACAGGCTCCAGATGCACAGGCTCAGCGGCCATGGCTCATGGGCCCAACCAGTCCGTGGGATCTTCCCAGACCGGGGCCCGAACCCATGTCCCCTGCATCAGCAGGCAGACTGTCAACCACTGCGCCACCAGGGAAGCCCTATTTCCAAGATTTTGGATCATCTGTACTATCATTACTCTTAATTCTTTTTCAGGTAGACTTTTTATTTCCTCTTCATTTGTTTGGGCTAGTGGGTTTTTACCTTGCTCCTTCATCTGCTGTGTGTTTCTTTGTCTTCTCATTTGGTTTAACTTACTGTGTTTGGGGCCTTCTTTAAGCAGGCTGCCAGTTTGTAGTTCCTTTTGTTTTTGCTGTCTGCCCCCAGTGGCTAAGGTTCAGTCGGTTTTGTAGGCTTCCTGATGGAGGGGACTAGTGCCTGTGTTCTGGTGGATGAGGCTGGATCTTGTCTTTCTCTTGGGCAGTACTGTATCCAGTGGCATGTTTTGGGGTGTCTGTGACCTTTTTATGATTTTAGCCAGCCTCTCTGTTAATGGGTGGAGTTGTGTTCCTGTCTTGCTAGTTGTTTGGCATAGGGTGTCTAGCACTGTAGCTTGCTGGTCGTTGAGCAGAGCTGGGTTTTAGCATTGAGATGGAGATCTCTGGGAGAGCTTTTGCCGTTTTATATTACGTGGACCTGGGAGGTTTCTGGTGGACCCGTGTCCTGGACTCAGCTTTCCCACCTCAGAGGCACAGGCCTGTCACCCGGCTGGAGCTCCAAGACCCTGTCAGCCACACAGCTCAGAAGAAAAGGAAGAAAAAAAGAAAGAATGAATGAATAAAATTAAAATAAAATAAAGCTATTAAAATAGAAAATAAAAAATAATTATTAAAAATAAAGAAAATCAAAAAGTAATAAAGAAGAAGAAAAAAAGAAGGAAAGAAGAGAGCAACCAAACCAAAAAACCAAACCCATTAATGATAACAAGTGCTAAAACTATATAAAAAACAAAAATCAGAGCGGACAGATAGAACCCTAGGACTAATGGTAAAAGCAAAGCTATAAGGCAACATCACACAAAGAATCACACAGATACACACTCACAAAAAGCGAAAGAGGAAAAATATATATATACTGTTGCTCCCAAAGTCCACCACCTGAATTTTGGGTTGATTCGTTGTGTATTCAGGTATTCCATAGATCCAGGGTACATCAAGTTGCTTGTGAAGATTTAATCTGCTGCTCCTGAGGCTGCTGGGAGAGATTTCCCTTTTTCTTCTTTGTTCGCACAGCTCCTGGTGTTCAGCTTCAAATTTGGCCCGGCCTCTGCGTGTGTAGGTCACCTGAGGGCGTGTGTTCCCCGCCCAGACAGGACAGAGTTAAAGGAGCAGCTGATTTGGGGGCTCTGCTCACTCAGGCCGGGGGGATGGAGAGGGATGGAATGTGGGGCGAGCCTGCGGCGGCAGAGGCCAGCATGACGTTGCACCAGCCTGAGGCGTGCCGTGTGTTCTCCTGGGGAAGTTGTCCCTGGATCACGGGACCCTGGCAGTGGCAGGCTGCACAGGCTCCTGGGAGGGGAGGTGTGGACAGTGGTCTGTGCTCACACACAGGCTTCTTGGTGGCTGCAGCGGCAGGCTTAGCATTTCTTGCCCATCTCTGTGTTCTGCGCTGATAGCCGCGGCTCACGCTGGTCTCTGAAGCTCATTTAGGCTGCGTTCTGAATTCCCTCTCCTTGTGCACCCCGAAACAATGGTCTCTTGCCTCTTAGGCAGTTCCAGACCTTTTCCTGGACACACTCCTGGCTAGCTGTGGTGCACTAGCCCCTTGAGGCTGTGTTCACACAGCCAACCCCAGTCCTCTCCCTGGTATCTGACCTCCAGAGCCCGACCCTCAGCTCCCAGCCCCCACCTGTCCCGGAGGGTGAGCAGAGAAGCCTCTCGGGCTGGTGAGTGCTGGTCAGCACCGATCCTCTGTAAGGGAATCTCTCTGCTTTGCCCTCTGCACCCCTATTGCTGTGCTCTCCTCCATGGCTCTGAAGCTTCCCTGCCACCAGCCCTGTCTCCGCCAGTGAAGGGTCTTCCTAGTGTGTGGAAACTTTTCCTCCTTCACAGCTCCCTCCCAGAGGTGCAGGTCCCATCCCTATTCTTTTGCCTCTGTTTTTTCTTTTTTCTTTTGCCCTACCCAGGTACTTGGGGAGTTTCTTGCCTTGTGGGAAGTCTGAGGTCTTCTGCCAGCATTCAGTAGGTGTTCTGTAGGAGTTGTTCCACATGTAGTTGTATTTCTGATGTATTTGCAGGGAAGAAGGTGATCTCCATGTCTTACTCTTCCGCCATCTTGAAGGTCTCCCCACGGAATCTGCATTTTTAATAAGCACTCTGTATAATTCCAACATCTGCTGAAGCGTGAGCAAAACTGTTTTTGGTACTCGGAGGCAAGATTTTCCTTTTGCAGGAAGGGTGATCAGACCTTCTTTCCTAAGACATTGTCAAACTAGTGACTCTAGTATGAGCTGACTTTCTGTATTTAATATAAATGCTTGGTTATGTCAATCTTAACCCTCAAGAAACACTGGTGAAGTTACAGAACAAAAGGCTTACTGTCACAAAATTTATCATCACCTTTCATCCCAAAGCATATAAGTGTCCCTAAGTGAATTTATTCTTCACCTAGATGGAGCAATCCTCTTTCAACTCCATAATGCCTTAGAAATATGACGTTGGAGTCATGGAAAGACTTCTGGGGCAGGGTCTGAAATTTGGAGTTAAAAGCCTGGCCCCCTAATTATCTTTTCTTTGTAAGTAACCAGCTTAGCATCTTTGGGCTGTAGTCTTCTAATTGGTTAAAGCAGGATCAAAAATTTCATGGTTATTTAACAAGTTATTTGGATTACTTTAGGAGGGAATAGTTGTTAAGGCAGCATGAAAAAATTTAAAAGAATTCATAAGAATGTAAGGTATTATTATTATTATTGAAAACTTATTCCCAAGTGTAGCCATGCTTGTGATGGGTATAATTATTTTTTCTCATATTATGCTAAGTTAATGGTGACGGGATTGAGGAATGTTGAGTTGAAGACAATTTCAAGAAGGAGAGATTAGATGTTATAAATAATCACTGGAAGTGAATGTAGGTGTCTGAATGTGAAATGGCACCCCCAGAATTTCCCAGGAACCAAGAGTGACATTTAAGCAATTGAAAATATCAGCGGAACGAATAGACTCACAGAACACAAATTTATGTCAAAAGAAAATAGAAGTATAGTGTTGCTTGTGAAAAAGAAAAGAGACTTTACAAGAACATTAATAACATGTCTATCACACAGCCTTCTCTACACAAGAGAGAAAATCCTTTCCCTATAAATCTACCTTAGATACAATGTCCTGCTTACTCTTTCTAAAGCACAGCTCTGCTTATGCCAAAAACTTCTTTAAAGTCTTTGGTGTCTCCTGTTTCCTCTCCAAGCTCAACCCTTTGGCGTAGGATTGAAGACTTTCCAAAATCTAATCTTATCCCACATTTCCGAACTCATTCTCTCACTGTGTCTCTTCACTCATTATAGTTTCAACCAACAGTAGGCTTTGTATTTCCCAGATTAATCTATATTTTTCATATCTCTACCTTCTATTTACAGCTCCACATTCTAACTCTTTTTTGTGCACACGTGTCTAATATTTTCCAATCCATCAAGGTGAAGTTAATATATTACTGCTCTCATTTGTAAATTAAAATCCCACATTAAACCGGGTTAACTTATATCACTATAAAATTGAAAAGACCATACATTGCATTCACTTAAGTATACCTGGATCTAGCTGATAAAATGATATCATCAGGAAATCTGTATGTTTCTATCTCTTGGCTCTGATTACTTTTGTATTGAATAGATTTTTCATCAAGATCTCCTTTTGAGGTGCAAAAATGGCTTCCAGTAGCTTCAAGAATATGTTCTACTAGCATACCAACCCTACGAAAGTGAGAAAATCTATTTGTTACTATGTTCAACAAAAGTTCTGGGTAGGCTTCTCACGGCTGCCATTGGATCATGTGCCCATCTCTAAGGTAACTGCTGTGGCTGGGGAATGTGGTACTCTTATTGACAAGGTCATATGCTGACCCTGGTCTTGGGGATGAGGTTAGTTCCACCTATACTGTAGAAATGGAGAGTGATGGAGGATGAGTTCTGAAAGGAAAATATTAATTCTACTAACAGAAGAAAGGGGAATGGATGCTGAGATGGCAGAGACATGAGATTCTACTTCAACCATTTCTTTTAGCTGGAAGTAACATCTTATCCTATTAAAATCCCCATAACAGTTGTTAGCTTTCTATCTTTCATTACAGTTATCTATGTACCTGTCTCATTTCCTCATTAGCCTTTAAGATCCTGGAGACTAAATGGAAGCTCCTAATTGTCATTTTCTTTCCCACACTGCCTTGCAGGATGCTTTGTTCTGCTTTGTTTATTTTCTACTCACTCTGGAATTACAAACAGGGCACTTAACCCCCTTGGACCTATTTCTTGAAAAAGAGATATTATAATAGATCATTTCTAAGCTCCTTTCTAGTGTCAAAATTCTCTGAGTCTACTATATAATCAAATAGTTGTTGAGTGAATGACTATAACACAGGGGAAAAGCAAATACTGTCATACCTTGGATTTGTTTGGATATGCTTCAGGAATGTCAGTTGCCAACTGAATTAAACACCCAAATCCAGGAACCCAGAATGTTCAATATAAAGATTATCTGATAGAGTATTTTCCCTCTCTCTGGTTTTCTACACATGTAATGCATAGATTTAGGAATTGTTTTCCTGTTTGCTACTTTAATGTAGGAAGATGTGAAGGCTCAGTGTTCCATGGAAGGGAAGTGAATCAGAGCTTGTTTTGTTAGCTCATGTGAGATGAAGAGCCTGAACAATATTAGGTTACTAAACCCAGAGAACCTGAGTAAAAATAAATATGGGAGAGGTAAATAACTGGAAGTGAATAGATTATATGATAATAAATGTAACCTTGAGTGAAGCCTTGCTAAATGTGAGGCACTATACTGATTATATGTTTTATCTTACGTAATTTTACAATGATCCTATGAACTAGGTCTGTTATCCCTATTTACAAAAGGGAAAAGAAGAATTAAGACTTATTAAAGTGGCTTGCAAGAGCTGACTCAGGAGCAGAGATCTTAATCACAAGTGGTTCTGTTCTGAATCCAGAACCCAAACATTCAAATCACCATATTCTGTTGTGTTCATGGTCATTCTGCATCAGTGTGTTTTATTGCTTCCTACAGGTTCTCAAACTTAAGGTTTCTCCCCCACCTTTTTGCTGAGTTCAGAAAAAGATAACCTTTTTCCACTTAAGTATTTTATAGAGATTAAGGTGCAGATTGATCCTGATCATTCACATGACTTGTTGAGGACTCCATAATAACCACACTGGCCAGGGAGCTTGTCTCCAAATGACAAACTCCAGGAGATTTTATAGAATCCTAGAATCTCATGGTTGCAAGAAATGTTACCACTTATTTAGTACAAACCCCCATCTCAATCTGATGCTTTGCTCTGATTTAGAACACATAGTTATGGAAGTTAAAAGTAGTACATGGCACAACTTGACCCAGACATCCCATAGGCAAGGGGATTGTCTGCCCAGAGAGAACAGGGTATGTTACTGTTGGATCTCTGTGCTGCTGAGCGAATAAAATCCAGTTTGGAAATCCGAGGTATCTGGTTTTACAGTGGCTCTTTCACAGAGTAGAGGACCAGGGTATGGCCCTATTCTAGCTACCAGCTATCTCTTGCTCAGGTTATTCCACTGATTACTGTTAAACCAAACAAGGGACTAGGTACATGCACGTGTGTGAGATGTACAATGAAGTAAGACTATCAATCAGGCCACAATAGCCAAAGCATGGGGAAAACGCATATTGCATGTAGGAATAAAGGAACATACACTCACGACCAGATATTCAGTATATTTTCAGATATTCAGTATAATTTTGCTAAGCCATGAACTGATCATAGCCGGTAATTTAAAATGATTTCTTCAGTCTTGCTCTGGCTTTCTTAAAGAGGAAAATCTGTAGGTTTTTCTATGATAACAGCAAAATGAATGGAATATGGCATGCATAATTAGGGTCTAACTTGAAAACAGAGCTCACCTCTGTTCCCTGTTGTCATATTTGTCGCTCTGACCAGATTTCTCAAACATACAGTAGTGACCCAACATTTTCCACATCCGCTCCTAAGCGTGTGCAAGATGAAGGGAAAGCCCACTGATAACCACTTTTTCTTATGGCCTCAGTAGCCAAATGTGTAGCCAAGCGGCCTCTGTGCATGTCTGGATATGTCAAACGTGTTGCATCTGATCTCTTAGCTTTCCAGTCGGCTTATTCCCTGTGGCCTCCCAATAGCTGTGCTTCTTCAAAGCAGAGAACACAGAAGGAAGCCCTTGACCTTTTTCTAATTATAATTCCACAGAAAGTGGTAGAAAAAATAAACATAATGGAACAAAGTATGTCATCATGTAGATTCCCCTTATGTGTGCCCCAAATTCATTGATGGTGGGTCTTACTAAAGATGACAGGAGAAAAATCTGAAGAGTCAGTTTCTATTTGAACCAGGCTCAGCAGGCCTGGTCAAGTCAGCTGTCACTTCATTAGTCAGGAATTGGACAGTCTTTACGAGGTGGTTCTTAATTCATTAGTGCTAAGTGGCACGATTGATTTACAAGTATTCATGATTTGACACTTTTATCACAGGGTCACTGGAGAGGGCCATTGCACAGAGGATATCTAAGTTCTCCAGATCCCAGTGGCCAGTTTATTTAATGAGCATTTAACTCCAGCTTGATTACCTTATTTTCTTGATTCTAGGGTACTATCATTTTAATAATAGCTTTTCAAGGAAAACTCTTTTGCTTGAAATGAGGTTGATATCTTCAATATATAGGTAATTAGGTAATATACCTATTTATTAATTATATTACATGTTATATATTATATATTATTTTTCTAGTTACTATACTACATATGATGTAGGTAGTAGATAAGTGGAAAGGTGTTATCCTAGTTTAAATAAAATAATATAATATACAGGAAGTAGGTTTAGATCATTTTATGTGTGTGTGTGTACATACATATCCATAGATATGGTACTTACGTTTCCTTTCTACTCTTCTAAGATGTTGTAAGTACATGGAGCTAGCAGAAAGCCACCCACTAAAGATACTTCTGAATTCTCTGAGTAGCCCAGATCCAGCCCTGGTGGCCTAGGTTTAACTTCAGACTTTCAGTGAGATATAATGGTATTTATGATTTTAATGAAGAGAAATTATGTCCAAATAAGGACACCATACTGTCTGAAAAATAAATGAGCCGTCGCAAGCAAGATTAATCCGTATTTCTGTAAAAGTGGAGAGCAGAGGAGAAAAGTTTGATAACATCTCTCAAGAGTATCCAGGAAAGAAGATGCTGTATCCCATGAGGAGTTTCTAGTATGTGTGCTAATATATTTATTGATTTACTCATCAGTCCTTCGGCAAATACTGACAGAGCAGTATATATTGTGCCGTGCACTGTGCTGAGCTCTCAAGACATGACAATAAACAAAAAAGACATTTTTATACCTTTACCTAGCAGACAAAAGGGAAGGTAATCAATACTAAATGTACAACTAAGTCATGGATTACAGACTGTGACAAGTGCAAAGAAGGAAATAAACGGGCATATACTAAGTACATCAATGCTGGGACTAAATTCCAGGGAGCCTGTCATGAATAGAGCCTGGGAAAAAACATTCTAGAAAAAGGGGGAAAACAGATCAAGACCCTAAATAAAAATCTAACAATAGGCAAATGTAGCCAGAGGACAAAGCAGGAGGGAGAGTGTAATGAAAGGAACTTGAAGAGGTACATAGGTCGGGTCAAGTAGTGCCTTGCAGACTACTGTATGAAGTTTATTTATTAATTGAAGTTCAAAGATCTCTTCCTATGCAATGCCTGTATCACTTCTGTTGTTTTGTTTGTTTGTTTTTTCATGTGGCTGAATCCTCTGGTACATGTTAAGAAGTAGCGATAGAGACTACCCTTATCTTTTTATTAATTTTCCAGATTGCTTCTAAAATGTAGTCACTATATATATTTGCTCTAGTCTTCTCATTGATATCCTTTGTCAGGTTAAGAAAATCACCTTTTATTTTTAAATGATAATAATTTTCTTCACAAAAAATGTTGGACTCTATTGAATGCTTATTCTGCCTCTATTGAAATGATCACATTTTGCTCTCTATATCTGTTAAAGTAGTATATTTTTATAGACTTTCTCATTTTAAATAATCTTACAATCATGAGAAACCCTACTTATTCTGTATACCTCTATCTATATATTTGTGTATTTGTTTATTTTAATATGCTGATAAATTGTCTTCATTTATTTTCTTGAGTCTTTTTATCTGTGTTCCTAGAAGATATTGATTTGTGATTCTTTTCTATACTGTCCTTTTCTTATTTGGAATTAAGATTATATGTGCCTCATACAATGAGTTGAGTAGCTTACTCTTTTTCTACTTTCTGAAATATATTTTAAATTTGACAGAATAACTGTATGGATTTTGAATCTCCTGTGAAGGGACACTTTTACATGTATTCAATTTTTCAATGCTTATTGGTTCATATTAGTTTTGGTCATTTATAGTTTTCTAGAAAATAATCCTGTTTTGTTTTCAAAATTATTGACATAAAGTTATTCATTAATAATGTTTAAAGATTCTCCTATAGCTAGGGAATAGTATGCTGGTAAATTGTATCCCCCAAAATAACATTGATTTGTAGTGTTTGTCAATTTCCATGGTATAAATACTTTGGCATGGTAGATTTCAAGCTATCAACATGGCATCAGTGAACATGGAATTGACCCATAATCAGCTCTCTAGTATCTTCTAGCCCCCGCATACTAGTGAGTTATACTTTTCCTTTTTTCCTTTCTGATTTTATTTATTTGTGCCTTTTCTCTGCCTCCTCCCCACCAATTTGTAAATCGGTCATTTTAGAGGTTTTTATATTCTGTCAGACTATCTTCAAAGAATGAATTTCCGGGCTTCCCTGGTGGTATAGTGGTTGAGAGTCCGCCTGCCGATGCAGGGGACACGGGTTCATGCCCCGGTCTGGGAGGATCCCACATGCCACATGAGTGGCTGGGCCCGTGAGCCATGGCCGCTGAGCCTGCGCGTCCGGAGCCTGTGCTCCGCAATGGGAGAGGCCACAACAGTGAGAGGCCCGCGTACGGAAAAAAAAAAAAAAAAAAGAATGACTTTCCAGTTTTGTCAATTCTCTCTTTTGTTTTTCTCTCCTATAAATTTCAACTGTCTTTATTGTAATCTTTATTCTATGTTCTTCGGGTTGTCTTTACTTTAAAAAAAAAAACTTCTAGAGATTCAAAGGCATTTATTTTCCATTTGTTTAGTAACAAATTTAAAGGTATAGATTTGTAAGTACCTTTTAGCTGCATGACACAAATTTTCATTTGGTATTCTCATTATCTCAATGCTGCAGATTCAGTAATGTATACAGTGTTTTACTTCAGGTGTCTAAAATGTATTCCTTTGCTTTTTGAGACAGAGGGCTTCCTTTTCATGAATGATTCCTAACTAATGCATGAAGGTCAAAGAAGATTACATGATGGCAGTTCTTTGAAATCTGAAACCAACTTTGTGTCTTTGCCCCACAGTTTATGCATGCCTGAATGAGTGTATAGTCTTTAAAGTCATTTCTTACCTTATAAAATATTTAATTCCAGTCTTTGTAATACAGATATGTATTTACTATTTATTTTGATGAAAAGAAATTTAAAACATCCTTGAGGCACTCCTCCCCAAAGCAACCACCATTAGTACTATCTCAACAGACACAATCCTTAAAGAGTTAAATGTAATTATCAAAAAGCTGTACAACAGTGTCTTCAAATAAATTACTCCATAATGTCTATCTTCCATAGTACTCCATTTAGCATTCTTTAACTTTTAAATACTTCTCACTTAGAACTTTCCTAGCCAAGCGTACATGTGGTACTCATGGTTTATGTCATTGAACTTTAATCCAAAAAAGTTTAAACTGATAAAATCTCCTAAAGCCAATGAAAGCAATGCAAATGGTGCATTATATTATCACTACCGCTAACTAAAAAACCAGGAATGCAAATGCAAAGATAATTGGTAGCTCCCATTTTTTTCTGCTCAGAAGATACTCAAAATTTAAATTCATCTTAGTAGGAATAGGGCATTACAATGAATTCCTTTTAAAAGTTGAATTCTTCTGATCTCAAGAGAATAATTTAGAGTATTGCTTTATCAGATATAGAGATAAATGTGTAGTTTCACAAGCATATGTGCCTATTTTTACTGGTTTAAGATTCTTACAGTCTTGCTAATTTTTTCTTGTCTACTTCATCTATCACTTTCTCATAGAGGTGTTTTAAAATATCCCAATATGATTGTGGATTTGTCAATTCCTTTTTATGCTGTCAGTTTTTACTTCACATACTTTAATGCCAGGATGATGTGAACATCCAAAGTTAACAGGTTTTATATCTTCTCAGTGAATTATCCTTTTTATTACTATGTAGTGTTCTTTATTCCTGTTAATGAGATTTGCCTTGTAATATGTTATTTCCATTTTTAATGTTGCTACCTAGCTCATTTTTATTTCAACTTCATTTCAGGAGTGTTTTAGATGTGTTTCTTCTATATAGGTCATAGCTACATATTGCTATTTTTATGTAACATAATAATATTTGTCTTTTAGACAGTGAGTTCAATTTCATTATATTCATTATAATTATTGATGTGTTTGGACTTATTTCTATCATATGGTTACCATTTTTTTTCTGTGTTTCTTTCTTGTTCTCTCCTTTGACTTTTGTTGCATTGACAGAAAAGTTAATAGTTAATTATATAAAAATTCTATAGCTATTCAAGATTTCTATCCTTTTCCAAACCAAGAAAGGACCTTTGGCATATTTTAACTAACCCTTTCAACTTGTTATTTTTATTTTACTAAACAAACAAAAATAGTTATATTAATTAGGTTATTAATACAACTTGACAAAAAAGAAAATAAATCTAAAATTTCAGGGGCATAACAAAACAAACATTTTAAAAAATTTTCTTTTCATGAAAAATCATGTCAGGGCTCTCCCTTCCAAGCAGTGACTTGGAGACCCTCTTAGCTTCCATCTTGCAAGACATCACCAGTGTAGTTCAGAATTATTGCCTGTTCCATGATGTCAGGGCTATGTCAGATCCAAGCAAAGCTAGTGCACAGCTTGTCCCAGCTCCTGGAAGTGAGTCTACATCTTTATTCCCTGCTTCCCTGGGCCCATAGCTTTCCCAGTTAAAAACTGACGGCCTTTATTGAAATATTGGTGGAGGATTACCCTCCAGGATTAGAGGTGATTTATCTCAGGCTCTGGCTAGAAGCCATGAGCTTTTCTCTAGACCACTAACATTAAGGAGGTGAGCTCCCTGTTCCCACTGCCTGCTTCACTGCCTGTCCCAGAGAACCTTTGCCATCAGCCTTGGTCTTGTGTATTCCGAATCTGGTCCACAGAGCCAAAGGAGTATTGTAATCAGCAACTCACCATCGCATAGATTTCCACTTGCTTCTCTTTTATACCTACCTTTTCTTGTTTCATTTCTTCCATTCTATGGTTTGTGATTCATTTTAATATATAAGTAAATGTGACCTATATACATTTTGAATATCATAAATATACACCAGTATACACTTTAACGTCTATTACAGATCATCCCATAAGATTAATTTTCTGTGTTCCTTCTTGCAAAGAGACATTTTAGCCCCTGTTAACTTTCACTCAAGAGCTGAACTACAGTCACTGTCTGTGATGGGCCCAGAGCAGCTCATGGCTTTGATTCTTCTCTTGTTATATATTTGTTCATTTATATTTCACATATCATTGCCATGTATCTGGAGTGGAGTGAGAAAATCAAAGCATGAAATTACTGTATTACCTAGATCAGAAGTATCAGTCTAATATATTTCTATTATTCTAAGCAAATGGATTAAAATAAACTGTTGTCACAGATCCATAAATGCACAGTACAGTGTGCAACACATACTAACGCGGTCTGCTTCAGTTCAGGTGGGAGGACTGTTAACGAAACCCTTTGGCTTCAGTGGAGAATAGAGAAAAGCTCAGATTGAGAGCTCTTAAAGACGGTTCCCATTACTCGAAGAGCCTTACATGGATGGTAGTTGTGTGCCTCACTCTCAGATATATTTGGTCCCTCCCCTATCACTGCAGATGAGGTAAAAATGGTCTATATGCTGCTCACCAGAAATTTAATGTTGAAATGATTCATTTTTGCTTCACATGAACTAAGCAACACACGAAACATCACTAAAAACCACAAAGGCTTAAGTTGTCTATCAGTCATTTTGTCACCAAACATTTGTTGAGTCACCACTCTGTTCTAGGTACTGGAAGTATAGAAGTACACAAAACACAATTTTAAAATGCCTGCCTGTATAGATATAGAAACAAATAAGTAATATATGTAATATGTTGGACAGATGATAAAGATTATATTATAAAACAAAGCAGGGAAGGCATGTTTAAAATTGCCATCTTAAACAGTGGTAACTGAGAAGGTGATGCCTCTACAAAACATAAAAATGGTGTGTGACGGGCTTCCCTGGTGGCACAGTGGTTGAGAGTCTGCCTGCCCATGCAGGGGACACGGGCTCGTGCCTTGGTCCGGGAAGATCCCACATGCTGCGGAGCGGCTGGGCCTGTGAGCCATGGCCGCTGAGCCTGCGCATCTGGAGCCTGTGTGCTCTGCAACGGGAGAGGCCACAACAGTGAGAGGCCCGTATACCGCAAAAAAAAAAAAAAAAAAAAAAAAATGGTGTGTGAGCAAGTCACATGGACCATGTGAGCGACAGCATTGAGGTAGGGGTGACTGAAGCAGCTAAGCAGGGGTGAGAGTACTCAGAGAAGGGATCAGACAGCACTTGGAAGTAGGATTGCAGGATCATATGGGAGTTCTATTTTTAACTTTTTGAGGAAACTCCATACTGTTTTCCTTAGTGGCCATACCAATTGACATTCCCGCTAACAGTGCACCGTGTTCCCTTTTCTCCATATCCTCACAAACACTTGGTATCTCTTGTCTTTTTGGTAATAACCATATTCCAACAGGTATGTGGTGGTATCTCACTGTGGTTTTGATTTGCATTTCCCTGATGATTAGCGATGTTGAACACCTTTTAATGTACTTGTTAGTACATTTGTATGTTGACTTTGGAAAAATGTCTCTTCAAGTCCTTTGCCCATTTTTTAATCACATCTTTTTTAATGCTTTTGAGTTGTATGAGTTCCTTATATATTTTGGATATTGATCCCTTATCAGATATATGATATGCAAATATTTTCTCCCATTCTGCATTGATTATTTCTTTTGCTGTGCAGAGTTTTAGTTTGATGTAATTCCACTTATTTATTTTTGCTTTTATTGCTAACGCTTTTGGTGTCATATCCAAAAAATTGTTGTCAACACCCATGTCAAAAAGCTTTTCCCCTACGTTTTCTTCTAAGAGCTTTACAGTTTCAAGTCTTATGTATATGTCTTTCATTTATTTTAAGTTAATTTATGTGAGTGGTGTAAGATAGGGGTCCAATTTTATTTTTCTGCTTAAGGTTATCCAGTTTTCCCAACACCATTTATTAAAGAGACTATGCTTTCCCCATTGAATATTCTTGGCTCCACTTTCAAATATTAGTTGACTGTATATGTGTAAGTTTATTTCTGGGATCTTGATTCTGTTCCATTTGTACATGTGTCTATTTTTTTTTTTTTTTTCTTTTTGCGGTATGCGGGCCTCTCACTGTTGTGGCCTCTCCCGTTGTGGAGCACAGGCTCCGGATGCGCAGGCCCAGCGGCCATGGCTCACGGGCCCAGCCGCTCCGCGGCATATGGGATCCTCCCAGACCAGGGCACGAACCCGTATCCCCTGCATCGGCAGGCGGACTCTCAACCACTGCGCCACCAGGGAGGCCCCATGTGTCTATTTTTATGCTAGCACCATACCGTTTTGATTACTATAGCTTTGTAGTATGTTTGAAATCAGGAAGTCTTCTTCTTCTTCCTCAGAATTGCTTTGGCTATTTGGGGTCTTTTATGGTTCCTTACAAATTGTAAGATTGGTTTTTTCCTATATCTGTGAAAAATGCCATTGGAATTATGATAGGGATTGCATTGAATCTATAGGTGACTTTGGGTAGTATGGACATTTTAACAATGTTAGCTCTTCTGATCCATGAACATGAGATATTTTTCTATTTATTTGTGTCTTCTTTAATTTCATATTGGTGTATAGATCTTGCACTTCCTTGGTTTAATTTATTCTTGTGTATTTTATTATTTTTGATGCTACTATAAATAGAATTTTCTTTATTTTTTCAGATATTTTATTATTAGCATATAGAAATACAAATGATTTTTGTATATTGATTTTGTGCTGTGCAACTTTACTTAGTTTATTTGTTCTAACAATTTTTTGCTAGAGTCTTTAAGATTTTCTAGATAAAAGATCATGCTATCAACATACAGAGACAATTTTATTTCTTCCTTTCCAGTGTGGAGACCTTTTATTTCTTTTTCTTGCCTAATTACTCTGGCTAGGATTTCCAGAACTATGTTGAATAGAAGTGATGGGAGTCAACACCCTTGTTTTGTTCCTGATCCTAAAGGAAAAGCTTTTAAACTCTCATTCTTGAGTGTAATGTTAACTGTGGATTTGTCATATATGACCTTGATTTCATTGAGGTATGTTACTTTTAAATCCAATTTGTTGAGTTTAAAAAAAAATAGTGGAGTATAGATGATTTACAATATTGTGTTAGCTTCAGGTGTACATCAAAGTGAATCAGTTATACATATACATATATCCATTCTTTCTTAGATTCTTCTCCCATATAGGTTATTACAGAATATTGAGTGGAGTTCCCTGTGCTGTACATTATTAGGTCCTTATTAGTTATCTATTTTATTTATAGTAGTGCGTGTATTTTTTTTATCATGAATGGAACTTGAATTTTGTCAAATGCTTTTCCTTCATCTATTGAGATAATGATAAAATTTTTGTTTTTAATTCTATTTATGTCTTCTATCACACTGAATATGTTGCACCATTCTTACATCCCAGGGATAAATCCCTCTTGATCATGGTGTATGATCCTTTAATGTGCTATTGAATTCAGTTTGTTAGTATTTTCTTGAGAATTTTTGTATCTATATTTATCAGGTACACTGCTCTGTAGTTATATTTTCTTATAGTATTTTTGTCTGGTCTTGATATCAGGGTAATTCTGGCATTATAAAATGAGTTTGGGAGCATTATCTCCTCTTCAATTTTTTAGAACAGTTTAAAAGAATTGGCATTAAATATTTGGTAGAATTCACCTGTGAAATCAAATTGTCCTAGGCTTTTCTTTGTTGGGAGGTTTTTGGTTATTGTTTTAATTTCCTTACTTCTTTTTGGTCTGTTCAGATTTTCTTTTTCTTTATGACTCAAACCTCTTAGGCTGTATATTTTTAGGAATTTATTCATTTCTCTAAGGTTGTCCAATTTGTTGCCATATAATTTTTCATAGCTGTCCCTTATGATCCTTTGTATTTGTGTGATGTCAGTTGTAATATCTTCTTTTTCATTTGCAATTTTCATGTATTTTTTTCTTTAATATTTCAAAAAGTATATCTTAGTTTTATTGATCTATTGTATCAAAACAAAACAATATTGTTTTCCTATTCTCTACTTCATTTATTTCTGCCGTGCTCTTTGTTATCTCCTTCCTTCTGCTAACTTCGGACTCACTTTTTTCTACTTTTATAGTTCTTTGATGTGTAAAGTTAAGCTGAGATTTTGTTTTTTAACATAGGCATTTATTAGTGTAAATTTCCCTCTTAGCACTACTTTTGCTATATTCCATATGTTTTTGGTATGTTGTATTTCCATTTTTGTTTGTGTCAAAAATATTTTTATTTCCCTTTTGGGTTTATCATGGACCCTCTGAATGTTTAGAAGCATGTAGTTTAATTTCCACAATTTGTTAATTTTCCAGTTTTCCTCCTGTTACTGATTTCTAGTTTTAAACCACTGTGGTCAGAAATATTTGGTAAAATATTGATTTCAATATTAAAAAAATTTTAGACTGTCTTATGACCTAACATTATAATCTATTCTAAAGCATGTTCCATGTGCACTTGAGAAGACTGCATTCTACTGCTGTTGGAAGGAATGTTCTGTATATTTCTGTTAGATCCATTGTCTAAAGTGTAGTTCAAGACCAAGGTTTTCCTTTTCATTTTCTGTCTGGATGATATATCTATTGTTGAAAATAGGGTATTGAAGTCTTCTACTCTTATTGAAAGTTGTCTACTACTCCCTTCAAATCTGTTAATATTTGCTTACTATATTTAGATATTCCAATGTTGTGTGTGTATATATTTACAATTGTTATATCCTCTTGAGTTGATCCCTTTATCATTATATAACAACTTTGGTCTCTTATTATAGTTTTTGACTTAAAGTCTATTTTGTCTGATATAAGTATAGCTACTCCTGCTTTCTTTTGCTTTCCTTTGTGTGGAATATCTTTTTCTCTCTTCATTTTGAGTCTATATGTGTTCTTGAAACTGCAGTGACTCTCTTATTGTCTGCATATAGTTGGGGCTTGACTCTCTCTTTTTAAATTCAATCATCCACTCTGTGACTTTCAATTAGAGAATTTGATCCATTTATATTTAAAGTAATTACTTATAGATAGGGACTTACTATTGCCATCTTGTTCATCATTTTTTGGCTATTTTGTAGTGCCTTTTTTGCTTTCTTCCTTTCCTCCTGCCTGCCTTTGTGAATAGATGATTTTCTGTAATACTCTAACTTCCCCTTCTCTTTATTTTGTGTGTGTCAACTATTGGTTTTTGTTTTGTACTTACTTTGAGGCTTACTTGAAATATCTTATCAATATAACAGTCTATTTTAAGCTGATAACATTCCACTGTCCTTTGTATAACCTGAAAACTGGGAGGTGGATCCAGAGATATATATGTTTTCAGGATATACAAAGGACAGTGGAACATTATCAGCTTGATTAGACTCAGGTTTGACCCCTTATGAATGACTATTTGTGGTTTTAAGTTCTTTTACTGGGAGATACCTAATATCTAGTTTTTGTTCTTTCTTATGTTAGCATCTATTGATGCTTAATACCAGCATACATTAATTAATTCACTTGCAGTTGTAAAATATAATCTTAATTATGTTATGTTTTGTGATATACTTGGAGTATAATTTTATAACAGAATGTTTCCCCTCATCCACTAGTTACTAATAAAAGAATTCATATAGGAAAGACAAGATACATGCATGTTACTTTTCTTTTACATATCTAGATTTTAAAATATTACAAAATGTTGTCTGTCACTCTCATAGAGTGAACATCACTATTACAGATGGTCCCTGACTTTTGCTGGTTTGACTTAGGATTTTTTGAGTTTACGATGGTGCAAAAGAGATATACTCTCAGTAGAAACTGCACTTCGAACTCTGAATTTTGACCTTTTCCTGGGCTAACAGTATGAGGTACTATCCTCTCTCATGATGCTGGGCAATAGCAGTGAGCCACAGCTCCCAGTCAGCCATGCAATCACAACTGAAACGTTGGAACCATTCTGTACTCAACCATTCTGTTTTTCACTTTTAGTACAGTAGTCAATAAACTGCATGAGATATTCAACAACTTTATTATAAAATAGGATTCTTGTTAGATGATTTTACCCAACAGTAGGCTAACATAAGTGTTCTGAGCACATTTAAGGGAGGTGAGGCTAAGACATGATGTTCTGTGGTGTATTAAGTGCATTTTCGATTTGTATTTTCAATTTGTGTTGAGTTTATCAGGACATAACCCCATTATAAGTTAAGGAAGATCTGTATAAAATTGTGAATACAACACATTTGAAAACCTATAAGAAATGTCTAATTTCCTAGAAACATAACTTGCCCAAACAGGTCCTTGTGAAGATAGAAAGGTTTAGCAGATAATTTTCCATGGTGGGCGGTGGGGGAAGTAACAATGAGATCTTTATAGAAAATAAAGCAACATAAAACATTGAGCACAGAGGATTTTACAGAATTTTAATAACCATTTAGAATACTAAAGCCTAAACTATTTCTGACCATAATAAAGAAATACAAATGGGGCTTCCCTGGTGGCGCAGTGGTTGAGAGTCCGCCTGCCGATGCAGGGGACACGGGTTCGTGCCCCAGTCTGGGAGGATCCCACATGCCGCGGAGAGGCTGGGCCCGTGAGCCATGGCCGCTGAGCCTGCGCCTCCAGAGCCTGTGCTCCGCAACGGGAGAGGCCACAACAGTGAGAAGCCCACGTACCGCAAAAAAAAAAAAAAAAAAAAAGAAATACAAATGAACAAAGTTTATCAGTGATAGTAAAGCCTGATTTTTTTCAAGTTCACAAGATACTACAAACCTCGTGCTTAAAATAACAATGCAAAAAAACTAAATAAAAATATTATTAAGCAAAATTTAATTAGAAATCATATATCATGACCTGGTAAGGTTTATTTTAGGAATGCAGTAATAGTGTGATGTTAGGAAACCCTGCCCATTTAATCCATCACTGTAATAGAAATAAGGATAAAAAATTATATGATCATCTCCATAAATGCTAAAAACATCTTTTTACAAAATTTAACATCAATTCCTGATAAATTACTTATTAAAAAGATGTTAATCGGTGTCCTTAATGTGATGAAAATGTTTACATTACATTCTCAAAGTCAGCATGTATTCACAGTTTATATCTCAATAAAAATAAAAGACAGCATTTGAATTTAAATTTTGTCAAAAATAAAAAAACACCAAGGAATACATTTAGCAAGACACATGCAAGACTACTGTAGTGTAAACTGTAAAACCCTGTTGAGTGAAATAAAGGAAGCTCTAAATAAATGGAGAGTTATACAATATTCATGAATTTTAAATTTCAGTGTTATTAAAATATCAGTTCTCCCCAAAATGACCTGTAGCCAGGTTTCTTAACCTTAGCACTCTAGACATTTTGGACTAAATAATTTTTTATTGTCAGGGGAGTGGGTTGGTGTCCTGTGCATTGTGCAATATTTAGCAATATCCCTGGACTCTGCTTACCAGATGCTTCCCCCAGTTAGGACAACAAAAACTGTCCTTAGACATTGTTAAATGTCCCCTGGGGAGTGAAATCACCCCAGCTGAAAATCACTTATCTCTAGGTCAATGCAATTTCAAACATAATACCAGCAGAATGTTTGTAGAAATTGACAACATTAAACAATTTATATGGATAAACAAAGCACCTAGACTACCAAAGCACTTACCCGCCAACCCCACAATAAGATTAGTTAACATCCATCACCATACATGGTTAATTTTTTTTTTCTTGTGATGAGAACTTTTAAGAGCTACTCTTTTAGCAACTTTCAAACATGCAATACAGTATTATTAACTACAGTCACCATTTTGTATATTACATCCCTATAACTTATTTATTTTATAATCGGAAGTTTGTACCTTTTGACCCTCTTTACCCATTTTGCCCACCCCTTAACCCCAGTCTCTACCTCTGACAACCACCAATCAGTTCTCTATATCTGTGACCTCTTTTTTTTGATTCCACATATAAATGTGATAATACAGTATTTGTCTCTCACTGTCTGACTTATTTTACTTAGCATAATGCCCTCGAGGTCCACCCATGTTGTCACAAATGGCAAGATTTCTTTCTTTTTTTAATGGGTGAATAATATTTCAGCAAGTATGTGTGTAACTAATATATATATATATATATATATATATATATATATATATATATATATATAATCACATTTTCTTTATCCCTTCTTCCACTGATGGCCACTTAGGTTGTTTCCATTATCTTGGCTATTGTAAATAATGCTGCAATGAACATTAGTGATTTTGTTCCTTAAGATACATAACTAGAAGAAGAACTGCTGAATCATATGGTAGCTATGTTTTTAATTTTTTGAGGCATCTCCATACTGTTTTCCATAGTGGTGGCAACAACTTACATTCCTACCAACAGTGTACAAGGGTTCCCTTTTCTCTACATCCTCTCTGACATTTGTCATTTCTTGTTTTTTTGATAATAGTCATTCTAATCAGTGTGGGGTAATATCTTGCAGTGGTTATGACTTGTATTTCCCTGATGATTAGTGATACTGAGCACCTTTTCATGTACCTGTTGACCACCAATATCTATTCACATCCTCTGCCCATTTTTTTGCTATTTAATTGTAATCCAAAGCTCTCTTGAAAAAGAAGGACTACCTTGCTACAAAACTTTCTATAAAACTATAGTAATCAAGATGATGTGGTAGTGGAATGTTTTTGTTTGTTTGTTTGTTTGTTTTTTGTGGTACGTGGGCCTCTCCCTGTTGTGGCCTCTCCCGTTGCGGAGCACAGGCTCCGGACGCACAGGCTCAATGGCCATGGCTTATGGGCCCAGCCGCTCTGCGGCATGTGGGATCTTCCCTGACCAGGGCACAAACCTGTGTCCCCTGCATCGGCAGGCGGACTCTCAACCACTGCACCACCAGGGAAGCCCTGGAATAAGTATTAACAAATGGATTAGTAGAACAAGATCGAATCAACTCAGTCTAATGTGGCCATTTGAGTTTTGACAAAGATGCCAGAGAATTCCAATGAGGAAAGAAGTGTCTTTTCAACAAACTTTCCTGATACAACTAGATATCCATAAAGCAAAAAGATGAACAAGATGAACCTTGACCCTATCTTACACCAAATGAACACAAAATCACCTAAATGTAAGAGTCAAATAGCATGTTGATTTTAGGGGAAAAAAAGAAAAATATTTTCAAACAGGAAAATATTTTCTTACTTAAAAATACTAAAGTTTCTTGGATGGAACATAGAGGAAAATATCATAAAAGTAAAAATTGATACAATGGACATCTTTAAAATATTTTTCATCAAAAGATGTTATTAAAAAATGAGTAGGTACAACACAGGTTCTGATAAAATATTCACAAAACATATATCTAACAAAAGACTAGTATCCAGGACACATAAAGAACTCCTACAGATTAAGAGAATCTAATTTTTAAAAAAGGCAAAAAATATGAAGAAGGAGATATAGCAAGTGGGAGTATAAAATAGTACAACCACTTTGAGAAATGTCTGGTTCTTTCCTATACAACTAACGATTTACTTAGATTAAGACCCCACAATTCCGCTCTCAGATATTTACCCATTAAAAAAAAGAAAACTAATGTCAACAAAAAGATTTATGTATAAATTTTTGTAGTACCTTCATTCATAATAACCAAAAAGGGCAAACAACCGAGGTGCCCATCAATAGAAGAATGGATAAACAAACTGTGATATATTCATGTAATGTAATACCATTCAGCAATGAAAAGGAGCACAACTACATGAAACAACATGAGTGAATATTATGTAAAATATATACAGTTTAATTCTATATAAATGATGTTCCAGAATAGTGAATGCTAGGGAGGATTGGTGAAGATTTAGTAGAAATAGATATAAGGAAAAATTCTGGGTGATAATAATATTCTACATCTTAACAGTTTGGGTTACACACATATATGCATGTGTAGAAATTCAATAAATGTACACTTAAAATGTGTTCATTTAGTTGTATGTTAATTTATATAAACAAAAAAATGAACATTAATGAAATGCATGCTTAAGTATTGAGGCAGGTGTCTCTGTCTTCAATTTAACTTGAAATGCATCAAAAATATGTTGCTTTGATAGAGGAGGATAAGGGTAAATGTGGTAAAAAGAAGTGTAGAAAATGTTAATAGTAGAATCTAGGTGGCAGCTATACTGAGGTTCCTAATAAAATTCAACTTTTCTGCTTATCTGAACCTTTACTTGATAGCATGTTGAGGGAAAAATTAATGGAGTAACATATATAAAATATTCAAGGAACGAAAACATGACCCTCAGGTTTTCTTTTCAACCAGTCTGAGCTTCAGTATAAAGACCGAGAGAAATCATGAATATGCCAGAATATGCGGAATATTTTTCCTATAAGCACTTTATGAGAGTCTGTTGGAGAACAGGCTCAGATATCTAGAATGACTAGAGAAGTGAGAACATAAGGGTTAATGTAGAATTACAGCTATGAATTTTAAGAGAAATGATAGTTATATCATCAACAATCTTACAACCTATAATAAATTAACTGACCTAAGTTAACCATTCTCAAAATGTAGTGTACCTAATAATCATGTGGGAAATCTGTTAAAACAAAAAATTCTTGGCCACACCTCCAGAGACCCTGATTTATGTGTCTGCAGGAGAACCTATTAACTTGCATTTCTAATGAGCTCTCAGGTGGTACTGATGTCACTGGTCGACAGAATACACATTAAGTAGCACTGATATAGACCATGGCTGTTAACATCAGAAAAGGAAAGACAGTCAAATATGGGCCTCCTAACTGAAATGCACTATGCCACCTGTGGAATTGTTGTGCAAAAGTAAATGGAGCTAGAATTGAAATAAGTCTCTATATCTTATTTCCATTTTATTGAAAATATAAGAGCTATAGAAACGTATTAAACAGTGCCATGGAAATAATTTCAGCCAAGTCCAGACTATGGGAAACTCTACAGGACCAAGGACCTAGTTACTTTCACAAAAAATTGCAAGGAAATAAAAGAGATGAAGAGAGAAAAACACAGTTTAAAAGAGAGTCAAAATTCATATCAACCTATTACAATATCTGGACCTTATTTAGACCCTAATATGGAAACAAATGGTAAGGAAAAGTGATAATACAAGTGAGGGAATTTGAACACTGGCTTTGTGTGATGCTATTAAGAAAGAGCTGTTATTTTTTAGGTATACCACAGATTCATTATGATCTTAAAGATAACAGGTCCCATCTTTTCTAGATATATTAAAAATATTTACATATGAAATTACATACTGTCTGAAAACTTCTTTAACTTTGCTGAGGTGGCAAGTGTGGGGTAGATTAAACAGAGTTAAGTATGAGTTACTGAAGTTGGGTAATGGATGCATGGAAACTCATTATACTACTCTCCCTACTCAGGTAAACATTTGATCTTCCCACAATAAATGTTTTAAATATATATTTTTTAATTATAATAACAAAAGAACAATTCATTACTTTGCAAATCATTGGGGAGTGTTGTTAAGAGATTCAGTCATTAAATGACAAATATAGGGTGAACCATTGCATAATGGGCAGATTGAAAACAACTGTCCAAGTCTATTTCATGCTGTAAAAAGTTCCTCACAGAATTCTTAGAACAAAGTTAATTTACCAGTCAGCAGGAAATACCCAAGAAGCATACGCTGAAAGAAATTTGAAAAATAAAGTTACACCTAGATCGACAAGAAAATCATTAAAATTTCATTAAAACAAAACAAAACACTGCTGCTCCCCTCCATTCTTCCATTTAGGTCTGGAAAATGGTATAGCAAATTCCCTGTCTCCAGTTCAACATTGCAGTTATTTTTTAATGTATTACCTATTACTATTTGCTTCCTGGCTAGGTTAAGGGAATTATTATACACTGCAAATTTTGATTTTTTTAGGGTAAAGATAGCTAAGTAAAATGAAATAATTCTGTTTACCTGACTTAATATTAGAAGTTTAAATAACGTGGGTTTTTTTTTTTCATATTTAGGTAAGGCTGCTTTTCACTTGATGATAGATACTTATACATTCTTTTTTATTTTTCACTTGCAAGAGTATTTATTTTATTTTTTACCATCTTTATTGGAATAAAATTGCTTTACATTGTTCTGTTAGTTTCTGATGTATAACAAAGTGCATCAGCTATACGTATACATATATCCCCACATCTGCTCCCTCTTCCATCAACCACCTATCCCACCCCTCTAGGTGGTCACAAAGCAATAAGCTGATCTCCCTGTGCTATGTGGCTACTCCCCACTAGCTATCTATTTTACATTTGGTAGTGTATATATGTCCATGACACTATCTCACTTTGTCACAGCTTACCCTTCCCCCTCCCCATATCCTCAAGTCCATTCTCTAGTAGGTCTGTGTCTTTATTCCTGTCCTACCCCTAAGTTCTTCAGAAGCAATTTTTTTTCTTTTTCTTTAGCTTCTATATATATATGTTCAAGTATACGGTATTTGTTTTTCTCTTTCTGACTTACTTCACTCTGTATGACAGACTCTAGGTTCATTCACCTCACTACAAATAACTCAATTTCGTTTATTTTTATGGCTGAGTAACATTCCATTGTATATATATGCCACAACTTCTTTATCCATTAATCTGTCAATGGACAGCTAGGTTGCTTCCACATCCTGGCTATTGTAAATAGAGCTGCAATGAACATTGTGGTACATGACACTTTTTGAATTATGGTTTTCTCAGGGTATATGCCCAATTGATTGCTGAGTCATATGGTAGTTCTATTTTAGTTTAGTTTTTTTTTTTTAACCTCTTTATTGGAGTATAATTGCTTTACAATGGTGTGTTAGTTTCTGCTTTATAACAAAGTGAATCAGCCATACATATACATATATCCCCATATCTCCACCCTCTTGCATCTCCCTCCCACCCTCCCTATCCCACCCCTCTAGGTGGTCACAAAGCACTGAGCTGATCTCCCTGTGCTATGCGGCTGCTTCCCACTAGCTATCTATTTTACATTAGGTAGTGTATATATGTCCATGCCACTCTCTCACTTCGTCGCAGCTTACCCTTCTCACTCCCCATGTCCTCAAGTCCACTCTCTAAGTCTGCGTCTTTATTCCTGTCCTGCCCCTATGTTCTTCAGAACCTTTTTTTTTTAAGATTCCATACATATTTGTTAGCATACAGTATTTGTTTTTCTCTTTCTGACTTACTACACTCTTTATGACAGACTCTAGGTCCATCCACCTCACCACAAATAACTCAATTTCATTTCTTTTTATGGCTGAGAAATATTCCATTGTATATATGTGCCACATCTTTATAGATTCATTTGTCAGTGGACACTTAGGTTGTCTCCATGTCCGGGTAATTGTAAATAGAGCTGCAATGAACATTGTAGTACATGATTCTTTTTGAATTATGTTTTTCTCAGGGTATATGCCCAGTAGTGGGATTGCTGGGCCGTAGGGTAGTTCTATTTTTAGTTTTCTAAGGAACCTCCATACTGTTCTCCATAGTGACTTTATCAATTTACATTCGCACCAACAGTACAAGTGGGTTCCCTTTTCTCCACACCCTCTCCAGCATTTATTGTTTGCAGATTTTTTGATGATGGCCATTCTGACCGGGGCGAGGTGATACCTCATTGTAGTTTTAATTTGTATTTCTCTGATGATTAATGATGTTGAGCATTCTTTCATGCGTTTGTTTGCAATCTCTATATCTTCTTTGGAGAAATGTCTATTTAGGTCTTCCACCCATTTTTGGATTGGGTTGTTTGTTTTTTTGATATTGAGCTGCATGAGCTGCTTGTAAATATTGGAGATTAATCCTTTGTCAGTTGCTTCATTTGAAAATATTTTCTCCCATTCTGAGGGTTGTCTTTTCATCTTGTTTATGGTTTCCTTGGCTGTGCAAAAGATTTTAAGTTTCATTTGGTCCCAGTTATTTATTTTTGTTTTTATTTCCATTTCTTTAGAGGGTGGGTCAAAAAAAGGATCTTGCTGTGATTTATGTCATAGAGTGTTCTGCCTATGTTTTCCTCGAAGAAATTTGTAGTGTCCAGCCTTACTTTTAGGTCTTTAATCCATTTTGAGTTTATTTTTGTGTATGGTGTTAGGGAGTGTTCTAATTTCATTCTTTTACATGTAGCTGTCCAGTTTTCCCAGCACCACTTATTGAAGACGCTGTCTTTTCTCCATTGTATATCCTTGTCTCCTTTATCAAAGAAAAGGTGAACCTTTTGTGTCTGGGCTTTCTATCCTGTTCCATTGATCTATATTTCTGTTTATGTGCCGTTAACAAAGTGTCTTGATTACTGTAGCTTTTAGTGTAGTCTGAAATCCAGGAGCCTGATTTCTCCAGCTCCGATTTTCTTTCTCAAGATTGCTTTGGCTATTCGGGGAATTTTGTGTTTCCATACAAATTGTGGAATTTTTTGCTCTAGTTCTGAGAAAAATGCCATTGGTAGTTTGATAGGATTTGCATTGAATCTGTAGATTGCTTTGGGTAGTAGATTCATTTTCACAATGTTGATTCTTCCAATCCAAGAACATGGTATACCTCTCCATCTGTTTGTATCATCTTTCATTTCTTTCATCAGTGTCTTATAGTTTTCTGCATACAGGTCTTTTGTCTCCTTAGGTAGGTTTATTCTAGGTATTTTATTCTTTTGGTTGCAGTGGTAAATGCGAGTGTTTCCTTAATTTCTCTTTCAGATTTTTCATTATTAGTGTATAGGAAAACAAGAGATTTCTGTGCCTTAATTTTGTATCCTTCTACTTTACCAAATTCATTGATTAGCTCCAGTAGTTTTCTGGTTGCATCTTTAGGGTTCTCTATGTATAGTATCATGTCATCTGCCAACAGTGACAATTTTACTTCTTCTTTTCCGATGTGGATTCTTTTATTTCTTTTTCTTCTCTGATTGCTGTGGCTAAAACTTCCAAAACTATGTTGAATAATAGTGGTGAGATTGGGCAACCTTGTCTTGTTCCTGATCTTTGTGAAAATGCTTTCAGTTTTTCAACATTGAGAGTGATATTGGCTGTGAGTTTGTCATATATGGCCCTTATTATGTTGAGGTAAGTTCGCTCTAAGCCTACTTCTGGACAGTTTCTATTATAAATGGGTATTGAATTTTGTCTGCTTCTCAATAGATGGAGACTTTTCTGCATCTATTGAGATTATCTTTTTCTTTTTTTTTTTTTTGCGGTACGCGGGCCTCTCACTGTTGTGGCCTGTCCCACTGTGGAGCACAGGCTCCGGACATGCAGGCTCAGCAGCCATGGCTCAGGGGCCCAGCCACTCTGCGGCATGTGGGATCTTCCCAGACTGGGGCACGAACCCGCGTCCCCTGCATCGGCAGGCGGACTCTCAACCACTGCGCCACCAGGGAAGCCCTATCATATGGTTTTGTTTTTTTTTTTTTTTTTCTTTTTGCGGTATGCGGGCCTCTCACTGTTGTGGCCTCTCCCGTTGCGGAGCACAGGCTCCGGATGCACAGGCCCAGCGGCCATGGCTCACGGGCCCAGCCGCTCCGCGGCATATGGGATCCTCCCAGACCGGGGCACGAACCCGTATCCCCTGCATCGGCAGGCGGACTCTCAACCACTGCGCCACCAGGGAGGCCCCTATCATATGGTTTTTAACCTTCAGTTTAATATGGTGTATCACATTGATTGATTTGCATATTTTGAAGAATTCTTGCATTCCTGGGATAAACCCCACTTGATCATGGTGTATAATCCAACAGATCTGTGAGTCTGTTTCTGTTTTGTAAATAAGTTCATTTGTATCATTTTTTATTAGATTCCACATATAAGTGATATCATATGATATTTGTCTTTCTTTATCTGACTTACTTCACTTGGTATGATAATTTCTAGGTCCATTCATGTTGCTACAAATGGCATTATTTCATTCTTTTTACAGCTGAGTAATATTCCATTGTATATTTGTACCACATTGTCTTTATCCATTCGTCTGTCAATGGACATTTAGGTTGCTTCCATGTCATGGCTATCATAAACAGTGTTGCAATGAACATTGGGGTGTGTGCATCATTTTAAATTATATGCCCAGGAGTGGGATTGCTGGATCATATGGTCGTTCTATATTTAGTTTTATAAGAAACCTCCATACTGTTCTCCATAGTGGCTGTACCAATTTACATTCCCACCAACAGCATAGGAGGATTCCGTTTTCTCCATACCTTCTCCAACATTTATCGTTTGTAGGTTTTTTGATGATGGCCTTTCTGACTGGTGTGAGGTGATACCTTGCTGTAGTTTTGATTTGCATTTCTCTAATAATTAGTGATGTTAAGAATCTTTCCATGTGATTTTGGCAATCTCTATGTCTTCTTTGGAGAAATGTCTGTTTAGATCTTCTGCTAATTTTTGATTGGGTTGTTTGTGTTTTTTAGTACTGAGCTGCATGAGCTATTTGTACATTTTGGAGATTAATCCCTTGTTGGTCACTTTATTTGCAAATATTTTCTCCCATTCTGTGGAGTGTCTTTTCATTTTGTTTATGGTTTCTTTTGCTGTGCAGAAGCTTATAAGTTTCATTAGGTCCCATTTGTTTGTTTTTGTTTTTATTTTCATTACTCTAGGAGATGGATCAAAAAGACATTGCTCCAATTTATGTCAGAGAGTCTTCTGCCTATGTTTTTCTCTAAGAGTTTTATAGTGTGTGGCCTTACATTTTCGTGTTTAATCCATTTTGAGTTTGTTTTTGTGTATGATGTTAAGAAGTGTTCTCATTTCATTCTTTTACATGTAGCTGTCCAGTTTTCCCAGCACTGTTTATCTGTCTTTTCTCCATTGTATCTTCTTGCTGGTTAAATGATACCTAACTGTTTTAATGTATTTGGAAATTGGAAAAAAGCCTGAATTTATGATAAATGCTAATAAGTTAATAATGCATAGTAGCATATCTCAAGTAATTAAAATAATTTTAAATGTGTAACAAGTGACAAAATGAAAAGGAAAAATGGAAAAATCAGTGAGTAAAGCAATAATAGATTAGTTTTTGAATAGCAAGGAAAAACAAAGTAACATGAGGATAGTAACTTGAGATAGCTGACTTAAATATTTGGACTTAAATATATCATTCTACTCACTGTTTAAGTGTTCATACTGAATCTTACTGGACTACATATTCCACTTAAAAGATTAAGTTTGTCAGACTGGACTTAAATTATGTTATATTGCTTACAAGGACACAATTTAAATAATAGGAACACAGACAAAATTGAAATTAAAGGTAAATAAGAAAGTGTAGTATGTAAACCCTAAATGATGAGTATTAGTATGATTATACTAACATCAAAAAGTGTAAAATTTAAAAGAATTACTAGAGATTATATGAAACATATCATTATGATAAAATACTTAATCCACACACATACACTCACAAAATAAACATAACTCCAAACTATAAAACAAGTGAAAGAATCTGGCATATATTTAAAATGGGTAACCAACAAGGACTTACTGTATATAGCACAGGGAACTCTGCTCAATATTCTGTACCAACCTAATTGGGAAAAGAATTTGAAAAAGAATATATACATTTATATGTATAACTGAATCACTTTGTTGTACACCTGAAACAAACACAACATGGTTAATCAACTATAATCCAATATAAAATGAAAGGGTAAAAAAAAAAAGAACCTGGCATAAGGAAAAGAACTAGTCAAATCAATAATCATTACAAGAGATTTTTAGTATCTCTCAGTAACTGATAGAACAGAAAGGGCAAAAATGATGCAAAGATTTTTAAAACACAACTGACAAAACGGATCACACACAGACATATATATGTAAACAACATCTGCAAAATGTGTAAGTCTACATGGAATATTTATCAATATTGACCATTGCTAAGCCATTTAATCAATTGTGAACAAATTTCAAGTTTTAAATCACACATAGTAGGTTTTTTTAACTAGGCAGAATTAGACAAAAATTAGTAAAAAAAAATAACTAATTTTAAGTTAACTAAGTTAACTTTAAAAATCCTTAAATGTTTAGAAATTAATCAGAACATCTGAATAACTGAAACTTCCAAGAAGATAGTACTTGTCAAATCTTGTGGGAAGCAGTTGAAAGAGTTCTTAACAGGAAAATTATAGTCTTAAATCCATAAATTAGAAAAGGACAGATCAACATATAAAAAAGCTCATACACAATGATCCAATGGGATTTACACCTGGAATGTAAGATTGGTTCAACATATGAAAATCAATCAGTGTAATATACCACATTAATAAAGGAAAGAAATAATTTTACTTGATCATCTCAATAGATGCAGAAAAACATTTGACAAAAGTCAACACCCTTTCATGATAAAAACACTCAACAATTTAGGAATAAAATGAAATTTCCTCAACTTGATGATGGACATCTATGAAAAACTACAGCTATCATCAGACTTAAGTGTGAATGTCTGAAACGTTTCCTTCTAAAATCAGGAACAGGACACAAATATTTATTCTCATTACTTCTATTTAACATTGTACTGGAGGTTCTAACCAGGTCAGCTAGCAAGAAAAAAAAAGTGATTCAGATTGGAAAAGAAGTAAAAATCACTATTGGCAAAAAACATGATTCTATATAGAGAGAACCCCAAAGACTCAACCCAAAAAAACTATTAGTGCTAATAAATGACTCAAAAGATGCAGATACAGATCAATAGACAAAAATTAGTAATATTTTTAAGAACTAACAGTGAACAATCTGAAAAGGAAATTGAGGAAACAATTCTATTTAGAATAAAATGCATGAAAATATCTTTTTAAACTAAGTGCAATAATCGTACACTAAAGCCCATAATACATTGTTGAAAAAAATTGAGGCAAATCTAATAAATGAAAATTGCTTCATGATCATGGATTGGTCTGACTTGACATTGTTTAGATAGCAATTTTCCCCAAATTGATCTTCAGATTCAATGTGGTCCCAGTCACATTCCCCACTGCCTTTTTTAGAGAAATAAATAAGCTCATCATAAAACTCATAAGAAAATACAAGGGGCCCTGATTAGCCAAAATAATATTGAGAACAAAGAACAAATTTGGAGGATTTACACTTTCTCATTTCAAAACTTACAGTAAAGTTACAGAAATCAAGACAGACAGTATGGTACTAGCATAAGGACAGACATATAGACCAATGCATTAGAATTGAGAATCCAGAAATAACCCCATACATCCATGGTCAACTGACTTTTGACAAGGGTGCTCAGACCATTCAATGGGGAAAGAATAGTTTTTTCAACAAATGGTGCTGGGACAACTGCAAAAGAATGCAAGAAAAATGAATTTGGGCCCCTATCTCACACCATTACAAAAATTAGATCAAAGTGGATCAAAAATCTAAGAGCTAGAACTAAAAACTCCTTAGAAATAAATATAGATATAAATCTATGTTACTGCAGACTAGGCAACAGTTTCTTAGTTACAATAGCAAAAAGCACAAGGAATAAAAGATAAAATAGATATGTGGAATTTCATCAAAATTAAAAACTTTGGAGCATCAAAGGATACTACCAAGAAAGCAAAAGTACAATCCACAGAATGGGAGAAAATACTTGGAAATCATGAATCTGAGACTTGTATTTAAAATATATAGAGAACTCATGCAAGTCAATAATAAAAAGACAACTAGTCTTGTTAAAAAAATGGTCAAAGTATTTGAAAAGCCACTTCTTTATCCATTCATCTGTTGACGGACCCTTAGAAGATATGGCACATACATACAATGGAATATTACTCAGCCATAAAAAGAAACGAAATGGAGTTATTTGTAGTGAGGTGGATGGAGCTAGAGTTTGTCATACAGAGTGAAGTCAGTCAGAAAGAGAAAAACAAATACCGTATGCTAACACATATATATGGAATCTAAGAAAAAGAAGAAAAAAAAAAGGTTATGAAGAACCTGGGGTAAGACAGGAATAAAGACACAGAACTACTAGAGAATGGACTTGAGGATATGGGGAGGGGGAAGGGTAAGCTGTGACAAAGTGAGAGAGTGGCATGGACGTATATACACTACCAAACGTAAAATAGATAGCTAGTGGGGAAGCAGCCGCGTAGCACAGGGAGATCAGCTCGGTGCTCTGTGACCACCTAGAGGGGTGGGATAGGGAGGGTGGGAGGGAGGGAGACGTAAGAGGGAAGAGATATGGGAACATATGTATATGTATAACTGATTCACTTTGTTATAAAGCAGAAACTAACACACCATTGTAAAGCAATTATACTCCAATAAAGATGTTGAAAAAAACAAAAAGCCACTTCTCTAGAAAAGATACATAAAATGGCCAATCAGCACGTAAAAAATTAAAAAGTAGAAGTATCAAAGTGGAAGAAATAAAACTATTTATTCAGACAACATAATATACTGTACATACAAAACACAAATGAATCTATAGATAAAATATAAGAACTAATAACAATATAGCAACATTTCAAGATACAAGGTAAATTAAAATTTCATTTTTTTTAAAAGGATGCAATTTGCGATTGCTTAAAAAAAAATCAAATACCTAGGAATAAATTAACAAAAGTTGTTAATGGCCTTTACACAGAGAATACAAAACAGTACTTAGGGAAATTAAACACCTCCCTTCCCAAATTTGGGCGATATCATGCACATGCAATGGAAAGACTGATGTAAGAAAAATGTCAGTTTTCCCTTAATGAATTTATCATTTCACTGTAATCTGAAACTATCGATTTGTCAAAATCAGTAAACTGATTTGAAAACTTATATGTAAAGTCAAAGAGCTGAGAGAATCTTTAAGGAAAATGAAGTTGGAGGACCTAACCACTAAATAAACTTATTATAAAGCACAGCAATTGACCCAGTGTATTAACAAAAACGTACAAAGAGACTATCAGAACAGAAGAATAGTAAAAAGTGGTGAACTTGTAACAAAGAGAGCAGTTCACTGCAGTGGCAAAAAGACTGTAAACTGGATAGTGTAATAGACAGGATAATGCCTCCCCAAGTATGTTCATGTCCTAATCTCCAGAATTTTTGAGTATGTTATGTTACATGGCAAAGAGGAATTAAGGTTGCAGATGAAATCAATTTGCTAATCAGCTGATCTTAAAACAGGGAGATTATCCTGAATTTTGTGAATGGGCCCAAAGTAATTGGAACAGTTCTTAAAAGTAGAAGAAGGAGGAAGAGGAGGTCAGAGTCAGAGCAAGATGCAACTATAGAAGAATTTGATCTATTATTGCTGGCTTTGAAGATGGAGGAAGCAGGGATATGAGCCAAGGAATGTAAATGACCTCTGAAGATGAAAAAGGCAAGGAAATGGATTTTCCCCTAGAGTGTCCAGAGGGAAATACAGCCCTGCAACACCTTGATTTTAGCTGGGTGAGACTCATGTCAGACTTCTGACCTAGATAATTATAAGATAATAAATTTGTGTTGCTCTAAGCCATCAAGTTTGTGGTAATGTATTAAAGCAGCGATATAAAAGTAACACAAGTTCCAGTATGGGGAAGTATGAACCCTAGCCCCTGACATCACACCATACACAAAAATCAATTCCAGATATTTGTCTACCTAAATGAGAAAAGGTAGATAAATGAAGAAATAAAGAAATATAGAAGGAAGTAAGAAAGTTTTAAAGGAAATATAGCAAAACATCTTTATGACCTTGGTATAGACAAAATTTCTTAAACGGGAAAAAACTATACAAGGCATAGATAATAACATAATAAAAGTAAATGGTTCTACTTTTTAATGTAATAAAGTATTACATAAAATTAAAATGTAATAGGCATTCTACTTTCTTAATGATAATATATACCAGGAGCAAAGTGAAATGTAAGCCATGCAGTAGAAAAAAATAATCGCATGGACTCATACCCAGATTATACAAAAAATATGCTATAAATCAACAAGTAAAAAACAGACATACCAATTAAAAAAAACAATCGAAGAGACTTGAGCAGACACTTCATCAAAGAGGCTGCCTTTGTCCAGCAATAGAATGAACATCTGGCAGCTACATACAAAATCATGGATGACTGTCACACACAAAGTGGAAAAGAAGCCAGACACAAAAGAGTACATACTGTGTGCTTGCATTTATAAATATTCAAAAGCAAGTCTAATTACCCTATGATTTTAGAAGTCAGGACAGTGCTTACCCATGGCATGGGCAAACAAGGGAGGCTTCTCTGAGTAATTTTCTGTTTCTTTGATCTGCGTGCTAGTTACACACTAGGTGTGTTCAAATTATGAAAATGTATCAGATGAACACTCATGATTCCTGCATTTACAAAAATATGTTTACTATCCTTTGATAAGTTGAGCATAAACAAAAGCAAACAAACAAATACCAGTATCTAGTATTAAAAAAAACCAAAAAACTTACTTGGCTCTTATTAATCTCTTAATAACTGGTAGCTATTAAGTTATTCTTTTAATCCTTTTTTTCTCCTTTTCGCTAATATGTTAGGAACAACCTCCCTTTCTCATTTTGTCACTCCACCTTTCATCCAGACAACATGAAAAAGACTAGTGTTGATGATTATTTCTTGATTATTAGCAAGAAAGTTCTGAAATCAAATAATGCATAATTATGACTGTGTGCTATAAAGTTCTAAAATGCATTTAAGTGTTCAGAAATCTTCAGAATCTCTGCAAAAGGTATCTAATTCCTGCACTTCCTCTAATTAAATTCACTTTTCTTCAAGTACCAGTAATCAGTATTATTCAAAAACTTATTCTGATTACATTTCATTTTTATTAACTTTCACTTCTAGTACCTACTGGTATAACAATGTTTTCTACAATTTTGCCAGATAGATAATATATCGTACTATACATATATACACGTGCACATATACATTTATACTTACGTGTATGTATATACTACGTGTGTATATATATATATATGGTATTTCTAATACAGTTCAGATTAAACAGGTTTTTATCAGAATGTACCTTCTAAAATAGTGTTCACTGGAAAACACATGCTCTGTTTTAAAGTATAGACTATAAAAAATGAGCTTCATGAATGTAACTGTATATCCAAAAAAACCCACCAAGTTTAAGATAGGCAAGTAAAAATGTGGTTTAAAAATTCTTCTCAATTATTTGCTACTTGTACTATTTTACTGTTTATCCATCTGTTTTTCTTTAAAAATGACTCCATGAAGAACCAGGGCAGGAATTATGTTTTACATTTTAGACCTGAGGAAAGTGAAGCTCAGAAAAGTTACATGATTGTCTCAGGTTCACAAAGTGAAATAAGCTTCAGATTCAAGGGAAAAAACAAAACCCCAAATGCCCAGGTCTTCTTTTTCTAATTAAACCCCCCCCCCTTTTTTTTTTGTCCCCTGGACTCCAGTCTCCCTCCCCCACTCAACCAGCTCCTCTCTACTGCTTTGTGTATGCCATGTACTGAGAATAAGGAAGGCCCATGTGGGTGCTAAGACTATATAGAGAAGTTGCTAAGAAGACAGGTGAATCTTAAGAATATGATCTTTGAAGTACAGTTAGGGTTTGGATTAGTGTTGAGTAGACAGAAGTGCTATATTAATGGGGGAAGATACCACCAAACAGGGCATATGGAGCTGGTGATGAGCAAACTGAACTACTGAGAATGCACTGCCAGTGTTAAGATGGGGAGAGATGAGGTTAGAAACGATTACAAGTAATTCAACTCAAAGAATCAGTATTAGTTAATGAAACTCCCCAGCAGTCTACTGGACTTTAAGGGCATGTTTTTGTTTCCTGTTTAGCTCAGTTAGGAATAGAGAAGGTAAGAGTTCCTAGTTGGGAATTTGCCTCATGTAGCAAGACCTCAAGCACATTTCAAATGACAGATGTTTATCTTGACCCATTCAAATCTCTTTAGTGCAATTTGCCTTAGTAAATATATTTTCATATATTTTTTAAAAATTTCATTCAAGGGCTTCCCTGGTGGTGCAGTGGTTGAGAGTCCGCCTGCCGATGCAGGGGACACGGGTTCGTGCCCCGGTCCGGGAAGATCCCACATGCCGCGGACTGGCTGGGCCCGTGAGCCATGGCCGCTGAGCCTGGGCATCCGGAGCCTGTGCTCTGCAACGGGAGAGGCCACAACAGTGGGAGGCCCGCATACCGCAAAAAAAAAAAAAAAAAAAAAAATTTCATTCGAAAGAGTTTCACAATTTTAAAAGTGCTCCATGTAGAGAGGGGGAAACATACAAAAAAATGTTCTTTATTGGGCAGCAATGGGGGAGGAAAACTATAGGAAAAAGAACTCTTATTTTGTTATAGTTCTTTTAAGTCATTCTGGTGTTCCCTTCCTTCTGTCTCTGAATTTGATCCTACACCCAGTCCTGTCATTTTCCATCCTGAATATATTGTGACTTGTTTTGTTCCAGTTATCACCTGGACTTTACCTATATATTTCTATTGGTCCAACGTTTGCCCTCTTACCTCTCTCCCATCTGTCAAGATAGCATTACTTACCTTTCAGATTGGCAAAGATCCAACAAGTCTGACAACATGCTCTTCAGAAAAAGAAAAAAGGAAAGTTACTCTTATATACTGTTAGTGGGAATGTAAACTGCTACAATCCCTATGGAGAGCTTATTGGCAATAGGAACATTTCTTATACATGTACATTTTTACCCAGCAATGCACCTCTAGCATTCTGTCTTCAAGTTATTCAAGTCAAGAATATGAAAAGATATATGCATCAGCCTATGAATTGTAGTACTTTGCAATTGCAAGACTGGAAACCAGTAGGGGACTGGTTGAATAAACAGTGATGCATTTGTCTTTTGGAATACTGTAAGAAGGATAAGACATGTCTCTGTATACTACCGTAGCATGATCTTCACCACTTATCCAAGGGAAGAGGGAGACATGAGTGTAACTGCATATTTGCTGATAATTTTCCATTTAAAAAAATATATAAACAGAAATCATTAACTATAGGGTAAGAGAGGGAATACAGTGGAGGAAGTTGTTTGTAGATTTGACTTTGTATACATATAATTACATAAAAATAAAAGTAAAAAGCAATATGGAAAATCTAAAGCAAGATGAACCAAGTGAACCTGTGTATCACAGTGGATGCATTAATACTGGAGAGGAACTATTCCAAATTACATTAAAAGCAAAGTGATTTGACCACATATTTCCAGTGGGATATACCCTATGGACAAAATGGGCTGTAAAGAGACTTAAATAGTTTTAAGCACTTATCTTTTTGGTGGTCATGTTGGTATTTTTATTCAGAGACTTAGGTGTGTGTTGTCTAATAGAACAGAGTGTGTTAGTGCCATGGAAACCAGGATTGTCATGAGAGAAAGGAGATACAGATGAAAGATTGTTTAAGTAAAAATCCTGAGTTCTTAAATTTGAATTTAAAGCATGAGCTCAAGATATATTACATCTTTAAAACAAAGCTCTGTCTTTGAAAAGTCCTAAAAACAGTGACAAACCCTGGGGCAGTGAGTACCATTATTACTTATACTGTGGTCTCCAAACATTACTTCCTGTAGAGGAGCTGGGATTTCTTCGTGAAAAGTTCAATTCCAAGTCTAGTGCAGTAAATGTACATACTGAACCTGGAGTACCTTCTCATACCTGAAAGAAAGGAAATTACCACAGATTACTACTTGGAGACCCTCTCCCTGGTCAAAAATGGAAAAACTTGAGTATTAATCAGTTGATAACTTCAATAGGTTGAAATACAAATATGTTTATATCTGAGTTTTTAATGATATTTAAAAAGCACTCATTTATCATTATTTTGACAGTATCATTATTTATAAATTAAAGGGAAATATCAGTCATGTCTCCTCTCTCCTTTCATAAGCTGTACCCCAGGGACAAAATAGTTAATGGAGAAATATTTTAGCTAATAAGTGAGTATAGAATGATTGAATTTGGCGATTATTTTGTAACTCCTGATGAACTAGTGGATCTAGGCCATGATCATCAATGGCTGCTAACACCACAAAGATAGAGACAATCTCCTGAAGTACACGATGTCACTAATGAGGACTTCTTAACAAAGAGTCAATCCATAATCTAACTAATAATCTATCTACTGATTTACAGAAAATACACGAGACAGAGGAACATATTAAATAACACAATGGATTTTCAATCAGCGAAGTTCAGGTCACAAGAAGTTCTCAGAAAAAAATATATAGTTTCACCAACAAATCAAGTTTAAGGAATGTAAAAAAGATATAGGTGGAAACCACAGAGATAAGAAGACTTAAGAGGCCTATTAACCTCTTATAATGCATGGACCTTATTTAGATTCTAGTACAAATTTTATCCACACACATGCATATACATATAATATATATATTTAATGTATATACTTATATATATATTTTATGTATATTTATATATTTTGGAGAAATTTTAAAACTGAACAGATTTGATGATATAAAGATGCTGCTTTTTTTTTTTTTTTTTTTTTTTTTTGTGGTACACGGACCTCTCACTGTTGTGGCCTCTCCCGTTGCAGAGCACAGGCTCCAGACGCCCAGGCTCAGTGGCCGTGGCTCACGGGCCCAGCCACTCCGTGGCATGTGGGATCTTCCCGGACTGGGGCACGAACCCGTGTCCCCTGCATCAGCAGGCGGACTCTCAACCACTGCGCCACCAGGGAAGCCCTATGCTGCTTATTTTTTAAGTATGAAAACTTTATTGTTGTTAAGTATGCTAAAGGAGTCATTATTTGAGAAATAAAAACTGAAATAGTTAGAGGAAAGAATATGGTATCTTAGATTTGCTTCAAAATAAGGTGGGTAGGGAGCAGGTGTAGGTGAGGACTGGATAAAACAAGACTGGACTCAAGTTGATAATGGTTGAAGCTAGGTGATAGATACATGGAAGTTCACTACAGTATTTTCTCTACTTTTTTCATGTCTTAATTTCCCATAAGAATTAAAAAGATAGAAAAGGAAGCCCTGAGTGGATTGGCCTTACAATAGTGTATCCCACTTTTCCTTGGGTCCTTGTACTCATGCTTGAGCCACCCTATCCATGTTTATCTCCTACATCCTTTCTCAGCACCTCTCCTGCCCAAGACTTGTCTGTGCTGTTTCCTGTGTGTGCAGCACTCTTCCTTACCCCTTTGTGCCTTCCTAACTCCTACTCCATCCTTAAAGACTTTGGCACAGTTTTTCACTTCTTCAAGGATACCTGTGACTTCTCTGATTTGGTCAGATCTCCATGATGTATGCTGTTGTGGTACCAGCTACCTCTCCTTTCTAGCAATCATCACACTTATAATTTTACACTCACAGGTCCCTAAAGATAGAATCCACACCCATTTTATTTAACACAGTACACCAGTACCTGTCTCAGTTTACAGTACTCTTGTTAAAGAAAACTTTTGCATGGGACACTTTTTTAAAATGTCAAGACATTTTATTCAGTACTACTGCAGTAGGAGACAGTGTCTTCAGGTGAACTGAGCTCAACTCCAATCTTTGTAGAGGTGACTCAGCATTTTAAAGGAACAAGTGAAGTCACATGGAAGGAGAGTGAGCAAGGTTTTAGCAGAGAAAGGAAATTAGAAAATTGCAAAACGCAGGTGTGGGACTGTTCACTTTGAAAAGACTCTGTCTGCTAACCAGTGCTTATTGAAGTTAGGCTCCTACTCTCCTACAGAGACTGGGAGACAGGATTCCTACCTGTACTGATGATAACATTTCAAGGGGATGGCTCTCAGGTTCTTGAGAAAGACATTCCTGGGTTAAAGAAGATGTGACACATCTCAAAGACAGAGAAAAGAACATATGATTTACAATTTCTAAAGTAAATGCTCTAATAAAAGGGTTTCTGTAGTCAGGGTTTTGGCTGGAACAAACAGCAAATTGTTTTTGAGCTTTCACAGGCAGGCATGGAAGGACACTGAGGTAATCATCCTAGGAACACAGCCTTGAGCTGATAGAAATGATGGTAGTGTTTGTTGACTTTTAGTGTGGGGGTGTGTGAAATCATTTGTGCTGAGGGTTGCAGTTCTTATAGCTGTAGGCTGAAGCCTAGTTGAGAAGAGGGCCCAGAGGAGCTCGCCTGGACTTTGGTCAATGAGAGAGTCTTTGTCACTCTATAAATATTTGCTGAATGTTTTACCATATAGGTGAGAAAAAAGTGTACAGGAAATAAGAAGCCAGAGTTGTTCACAGTGGGGATAAAAAGAGCTCAAGTTTCAGTAAGTGTGAAAGAGAAAAAGTGCTTACTCTAGGTGGAAAAAGCTGGAGCAAGGTTTTCTGATTTTATCCATTGATATAAAAATAAAGAATAATTAATAAACACTTCCTGGTGTTATGAGATTTGTCCATTTCCAGTCCTAAGGATAGACATGATTCTAAGTAGAGAAGATAAAGTGAGATATAGTTCTTTGTGTCCATCTCTGCTTTAGGCTTTAAAACTAAGAGAACATTTTTATTGTAAAATTACTATGAGCTTCTACAAAGTTATCAATAACTGAATCCACATATGGCTATAATTTGCTATAGGGTGAAGCGACCACCTCTAAATAGACAGCGCTGGGTGGATTCCAAGGTGCTTTATGATTCTGACAGGTAGAAGGAACTGATAGGTGTGGTCAACAAGCTCTGAACCATTTACCTCAGTGGTTATTTTTGTCTCTTTCTGGAAGGCTCTGCAGTTTGCCTGTATTAACTGGAGCATAAGGAATGTGGCCTTCTCAAAAATTCATAATTCAGAGCATAGAACATTGCTAATTACAGAAATAATGAATACATGCAGTTTCCTATCTCCTTAATTATTTTATGTTTTCTTCTTTTGCAAAACACAAGCCGGTTGCCTGCCGAGATGCAATTCCTCATTCACAGAGGAAACCAAATTGTCAGCTACAGCTAGTTGGGATCAGTAAATCTTCCTGGGTTAACACTTGGAAAGGAAGCATGCCGTAAAAATTAAGGTAGATGTATTTGATTTGGGAGAGGGGATCATTTTTATTCTTTTGCTTTAAGTGGAGCCACATGGACCTGAAAGATCAACTTCACTGTGGAATGGTCCTGTGGAGCAAGCTGTAGAAACTTGGAAATTCTGAAAGAAACATATAAATATTTCTCATTTCTTTCTAAGATAGGTCACTCACAGAGGAGTTCTACCAGAGGCAAGATGTGGAATTTATGGTATTCAATAGAAAAAAAGTTACCTAATAATAATATGGATGAAAACCTTAGTAGTTTAGAAGATGTCCTGAGAAGCATTTGATGGGTGAAAAAAACTGAGATTTTATGCAAGTCTTCTAGACCATTTCTCTGCCCACCTTTTTTTTTTTTTTTAATAAACAGCTCAAAAGTTTCCCCAAATGGCTTATCATCTTAGGAGTATAGTTTATTACAGTGGTTCTGTAGCTTTAGTGCAAGCAAAGTTTACCCCAGGGAACTTCTTGTAGGTTGCTGGACCTCTTTGCTAGTGAATCTGTCTGATTCAGGAAGTCTGGATTGGGTTGCAGAATCCATAGTTTTAACTAAGCACTCAGGTAGTTATGACACACATCTTCCATGGGCCACAATTTGAAAACACTGATGACATAAAACCTGCCAGCGTATATGGCTAGAAACTCTTGAGTTGTGTTTATAATTACTATGACAATAAAACTAAATAATGTCAAGCACAGAGTTGATAATCAATATATACTTGATTAATACCTCTTAATATGAGTTTTAATGCAAGTATAAAGTTGTTGTTTTAATTAGATTACAGTCCTATGAGCACCATCAGACTCTGGTTTTAGCCCCCTATTTCAAGAAAACAGGGTTAGTACTGCTGTCCTACACACTGCTGTAGGGTTCAATATTGAGCCTAGGGTTCAATATTGGGTGTAGGATAGGACAATATAATGTTGCACAGAAGAGCAGGGGCTTCAGACACAGGTTTTCACAGTCCCTATCCTAGGGACTCTCTGTATACCTTTGAGAAATTCATTTAACTTCTTAGGCTTAGTTTGCTCTTTCTTGAAATAAGAATGATAATGTCAATATCTACTTTCTAGGATTATGTGATATATAGATGAGAAAATACAAAGTTGTTAGTGCAGTTCCTGGAATATTTGTAAGTGTTTAAATGAAGAATGAAAGAATAATTTTTTTATCCACATAACAATTTGATTTTATTGTCAAGAGGAAAGCAGTGACACCCTGGGGAATAGGGTTCTTCTATAAGCCTAGAAGCTGAAAATTGAAGGTTTCAAGTGCACTGAGGCATATTGCCTCTAATATTATGAGAAATAGTGATTGTCTCACCACATGGCTTTGGTTAAAATCCCATAAATAAAGAGATTTGAAACATAATTTTTAACAGTTTGGACAGGGTTAGGAAATAGCAGAGGCTACAAGAAATGAGAGAAGCCATACAAATTACTGGGCCTATACATGGTACATATTACTAAAAATTTAGCATTGCTGAGAGTGAGGCAGGTTATTTTTGCCTTGGTTCTATAACTGCTCTCTACTTTCTGGTGAAGAGCCCCAAACAAAAGCCAGATTCTATGCTCATGATCTCCAGGGAACTTTATTAAATTCTCTCTTTACCAGTGAAGAACTACTCCTCTAAATTCTAACAATCATATGGTTATCAGCACTTAATCATATGAGATAATACATGTATAAACATTATCCCAGTGCCTAGTGCATAATAGGCACTCAGAAAATGTTGGTTATTATCATTAATACTTTTCATTGCAATTTCACTTCCTAGATTTTAACAGTGTCTCCCTAAAAACACTGAAAACTAGGGAATAATGCTAGAACTAAGAAATATCAGTCTACTATTCATTAATGAATGAAGGTTGGTTATCTAAATGGTGCTCCATTTCATTTTACCTTATATCAGCACTCCCTTGTCTTCTGGCTTACGTAGCTTCTCATGAGAAGTATGTTCTGATTTTTTGTTTCTTTGTATGGAATGTCTTTTTTTTTTCTGTCTTTAAGATTTTCTCTTTATATGTGGTTTATAGCAACTTGAATATGATGTCTAGGTTTATGTTTGTGCTTTTATTTATTGTTGTTTCAGTATTTATTCTGTTTAGGGTTCTCTGAACCCTTAAATCTGTGGTTTGATGCCTTTCATTGTTTTTGAAAATTCTTGAGCATTATATTTATACACATTTGTTCTACCGCATTCTCACTCTCTTCTTCTAGGATTCCAATTACATATAAGTTAGACAATTTCATATTTTTTACTGATATTGAATGTTCTGTACTACCCCCCACTCTTATTTCTTATTGTGTTTTAGTCTGAGTAATATCTCTTGATTTATCGTGAAGGTCACTGATTCTTTTCTTAACCAAGTTGAGTCAACTGATGAGCATGGAGGCATTCTTTATCTCTGTTACCGTGTTAATTATTCCTAGGATTTCCAGTTATTCTTTTTTCTTTTACTAAGGTATAATTGACATATCGCATTATATTAGTATCAGGTATACAGCATAAAGATTCTATATTTGTATATATTGTGAAATGATCACCAAAATATGTGTAGTTATCATCCATCATCATTACAAATCCATCACAGCTGATGTTTTCTTGTGTGTGCACATGATGACAACTTATAAGATCTACTCTCTTAGCAACTTTCATACATGCAATACAGTATTTTAAATTATAGTCACCATGCTGTACATTACATTCCCATTATTTAGTTATTTTATATCTGGAACTTTGTACCCTTTGACCACCTTCAGCCATTTTGCATACCCCCTCTGGCAACCACCAATCTGTTCTCTGTATATGAGGTTTCTCTCTCTCTCCCTAAGACTTCACATACGAGATCATACAGAATATGTCTTTCTTTGTCTGATTTACTTCCCTTAGCACAATGCCCTCAAGACCCATCCATATTGTTGCAAATTTTCTTTATTTTTATGGCTGAATAATATTCCATTGTATATATAGACCACATTTTTAGAAATATTTATTTATTTATTTATTTATTTATGTATTTATGTATTTATGTATTTGGCTGTGCCGGATCTTAGTTGAGGCATGCGGGATCTTCAATGTGGCATGTGGGATCTTCATTGCGGCATGCAGGATCTTTAGTTGGGGCATGTGGGACTTCTAGTCATGGTATGCGAACTCTTAGTTGTGGCATTTGGGATCTAGTTCCCTGACAAGGGACTGAACCCAGGCCCCCTGCATTGGAAGCACGGAGTCTTAGACACTGGACCACCAGGGACGTCCCAAGACCACATTTTCCTAATCCACTTATCCGTCAATGGACACTTAGATTCTTTCCATATTTTGTCCATTGTAAATAAGGCTGCAGGAAACAAAGGGGTACGTATATAATTTTGAGGTAGTGTTTTTGTTTTCTTCAGATAAATACCCAGAAGTGGAATTGCTAGATCATATGTTAGTTCTTATTTAATTTATTATGTTCCTTCATACTGTTTTCCATGGTGGCTGCATGAATTTATATTCCTACCAAAAGTGCACAAGGTTTCCCTTTTTTTGCGGTACGCGGGCCTCTCACTGTTGTGGCCTCTCCCGTTGTGGAGCACAGGCTCCGGACGTGCAGGCTCAGCGGCCATGGCTCACGGGCCCAGCCGCTCCATGGCATGTGGGATCTTCCCGGACCGGGGCACGAACCCTTGTTCCCCGTATCGGCAGGCGGACTCTCAACCACTGCGCCACCAGGGAAGCCCAGGTTTCCTTTTTATCTGCAGTCTCACCAACCCTTGTTATCACCTGTCTTTTTGATAACAATTCTAACAGGTGTAAGGTGACATCTTATTGTGGTTTTGATTTACATTTACCTGATGATTAGTGATGTTGAGCATCTATTCAAGTGTCTTTTGGCCACCTGTATGTCTTCTTTGGAAACATGAAGATTTAGATCCTCTTCCCATTTTTTAATTGGATTGTTTGAGATTTATTGAGTTGTATGAGTTCTTTATCTATTTTGGATATTATCCTCTTATCTGATATATGATTTGCAAATATCTTCTCCCTTTCAGTGGGCTGCCTTTTTATTTTGTTGATGGCTTCCTTCCTGTACAGAAGCTTTTTAGTTTGGTATAATCCCATTTGTTTATTTTTGCTTTTGTTGCCATTGCCTTTGGAGTCAGATCCAAAAAAAATCTAAGACCAATATTAAGGAGGTTTTCACCTATGTTTTTGCATTAGAGTTTTATAGTTGCTGGTCTTACATTCAAGTTTTTAATACAGTTTCATTTTTCTGCATATGGCTGTCAAGTTTTTTCAACACCATTTATTGAAGAGACTGTTATTCTCTATCCCTGGAGTGTATCTCAGTAGGCCCCTAAACATGTGACAAACCAGAAGCCTGACCCTCAGGCTGAAACTCCAGGGCAGGCAAATAGGTGTCTTTCACAAAAAGACTGGGGATGTGTTTCAGTCTGTCCTCTGTGCAGTGCCCTGAGGATGATAACTGGTGAAGAATTGTCTCTCCTATTGTTACCATCCCTTGGGACCCAGTAATGAAAGCCCATTGGCCACCAGAGCCAGTAAATTTTGAGGTGTCCCCTAGGTGGCAACCACAAAAACCAGGGCACTAGATGTAAAAATTGGGGCACTAAACATGTGTAAAAGATCCCCTCCAGAAGATACTGGCTCTCTGGAGTACAGCAGAGGGAGAGTGCAAAGAACATCCACACTCTGGAAAAGATTATAGTGAGTTCTTAGATGTGTGTTTAATTAGAAGCCTGCCCCTCAGGCCTCAGCTATGGAGATAAGTTAATAGGTCTCTTTCACAGAAAGACTGTACTACTGGGACTATTGCCTCTTGCTTTTCCATGGGAGTAGTGGCTGTTTAAGAACTCTTTCTCCATTGGTTACTGTCCTGTGGGATTCATAAGCATAAGCCCCACTGGCCACCAGAGCCAGGCAATATAGAGGTGTCCTCTGGGTGGCAGGCAGACACAAAAATCAAGGTGATACAAGCGGGTACAAGCTCCTTTCTAGGAGACACTGGGGAGCTGTAGTGAAGTAGAGGGAGAGCACAAAGATGGCACCCACCAGCCTTCATCCCCAGAGAGTACCCCAGCCAGTACCCAGATGTGTGTTAAATTAGATGTCTGCCTCTCAGGCCAGCACTTTAAGATAAGCAAATAAGCTTCTTTTGCATGAAGTCAGGGCACCTCTCAATTGGCTTCCTCTTTTCTGGCCCCTGAGGCAAGTGAGTCTGCATACAAGCCCTTTAAGAGCCATTTCTCAGTTTACTACAGCCCTTTAGGTCTTGTAGGTGCAAGCCTCATTGGTTTTCAAAACCAGGTGTTTGTGGGGGTTGGGGGCAACCTTGTCTCTTACCTTGACTCTTAGGCAAAGGTCTTTAAAGTAGGGGAGCCCAATATAGGGTTCAAAATTTTTGTTCCTCAGGGAGAGGAGCAAAAACTGGGTTTTGAGTTCCTTCCCGATTGTGGTTTGCATCACTGGGGGTAGTATTTATGGCAAGATTTTGTCTCACCCTCTCCCTCTCTGGTTTTTTTCTTGTATATCCAAGATGTAGGAGTCACCAGCTAGTTTTTAGGTTTTTTCCTCAAAGGAAATTTTTCCACATGTAGATTTGGTATATCTGTAGGAGGAAGTGAGTTCAGGATCTTCCTACAGTGTCATCTTGTGCCAGAACCCCCATTTTTTTTTCTTATGGTTTCCATCTCTGCTGAAATTCTTAATGTGTTCATATTTGTTGTTCAGCTTTTCCACTACAGCCTTTAACCTATTAATCATAGTTATATTTCCTGATAGTTCCAACACTTGGTTCTTTTTTAAACCTGGTTTTATTGTGTGTTTTGTCTCTTGACAGTGGGCTTTTTTCTTTCTTTTTCTTGTGTCTTGGACATCATCTGTAGAACCTAATAAACTGAGACAAATAGTATTTATGCCCCAAACACATATGCTTCTTGTTTTGCTGGACTTTTAATGTTCAGTCACTTTTGTTAAGAGTTGAACTGGGTTTGGCCTTTGTTGTTGCTATGGTTACTCCCAAATATATCTATTTCATATTCCTCTAGCTTTGTCTTGTATTTCAGGTGGTGGTTGGGTTGTCATAAGATTTTTCTAAGTATTCTTGCTTTACCTCGATTTTAGGTTTTCTCAGTGAATTTATACCTCGGAGAGAATCTCTCTTTCTAGGTTTTTTGCCCCTCTCCCAGAATTATACAGTTATAACTTGTTAGCTGACTTTTTTATGGTCTGGTGGCAGAATTCAGAGGTGGGGTTCTATTGTCCTTAGCCATGCACTAAGTCCCTGGGTGTTGAGGGGGTGCCTTTGTCTGTGAACTTGCCCCTATCCCTGCAGGAACCTGGGCCCTGGATAATTTTTCTGCCCTGCCTTAGGTAAAGAATTATTTTTATTCTTTTGCTTCAGCCACAATGGGTCTTTTGGTATTTTGCCATCCTTCTCCCAGTGGTTTACGACTTTTTCCCCCATAGAACAGAGGGGTCCAGCCAGGGTTTTATCAGAGAGGAGATGGCCACTCCCCTCCTTGAAGCCTGCAGCCTGTGGGAGGCTTTCTTCAGTCTCTTCCCCATACTCTAATCTTGCTCTAAGTACCCTGTGAAAGTCCATAAAGAACAATATGTGAGTGTCTGCAAACTCCCTTTGTGTCTGCATTCTAGGGGCTTCTAAATTCTAATGATAATCCACCTAGCCTTAGCAATTAGCTAGAAATTTTGGCTAAAATGTCATCACCCACTTGAATGGTGGCTCTGTCTTCTTCCTATGCTCTTCCCCAGGAAAGCCAGTGCCTACAGCTCCTTGCAGGTGCCTGTCTTTCCCTATATTTCAGACTAGCTGGTTGCCCTGTGCCCTCAGTTCTCTGAAGGGCTCAGGAAAATTTATGCTTTCAGAAATTACGTCACTTTTTCTTAATGTTCAAGTGAAAGCAACACTTTTTAGCTTTTGACATCTTGAGTGGAAGCCAGAAATTCACTTTAACTTCTTAAGCATATGTTTAGGGTTTTTCCTCAGTAATGTAATCTTAATGTGAAACATCATCAATCCATTAATTACAATTAGTAATATCTGATTAAAATTTCTCTGTAGCAATTGGGTCCTGTTTTCACAGATGAAACTACTAGAAGCTTTTCTTATTTTACATGTGTCTGATTTGGAGGCCTCTAAAAGCAACTGATCTCATTTTAATCTTCACTGAATGTTGTATTAAAAAAACTTGCTAAAATTGAATCTGTTGCTTATCACATGTTCAGCATTTTGACAAATAACAGAGTTCTAAATCTCCTGGAGAAATTGTCTCTTCAGCTGCTGTTCTCCTTTCCTCTGATCATAATGTTCCTCCAACATTTTAAGATATTCTAGATTAATTCCCATCTGAAAAATTCTCACTGATCTCTAGTTTCTTCAAGACCTTAAAAACCTGAGAATTTTGAGATTTAATTAGTGGAACCAAAGCTGCTTCATGTAAACTAGAAATTCATAGGGATTAATTAAATTGATCAGCCCTTCCATGATAAACTCAAACATCTATCTCAAGAATTACCAGTTGTACAAGATGTGTTCTGCCTGGCATGCTTAGGAAGATATTGGGAAGGGAAATTTCTAAAGATGTGTATTGTTTACTGTAAACATCCTTGGCATTTTATAGTAGCATTTGCCAACTACACCTAAAATAAAATTGATTTAGACCCAGAAAAAAAAAAGTCATTTTGACCAAAATCTTTATCCAAGATATTAAGCCACCTGTATTGTAATAAACCATTTCCATTTGAATAAGTCTAAACAAGTACATTTTTAAGAATTAGCATGTATTAATTAGCTACTGGCACCAGACACTCTGCTAAGAACATCAAATGCATGTTTCTGTTTAATTTTCATAACATCATAATGAGATAGATAATATTTATCTCCATTTTACAGATGAACAAATTGAGGCTTTGAGAAGATAAGAAACATTCCTAGGTTCCCAGAGCTAGTGAGCGGAGGAGGAGCCAAGTCTATTTGTCTCCACATGCCACTCAACTATACATTATGCTGTGCCTATAGCAGCTTTTCAGCATTTTAATATCTGGAGCAGCATGGTATTGAAAGGAAGAGAACTGTACTGAGATTCCTCCTACTTGAGTTCCAAACCTGATTATAAAACTAGCTGTGGCTTCCTGATCAAATCATTCCCGTCTCCTAACCTCAATGACTTAGTCCTGTTGTAAGAGATTGGATTAGGTGATCTTTCAGACTCTTCTAATTCAGGAACTTGCCCAGAACATAGGGAACAAACTGCATAAACTAAGTCATACTAAGCTATGAATGACCATCTCTTGTCCCTTCAGGGCATTTGCATTTTCAAAGAGGAAATAAAAGACTTCGCCATCCCTTATTTCACCTGTAGCGCCTGTCCTGTCTTTTGTAATCTTTGCCAGCCTTTCTTTTTCATTTGTTCATTTTGTTTATTGTTCAACTAAAGCTTCTACAAGCCATGTGCTAAAATCCAGGAGAGATGTGAGATCATTTTAAAATGTAAGAATCCAAAACGCCAAAGTTGAAAACAAACCTAGTGAAAGAGTAGGGGAAAAGACCTTACTGTGAGTCCATATTAAGAGATGTATTTGAGTAAACTTATCTATCCCAGTCAGTCAGGGTTACCCATTTCCTAGCACCTGTTTTCATCCCAGTGTCCAAATGACACTAGAAATGGTCAATTTTGTATTCCTCCATAGGATACAGTCAGTATAGTAGAACTTATTTAGTATCTTTCAGCAACCTTACAAGCAGACTGAAAAACTTGGATGGGGCAGTTGAAGAGTTGTGAATACCTCTGTTCTCTCTTAGACAAAGAAAAACGGTGCTGTCATCGCGGTGCATACCTGAGTTACTGATTTTTTTTTTTTTACATCTTTATTGGAGTATAATTGCTTTACAATGGTGTGTTAGTTTCTGCTTTATAACAAAGTGAATCAGTTATACATATACATATGTTCCCATATCTATTCCCTCTTCCATCTCCCTCCCTCCCACCCTCCCTATCCCACCCCTCTAGGTGGTCACAAAGCACTGAGCTCATCTCCCTGTGCTATGCGGCTGCTTCCCACTAGCTATCTGTTTTATGTTTGGTAGTGTATATATGTCCATGCCACTCTCTTGCTTTGTCACAGCTTACCCTTCCCCCTCCCCATATCCTCAAGTCCATTCTCTAGTAGGTCTGTGTCTTTATTCCTGTCTTACCCCTAGGTTCTTCATGACATTTTTTCCCTTAAATTCCATATACATGTGTTAGCATATGGTATTTGTTTTTCTCTTTCTGACTTAGTCCACTCTGTATGACAGACTCTAGGTCCATCCACCTTATTACAAATAGCTCAATTTCGTTTTTTTTATGGCTGAGTAATATTCCATCGTATACAGTTTTCTAGGGTAAATTTACCTGCTCCAGTTGTCTCTTGACTAAACCTCAGTTTTAGCAGAATCATTTCTACAATAAGTCAAAGAGAAATAATACAGAGTTTTAAGCTCTTCAGCTTGAGCATGAGACATAGCTGTATTTGAAACTGCACTATCCTTTACTAGTTGTGTCCTTGAGATGTTTATTTAATTTACTTAAAGTTCAACTCCCTCCTCTGTAAAATAATGGGAGCAGGATGGTGTTAAAAAAATTCAACTGAATAAATGTTAAAGATGTTATTGGCTTTATTCAACAATTCATGAATTGGGCAGCATCCGATCTAGCAGATAATAGAAAGGAGCTCTGAGGAGCAGTACAGAATGGAAGACTCTTATAGGCACAAGGGAGCAGAAGCAAGCAAGTTATACTAAGCAAAAAAAGCAGATTTGTTGTTCCAAGCTTACTCTCCTTTTGGTGTTTGCAGGGGTCTATCAGGCAGATTATCTAACTAATGCTGAGGGGGTGATTGCTGACTGACTGGTTTAAGACTGCATTTCTGAAGGAGTGGAAACTGTAATTAAGTTAAATCTCAGTTTGGTGATGTGGGGTTTAGCATAAATGACTCCATTTGGGGCCTGTTGCCGTGTTCCTACCAACAGATAATAAATGACAATGCCACTTCATAGACTGAGGGTCAAGTAGGATATTGCATTTAAAGCATTCTCTGTTGAACAACAATAATTATTTGGTATTTTAAAGTTGGTTTTGGTACTTTCTAAAGACATTCCACCTTTTCTTTTCCTCCCTCTACAATAATTTAAAAATTACGTCTAGAGCTGGAGGGACTAACTAATTTAAATGCTTCCAATCCAAGATTAAAAGGGACAGGTGACATTTCTTTGACATCACAAATTTAATGGCAACCCTAGACTAGATTTTACTTTACCTCTTCCTAGATCAATGCTCACCCTTCCTTTTTCACCCCCTAGTAATGGAAAAGTTTATATCCAAAAATATGTATTTTTAATGGTTAGGTAGCAGTAAAATTTATTAGTCCCGGAAATAGATAAAGCTAAGTTCAAATACCCCACCCAGGGCCCTAACTATGTGACCATATGGAAGTTATGTTATCACTCTATACTTCAGTTTCTTCATCTGTAAAATAATGAAGACCGATACAGAGAGATCTCTAGCCAAGATATTCACAAGCTCTGAAGTGAGGCAGACAGTTAACAGTTATTTGGATGCAAGATCTGATGGAGGATGGCCTGGCTGCAGTGAGATCAAGTGTGTGACAGGTGGAAGAACATCATTCTGAGAGCAAAGGCAGTAGCTTCTGACTGTTGTGGTTGCAAGGCTGTCTTCACTCCTTACTGCCTGTGTAACCTTGGGCAAGGTGCTCAAGCTTTCTATCTCTGTCTCCTCATCTTTGAAATGGGAATTACAAGGATATCTACCACATAGAATTGATGTGAGGATTAAACAAGTCAAAGCACATAAAACTGAGGCTGCCACTTAACTATAAATAACAGCTGTTATTAGTTGGGTTTTGTTAAATCCTATGCCATTTTATTCATTAAAAAAAAAAAGCTTATCTCCTTTTCCAAAGCACATGCAAAACTTTGGACTTGGACCTTTTATCAAAGCCTCAAAATTCTATGGTCTACTCCCTACCAGACATTTCCATTTGCATGTCTTGCATTATAGCTTAGATGCCCCAAATTGATCTCGTCTTAAATTTAAGCCCTGTGATCCTCCTATAGCTTTCTCTGCCTCAGTCAGTGCTAACTCCATCTACCCACGTGCCCAAGCTAGAAACATGGGGACCCTCCTAGACGTTTCCTTCCTTCTCATCCTCACTCTCCTCATCTGAACAGCCACTGGATTCTGCCACTTTTCACCTCTTTAGTATCACATTCATCTGTCCATATTCAAAGGAGTGAGTCCTATGACTACAGGAATTACAGTTGTTTCATGTATACTCAGCAACTGTTTCTCTTAGAGCTGGAGATAATAATGAGCCAGCTGGCAGAACTTACAGTTTAATGGATGCGGTAGGTATTTAATAAATAATTGGAGGTATTTCTCACTTAATTTTAAGTCATTATAAGTGCTATGGAGAAAAAGTACAGGATGCAATGCGAGTATATCAAGAGGGCATGACTTAAATGTGGGAAACCTGAGGCCCTGACTGGGCCCAAGGGATTTACTGGCAGAGTCTGGAACCAACCGAATGTCTTCTGACCCCTTGAATTGGAGACTTTTACGCCAGTCACCTTGGTCTTATCCAAACAAAAGCATGTCCTTGTCCACAGAGGAATCTGTGGCAGGAGGTCTCCTCAAAGAACATGTTCTCAACAAGGCAGCAACACCTCAACTCAGTTCGTATCCTCAAAACTGGAGCAGGAATTAATCAGGGTCATGGTGGCATTTAGTGTCTGCAGGGTCACTAAGTCCTGTCGATTTGACCCCCTCAATATCTCTGGAATCCATCGATTTCTCTCCATTCTCATTGCCACTGATCTAACCCAAGGTAGCATTACTTCTTACCAAATTATTGCCAGTCACCTCCTTATTGACCAACATCCTCTCTAGAGACCCCAATCCCTTCATTCTGTTTTAAATTTTTAAAATAAATATTTAACTATGCTCCTCCTGAGGCTAGATTTCTTCAGTGGCTTAAGATCACATCTAAAATCCTTAACAATACTGACATGCCCCTGCCTCTGAAGTCCTGCCTTTCTCCATCGCTCTCCTTATTCTCCAGCCACAGAGGATTGTTTGCCTTCTTCCACTCACTTGGGACCTCTGTCTGCCCTTACTTCTACCTGGGAAGCTCTTGCCCAAGCCCCCTTACTTTAAGCCTCATCTTGCCCACACAGCATTTCTTCACAAAGGCCTTCTTTGAATTCTCTGCCCACTATCACAACACACACACACACACACACACACCAATGATTCTCAACTTCAGTGTGCAAAAGAATGACCTAAGGAGTTTGTTAAAAATGTAGCTTTGGGACTTCCCTGGTGGCGCAGTGGTTAAGAATCCGCCTGCCAATGCAGGGGACACGGGTTTGAGCCCTGGTCCGGGAAGATCCCACATGCTGTGGAGCAACTAAGCCCGTGCGCCACAACTACTGAGCTTGTACTCGAGAGCCTTCAAGCCACAACTACTGAGACTGCGTGCCACAACTACTGAAGCCCGTGTGCCTAGAGCCCGTGCTCTGCAACAAGAGAAGCCACTGCAACGAGAAGCCTATGCACTGCAATGAAGAGTAGCCCCTGCTCGCCACAACTAGAGAAATCCTGTGTGCAGCAATGAAGACCCAATACAGCCATAAATCAATCAATCAATCAATCTTCCCTAGGCCCATGTCCAGAGTATCTGGGGGTTGATCCAGGCATTTTGCATTTTTACTAACAAACAGCCCTAGTGGTTTCTGACCTGGCGGCTCTCAGACCACGCTTAGAGAAATCCTGAGTGATGTTAACTTCTCTTACTAAATGATGTCAGAATACCTTTGTTGCCTTCTCCATGAAATTCCCACATTACTTATTTTGGGCCTGTAGTCCCTGCTAATGTGCATGCTATACTGCCAGGGCAGGGACCTCATCTGGGTTGTTCAGCCATATTCCAGAGCAGAGTGGATGCTTGATAAATGCTTGTTAAATTGATGATAATTCCTTACTTTTGTAGAATGCAGTAATTTATGAAGAACAATACATGTAAACCAGGAAACAGGCTTTGAGAATTAGACAGTGTATCCCAGTGCACAAGGCACCATGCTTGACATCTTGGGAGGGTCCTGACTTATGAAGGGTGGCTGATCTGCTTGTTAAAACTCGCTCATTTCAGCTGTCTCAGGTCTCTTCCATCTTCCTCCGCATGCTCTGGTGACACTTAAGCCTTAATTGAATAGTGAGGTTCCTGCTGCCTTCCAGTGACTCTGCTGATGAGCTGTCAAAATAGAAAACACCAGGGACAAAATGCTGCCACCAGCAAAAAGCCTGCTGGTGATCCAGATGCTTCACTGGAGCTCTATGTTCTAAGGGGTCAGTTTTGGGGGGCAAAGGGTAGTTGATGAGGAAATTGAATCTTCATTCCCAAGACCTCCTTTCCATTTCCGCAGAAGCATTTAGCTAGGAAAGGACCGACCGATGCATAAAATCTCAAACCTGCCTCAGCTTACTAAGAGGCAGCAATGTTCCCAGATCACGCTGCCACCATGATGTGGTAGAAAGTGTAAAAGGCTCAAAATACCTGAGTTTAAATCCTGAATGAACCAATGTATATGGCAGTGGTTAGTTAATGGAGAGTTAGGACTATCAACAAATGAAAGTTCTGGGACCCACCCCTACAGATTGTGATCCAGGAAATCCTGGGTTGGCCCTCCCAATTCCATTTACAAAAGCACCTCTCCTAATAATTTGAATGCAAGTGGTCCTCAGACCACACCTTGAAAACCGGTGTTTTGACTTAGATGAGTTAGGTATTCTTTCTGAGCTTCAGTTTCCTTGACTGCAAAATGGAGATGAAAACCCCAGCCTGACCTACTTCCCAGGGTTCTTTTAGGGGATTGTGAATTTTGTGTAAGCTATAAAGTGCTATAAACATATAGACATTTTGTTACTAGATTTCTTGATGACAGCGTTATTAATTACTTCTAGGAAATATATGAGTTATAATAGATGCTTTCTAAGTATAATTATGTAACCCAAAGGAATACCTAGCAATTGGAATGTAAAGATTTACTGAACTAATGACAGACAGGACATATCTGTCTTGATTTATGTTCTGTCCCCAGAGCCTGACATGGAATAAATGCTGAAAAGAACTGTTGAAATAAGTAAAGGAAGTGCTGGCTCTTTTATAGCTAGTATATGACTTACTAACCACCCAACTGCCTCCTGAGGTTTGCTCACTTTGGCTTCCTTCACCAGGACCAGCCCAGGATGTGCAAAGCATCAGGGACCCCCAGGAACACTGACTTTATTGACTCAAGACCCCTCCTTCCTGAGCACCAAGCTCCTGCTTGGCACTGTCCTAGGCCTGCGGTATCATTTGTGTTCTGGATTTGTCTTCTGGATAGATATCCCAAGAGAGAACCACATTTGGGGGACAGAGGAGAATTTTCTTGAAAAGCACCTCCTTGCAAATGCCTTGCTCCTTCAAAGAAAGGGGTGATGGGATCCCTAGCTATGTGGCAGAGATAACCTCCCCAAATCCTCTGAGATTATCAATCTCCTTTCTCCCCCACACCATCCTTTTATGCTTACTTACCTGTATTCTGGCATGTCTATTAGTCCATAGCACAGGCAGAATTTCCCAGTCCCCCTTGTGTTCAATAAAAGGCAGTATGCTAGGTAGAAAACACAGAGAAAGAACAGGTGGGTGGTTCCAGTCTGCAGGGGCAGTCCTGGGAGACCTGCCAACTGCAGCAAGGGTGGCTAAATCGCCATGGCAACAAGCAAGCTGATCACTTAGGTACTGTCACCCACTCCATAGCCACAGCCTTTCATGGACAAAGGGAGCACGTGTCCCTCCTGAGGGCTTTGATATCAATGCAGGGGCTGCCTTCTCTACAAGGTGCCCACATTTCTGGTCTATTTTAGAGTTTTGTTCAGGCTTTCAGGCTTCTTTGAAATCTCAAGGAAGCAATTAAACTGCAGATAATGCTTTTGTAAGAAAGAATAATCTTTTCCTTTTAAACTGTACAGCACTGTTTGTATTTGTTTATTTGATAACTATTTACTGAATATAAAATTAGAGATATATTCTATCCTCAAGTCCATGTAGTCTAGAAGGAAAATAAGACAGCAAAAATTACTGTGATTTGGAAAAAGAGTATGCCCTGGAAGAGGTTCTGTAGATGCTTTGCATTCACAGATTTAATATTCATGATTTTGACAATTTGAAAGTCATTGCAGTTGCCCATGGCGTGATAGAATTTGAGATGACTGAATTCCTTGTGGGGTAAGACTGGTATTTGGAAATAAACCACATCACTGGTAAATGAACTAAGCTGCTTTCCCAATACCTCTACCTCAGTGTGGCTTTGTTGCTTTCTCTTCACTGGCATCTCCACAGCAACTATCATTAAGCATCCAAAGTGATGAAAATATCTTAGTTCCAAATGTCTGACTTTTATGTGGACAGTGATATGGTGGTATTCTTGAAGACATTATGGTCTCTTTCAAATATTAAGGATTTATTTCAGTGAGAAAGGATGTTATAAATTTAAGAAAGGAAGAAGTTCATTTGGTAGAGAAGATGGATGTTTTGAGAGGTTCTTTAAGAAGTAAGTGGCATTGAAATTGGCTTTGAGTGGAAAGAGTTTTCCTATCATAAGGAAGGGTATAAACATGTGCATAGATTAACTCAACAATGAACTACCACTAACACATCTATTAAAATGGCTTAGGAAATGGCCATAGCAAATGCTGACAAGGATGTGGAACCATAGGAACTCTCATTTATTGATGGCATGAATACAAAATGGTACAGCTACTTGGAAAGACAGTTTGTCAGTTTCTCCCAAAGCTAAATATAGTCAGAGTCCTAGGTTTTAGATGTTTAAAGCAGCTTTGTTAATAATTGGCAATAAATGGAAGCAACCAAGATGTCCTTCAGTAAGTGAATAAACCATGATACATTCATAAAATGGAATGTTATTTAGTGACAAAAAAGAGATGAGCTATTAAGCTGCAAAAAGACAAGAACCTTAAATACATATTGCTAAGTAAAGAAACCATACGAAAAGGCTACATACTACATGATTCAAATTATATGACATTCTGGAAAAGGTAAAACTATAGAGATAATGAAAAATCATTATCTCTGGCAGTGGTTGCCAGGATGTCAGCTGGATGGGACAGAGTTGAATTGATGAAACACAGGGTTTTCTTTTAGAGTAGTGAAAATATTCTGTATGATACCACAATTGTAGATACATGACATACTGAATTTGTCAAAGCCATAAAACTTTATAGCATGAAAGTTTATGAAGTGTAATGTAGGTAAATTAAAATAAATCATTTAGGAGGTGGAGTGATCCCAGAAGGTTGTAGACTTTGACAAGAAATCTGACTGTATGATGGATATATGAAACAACCTTACTGAAGAGGGTGGTGCAAAAAGGTGCTGACCTAAGTAACCTAGGAAATAAGTCTGTAAGTCTAAAGACAAAAGGAACTACAAATGATGACTGTACTCTAGTTGATAAAGTTGTATCTCATAGGGATAGAGGTTAAGAATTATGATATCATTATACATGTAAACTGGGATCAAATGATTAAGTAGATGGCAGATGGTGGGAGCCAGGTGTTTCACTATAGGAGTAGGAGTTTATAGATAAGCAAGGAGAGAAAGCTAGAATGATCCATCTAGTGATGGACTAGAGTTGGAGACATCAATCTGAACTAATAATTAACTTCGTAAAGACACATATGGTTTCATATAGAAATAGTTTTAGACCTATGTATATTCACAGGTTAGTAAACAAACATGTAGTTCCTTGCTCTGTCACCTGAGAAGATCTAGAAGCAATGACACCCCAGTAACAGTGAGCACAGCTACCACCCAGATCTTGGTTTCAAATACCATTCTCCAGGGGCTTCCCTGGTGGCGCAGTGATTGAGAGTCTGCCTGCTGATGCAGGGGACATGGGTTCGTGCCCCGGTCCGGGAAGATCCCACATGCTGTGGAGCGGCTGGGCCCTGAGCCATGGCCCCTGGGCCTGCGCTTCCGGAGCCTGTGCTCCGCAGTGGGAGGGGCCACAGTGGTGAGAGGCCCGCGTACTGCAAAAAAAAAAAAAAAAAAAATACCATTCTCCAATAAGATGGACCAGGGCACGAGATATGCAAGATGAGCCTGGAGCACTTTGCAGTGCCCCAAAGAAAATGCTCGAAGACTACAAAACTATATTGATGTGGGTATGTCAAAGGGACACAGAAGCCAACTAAAAGAGATTCCAATGGACAAAGCAGAATTAATTTGACCAAAAAAATAAGGTATTAGATTTTAACCCACAGTGTAAAGTAAATATCAATGTATCTATGATGATATACATAAATGAATGACTAAGCCAGGGAGAAGAGACAAATCTCCCCCCCACCCCACCCCGTGCACAAGAATTCCAATAATTTATGTAGATACTCCACCTTCAAGGAGGGGAAGCATAACTCCTCACTCAAGTGTCAGCTGTGCATAAGGACTTCCTTCTAAAGAACACAGTATGTAAAGGGTGAAAATGTGTAATCTTACAACAGAGAAACCTGACATACACCTCATGTTGATAGTACATTTTTGATATGATTTGATGCAAATGGCACTTGACCCCTGATCTTCTTCACAAAAACCTCGTAACTCCAATCTAACTATGAGAAAAAATACCAGTCGAATTACAATAGAGGGACATTCTACAAAGCCTGACCAATACTCCTCAAAACTGTCAAGGGCATCACAAGCAAGAAAAGTCTGAGAAACTGTCACAGCCAAGAGGAGCCTAAGGAAACATGACACCTAAATGTGTTTCCTGGATGAGTTCCCCGAAAGAAAAGGGACATTATGTAAAAACTTTATTCAGAAATCTGAATAACATATGGACTTTAACTGATAATAATGTATCAATATTGGTTTATTAGTTATAACAAATGTACCAACTAAAGTAAGATGTTAATAATAGGGAAATTGTGTGGGGGGTGTATAAGAACTCCCAGTACTATCTTCTCATTTTTTCTGTAAATCTGAAACTGTTCTAAAAAATAAGTCTATATTTCTTTAAAAGTTAGGGGGCAGAATTGTCAGGGGACCAGTAAACTGTTGAGTTGGGCCGGAACAGGGACTGTACAGTACAGCAATGGGAAATCCGGCAGGGGTCATATCATGGAAGACATTAGGTGACAGTAGAGGTTGACTATATCAAAACCCATTCACGGGGCTTCCCTGGTGGCGCAGTGGTTGAGAGTCCGCCTGCCGATGCAGGCGACACGGGTTCGTGCCCCGGTCTGGGAGGATCCCACGTGCCGCGGAGCGGCTGGGCCCGTGAGCCATGGCCGGTGGGCCTGTGCGTCCGGGGCCTGTGCTCCGCAGTGGGAGGGGCCGCAGCAGTGGGAGGCCCGCGTACCGCAAAAAACCAAAAAACAAACAAACAAAAAACCCATTCACAACCCACTTCTTAGTTGCCCACTTTCACCTTAAAGGCTGGGGAAGAAACAAGAAAAAACAAAAGTTTCCTGCATTAAGAAATGAATAAATGGCACATTTATAATTAAAAGTCTCGCAGGAAAAGATACCTGGGAAAGCTCTTATTTTCCAAAAAAATAGGGTACATGTTACTATTACCACCACTTCCACCTTCCCTGCCTTGAATATATATTAATACATGCATGCAGCTCTAAACCATCTTGGTAAGAAGAGTGAGGATAAAGATAGAAAGAGATTATATCTTTGATACATCTTTTAGCACCTATTGGGTCAAGACTGCTTACCTCCAGGCTTCTGGTTGTAAAACTTAATTGAGTGTCTTTATTACTTGAACGACTGCTGATTATGTATGTTGTTAGTTGAATCTGAAAGTATCCCTAATAGAATGACTTTGGAGGCCAGAATAAAGAGACGGGACTTCATTTACTAGACAGTGGCGCACTCATCTTAGCATTCTATTCATTCATTCATGCATTTGTCTTCTGTAATCATTAAGGCATTTAGGTTTTCCAGTTCAGCCAATGTATTAACATCTATTGTGCGTCAGGCACAGTTCTAGGTTTTATGGACATATTAGAGAACTAAGCAAATTTCCTATTCTCATCAAGCTAATGTAGTTTGGGGAGACAGATAAATCAACGATTGGAGTGGTTTTAAATGCTAAGAAGAGAAATAAAGCAGGGGAGGAAGACAGGGATGAGTGTGTAGGTCGGTCAGGGATGTCCTCACTGATAAGTTCACATTTAACAAGAAACCTAAATGAAATGAAGGAGAACACCATGTGCGTGCCTAGGGAAAAAACAGTTCAGACACAGGAAATGGCAAGGGCAAAAGCCTTCAAGTGCTTGAAGAGCAGCAAAGGGACAGTGGAGTCAGGTCAGAATGAAAGGAGAGGGCAGGAGGCAGGATATAATGGCAGACAGACAAAGAATGGGGCCAGGTCATAGATGGCCTTACCGGCCACGGTGGACTTTGGCTTTTCATGAGGTGAGGACGAAGCCACTGGGGAATTTTTAGGAAAGAATTGATGGGATATAAATGAGGTTTTAACAAAGAGAGACAAAGGGACATTGGTTAGGGCTACTGATACTGCAATAATCCAGGCCAAAGGTCGTGGTCATTTTAGCAGGAGTGATAAGGCGGAGGTAATGAGGAGTCAGAGTCTCGAAGAATTGCTTCTGTGTGTATTTCCTCTTGTGAAATCAATTGCAGGGTCAGAGTGAACAGGGAACATATTTTAAACTTCTTTCTCATCTTCTCTAGTCCTGACACGTTGTGTATGGTCATTCAGTAGAGGCTGAATAAAGAAATACACTTCAAAAGAGCACAGTTTCTTGAAGGGTAAAAACGGGAGGAGGAGGAAGAGGAGGTCGGCTTGAAGGATGGTCAGGATACCAGATGTAGGCACTGCCAAGCCTTTTCTTCCTTTGAGCCCTTCTAGCCAGCCCCTGAGAAGTAGCCCCTGCACTCTGAGCCCAGCTCAGACACAGCTGACTCTCAGCATGTTCCATAAATCTGTTCCTACAAGAGATGGGCACCATCTCTAAGGCTAAGTGGAAGCAGCTCGGGAAAATGTTGTTTGAGACGTGTCAGCAGACACAACATCCCAGCACTTAGGGATTCACAATTGCTTGAAAATGCAGCTGAGAAAACCTATGGTCAATTTCCTGTAAGTGAGATTCGTGAGGGTTATTTGGGGCAATCAACATATTATTCTGTAAGACTTCCTTCTCCGGGACAACTCCAATTTTGTTTGATGAGAGTTTTTCTGAAGGCCCTTAGAATACGATCTCTTATTATGCAGATAATCAGCAGTCCTGCTCATCCCTTAACGCAAGCAACTGAGACCAAGAGCCAGAACAATGGAAATAAAATCATGGCTTTACTACGTAGCCCATTAACTGGGTAGAAGCTGCATTCTGAGGTCATAAATAGTTATTAGCCAGTTAATGACAACTATAGTCAAATCATTACATTTACATCTGATGAATAGGGATGAGGCCTTTTTTGGCTTTTCAGCACTCAGACCATTTACTGTAGGGTTTTAATATTCTAGGCAGTAGAATTTCTAAAATTAAAAAAACCAGTCCTTCCACCTATCTTGAAGAAACGCAATAAATGAATACAAGTAAAGAATTATGTAAATGTTCCTAGACTATTCCACCTTATATTAATTTCTATCATCTTCATGTTCCTAAAGTGCTTATATCTCATTGGAGGTTAAATTGAGGCTGGAACCAAGCCTCCTGCCCATGCCATTTTGTGACTCTGCTTGGGTCATTTAACACTTCCAAGCTTCAGTCTTCTCACTTGTGACACGGAGATTGGACTAGCTTACCTCCAAGCTCTTTCTTACAGAAAATCCATGCCTATGGCACCAAGACTTTGTTCCAAAGTAACAGTAACACATTAAGATTTAGTTTTGGTATGTTCTCTCTTGTGCTATATAAAACAACAAAAACAACAATATTTTCTGTCTTATCCTGTTTCCATAAATGGTCCTTGAATTTGAGAAATTTAAAATACTGGTTAAAACTAGCAAAAACCCTTCTCCAGCAGTAGAGGCAAATTAACCCACAATATATCACTTTGGGTTGATTTGACACCCAAGGAAACGTACTTTGAGCTTGTCTTCCACTTTGTTTAACTAAGGGTTTCTGCTTTAATTGGAGCTATTTGGACTAGGATAGAATATTTGCTCTGGCAGCCTCCCTGATAAGCATAGAAAACAAAATGTGATCCACCCATATCACTGAAAGTTATATGAATTCAGAAGTCTTCAGTTTAGAAAGAAATTATTTCTGAAAACATTAGCTTTAGGAACTGAAGTTTAAACATTTTATTAACAGTCAATTTGCAAATTCTCTTCCCTCATCAACAGTTGTTGTTAGTCCAAATTTGAACTTATGTGCAGAGGCGGAGTGCTTGGGTATATGAGAGATGTGTCATTATGGGATGAAGTTTTACATGTACATTACAGCTAACAGGCATTCATTAAGTTTCATTTATCACTTACTGTGTGTCCAGGCCCCATGAAGCTACAGATGGCATAAGATACAACAGGAAGAGAATGACAATGTGATCATTGCCTTCAAGGATTCTAAGGTTTATGTAAGATTATAAGACTAAACAAATAGAGAATAATGGAAGCGTGTGTAACCGATATTTGTTGAGGTCTGACCCTAAATGCTATTGATGTTTTCTGAACAGATAGAAGAATTAGGGAAGGCTTCCTTGACATTAGGGGACCTTGAAGGAGGCAGGACACTTGGAATGGTGATGAGGAAGGGAAAGGAAGGGCATCCAAAGGCAGGGAAGCCTCATCCTCAGATGTATACTTTAAAGAAATGTCCCATTACAAAAAAAGTTATAAATAATGACAGTCATTTCCTCAATTTCCTTCTTGCTTTACTTTCCAGAATGAAAAGAAACATAATTGGGCCGATGGTGCCAGTTTGCACGGCCTACTCAGTTCGCTAGCACAATTGTAAGATGTTCCTTTCCTCCCACTCCATTCCCCCACAAAATACCAACCGAGACAGCTCCAGGAGCCCTGAACATTTATTTTTCCCTTTATCTTCCCAAATTGCTTCTCTTTCTCTTCCTACTTTGGCTTCTCCCACTTTACACTCCAGCATGTTAGAACAAAAGGACTTCTCAAGCAGTAGACACAATAGGATTCCACTGTGCATCACCCAAATCAAAGGGACACTCGAACACAATAATCCTTGTGCTCTTTCCTCCTAAGATTATAACTGCCTTTCAAAGTTGGTGGCATTGTCACCTAGGTGGGGACTGGGGCGGGGGGCGGTGTGGAGGAAGGGATAAGATAATAAGAAGAGCATTCTTCTTTAATGTAGAAAGAATCCTGTCTTCTTACTGACATTTATTTATGGTTAACTGAAGTGGAATTATAACCATATTTCCATGGTTACCCCTTACCATCTCTCCAGCCTTTTAAAGAGCTATCCCTTTAGGGGCTGCTGAGACTGTGGTATGTGAGACCCTCCCACGGTTATGGAACATTTAGGGATAGAAACGAAAAACCACATGTGTGAATCAAGCGAATTTTCCTGAGGGTAAGGCAGTTTTAGCCGAATAGGTAGGGACAGGTTAGCATCGTGTTTTAAAATTGCAGTAACCTGAAGACAGGGAACAGGTTACAATCTCTCTGAGCTGCACTGCTAAACAGGGACAAGTCAGTACCCATCTCACAGGGTGTCTGTAATGATAATGCAGGAACAGCACTGTGCAGACCACCTGGCAGATAGTACTTTACTAAGTGTTAGCTGCTGCCTTCAGTGATGGTGGTGGGTGTTAGCATCACGTAGGGAGATGCAAACAACACAGGGTTTGGAGTCACAAAATCCCTGCTTCGAGTCTCCGCCTTGTCAGTTACTGCATGGAGTCAGGTGAGTGACTATCTACGTGAACACAATTTTGAAAAACTGAAAAATGGGTATGAGAAGAATATTTCCTTTTAGTCTTACCTCACTGATTTGTTTAGAACCGCAAATGAAATCATGCACATGAATGTGCCTTGTAAACTGTGAAGTACTCTAAAATTGTGCTTGCTTTGCTCTCAGCCACACATCTAAGCTTGGGCCCACGCAGCCTTGGCTGCTTCTCGTGAGCATTTCCTATGGCTCCTTTCTGGAAGGTTGCCACTCCCCAGGGCCCCAGGAACTTCTCCATGAAATGACTGATAAAAGGTGCCCGGTGATTTGCTTGGCCGACTGCATGCAGGATTGTATTTGGAAGGCATGGAAATCGAATCAGATTTTCTGACTCGTGAGACTGAGCAGCTCCAAATACAATTTTTCGGAGCATCTCTCTGGAGCATTTGATGGGCCAGTGGTGAGATGGTGTCAGCCTGGTGTCAAGAGCAGGTGGGGGTGGTCAGGTGGGGCAGAGGAGAGAGCAATCAATGAAAAAACTCAGGGAGCAAAGGCCTCTTGGCTGCCCGCTGACTGCTTTTACAGTTTCCTGGGCTCTGTGACACTAACCTCTGAAGAGGGGCTCATTTTGGGAGAATGATCAGCCACCCACCCAATTAGTAAGATAGAGAGAGTGGAACTTAAATCCTCTCTACACAGTAAGGGTATTCAAAATGTAATATAGGGCTTCCCTGGTGGCCCAGTGGTTGAGAGTCCGCCTGCCGATGCAGGGGACACGGGTTCGTGCCCCGGTCCGGGAAGATCCCACATGCCGCGGAGTGGCTGGGCCCGTGGGCCATGGCTGCTGAGCCTGCGCGTCCGGAGCCTGTGCTCCGCAACGGGAGAGGCCATAACAGTGAGAGGCCCGCGTACCGCAAAAAAAAAAAAAAAAGTAATATACATGTCAGCAGGTAATCTAATTCACTCCAAACCCTGGCGCTTCTTGCCTTTGTGAGTGGAGAGCCCATTATTTTCTCCGAGAAGAAGGAAGGGGGTCGACATATGTTAAATTGCTTTGTCAGCTGACCGATTTGCAGGATCAACTGCTCCAGAGTGATAGCAGGTTTCCCTCCATATTAGTTTACGTGTCAAAGTAAATTTCCTAAGCTTGGCCTGAACTCCCTGGATATTTTAAAGCCAGTAGCTGCTGTCAGACTCAGATTTATAGCACAAGAGAGACTACCTTCTAAGACTAAAGTTTTCTGTTTCTACACTTTGTGGTCTTTAAGAATAAAAGTTTCCTTCGGAGGCAGTGTTGTATCCTGGGCTGGAATGATGAGACCACTCATTTTACAGTGAACCCACTTGGATCACTGAAAGTGGCTGTGCCATTCTGAGTTTTGGTACATCCCTCTTTTTATTTTTTTAAATTAATTTTTATTGGAGCATAGTTGCTTTACAGTGTTGTGTTAGTTTCTACTGTATGACAAAATGATTCAGCCATACATATACCTATATCCCCTCTTTTTTGGATTTCCTTCCCACAGTGCATTGAGTAGAGTTCCCTGTGTTATACAGTAGGTTCTCATTAGTTATCTATTTTATACATAGTATCAATAGTGTATATGTGTCCCTCCCTCTATTTAAATCATGGCACTTAGAGGTCAAGAGTTCTACTGAGGTAGTCAGGAACCACTGTACATTGGTCAGAGAAGAAAGAGAAAGGTCAAATAGTGTGGGAAGCCTCTGACTCCAGCTAGCCCCCAGCCCCCGTGGTAGTCACCATAGCTCAACTTTTATTTGTTCACTGTATTGGGGCTCTGAATAAGGTTTTCTGTAAAAGTAAGGAAAATTTTTCGATATTGATGCTAACAATGATCTTTGATAGTTCTTCTTTCTCAGTAGCATCTACTAGTGCTTTCTGTATTTTGTCTGGTCTAGCTCAATCATAGCATCATGGCAGAGTGAAAAGAACACAGCCTAAGGAGTCAGAAGACCAGGCACAGATGCTATTCCTGCCCCTGGTTATCATGTGACCTTGAAGAAATCCCCTCCCCTTTCCGCATCTGCCTCTAACCCTGTGGTCTCTAGGTGTCACTCTTCTGGGGCTATTCTCAGGTGTAGGGCTATGGCATTGATAACAATGCCTGTAGTTGATGTGTAAATCCTAGTATGTTCTGTAAAACTATTCATATCTGAAAAGTTATAAATCCCTGATATTCCCTCACCACTCAAGATATGAGCTGTTGGAAAATATGAATGGACTTTAAACTTTTAAAATTTCTTAATAGCAGAGGCTATTTTTAGTGGAATATTGAAAGCCTTTATCTCTTGCACAAGAATGTGAAGCTACTGTGTTTGGAAGGAGGTCGAGAAGATCCAAAGCTGCTCCTTCTTCCCTTCTGATTTCCACAGATTCACAAGGCACCCTTAAGAAGAACCCAGGGCAACCAGAAAGATGTTTCAGAAATGACTCATGGCTGGTTTCCAGGGTTACTTCTAGTTATGAATCTATGAGGCAGTACACTAGGATCAGCCAAGCACAATGCCATAAGCATATCTGGACTAATTAGGATCTCGTGGAAGGTATGACACCATGGAGGTATGTCACTTGGATCAGTCTAAAAGAAAGAACTTGATGTTCAGCTACAAAAAATGCAGATAGCTGATGACCTCCAGTCATCAGTTCCTTCAGGACCTGCCTAATTTTTCCAGCTGAGGCCACATGCCTCACTGGCAACCCCAGCCAATGGCTGAATATGATGAGGCTACTAGGGTCTGTCTATGTCTGCTCAATGTGGGTCACCCCTTTGTTCTACATTTCCCCATTGGGCTGGTCAAAATTTGTCAGATCTGCCTAATCCTATGTCTTCTTCCTTTTATCTTTACAGGTAGTAATCCCACTACCTCAGTAAAGCTCTTGCATTACTAACTCTTTGCATCATGTTTACAAAGCGCTTAGGTGATGAGCAAAACTATTCTGAAAGAATAGCCTATATTGATTTATTAGAATAGAAACAAGACTCCCTCTCTATCGGAAACAAATGAGAGAATAAGGGTGAGAGTGAGAAAATGGGATCGCGGGGAGAGGGAGAGAAAGGTCAAGCATTAATCATAGTATCTGGTATCTGGCAAATAGTTGGTAAGTATTTCTCTTTTTGTCTGTGCCTTATTAGCTGTAACATGCAGAGTCAGAACTAAGGCTGGCCAGCCAAGTGCCTGGCTTCTCTGGTTCAAGTTATTATCTTCATCCTGTTTTCAGTAAATTCATCAGCATCACAGCCTCTACCCAAGATCTGGCCCTGCCATTTGGCTTTAGTACTAAAGGGCTTTCTCTTCCCAGACTCTCTGTCCTCAGCACCTACATCCCTTATTCCTTTACTGTAGAATCTTTTGTTGTGAACCGTTTTGTGCTCTTTCTTCCTCTCCTTTCACTTGTACATGCATCCATCCACAAATTTCCTTATTAACTATAATGTACAAAGTGCCATACTAACCAACATGTGGATAGAGCTCTCTCATTTAGACATTAATCTTGTCCTCAAGGAGCTTATAGACATAATAGATAACCCACAAATTACATTCTGCTCTCTACTGTAGTTATAAATACTTGTAAGAGAAGTTCAGATGATGTGCCATTAGCACCCAGAGGAGAAAATAAAAAAGACATAATTCCAAGTGGCAATATCAGGGATGACTTCCGGGAGAAAGTTGCATTTGTCATAAGGCTAAGGTATTCACCATTCTTATTGGAAAACTTATAAATGAGCCAATATAATATGAATTGCTATATGAGTCCATCATGTTTTCTTACTCCCTCTCCCAGGATGGCAGCTGAGGAGAGAAGCACAGATGATAGATATGAGAAAAGGCTCATGAGAACCTTAATCAATGAAGCCAAAGCAGAGGCAGAAGCTGGGAAAGTGTCACCACCACACACAGTTTTATTCTCACAGTTTCATCCTTTTTAGTTGTACAGGGTTATTGTCACAGACCATCGGCACAGCCTTTAGACTATTGAGTTATTTCTGTAAATTGGACATATGTTATTTTTTTCCCATATGGTACTTTAAAAGGGACAGAATGAGGGTAGGAGCTGGAAAAGTTGAATGAGTAAATCTGGACAGTGAGACATCCTGGAAGAGAGATGAACATGAAATGTCCAAAGTAAAAAAATAGAACTTTCCAAGTTGCACCCTTACTATAAGGGTAAAAGCTTAGTGGGTGAGTTGCAAGGCACATGGCACGTGGTTATATGGTTTTCCCATATAACCCAGGCATATATAAAAGAAGACGCTGTCTCTATTGTCCGTTCTGAAAGCCCCAAGTAGTCGGAGTTGGGATGGAATGGAGGAAAGAGTGACTCCTAGCTCCTTTTCTCATTCTCAATAAAGGAGTAAGAGAGGAAGGAGACTGAAATGGCACCCATATTACTTCCTCTAGAGATGAGCACTGTGAATCCAAAGGATCTTCCAGAGGCCACTTAAGAGACAGAATGAGTTGGTGAAAGGGTGTGGAACTATTATACTTCCTAAAGGTGGGGTGGTAGGGAGAGATGTGCAGAGTAGGTCAGAAGAGATAGCTAAATTCAGACAGAAAAGTATACACAAGTATCATTTGCCTAAAGTAGAAGAATGGACTAATTGACATCAGTTTTTTTCTTTCAGGGTAATAGCTATTTTAAAGATACAGTTTCTAGCTTGAGAGTTGAACATAAAGGTATATCACAATGGAGATAATCATTTGCAGACAGAAAAACAAATACAGTTGACCGTTGAACAACATGGATTCAAACTGTGTCAATCAACTTATAAGTGGATAGTTTCCTATAGTGAATACCACAGTACTCCCTGGTCAGGGGTTGATTGAATGTGTGGATGAGGAACCGTGGATATGGAGGGCTGACTATAAATTATACTTAGATTAACTTCTGAACTGTTCAAGAGTCCATTGCAGTAAGTTATGAAATCAGGTAGTGTTAGCCCTTCAATTGGTTCTCCTTTTTCACAATTTTTTTGGCTGTTCTAGGTCCTCTGCCTTTCTGTATACCTATTAGGGTCAACTTGTTAATTTATACAAAAGAAAAAAAAAGCCTCTTGGGATTTTAACAGAAATTGCTGTGGGCCTTTAAATCAATTTGGGTAGAATAGCCATCTTGGCAATATTTAGTTTTCCAACACATGAATTTTGTATGTTTCTCCATTTACTGAGATCTTCTGTAACTATGGTTGGCAAATTTTTGTAGTTTTTTTCTTTGTTAAAAAAATTATTTTATATTGGAATACAGTTGATTAACAAAGTATAACAAAGTGATTCAGTTATATATATACATGTATCTATTCGTTTTCAAATTATTTTCCCATTTAGGTTATTACAGAGTATGGAGCAGAGTTCCCTGTGCTATACAGTAGGTCCTTGTTAGTCAACTATTTTGAATATAGCAGTGTCTACATGTCAATCCCAAACTCCCAATCTACCCCTCCCCCCACTCTCCACCCCCAATAACCATAAGTTTGTTCTCTAAGTCTGTGAATCTGTTTCTGTTTTGTAAAAAAGTTCAATTGTATCATTCTTTTAGATTCTGCATATAAGAGGTATCATATGATATTTGTCTTTCTCTATTTGACTTACTTCACTCAGTATGATAATCTCTAGGTCCATCCATGTTGCTGCAAATGGCATTATTTCATTCTTTTTAATGGCTGAGTAACATTCCATTGTATATATTACCACATCTTCTCTATCCATTCCTCTGTCCATGGACATTTAGGTTGCTTTGATGACTTGGCTACTGTAAACAGTGCTGCAATGAACATTGGGGTGCTTGTATCCTTTTGAACCATGTTATTTTTCCATACTGTTCTCCATAGTGGCTGGACCAATTTACATTCCCAGCAACAGAATAGGAGGGTTCCCTTTTCCACACACCCTCTCCATCATTTATTGTTTGTAGACTTTTTGATGATGACCATTCTGACTGGTGTGAAGTGATATCTCATTACAGTATTGATTTCCATGTCTCTAATAATTAGCGATGTTGAGCATCTTTTCATGTGTCTCTTGGCCATCTGTATGTCTTCTTTGGAGAAATGTCTATATAAGTCTACGCCATTTTTTAAATTAATTTTTATTGGAGCATAGTTGATTTAAAATGTTGCATTAGGTTCTGCCGTACAGCAAAGAGAAGCAGTTAAACATGTACATATATCCACTTATTTTTAGATTCTATTCCAATATAGGTCATTACAGAGTACCAAGTAGAGTTCCCTGGGCTATACAGTAGGTTCTTATTAGTTATCTGTTTTATGTATAGTAGTGTGTATATGTCAATCCCAATCTCTCAGTTTGCCCCCCACTTTCCCCTTTGGTAAACCATAGTTTGTTTTCTACATCTGTGACTCTATTTCCGTTTTGTAAGTAGGTTCATTTGTACCATTATTTTAGATTTCACATATAAGCGATATCATATGATATTTGTCTTTCTGTGTCTGACTTACTTCACTCAGTATGACAATCTCTAGGTCCATCCATGTCACTGCAAATGGCATGATTTCATTCTTTTTTATGGCTGAGTAATATTCCACTGTATATACATACCACATCTTCTTCTTTATCCATTCTTCCATCAATGGACATTTAGGCTGCTTCCATGTCTTGGCTATGTTAAATAAATAGTGCTGCAGTGAACATTCGGGTGCATGTATCTTTTTGAATTATGGTTTTCTCTGGATATATGCCCAGGACTGGGATTGCTGGATCATATGGTAGCTCTATTTTTAGTTTTTAAAGGAGCCTCCAGGGCTTCCCTGGTGGCGCAATGGTTGGGGGTCCGCCTGCCGATGCAGGGGACAGGGGTTCATGCCCTGGTCCGGGAGGATCCCGCATGCCGCAGAGTGGCTGGGCCCGTGCGCCATGGCCGCTGGGCCCGGGTGTCCGGAGCCTGTGCTCCGCAACAGGAGACGCCACGGCAGTGAGAGGCCCGCGTACCACAAAAAAATAAAAAATAAAAAATAAAAAAAAAATAAAGGAGCCTCCATACTGTCCTCCAAAGTGGCTATACCAATTTACATTCCAAGCAACAGTGTAGGAGAGTTCCCTTTTCTCCACACTCTCTCCAGCATTTATCATTTGTAGATTTTTTGATGACGGCCATTCTGATCAGTGTGAGGTGATATCTCATTGTAGTTTTGATTTGAATTTCTCTAATAATTAGCGATGCTGAGCATCTTTTCATGTTGAGCTTTTTGGCCATCTGTATGTCTTCTTTGGAGACATGTAGACCTGCCCATTTATTGATTTTTTTTTTGATATTGAGTTTCATGAGCTGCTTCTGTATTTTGGAGATATATCTCTTGTCAGTCACTTCATTTGCAAATGTTTTCTCCCATTTTGTGGGTTGTCTTTTCATTTTGTTTATGGTTTCCTTTGCTGTGCAAAAGCTTTTAATTTTAATTAGGTCCCATCTGTTTATTTTTGTTTTCATCTCCATTACTCTAGGAGGTGGATCCAAAAAGAGATTGCTGTGATTTATGTCAAAGAGTGTTCTGCCTATATTTTCCTCTAAGAGTTTTATAGTGCCTGGCCTTACATTTAGGTCTCTAATCCATTTTCAGTTTATTTTTGTGTATGGTGTTAGAGAATGTTCTAGTTTCATTCTTTTACATGTAGCTGTCCAGTTTTCCCAGCACCATTTATTGAAGAGACTGTCTTTTCTCCATTGTATATTCTTGCCTCCTTTGTTGTAGATTAATTGACCGTAGGTGCATGTGTTTATTTCTGGGCCTTCTATCTTGTTCCATTGATCTACATTTCTGTTTTTGTGCCAGTACTATACTGTATTAATGACTATAGCTTTGTAGTATAGTCTGAGGTCAGGGAGTCTGATTCCCCCAGCTCCATTTTTCTCAGCTCGGTGCTCTGTGACAACCTAGATGGGTGGGATGGGGGGGTGGGAGGGAGGTCCAAGAGGGAGGGGATATATGCGTACTTATAGCGGATTCACTTCATTGTACAGCAGAAACTAACACAACATTGTAAAGCAATTATACTCCAATAAAAAATTAATAATAATAACAATAAAAGATTGCTTTGCTTATTCAGGGTCTTTTGTGTCTCCATACAAATTGTATTGTAAAATTTTTTGTTCGAGATCTATGAAAAACGCCATTGGTATTTTGATAGGGATTGCTTTGAATCTGTAGATTGCCTTGGGTAGTATAGTCATTTTGACAATATTGATTCTTCTAATCCAAGAACGCAGTATATCTTTCCATCTGTTTGTGTCATCTTCAGTTTCTTTCATCAGCATCTTATAGTTTTCAGAGTACAGGTCTTTTGCCTCCTTAGGTAGGTTTATTCCTAGGTATTTTTTTCTTTTTGATGTGATGGTAATTGGGATTCTTTTCTTAATTTCTCTTTCCGATCTTGCATTGTTAGTGTATAGGAATGCAAGAGATTTCTGTGCATTAATTTTGTATCCTGCAACTTTACCAAATTCATTGATGAGCTCTAGTAGTTTTCTGGTAGCGTTTTTAGAATTCTCTATGCATAGTATCATGTCATCTGCAAACAGTTAGTTTTACTTCTTCTTTTCCAATTTGCATTCCTTTTCTTTCCTTTTCTTCTCTGATTTCCATGGCTAGGGCTCCCAAAGCTACATTGAATAATAGGGGTGAGAGTGGACATCCTTGTCTTATTCCTGATCTTAGAGGAAATGCTTTTAGCTTTTCATCATTGAGTATGATGTTAGCTGTTTGTCATATATGGTCTTTATTATGTTGAGGTGTGTTCCCTCTGTGCCCACTTTCTGGAGAGTTTTTAGCATATATGGGTCTTGAATTTTGTCAAAGCTTTTCCTGCATCCATTGAGGTGATCACATGATTTTTATTCTTCAATTTGTTGATGTGGTGTATCACACTGATTGATTTGCAGATACTGAAAAATCCTTGCATCCCTGGGATAAAGCCCACTTGATCATGGGTGTATGATCCTTTTAATGTATTGTTGGATTCAGTCTGCTAGTATTTTGTTGAGGATTTTTGCATCTATGTTCATCAGTGATATTGGCCTGTAATTTTCTTTTTTTGTGGTATCTCTGGTTTTGGTATCAGGGTGATGGTGGCCTCATAGAATGAGTTTGGGAGTGTTCTTTCCTCTGTAATTTTTTGGAATACTTTCAGAAGGATAGGTGTTAACTCTTCTCTAAATGTCTGATAGAATTCACCTGTGGGGCTTCCCTGGTGGCGCAGTGGTTGGGAGTCCGCCTGCTGATGCAGGGGACATGGGTTCGTGCCCCGGTCTGGGAAGATCCCACATGCCGCGGAGCGGCTGGGCCCGTGAGCCATGGCCGCTGTGCCTGAGCGTCCAGAGCCTGTGCTCCGCAACGGGAGAGGCCACAGCAGTGAGAGGCCTGTGTATCGCAAAAAAAAAAAAAAAAAAAAAAAAAAAAAAGAATTCACCTGTGAAGCCATCTGGCTGGGAGTTTTTAATCACAATCAGTACTTGTGATTGGTCCTTCATATTTTCTTTTATTTCCTGGTTCAGTCTTGGGAGAGTGTACCTTTCTAAGAATATGTCCGTATCTTCTAGATTGTCCATTTTATTGGCATAGAGTTGCTTGTAGTAGTCTCTTATGACCCTTTGTGTTTCTGTAGTGTCCATTTTTTTTTTTTTTTTTTTTTTTTTTTTTTTTTTTTGCTGTACGCGGGCCTCTCACTGCTGTGGCCTCTCCCGTCGCGGAGCACAGGCTCCGGACACACAGGCTCCGCGGCCATGGCTCGCGGGCCCAGCCGCTCCGCGGCACGTGGGATCCTCCGGGATCGGGGCACGAACCCGTGTCCCCTGCATCGGCAGGCGGACTCTCAACCACTGCGCCACCAGGGAAGCCCTGTAGTGTCCATTTTAACTTCACCTTTTTCATTTCTAATTTTATTGATTTGAGCCCTCTCTCTGTTTCTCTTAATGAGTCTGGCAAAATGTTTATCTTCTCAAAGAACCACCTTTTAGTTTCATTGATATTTTCTATTTTTTTTCCCTTTGGCTCTATTTCATTTATTTCTGCTCTAACTTTGGGTTTTGTTTGTTCTTCTTTCTCTAGGTATAAGATATAAGTTCCTTTAGGTATAAGGTTAAGTTGTTTATTTGAGATTTTTCTTGTTCCCTGAACTAACATTGTATTGCTATATACTTCCCTCTTAGAACTACTTTTCCATGTCCCATAGGTTTTGGATCATCATGCTTTCATTGTCATTTTTCTCTAGGTATTTTTTGATTTCCACTTTGATTTCTTCAGTGATCCATTGGTTGTTTAGTAGCATATTGTTTAGTCTCCAAGTGTTTGTGTTTTTCCCAGTTTTTTTTTCTTCTCATAGTTGATTTCTAATCTCATAGGGTTGTGGTTGGAAAAGATGCTTGATATGATTTCAATTTTCTTAAATTTACTGTGGCTTGCCCAGTATGTGATCAGTCCTGGAGAATGTCCCATGTGCACTTGAAAAGAATGTGTATTCTGTTAATTTTGGATGGAATGCTGTATAAATATCAATTCAGTCCATCTATTCTAATGTGTCATTCAGGGCCTGTTTCCTTATTGATTTGCTGTGTGGATGATCTGTCCATTGACGTAAGTGAGGTGTTAAAGTCCCCCACTATTATTGTGTTACTGTCGATTTCCTCTTTTATAGCTGTTAGCAGTTGCCTTATGTATTGAGGCGCTCCTATGTTGGGTGCATATATTTATAATTGTTATATCTTCTTTTTGGATTGATCCCTTGATCATTATGTAGTGTCCTTCCTTGTCTCTTGTAACATTCTTCATTTTAAAGTCTATTTTGTCCGAGATGAGTATTGCTACTCCAGCTTTCTTTTTTTTTTTTTTTTTTTTTGCGGTACGTGGGCCTCTCACCGCTGTGGCCTGTCCTGTTGCGGAGCACAGGCTCCGGATGCACAGGCTCAGCGGCCATGGCTCACAGGCCCAGCCGCTCCGCAGCATGTGGGATCCTCCTGGACCGGGGCACGAACCAATGTCCCCCGCACCGGCAGGCGGACTCCCAACCACTGCGCCACCAGGGAAGCCCCTCCAGCTTTCTTTTGATTTCCATTTGCATAGAATATATTTTTCCATCCCCTCACTTTCCATCCCCCTATGTATCCCTAGGTCTGAGGTGGGTCTCTAGTAGACAGCATATATATAGGTCCTGTTTTTGTATCCATTCAGCCAGTCTCTGTCTTTTGGTTGGAACATTTAGTCCTTTTATGTTTAAGGTAATTATTAATATGTATGTTCTTATTGCCATTTTGTTACTTGTTTTGGATATGTTTTTGTAAGTGTTCTTTCTTTCCTTCCTCTTTTCTCTTCTCTTGTAGTTTGATGACTAACTTTAGTGTGTGCTTGGATTCTATTTTCTTTTTGTGTGTGTGTACCTTTTGTGTAGATTCTCAGTTTGCAGTTACCATGAGGTTTTGATATAGCAGACTATATATTAGCAAGTATGTTTTAAGTTGCTGGTTTTTTAATTTCAAGTGCATTTTCAATATCCTGCATTTGTGCTCTCCTCTTCTCATAATTGCTGGTTTTGATATCATATTTGCATGCAGATGACTTCCTACCTTTACTCTATGTTTCTCTTTACCTTGAGATTTTTCCATTTGTAATTTCCTTATTTCTTGTTGTGGCCTTTTCTTTTCTGCCTAGAGAAGTTCCTTTAGCAGTTGTTGCAAAGCTGATCTTGTGGTGTTGAATTCTGTTAGCTTTTGCTTGTCTGTAAAGCTTTTGATTTCTCTGACAAATCTGAATGAAAGCCTTGCTGGGTAGACTATTCTTGGTTGTAGGTTCTTCCCTTTCATCACTTTAAATATACCATGCCACTCCCTTAGGCCTTGCAGAGTTTCTGATAATCTTATGGGATTCCCTTGTATGTTATTTGTTTCTTTTCATTTGTTGCTTTTAATATCTTTTATTTCTCTTTAATTTTTGTCAGTTTGATTAGTATTTGTCTTGGCTTGTTCCTCCTTGGGTTTATCCTGCCTGGGACTCTCTGCACTTCTTGGACTTGGGCGCCTGTTTCCTTTCCCATGGTAAGGAAGTTTTCAGCTATTAGCTCTTCAAATATTTTCTTAGGTCCTTTCTCACTCTTCTCCTTCTCGGACCTGTATAATACAAATGTCTGTGCATTTAATGTGTCCCAGAGGTCTCTTAGACTGTCCTCATTTCTTTTCATTCATTTTTCTTTATTCTGTTCCATGGTAGTGATTTCTACCATTCTGTCTTACAGCTCACTTATCCATTCTTCTGTCTGTTATTCTGCTACTGATTCCTTCGAGTGTATTTTTCATTTCAGTTATTGTATTGTTTATCTCTGTTTGTTCTTTAGTTCTTCTATGTCTTTCTTGTATCTTCTTGATCTGTGCCTCCATTCTTTTTCTGAGATCTTGGATCATTTTTACTATTATGTTGAATTCTCTTTGAGGCAGATTGCCTATCTCCACTTCACTTAGTTGTTCTTCTGGGTTTTAGCTTGTTCCTTCATCTGGGACATATTCCTCTGCTGTCTCATTTTGTCTAACTTTCTGTGATTTTGGTTTCTGTTCCACAGGCTGCAGGGTTGCAGTTCTTCTTGCTTCTGCTGTCTGCCCCCTGGTGAATGAGGCTAAGAGGCTTGTGCAGGCTTCCTGGTGGGAAGGACTGGTACCTTCCCACTGGTCGGTGGAGCTGGGTCTTTTCCCTCTGTTGGACAGGCCCATGTCAGGGGGTATGTTTATTGGGCATCTGTGTGTTCAGGAAGACTTTAAGCACCCTGTCTGCTGATGAATGGGGCTGTGTTCCTGCCCTGTTGGTTGTTTGGCCTGAGGCATCCCAGCCCTGGAGTCTACAGGTTGTTGGGTGGGGCCAGGTCTTGGTGAGAAAATGGCAGCCCCCAAGAGGGCTCATGCCAATGAATACTCCCCAGAACTACCACTGCCAGTGTACTCATCCATGCATTGAGCCACAGCTGTCCCCCTCCCCGCCTCCACAGGAGACCCTCAAATACTAGCAGGTAGGTCCGACCCAGTCTCTTATGAGGTCACTGCTTTTTCACCTGGGTCCTGGTGTGCACAAGGCCCTGTATGCACCCTCCAAGGGTGGAGATTCTGTTTCCCCCAGTCCTGTGGAATTCCTGCAGTCAAACTCTGCTGGCCTTCAAAGCCAGATTCTCTGGGGGCTCCTCCTCCCATTGCCAGACCCTCAGACTGGGGAGCCTGCCATGGGGCTCAAAACTTTCACTCCTATAGGAGAACTTCTGTGGTATAATTATTTTCCAGTTTATGGGTCGCCCACCCAGCATGTATGAGATTTGATTTTATCGCAGTTGAGCTACTCCTACTGTCTCGTTGTGGCTTCTTCTTTGTCTTTGGATGTAGGTATCTTTTTTGGTAGGTTCCAACATTTTTTTGTCAATGGTTATTCAGCAGTCAGTTGTGATTGTGTTTCTGTAAGAAGAAACACATCCTTCTACTCCACCATCTTGTCTCTTTCCCTGTGGTTTTCAGTATAGTGAATTTTTTATTGTTGTTAAATTTATTCCTATATACTTTATTCTCTTGGATTCTACTGTGAATAGAATTGTGTTCTTCCTTTCATATTTTATTAGCATATACAAATATAGTTGATTTTTATACATTGATTTTCCATCTTGTGACCTTGTGGAACTAGTTTTTTAGTTCTAGCAGTGTTTTTTTAGATTCCTTCAGATATTTGAGGGTCATATTCCTCTCTGAAAAAATACAGTTTCACTTCTTTCTTTTCAAAGTGTGTCGAGCATCTTTTCCTCTATCTATTGGACTTGTGAATATTTTCCTTTGTGAATTTTCTGTTGAAGTCATTTTGCCCATTTTCTAAATAGGTTGTATTTTAAATTTTTTTCTGATTCATTTGTTGGAATTTTGGATCGAAGTCCTTCAGGGGATATTTGTGCTATAATTATCTCCTTCCATCCTGTGGCTTGCATTTTCATTTTCTTAATGTGTCTTTTAGTGAATAGATATTTTTTCATTTTGAAAATTAAAATAACACTTTATAATAAAATATTCCAGAAAATTAAAGAAAGGAACAAAAGTACTAACCTTATATCAACTCTTCCATAATATATAAAATGAGCAAAAATTTTCCAAGTTGTTTTATCCAGTCTGCATACTAGAACTTGACAAGGGTATTGCAAGAAATGAAAACTATAGGCCAGTCTCACTGATGAACATGGACCTAATGTTCTTTTTTTTTTTTTTTTCTTTTTTTCTTTTTTTTTTTTGCTGTATGCGGGCCTCTCACTGTTGTGGCCTCTCCCGTTGCGGAGCACAGGCTCCGGATGCGCAGGCCCAGCGGCCATGGCTCACGGGCCCAGCCGCTCCGCGGCATATGGGATCCTCCCAGACCGGGGCACGAACCCGTATCCCCTGCATCGGCAGGCGGACTCTCAACCACTGCGCCACCAGGGAGGCCCGGACCTAATGTTCTTAAACAAAGTATTTAAAAATTAATTCTAGTGTTAAATAAAATAGGTAATATAACCAAAACGAGTTTATTCCAAGAGTGCAAGTTTGGTTATCATTTAAAAGTCAAAGTCAATGTATTTTGTCACATTAGCAGGATAAAGGAGAAAAAGTATGAAATTATCCTAAGAGATGCAAAAAAAATCATTAAAAAAATTAACATGCATTCAGATAAAAAATTCTTGCCAAATTCTAAAATTCAGTGAACTTCCTTAATCTGGCCTAAAATATCTACACAATAATAATAACTTTTAAAAACCTACAGCAAACATATATGTAGTGGCCCCATATTGAAAAGCTTTCTCTACCCCCCCCAAGTCTGAAAACTACACAAAAATGTCTGATAATATGACTTCTTTGCAGCATGTGCTGAAATTTCTAGCCAGTGTAATTAAGAAAAAGAATTAACAAGTACAAGAACTGGAAAAGAAGTAGCAAAACTGACAGAATTTTAAGATAACATTCTTATGTATGTGGATTATTTATTTATGAGAATCTTTTTATGTATATATAAATTGATAAGTAAGTTTTAAAATCTTCAGATAAGATATCAGAATGAATAAATGAGCCGAACAAAGTTGGTGGGTGTAAAAATCAGTTGCATTTACTAGCAACAATTACGAAATGAAGTTTTGAAACCATTTACATTAGAACTCTAAAAATATTAGTTATCTAGGAATAAATATAATAAAAGATGCATAAAACCCCTACACAGAAAATTATGAAACATTACTGACAGAAAGTAAAGAATACCTAAATATGAAAAGGTAATGTTTACAAATTAAATAACTTAACATTTTATAGATATCATTTCTCTGTAAATATAATCCCAATAAAAATTATAGCATGAATTTTTTTCTGATGGAAATTGGCAATCTGATTCTAAAGAAGAACACAGTCAGAGAGACTTCACTGCCAGATATGAAGACTAATTATCTAGCAATAGAAATTAAAACAGAACAACATTGATATGGGCTAGATGAATAGACCAGTGGAACAAACTATAGAATCTTGAAACAAATAGATACATATACAATCACTGGATTGATGAAAAAGTTGCCACTCCTGTCTAGTGGGGAAAAGATAGTCTTGTCAATAAATGGTGCCAGTACAATGATCTTAAAAGAATAAAGCTTCTTCCCTGACTTAAATCATAAACAAAAATCAAGTTTTGATAGACCACAGACCTAAATATGAAAAACAAAGCAACCAAGTTTTGAGAAAATAATATGTAGGAGACTATCTTCATGACCTTGAGGTAGGCAGGTAGCAAAGAATTCTTAAACAGGAACCAAACAGTACTAATCATAATTAAAAAACAGTAAATTGGAATTCAGTAATATTTGGCTATAGGTTTTTGAAAATTATATTTCTATTTATAAGAAAGAAAATTGCTCTTTAAAACAGACATTGAAAATAAGATGGCAGTAGTGTATTTTCTATCACAACACACACACACCCCATACATATTCCCGTACCCTCTCTCCTTCCTGATTGATGGCCCAGAAAAAAATATTTTCTACAACGATACTGGTCGTTGATGATAAGTGGTTTGGTGATACTTTATAAGCAAAAGAATGTTCACATTTAGAAATATAATTGGATTACAACTTCCCTATCTTGAATTTCCTGGTCTAGCTCAGACTTATCCAGGTGATTAATCTGACATGATGGCAGGATCCTGACTTAATCTGCAGGACTCCAGACAGGAACAAGGCTAAATGGGAAAGCAAAGTAAGTAGTAGTAGAGGCTTATAAGGGCTTGGAATCTAACTTTTAAAGTTAGAGGCCACAAAACAAAAACAGACTCACAGGTACTGAAAACAAACTAGGGGTTACCAGAGGGGTGAGGGCTTGAGGGAGGGGCAAAATAGATGAAGGTGATTGAGAGGTACAAATTACTAGGTATAAAATATAAATAAGTTACAAGGATGTAATGTTCAGCACAGGCAATATAGTCAATATTTTATAATAATTTCATATGGATTACAATCTATAAGAAATGTCTACTCACTGTGCTGTACACTTGAAACTAATATGGTATGTATACTTCAATAACATTATGTATAAATTGAAATTTATGAAAAATTTTTTCTATAAACACAAGGCTCTGTATGTCATTTTTTCTTCTGAGTTGAATTATAATTGTCACTATTACACAATTGTTTAAAAGAATAGAGGCCACAACAGTGAGAGGCCCGCATACAGCAAAAAAAAAAGAAAAAAAAAAAAATGACACTCAGTGTCATTTATGGCTGTGGTTTAGAAGAGGTAATGTAACTGGGAATAGAGGCAGCGGGAAGAAACCTACTGGCAGAAAATCACATTTTCTCATAGTGTGAAGAAACAAAAAAAGGTGGGGGGGAATCACACAATGACACAGCCAAGAATTAGAGAAAGGCATTTATGGCAGAGGAAATGGCATATCCTATGGCATGAAGAATGATGGAATGCTTAAGGTGAGAGATGTCCTGCATTGTGAGGGGGAAAACAGTGTGGGTGAAGATTTGAAAGTAGTAAGTAGTGAGTGGTAATAGAAGCGATTAGAAGAGTAAATTGAGTTGCTTGGTTAGAAAGGGTTTTATATAAACATACTAATGTATTCGCATTTCATTCTCTAAGTAAAGATTTTGAGTAGGCAATTAACGCTTCTAATTCTCAGAATCCGATAACTATAAAAACACAAAAATTACAAAATAAGTGGATGCTAGATTGTTTTGGGAGACTTTCTTTAATTGGCCAAAAGTGCATGCTCATTGTAAAAAATCAAACAAGACATTGATGTGTTAAGAAAAGTGTATAATATCCACTATTCTCCCCTAACCTCAAGCTGCATCTCTTAGATAACCAATGTTAACAGTTTGGTATTTATCATGTTATACTTTTATCTTCAGTCAAAACATAGAAAAACATGTGCACATGTACACATACAGTTTATTGTATAAAAACAGGATAATACTATAGGCATTGCTCCAAATTTGCTTTTCAAATTCAAAAAACTAGTAATTATAAATAGTGATAATAGTACCTGACATTTAAAAAATTTACTATATGCGCCTGGTCCTATTTTAAGGATTTTATTGGCAGTATTTCATTTACTCCTCACTACAGTCATGTGGTACTATTATTTTCTCTACTTAAAGCTAAGGAAACTGGGACTCAGAGAGGTTAAACAATTTTCCTAAGGTCAGGTCACCCAGCTGATAAGTGATGGAGCCAGGCTCCAAATGATATAATCTGATTCATGGTTCATGCTCTGAACTACTCTGATTAGAAGTTGCTTCACTTGAATGGATGGGAGAGGATGACGGCGGCAAGTGATTCTGAAACAACAGAGTTGTAAGAGAAGAAATTTTCAGAGGTGAAAATCTCTGAGGCCCAGTAATACATTGGATGTGTGGGCTGAAAGATAGGAAAGAGTTGAACTTACAGGTTTCTAGCATAAAGGTCTGGGTAAAGGGTAATGATATTAACCAAGAGAGGAAGTATGTGAACTGGGGCCAGTTTGGGGCTGTAAGAAAGGACCATTTTCTCTTTTTCCCTGTATTCCTGCTGCCTTTTAAATTAGGAACTTAGGGATGTGTTAGGGAGAAAGTTCCTCTCCTTCTTTCAGTCCTCTCAGTTTTTTCTCCTTTCAAAAAGAAAATATTGTTTTTGGAAATTGTAATTGTTTTATTTTTCTGTTTAATAATTTTTGTCACAATATTAATTATATTCTTTTAAACAATTGTGTAATAGTGACAATTATAATTCAACTCAGAAGAAAAAATGACATACAGAGCCTTGTGTTTATAGAAAAAATTTTTCATAAATTTCAATTTATACATAATGTTATTGAAGTATACATACCATATTAGTTTCAAGTGTACAGCACAGTGAGTAGACATTTCTTATAGATTGTAATCCATATGAAATTATTATAAAATATTGACTATATTGCCTGTGCTGAACATTACATCCTTGTAACTTATTTATATTTTATACCTAGTAATTTGTACCTCTCAATCACCTTCATCTATTTTGCCCCTCCCTCAAGCCCTCACCCCTCTGGTAACCCCTAGTTTGTTTTCAGTACCTGTGAGTCTGTTTTTGTTTTGTTGTATTTATTCACCTGTTTTATTTTTTAGATTCCACATATAAGTGAAAATATCCAGTATTTGTCTTTCTCTGTCTGACTTATTTCACTAAGCAAAATACCCTCCATGTCCATTCAAGTTGTTGCAAATGACAAAATTTCATTCTTTTTTATGACTAATATTTCATAGGGTGTGTATGTATGTATACATGTATGTATGCACATATATACACACACATAACACATGCATCACTTCTTTATCCATTCATCTGTTGATGGACATTTAGGTTGCTTCCATACCTTGGATATTGTAAATAATGCTTCTATGGATATTGGGATGCATGTATCTTTTTGAATTAGTGCTTTAGTTTTTGCTGGATATGTACCCAGGACTGGAATTGCCGGATCATATGGGAGTTCTATTTTTAGTTTTTAAGAAAATTTCATACTGTTCACCATAGTGGCTGCACCAATTTACATTCCCACCAACAGTGTATGAGAGTTCCTTTTTCTCTACATCCTTTCCAACATTTGTTATTTGTAGACTTTTTGATGATAGCCATTCTGACAGGTGTGAGGTCATATTTCATTGTGGTTTTGATTTGGATTTCCCTGATGATGAGTGATGTTAAGCATCTTTTCATGTGCTGGTTGGCTATATGTATATCTCCTTTGGAAAAATACCTATTCAAGTCCTCTATTTTTAATTGTGTTTTTCATTGATATTGAGTTGTATGAGTTTTTTATATATTTTGGGTATTAACCCCTTATTGGTTATATTGTTTACAAACATCTCCTCACATTCAGTGGTTGACTTTTTGTTTTGTTGCTGATTTCCCTTGCTGTGCAAAAGCTTTTAAGTTTGATTAGATCCCATTTATTTTCTTTTGCTTTTGTTTTCCTTGCCTGAGAAGACATATCCAAAAAAATATTGTTAAGACAAATATCAAAGAATGTACTGCATATATTTACTTCTAGGAGTTTTATAATTTCTTGTCTTACATATAGGTCTTTAATCCATTTTGAGTTTAGTTTTATATATGGAATGAGAAAGGGTTCTAATTTCACTCTTTTACAGGTAGCTGACAAGTTTTCCCAACACCGTTTATTGAAGAGACTGTCTTTTGCCTATTATATATTCATACTCCCTTTGTTGTAGATTAATTGATCAAATGTGGGATTCTTTCTGGGTTCTTTATTCTGTTCCATTGAGTTATGTGTCTTGTTTTTGTACCACTACCATACCGGTTTAATTACTATAGCTTTGTAGTATAGTCTGAAGTCTGGGCATGTATACCCTCCTGCTTTGATCTTTTTTTCTCAAGATTGCTTTGACTATTTGGGGTCTTTCGTGATTCCATACAAATTTTAGTATTATTTGTTTTAGTTCTGTGAAAATGTCATGGGCTTTTTGATAGGGGTTGCATTAAATCTATAGATTGCTTTAAGTAGTAAGGATATTTTAATAACATTAATTCTTCCAATCCATGAAAACAGGATATATTTCCATTTCTTTGTGTCCTCTTCAATTTGTTTTTTTATCAGTGTCTTATAGTTTTCAGAGTATTCCTAGGTATTTTATTTTTTGATTTGGTTATAAATGGAATTGTTTTCTTTCTGATAAATAATTATTACTGTATAGAAAAGCAACAGATTTCTCTATATTGTATCCTTCAGCTTTGTTAATTTATTTATTAGTTCTAATATTTTTGCTGGAGATTTAGGGTTTTCTGTATATAGTATCTTGTCATCTGCAAATAGTGACAGTTTTATTTCTTCCCTTCCAATTTGGATGCCTTTTATTTATTTATTTTGCCTAATTGCTGTGGATAGGACTTACAATACTGTGTTAAATAGAAATGGTGGTAATAGGCATCCTTGTCTTGCTGAATTTAGAGGAAAGACTTTTCACCATCGAGTATGATGTTAGCTGCAGGTTTGCTATAAGTGGCCTTTATTATGTTGAGATATGTTCCCTCTACACCCACTTTGGTGAGAGTTTTTATCATCAATTGATGTTAAATTTTGTCAAATGCTTTTTCTTCATATATTGAGATGATCATGTAGTTTTATCCTTCCTTTTGTTAATGTTGTGTATCACATTGATTGATTTGCATATGTTGAACCATTCTTGCAGCCCTGGAATGAATCCACTTGATCATGATATAGGATCCCGTTTATGTATTGTTGAATTCTGTTCACTAATATTTAGCTGAAGATTTTTGCATCTATGTTCATCAGGGATATTGGCCTATAATTTTCTTTGTTTGTAGTGTCTTTGTCTGGTTTTGATATTAAGGTGATGCTGGCCTCATAGAATGAGTTTGGAAGTGTTCCCTCCTCTTCAGTTTTTTGGAATGGCTTTTGAAGGATAGGTATTGACTCTTTAAATGTTTGATAGAATTCCATTGTGAAGCCATCTGGTCCTGAACTTTTGTTTGTTGTGTGTTTTTTGATTACTGATTCAATTTCTTTTTTTAAAATTTTTATTGGAGTATATTGGATTTACAGTGTTGTGTTAGTTTCAGGTGTACAGCAAAGTAAATCAGTTATACATATACATATATCCACTCTTTTTTAGATTCTTTTCCCATATAGGTCATTAGAGAGCATTGAGTAGATTTCCCTGTGCTATACAGTAGGTCCTTATTAGTATCTGTTTTATACCTAGTAGTGTGTATATGTCAATCCCAATGTTCCAATTTATCCCTCCTCCCCCTTACCCCCTGGTAACCATAAGTTTGTTTTCTACATCTGTAACTCTATTTCTGTTTTGTAGATAAATTCATTTTTTTTAGATTCTACATATAAGCAATGTCATATGATATGATATTTGTCTTTCTCTGTCTGACTTACTTCACTAAGTATGTTCATCTTTAGGTCCATCCATGTTGCTGCAAATGGCATTATTTCATTCTTTCTTAAGGCTGAGTAATATTACATTGTATATATGTACCACATCTTCTTTATCCATTCCTCTGTCAATGGACATTTAGGTTGCTTCCATGTCCTGGCTATTGTAAATAGAGGTGCAATGAACATTGGGGTGCATGTATCTTTTCAAATTATGGTTTTCTCCGGGAATGGGATTGCTGGATCATATGGTAGCTCTATTTTTAGTTTTCTAAGGAACCTCCATACCGTTCTCCATAGTCGTTGTACCAATTTACATTCCCACCAACACTGTAGGAGGGTTCCCTTTTTTCCACACCGTCTCCAACATTTATTGTTTTTGATGATGGCTATTCTGACCAGTGTGAGGTAATACCTCATTTTAGCTTGATGTGCATTTCTCTAATAATTAGTGATGTTGAACATCTTTTCATGTGCTTTTTGGCCATCTGTATGTCTTCTTTGGAGAAATGTCTATTTATATCTGCTGCCCAGTTTTTAGATTGGCGTGTTTGTTTTGGGTTGTTTGTTTTTTTTGATATTGAGCTTCATGAGTTGTTTCTATATTTTGGAGATTAATCCCTTGCTGGGTGCTTCATTTGTGAATTTTTTTTCCTATGCTGTAGGTTGTCTATTCATTTTGTTCATGGTTTCCTTTGCTGTGCAAAAGCTTTTAAGTTTCATTAGATCCCAATTGTTTATTTTTGTTTTATTGCTCTATGAGGTGGATTGAAAAAGATCTTGCTGCAATTTATGTCAGAGAGTGTTCTGCCTATGTTTTCCTCTAAGAGTTTTATAATATCTAATGTTACATTTAGGTATTTAATTCATTTTGATTTTATTTTTGTGTCTGGTGTTAGGGAGTGTTCTAATTTCATTCTTTTTCATGTAACTGTCCAGTTTTCCCAGCATCACTTCTTGAAGAGACTGTCTTTTCTCCATTGTATATTCCTGCCTCCAAGATTAGGTGACCATAGGTGTGGGGGCTTTACCTCTGGGCTTTCTATCGTGTTCCATTGATCTATATTTCTGTTTTTATGCCAGTACCATACATTTTTTGATTACTGTACCTTTGTAGTATAGTCTGAAGTCAGGAAGTCTGATCCTCCTACTCCATTTTTCTTTCTCAGGATTGCTTTGGCTATTCGGGGTCTTTTGTGTTTCCATACAAATTGTAAAATTTTTTGTTCTAATTCTGTGAAAAATGCCATTGGTAATTTGATAGGGATTGCATGGAATCTGTAGATTGCTTTGGGTAGTATAGTGATTTTCACAATATTGATTCTTCCAATCCAAGAACATGGTATATCTCTCTTCTGTTTGTGTCACCTTTGACTTCTTTCATCTGTATCATATAGTGTTCTGCGTACAGGTTTTTGCCTCTTTAAGTAGGTGTATTCTTAGGTGTTTTATTCTTTTTTGATGTGATGGTAGATGGGATTGTTTCCTTAATTTCTCCTTCTGAACTTTCATTGTTAGTATATAGAAATGTGAGAGATTTCTGTGTATGACGTTTGCATCCTGCCACTTTACTGAATTCATTGATGAGACCTAGTAGTTTTCTGCTAGCTTCTTTAGGATTTTCTATGTATAATATCATGTCATCTGCAAACATAGTTTTACTACTTATTTTCCAATTTGGATCCCTTTTATTTCTTTTTCTTCTCTGATTGCTGTGGCTAGGACGTCCAAAACTATGTTGAGTAATAGTGGTGAGAGTGGACATCCTTGTCTTGTTCCTGATCTTAGAGAAAATGTTTTTGGTGTTTCACCATTGAGAATGATGTTTGCTGTGGGTTTGTCACATATGGCCTTTATTATGTTGAGGTAGTTTCCCTCTAAGCCCACTTCCTGGACAGTTTTTAGCATATGTGGCTGCTGAATTTTTCAAAAGCTTTTTCTGCACCTATTGAGATGATCATATGATTTTTATTCTTCAATTTTTCGATGTGATGTATCATACTGATTTGCAGATATTGAAAAATCCCTGCATCCCCGGGATAAAGCCCACTTGTTCATGTTGTATGATCCTTTTAATGTGCTGTTGGGTTCTGTCTGCTAGTATTTTGTTCAAGATTTTTGCATCTTTGTTCATCACTGACATTGGTCTGTGATTTTCTTTTTTTGTGGTATCTTTGGTTTTCGTATCAGGGTGATGGTGGCCTCATAACATGAGTTTGGGAGTGTTCCTTCCTCTGCAATTTTTTGGAATAGTTTCAGAAGGATAGGTGTTAACTCTTTTCTAAGTGTTTGATAGAATTCGCCTGTGAAGCCACCTGGTCCTGGACTTTTGTTTGTTGGAAGATTTTTAATCACACTTTCAATTTTAGTACTTGTGATTGGTCTGTCCATATTTTCTATTTCTTCCTGGTTCAGCCTTGGGAGATTCTATCTTTCTAAGAATTTGTCCATTTCTTCCAGGTTGTCCCTTTTATTGGCATATAGTTGCTTGTAGTAGTCTCTTATGAACCTTTGTATTTCTGTGGTGTCCATTGTGAATTCTCCTTTTTCATTTCTAATATTACTGATTTGAGACTGCTTCCTCTTTTTCTTGATGAGTCTGGCTAAAGGTTTATCAATTTTGTTTATCTTCTCAAAGAATGAGCTTTTAGTTTCATTGATCTTTTGTATTGCTTTCTTCATCTCTATTTCTGCTCTGATCTTTATGATTTCTTTCCTTCTACTAACTTTGGGTTTGGTTTGTTCTTCTTTCTCTAGTTCCTTTAGGTATGAGGTTAGGTTGTGTATTTGAGATTTTTCTTGTTTTTTGAGGTAAAATGGTATTGCTATAAACTGCCCTCTGAGAACTGTTGTTGCTGCATCCCATAGGTTTTGGATCATCATGTTTTCATTGTCATTTGTCTCTAGGTATTTTTTAATTTATTCTTTGGTTTCTTCAGTGATCCATTGGTTATTTAGTAACAGATTGTTTAGCCTCCATGTGTTTGTGGGGTTGTTTTACAGTTTTTATTTCCTGTAATTGATTTCTAATGTCATAGCCTTTTGGTCAAAAAAGATGCTTGATATGATTTTAGTTATCTTAAATTTACCAAGGCTTGATTTGTTACCCAAGATATGACCTATCCTGAAGAATGTTCCATGTGCACTTGAGAAGGAAGTGTATTCTGCTGTTTTCAGATGGGACGTCCTATAAATATTAATTAAGTCTACCTGGTCTAGTGGGTCATTTAAGGCTTGTGTTTCCTTATTAATTTTCTGTCTGGATGATCTGTCCATTGGTGTAACTGGGGTGTTAAATTCCCCCATTATTTTTCTGTTACTGTTGATTTCTCCTTTTGTGGCTGTTAGCATTTGCCTTATATATTGAGGTGCTCCTATGTTGGATGCATGTATATTTACAATTGTTACATCTTCTTGGATTGATCTCTTGATCATTACATAGTGTCCTTCCCTGTCTCTTGTAACAGTATTTATTTTAAAGTCTGTTATGAGTACTGCTACTCCAGCTTTCTTTTGATTTCCTTTTGCATGGAATAGCTTTTTCCATCCCCTCACTTTCAGTCTGTATGTGTCCCTAGTTCTCAAGTGGGTCTCTTGTAGGCAGCATATACATGGGTCTTGTTTTTGTATCCATTCAGCGAGCCTGTGTCTTTTGGTTGGAGCATTTAATCCATTTACATTTAAGGTAATTATCAATATGTATGTTCCTATTACCATTTTCTTAATTGCTTTTGGTTTGTTTTTGTAGGTTATTTTTCTTCCCTTCCTCTTTTGTTCTCTTTTGGTTTGATGACCATCTTTAGTATTGTGTTTGGGTTGCTTTTTTGTGGTGTATCTATTGTAGTTTTTAGTTTGCTTTTCCCATTTTCCCTGTCTAGAGAAGTTCCTTCAGTTTCAATACTATTGATCAGTCTGTTGAGATTTTTCTATTTCTGATTCTGCCTTAGAAGATTATATGTTTCTAGGAACATATCTGTCTGTGTATCCATTTCTTCTAGTTTGTCCAACTTGTTGGCATGTAACTGCTCATAGTATTTTCTTATGAGTGTTTTTTTTGTTATATTGGATATAACTTTTTCTCTATAATTTCTATTTTTGTTTATTTGTGCCCTTCTCTCTTTTTTCTTAATGAGCCTAGCTAAAGGTCTGTCAATTTTGTTAATCTTTTCCAAAGACCAGCTGTTACTTCCATTGACCTTTTCTACCATTGTTGTTTTTTTTGGGGGGGTGTTATATATTATTTATTTCCTCTCTGATCTTTATTATTTCCTTCCTTCTGCTGACTTTGGGCTTTGTTTGGTCTCCTTATTCTAATTTCTTTAGATGGAAAGTTAGCTTATTTGAGATTTTTCTTGTTTCTTGAGGTAGCTCTATATCACTATAAACTTCCTTCTTAGATCTACTTTTGCTGAGTTCCATAGATTTGGGCAAGTTTTGTTTCTATTTTCATTTGTCAGGGTATCTGATTTGTTCTTTGATTTCTTCATTGAACTCATTGGTAGCATGTTGTTTAGTCTCCACATGTTTGTAGTTATTTTTTCCCCATTTTTCTTCCTGTAATTGATTTCTACTTTCATACCATTGTGATTGACAAAGATGTTTAATATAATTTCAGTCTTCTTAAATTTACTGAGACTTGTTTTCTGGCTAGCATGTGCTCTATCATGGAGAAAAATCCATGTGCACTTGAAAAGAATGTATATTCTGCTGCTTTTGGATGTATTGTATAGATGTCTATTAAGTCTATTTGGTTTCATATGTTTTTGAAGGCTACCATTTCCTTATTGATTTTCTGTCTGGATGTTCTATCCATTGATGTAAAAGTCCCATACTATTAATGTGTTACAGGCAATTTCTCCCTTTATATAAGTTAATACTTGCTTATATATTTAGGTGTTCCTATATTAGGTGTATATCTGTTCACAAAAATAATATCCTCTTCTTGGATTGATTCCTTTATCATTATATAATGCCCTTCTTTGTCTTTTGTTATAGGCTTTGTTTTAAAGTCTATTTTGTCTGATATGAATATTGCTACCCCAGGTTTCTTCTTGTTTCCATTTGCTTGGAATATCTTTTTACCTCCCTTCACCTTCAGTCTCTGTGTGTCTTTAACTATGAAGTGAGTCTCTTGTAGACAACGTATAGTTAGGTGTTGTTTTTTATCCATTCAGCCGCCCTGTGTCTTCTGATTGGAGTATTTATTCCATTGACATTTAAAATGATTATGCATAGGCATGTACTTTGGCCATTTTGTTACTTTTCTCATTGTGTTTTTTTTGTGGTTCTTCTCTGTTCTTTTCTTCTTCTTTTAGTCTCTTCCCTATGGATTGATGATTTTCTTTAGAGTTATGTTTGGATTCCTTTCTCTTTGTTTTTTGTGCATCTATTGTAGGCTTTTGAATTGTGATTACCAAACGGTTTGTATATATCAACCTATAACTGTATCTGCTTGTTTTAAACTGATAGTCATTTAAGTTCAAACACACTCTAAAAGCACTATATTTTTTACCTCCCCCACCATGTTTTAGTGTCATATTTTACATCTTTAGTGCTATTCCTTAATGTTTATTGTAGTTATATTTGATTTTACAATTTTTGTCTCTTAACCTTTATAATGGGTTATTTAAATGGTTGATTGACTTCCTTTACTATATATTTACCTTTTACCAGTAAGATTTTTCCCTTCATATATTTTCTCACAGCTTGTTGTAGCCTTTTTCTTTTTTGCTTAAAGAAGACCCTTTACCATTTCCTATAAGGCTAGTTTAGTGGTGATGAACTCTTTTACTTGTCTGGGAAACTCTTTCTCTCTCTTTCAATTCTGATTAAAAACCATGCTGGATAGAATATCTTGGTTGCTTATTTTTTTCCTTTCAACACTTTAAATATATCATGCCACTCCCATCTGGCCTACACATTTTTTGCTGAAAAATTAGCTGATAGTCTTAGGTGGGTTCCCTTGTATGTGACTCTTTGCTTTCTCTTGCCACCTTTAAAATTCTTTCTTTAACTTTTGCCCTTTTAAATGATGCTATGTTTTAATGTGGATCTCTTTAGGTTAACCTTGTTTGGGACTTTCTGTGCTTCCTGGACCTGGATATGTTTCCCTCTTCAGACTAGATTTCATCAAATACATTTTCTGCCCCTTTCTCTTCTCCTGTGAACTGTATAATACAAATGCTAGTATGTTTGGAGTTGTTCCAGAGGTCCCTTAAACTCTCCTTTTCCCCCCCTCTCTTCTGTCTGAGTGATTTTCACTATTTAGTTTTCCAGGTTGCTTATGCATTCTTCTGTATGACCTAATCTGCTGTTAGTTCCTTCTAGTGTATTTTTCATTGTAATTACTTTATTCTTCGCTCTGATTGGTTATTTTTTCTAGTTCTTTAAGTTCTCACTGTGTTCCTCTATTCATTTCCTGAGTTCAATGTGCATTTTTATAAATACTGAACTCTATATTAGGTAAATTATTTTGTCTCTAATTCATTAGGGTTTTTTTCTCTCACTTTATCTTGTTTTTCATTTGAAACATATTTCTCTGTCTTCTCATCTTGTTGGACTTCCTCTGTTTGTCTCTATGATATGAGGTAAAACAGCTACCTATCCTGATCTTGAAGGTGTGTCCTTGTATGGGAGTGTCCCTATGTAATCTCTGTGAACCTAGTGGTTTGGTGGGAGAGCTGCACCTGAAGTGAACGTGGGCTGTATTTCTTTTCCTGGGGTGTGTTGATGACTTCCACCTTGGTCGGGGGCAGATAGAACTGGGGTCAGAGGGGCTAGCACAGAAGCCTGGTGTAAACTGGGGATCCTTAATGGTGGCCACTGCCCTGTTGGGGACTGGGGTCAGGGCCTGAGGGGCTGGAACAGCAGCCCTGAGAGAGTTGGGCTTCTCCATAGTGTGATGGGGGTCTCAGCCTTGATTGAGGGTGGGGCTGGAGCTACAGTTATGAGCCAGCTCTGCTTCTCCCCTGTGTGGTAATGTCAGTCTCTGTCTTGATTGGGAGTGGGATTCGGGCCCAACATGCTGAAACCACAGTTCTGAGTAAGTTATGCTTCTTCCTGGTGCATGTGATGACAGTCTCCACCTTGGCCAGGAGAAGTGCCAGAGCAGGAGCAAGCCTGGTGCAGACTGTGAACATGCTGGGGAGGTCCTTTCAGACCAACCAGAGCAATCAGGCAGTGTTCAATCCGCTGCCTTCATTTGTACCGGGACTGGGAGCAAACAAGTGTGTGTGTGTGTGCACTCTTTTAAGAGCAGAGTCTCGGGGCTTACCAAAGGGGATGTAGGAAACCAAGGAGGCTCATTCCCAGGGCTGGGATGCCCAACATGGGGCTTGAACCTCTCACCTTTTAGGGAGGAAACTGGAGCCTGTGATAACCCCCTCCTCTTCTAGGCCTCCCACCAGGGATACTTTTCCTAGATCACTTCTGCTCTCCTCCTACCATATTCTATATGGTTCTTCCTTTATAACCTTGGTTGTAGAAGAGCCATTCTGCTAGCCATCAGGTTGTTCTTAGAGAAAGTTGCTCTATAAGTAGTTGTAGTTTTGATGTGTTCATGGCAGGGAGTGGTAGGGGTTGGTAAGCTCAGGATCCTCCTACTCCACCATCTTGATCCTGCCTCAATTTCGAAAAAAAAAATCATCTTAGCTCTTATTGAGATAGATAGGGAAAACTTAGCTCTTATTGAGATAGATAGGGAAAAGAAATTTGGGAAGTGCTTGGCTCTCCTCGATTTGTTGTCTTGAGATCTGCATGTGTGCATACACACACATGTACCTTGCACATGTGCAACCCAAGCACATTAGAGCTGTTGAAGCAGCCTGCAATGTTTTTGCTACTTGGCATATGACTGGGTAGGTAAATATAATTTGAGATGTATGAGGGGGGTTAGCAGTGGCACTTTGGAACCAGAACCAGGGCTCCTTCTCCTATCCAACTTTACCAGGAATCTGCTAATATTGGGGGCCTGATCTTGTTCCTGTGTTTTTTCTCCACTGGTCCTGAACTTGATGTGGTGTGGGACCATCAATTATGGAACTCAAACCAAACAGTGGCATATTGTATTTCATGCTCCTTCAATGGAGGAGATGTCCAATTAACAATCTCCCAGCACAGGTGCAAGCTTCTGGCCCGTAAAGAGTAAGAAATATAAAAGTCCGGAGTTCAAAAGAAATGAATGAACACAGAGAGAACATAATGGAGGGTCTAAAATTCCTGATTAAATTGTTTGGAATATCTTCTCTGGGCTACTGGAAGACAAGAAAGCTCTAAGCCAATGTGTATTTTGAAATGCATGTGCATTTATTGATTTATTATTATGTTAAACTGATAGCTACTGAAACTTGTAGGTAGTATAGCAATGGCTGATTATTTTCTTTACCTTGGGCCTTTCTTAGGGCTCAAGGAAACATATCTTATTGTGGCATTTAGGGAAGTGAAAGAGAGGGAGGGCACTGGTGCAGGAATCTGAAAATAAATTGCTATGATACTGTAGATGTGTTATTAAACTGTCATAAGCAATATTTCCATCGGGCCCATGGATAAAATACTGGCTTTAAACAGTGCCTCATGACTAGGTCCAGGACCCTAAATTATGTCTGGGTTTAGCCACTTGTTACAGAGGTAAGATGGATGCCTGGGAATTAACCATGCCATCTGAAGCCCTCCAGAAAGTTCACAGAGATGAAATGTGATGGAGTGCTACACTTCAGACTGATATATTAAAAATGGATTAGCTGGAGAGGTGGTGATTTCTGGTAGAACTTGGCCTATGTTGATTCCTTTGTTACCCTTGAAAACAAGGGAGATTCCCCAAGTTGTCCCACAGAGATGATAGTGTTGGACTGAGCTAGCAGTCAGAAACGTCATTTCTAGGCCCATCTCTGTAAATGGTAAATCAATAGCTTGTGACATATTTTAAATTACATGATTTCTGTGAACCCTTAGAGTCAGAGCTCTATGCCTGGGTTATATGAATGTGTTTCTTGTCAAATGATTAGTGCGAAGAAAACATCTTTTTTATATTTGGGGCTTTCTTTTCTGTGAGGCTCAGCCTTTTATTTACTCCCAAAAATATTATAAAAAATTTCAAACATTATTTCAGTATTGTTAATTTGCTTAAATATGGTAACACTATTGTGCTGACTTAGAAGATCTTTCGTTTTTACTTATGCTAGCAGCTTAGGAGTAAAGACGACTGCAACTTTCAATGTAAGAAAGTTTCATTTATTTTTAATGTAAAATATATCTGTTAGTGCTTTAGGGCTTACAAAGTAAATCTATTGATTATCTTGTTGAATATTGACTTCCTAAAGCCCTTAGGATTAAATGTAAAATTCTTAAAATACCTACAAGGCCCTATGGAATCTGGACCCAGCCTAATTCTTCAATGTCCTCTTGTGCCAATCTCTCCTTTGACTAGAAAACTTCTGCCATTTGGGATCCACAATATATCATACCCTTTACCTCCTCAGAGTCTTTGCAAATGCTTTTCCTTTTTAGCCTACATCACTCTTTTTCACCCATCCTCACAGCCCTTCTGTAACTCGTAGAGTATGACTCAGCTTTTGCTTGGTTATGCCACAGTAACAAACATCCCCCCACATCACAGTGCCTTACAACAATAATGGTTATCTTCTCAATCTTGTTTTGACTCTCACATCCGCCTGCTAAGAACCCTAGGAAAGGTATTCCCTTTCCTGGGATTTCTTCCTCATCTATAAAACAGGCTAATGCTATCCTCCATCCTTCCCTTGTCATAGACCTTTCCACTCTACTAGGTTATATAATCCAGAGCCCTTCAGTACAGCCTGTGTGACCTGACCACAGCCTAGAACTCTTATCTTATTATGAATCCCTTTCCTTCTTCCTCAGTTTGCCCCCTTGACAGGTGTCGCCTTCTGGTTCTTTGGAAACATTCAGTGTCAAGTGATATTCCCTGTTCTTAGAAGACTTTTACCCTTATTCCGAATCTTCTACTCTCCAGGTCTCAGCTAAAACATCCAAGCTCAGGGAAGCCTTTGGAGTATTGTAACTTAAAAGGAAGAGCTTCGCTGATGGTAAGAACTCATTATTTTCTTTCATAGGAAAAGGGAGTGAGTGTAGTGGGTTACAATGCAGGCTCTAGAGTCAGATGCTTTGGCTTGAATCTCAGCTCTGATACTTACCTCCTAGGTGTCTTTGGGGAAGTTAACTTACTTTCCACGTCTTTAAAATGGGTAGAAGAACATAAGGCTGTTATGAATATGGTGTTAATTAATTTAAAGGGCTAGCATAGTTTCTGGCACATAGTAAGTACTTAATTATATTTACTTATTATCATAGATTTGTGTGTGTATTTCTTCAGCACTTGGTTTTTCAAGTTGAAAGGGATCTTAAAGATCTTAAATTATCACTTCTGCAACTCAAAAATTTTTTTCTCTGATATTGTTACCTAGACCTTTTTTGAACAGTTCCTTGGAAGAATTCACTGTATTATACAGCAACCTTCAATGTCTGTAGATTTATGTTCTTGTAAATTCCACCACTTAACTCTTCCTTCTAGAACAGGGCACCATAATCCAATTCCCTTTTCTGCATGGTAACAACTGCAGCTTTCCTGGCAGCCCAGGGAGCACCATTTCCAGTGCCAACAAGCCAGGTCCCCACATCATCACGCTTCCAATCAGCTTTTGAATCTGGAGCGATCATGGATGGCTTCTTCTCCATGCCCCATGAGTTTATCAAAGTTTGTTTTATGGAGCTCAGTGTTTGTTCAATGTATGATTTAGAGTTAATGTAAGTGAGAGGGTGAGGATGAGGAGGTGCTCTGCAAAAGTAAAGGTTTAGGTTTTTAGACGGAGCTGATAACATGTTTGGAATGCAAACACATTCACAAAGTCTGTGCTCTTACCGGATAAGACTCTTCCTGATTCCTCCTTCTCATTTGTACACTCTCATCCCTCCAGAACATTTAGAGAAGTCAGTTGGTCGATTATTACTCACTTGGGGCCAGGCTCTGCATATAGGGGGCATGGACACTCTGTGCTCATGGAGATTAGAGTCATGGAAATTTCCAGTCTAGATAGCAGGGAACTAATATCTGAACTCATAATGGAGTTTTGGGCTTTTAGAGGTATTGGATTTAACAGAATTAATGGTTTGTTTCAATACTTTTTAGCATTCAGGCAGTAATTATTGAGTACCTACTATATGTCCAGCCCTGTAGTCGCTAAAGTGAAATAAGAAACAAGAAGACAAGGAAATAATAGAGCAACCTCAAGTCAACAGAAAAGGTGAAGAAAAGAGTAAAGATGTGAAATCTCAAGGACTATGCTTCAGGTGTTCCTGATGCTACTAGAGTGGGGTAAAAGTCACGGGCTCTGTGGAGGGGAATTAACTATCAAAAGTGTAGAATACAGAACCCTAAAAATGAAAGGAATTTTTGTCAAGTCCCTTGTCCATCCCCAGCATTCAGGAAGTTGAAAATCTGCTCATTGTAGAAGTGAGGAATGCATCCTCTCTTAGTAAAACTCTTTGGGGACAGACTTTAGACCTTCTGTGACTGACTTAATTACATACATTTTTCCTCCTTTCTAACAGCAGTATCTCTTGCCTCACTGAGGAGAAAATGGACTTATTTTGTCTGATAATCTGATCAGCACCCTGCTCCCCAAATGATTTTCCCATTTCAATTGCAAAACTTCCTGGACCAGTGTAGAGGCAGCAACTTATTTGGTTTGCAGCTAAGCTAGAAAGGCTGCTTCAGTGGAAAGTGGCTCTGACTTAGCTCACTAAGCTACTTGGCTCTTTTATTAACATTGGTCCAAAAAAGGTTGCCGGCAGAGAGAAAGAGAGGAAAAGGGATTCTACCAGAGAAAAAACAGTGATGATGGAAAAGCTCAGAGCAGCTGATGTCCTGGAGAGATTTATGAAATACGGAACAAGCAGAATGAGGATGTTTGTGCCATATAAAATATGCAATTTTAATCCACTAAGCAGTTTATCTTTTCACACAGCTTAGTTTGCTGGGATAATTACCTTCCTGAGTAGTCCATGTCACGTACAAGGCAAAGTGTGTGCAAAACACACAAATTTGTGTATGCCGTTGGAAAATATGGCAGAGGGAGGAGTATTAACTCAAATTTTAGAAAAAGCATATACTGTAGACAGTTAATCCAGGAAACCTGCTGAAAGTTGTGCTTTTGTTGTTAGCAAAGCTGTTAAGCTTGATTTTACCTTAAAACAAGGAAAGCTAATTGATCCCCGTGCTGAGTGTTTTTCAAGCCCCCCAGAGGTTCAGAGAGGTTAAATAACTTACTCAACAGTATTCAGTGATGGTATGTGGAGGCTAAGAGTGGACCCCAGGAAATCTGTCCCCAGCGTCTGGATCTCCTTCCCTGAAATTAGCCCTCTGTACTTCCATCAAAGACCAGCACCTTGAACTTTCCTGGTGGCACGGTGGTTAAGAATCCCCCTGCCAGTGCAGGGGACATGGGTTTCAGCCCTGGGCTGGGAAGATCCCACATGCCACAGAGCAACTAAGCCCATGCGCCACAACTACTGAGCCTGCTCGCCTAGGGCCCATGCTCCACAACAAGAGAAGCCACTGCAACGAGAAGCCCACAAACCGCAATGAAGAGTAGCCCCTGCTCACTGCAACTAGAGAAAACCTGCATGCAGCAACGAAGACCCAATGCAGCCATAAAAAAAAAAAAATGACCAGCACCTCCACTGGTACACTAGACCCCATCCCATCTTGCCCAATAAGGACATAGCTCCAGCACTTCTCCCCCACTCCGTCCTGAGACGTTTATGTCCTTTTCTCCATTGGGTCTTTCCCATCAGCATACACAACTGTTGCACTTTCTTTCATCTTTTTTTTTTTTTTTTTAATTTTTTGCCTTATAACAAATTTAATCAGTTATACATATACATATGTTTCCATATCCCCTCCCTTTTGCGTCTCCCTCCTCTTTCATCTTAAGGAACTACTGTTGACCTCATTTATCCTTCTAGTTATCACCCCATGTCTCTGCTTTCCTTGATAACAAAACCACTTAAAAGGTTGATTTATACTTATTGTCTCCACTTCTTCTAATTTTCTCCTGAACCCATTCTTCTTAGTCTTTTATCCCCCCAATTGGGACACTTGCTTTAATGATCTGTCCATTGCAGCATGTTACACTGATTACTCTTTCTTGAAACATTTTCTATGTTTGGTTTCCAAAAATACATACTCTCCTTGTTTCCTTCCATCTTTGCTGTCAAGGGCTTCATGTAGCCCTTGCTGGTTTCTTTTCATCTCCAGAAAATTTTCATGGTGAAGCAGAAGTAATACAAAGCTTATTCTAAGACTTCTCTTTTCTGTCTACACTCACTCCCTTGTGCTGATTACTTTAGAATTTTATCTGTCATGAAACCCTCCCAATACCAATATTCTTATTTAATGTCTTCATTTGAGTGTCTAATAGCCATCTCAAACTCAACTGATCTTTTTTTTTTTTTTTTTTTTTTTGGCGGTACACGGGCCTCTCACTGCTGTGGCATCTCCCGTTGCGGAGCACAGGCTCCGGACACACAGGCCCAGCGGCCATGGCTCACGGGCCTAACCGCTCTGCGGCATGTGGGATCTTCCCGGACCGGGGCACGAACCCGTGTCCCCTGCATCGGCAGGCAGACTCTCAACCACTGAGCCACCAAAGAAGCCCAAACTCAACATATCTTAAACTTACCTTGGGCCTTCCCCCCAACACACAATTCTTGGCCAGATCGGATCCATCTAGACTTATCTACGTCTCCGTCGATGGAAACTCTATCCTTCCAGTTGCTCAAGCCAAAACCATGAAGTTATCTTTGACTCCTCTATTTCTCTCCCATTCCACATCTAATCTTTCAAGAAATCCTATTGGCTCCATCTTCAGTTTTTATATATCCATACCGTTACTACTACTCACCACCTACACTGACACCACCCTAATCCATGTCAGCATCAGATTTTACTTGGAATATTGCAATTACCTCCTAGGGACCTCCCTGCTTCTACACTTAGCCCCCTGCATCCTAGTCTCAATACACCAGCCATATGATACTTTTAAATGTACCAGTCAGATCATGCCACTTCTCTGCTTACATTTCAATGGCTCCCCATCTAACTCAGAAAACACAAAGTCCTTACAAAGATCTATAAGGCCCTATATACCAAGCCCCATCCCCCCTCCAAATTTCTGGTCTCTGAATTACTCTGATTTAGACACCATGGCTTCTTTTCTGAGCCCCCTGGCTGTTCCCTCTGCTTGGAATGCTTTCTCCTGATACCCACCAGTTGCTCCCATGCTCAAAGGGCTCCTTCTCAGTGATGCCTCCTCTAACGACTTTATTTAAAATGAAACACTCCCTCACACCTACATTCACACATGATCTTTTCCTCTTCCATGCATTATTCTTTACTATTTATTGTCCTTTAACATACTACATAATTTACTTATACATTTTGTTTACTGTCTGCTCCCCCCAACTCAATACCTATTCCTTGAATGCAGTGGTTTTGTCCGTTTTCTTCACGGCTATATCCAAGAACTTAGAGGAGTGCTAGAAACATTGCTAAGTGACTGTCTGTCGAATGAATCAGTCCTAGTACTCCTTACCCAGAGAACGGTTGAAATGACATCCATCACAGCCACAGGCCCATCTTCCACAGGGGTTGGTGTGCCACCTGGATTAGTATTTGGAACTGTAGCTGTAACTCCATCAGTGATAATGTTTACATTTAATTGTGGGATGCAGTGGATTGTAGGGCTTATGTGTGCAGTCCTGAGGCCAGAAGACTTGGGTATGGATTCCACCTCTGGTACTTATAGGTATTTTGAATAAGGTCCTAAAATTTCTTGTGCCTTACCTTTTTTCTCATCTGCCAAATGAAGGTAATCTCACTGTCTCAAGAGGGTTGTTGTAAGGATCCAATAAGTTAATATGCTTAAAATGCTTAGGCCAGCACCATATAAAAGTCATATTAATAACAATGATAATGAGGATGAAGCTAACAGCCACATTTCTGTTTATCAAGAGAGATCGAAGATGTTTATCAGAGTACAAACTTTCAGTTACAAGATGACTAAGTTCTGGGGATCTAATGTACATCATGGTGACTACAGTCAACAATACTGTATTGTACACTTGAAAGTCAGTGTGAGACGAGAGCTTTAATATTCTCACCATGATAACAACAACAAAATGGTAAAGGACTAGTTAAGTAACCTGTGGTAAACATTTATATATGTGTGTGTGTGTGTGTGTGTGTGTGTGTGTGTGTGTGTATCAAATCATCACATTGTAAACCTTAAACTTACATAATGTGATGTTCTATGTCAATATATGTTATATCTCAATAAAGCTGGGGTGGGGGGAAAGAAAGAGCAAAGAAACACTGTGGAAGACTCTATGAAAATCCTTCCATTTTAAAATAAAGCAACTTAAAATGTAAAGTGTAGCCCATGAAATACATCTTAGTAAATAACCTTTACTGAGTACTTACTCCATAGTAGGTACTGTTCTAAGCACTTCACATGTTTTAACTCACGTAATCCTCACAATAAAGCTATGATGTATGTACTCATTTAAATTATTTTGTTCATTTTAAAGATGTGGAAACTGAAGACAAAGAAATTAATTAACCTGCTGAAGTACCATAAAGCTCTTAAGGGGTGAAACCAGAATACAAACCTGAGGAATCTGCAGTTACTGCAGTAGAAGAAAATTTTTTCATTGGGTGTTCCTAAGGTAAAAAGGGAATGTACTCAATTCACTGCCTAAGGAATTTAGATTACTGATAACCACAGGACAGGTCACAAATGCAAAACATCAACTATAGGTACTTAGATGTATCTCCCAAATTTTTCAAGCACAATAGTTCTCAATGTTCAGTCATAACACTAATGTCCTCAAACAATGGTGAGGTAGGTCTTGAATAATCTTCCCTTATAGCAAAGTACTATGGAAAAATGATAAAGATTAGAGTGGGTACAAGGTTATCACTGCAATTATGCCACTCTTACTATGGTAGGCTTTCTAAACAGGGAAGGAAAGGGATGGAGTTACAACTAGGATGTTGAGAATCGCTCTGCATGGACAGTATCTATGCCACAACAACCTTTCATGGGGAATGATCCCTGGTGTGTAATTAATACTTACTGTAGCACTTAGAAGGTATGATCATATAGTTATATCAATTTTTGAGGCTTCATCAAGATCTGGGTGTACCCATGAGAAAATATCACTCATTGAAACAGCATGTGTTATGTATGTTATAGCAGAAAAAAGGCATTGAGACCTCTTAGGCCACATGCTGATGTGTAAGTAACTCTAAGAAATTGCTTAGTTAAGGCTGCCTTCTGTACTTCAGAAGCTTGATAATTAGTTGAAGAGATCCGGTCTTAGACTACATGAAAAGAAGTATTGATTGCAAGGCCAATTCAGAGAAAGTACAGCTCATAAATGGGTGATGGTCAGTAAAGATTTTGTCATTAAGACTTATGCTGAACCCAGACACAGGAATGGGAATTGATGGGCAAAGGGAAGCTAGGTGCCTCCATCATCACAGGGCAAGAGTTATTCATTCAATTAGAGGCACCTCAACTCGACCCTGCAGAAGAAACAGTAAAGCCTGAACTGTAGATCTCCTTATGCTCCTCGGAAACCCCCATCACTCTCCACCCCTCATGTGCATCACCTTGTGACTGTCACCAAGAGAAACCCAGGACTCCTTGGGAACCCATTTTCCTCCAGGTACTAATACTTACATGACTCTGTATGTATATCACTGTTGCTGACCCCAGTTCCTCCCCTCGCTCATATCCTGCAGCCATCTCACTGTGTCCTGTGAGCTCTTCCCACAAACTCCCCATACATTTGAGGTCTTCAAGAAATGTTCATCACCTTCTTACTCTCATAGACACCTGGATCTCCCCTGAGGACAGTGCTACCCTGAAACCTTCTCAGGGCAGGTCTTCTCTCCCCACATTTCTCCTACCAGAGGCCTGAGGTGTGTCCTATGGGGATATATGTATATGTACGGCTGATTCACTTTGTTATAAAGCAGAAACTAACACACCATTGTAAAGCAATTATACTCCAATAAAGATGTTAAAATAAATAAATAAAATATTTTTTTAAAGTCATCATAGGGAATTTTTAAACTCCCTGGACTTTTAATTCCCAAACTTTTCCTTTTTCAGTATTTTTCTCCTACCCTTTCCCTAGATCTTATGAGTAGCAATAACCACAACTCCTTCATAACCTTTTTCAAACATTTAATTTACAAACTATCATCTCTGTCTCTCCACTGAATTGTATTTTGCAATCTGACTTCATCATTCCATTGAGCACACAGTGATCTAAAATTTCTGCTCTTACTTAGTAAAGGAGGTTATGTTTTTATTATCATTGTGTGTGCACCTAACTTCACTGGTGCCAAAGAAGAGGTACATTAAAAGCGAAAGACTAAAGACATCAGCAAAAATGTCAGAATAAGGATATTTGAAAATCCTCTTTTCCATAAAAGCAACAAGAACACTGGTATAAATTGTCAGAATCAACATTTTCAGAATTCTGCAAATTACAAGCTTATAGAAATCCGAGGAGTGTTTGTTTAAGAACAACAGCTGAATCTAGGTAAGAACAGTGAGCATTATGGCATTTTAACTTGTCCTATATGCATTCCCTCCTCAGCACTACAGTAGCCTTGAAAAATCAAACGCCTGGCAACCACTCGAGGGGGCAGGATGTGACTGGAGCACTTTCAAAACCCCATTATCAGAGAATTTGTCTGGTGATTTTCTAGAAGAGGCCACTAGCAAGGCTATCTTTATTTGACTGAACATGGAGCTCAACGTCTGAGGCAGTAGATAAGAGGTGAGCTAAAATAATAGGCTAACCAAAAGGCATAAAAGGAAATCTAAGGAGTGAGATGTCTAAAGAGGGCTTTGAAAAATGCTGACATATTCCACAGTATCTGACATATTCCAAAGTATCCTATTCCAGTATCCACAGGGTCATGCACATAAGGCTGTGCTCATGCTTATGGTTATATAAGTGCTCAGGATACACTTGAGGAGACCCTAAGCTCCTACTTCGGGCTAACTCTGAGTTTCTGCATGCAGAAGCAGAAGCAGAAGTCTAAGTCGGGGTTGTTAACTGCCTGGCAGAATATTAAAAGTATGTCTTAATGTGCATACAGAGCTCCTCAACAACAATTGGGAGACTTACAGCTTCTAAGAATTTAAGGAAACCTCTATCTAATCATTAGGCGACAACTAATCTAACTGAGCAGAGACTTCACTGAAATAAGAAAAGTAAACAAATAAACAACAACAAGCCCTGGGTGTGGGAGAGAATCTGGTTTCCAGAGCTGTCACATTGTTTTTATTTTTTTAAAAAAGCATGAGATATAGAGATATTTATAAGAAACTATGACCCATATACAGAACAAAGGCTGTCCTTGAGGAAGCACAGACATTGGACATATTTAAAGAAATGATGCCTAAAATATATATCTAAGAAGTTTAATGAACTCCAAAAAGGATAAATTCAAAGAGATACGAAGTCAGACACATAGTATCTGAACTATAAAAAGTCAGAGAATCTTCAAATCAGAAAAAGAGACGAAAGTGATGATGTACAAAGATCTTCAATAAGAATTATAGGGCCTCCCTGGTGGCGCAGTGGTTGAGAGTCCGCCTGCCGATGCAGGGGATATGGGTTCGTGCCCTGGTCTGGGAGGATCCCATATGCCGCGGAGCGGCTGGGCCCGTGAGCCATGGCCGCTGGGCCTGTGCGTCCGGAGCCTGTGCTCTGCAACGGGAGAGGCCACAACAGTGAGAGGCCTGCGTACAGCAAAAAAAAAAAAAAAAAAAAAAAAAAGAATTACAACTGATTTGTCATTGGAAACCATGGAGACCAGAAAGCAGTAGGTTGGCATATTCAAAGTGCTAAAAGACTGTCAACCAAGACTTCTATATCCAGCCAAACCATTCTCCAAAAATAAGGAGAAATTTAGACATTCCCAAATGAACAAAAACTAAGAGAATATATCACCATCTTTATCTGTTCTATACTACAGAAGTACTTCAGGGTGAAGTAAAGCTATATACTAGAAAGTAATTCACATAAATAAATAGCACTGGTAAAGATAACTACAAGATAAATATAAAGGAGAGTATACAATTGACCCTTGAACAACATGGGTTTGAACTGCATGGGTCCACTGCATGGATTTTTTTTCTATAAATACATACTACAGTACTACCTAATGTGCAGTTGGTTGAATCTGTGCATACTGAACCACAGGTGGTAAAGTTATATATATGATTTTCAACTGCTCAGGGGTCAGCACCCCTAACCCCACATTGTTCAAGGGTCAATTCTACATACATTTTTGTTTTTAACTCTTTTTTTCTATTTTATTCAAAATAAAACTGCATAAATCAATAATTAATCCATATTAATGTTCATACAATGTATAAAGAAGTAATTGTAGGAAAATAGCACAAAGGAGGGGAGTGAAGCTATACAGGAACAAAATTTTTGTATACTACTGAAATATAATAATTGTAATCCCTCGGACAATCAATAAGGAAATAGCTTGATATTATAGTAAAAGAAACAATAAGGGGATTAAAATGGTTAACAAGAAATATCTATTTAACCCAAATGGAGCAATTAGGGTACCTGAAAGACATATGACATAATACAAAAATAGTAGATGTAAATCCTTCCTTATCTGTAATCACATTAAATTTGAATTTATTAAATTCTCAGGTTAAGAAGGCAGAGATTATTTACTGAGAGATGACTGGATAAAGAAGATGTGGTATATATACACAATGGAATACTACCCAGCCATAAAAAAAAAATGAAATGATGCCATTTGCAGCAACATGGATGGACCTAGAGATTATCATACTAACTGAAGTAAGTCAGAAAGAGAAAAACAAATACCATATGATATCACTTATATGTGCAATCTAAAATATGACCCAAATGAACATATCTACAAAAGAGAAACAGACTCAGAGAGATAGAGAACAGACTTGTGGTTGCCAAGGGGGAGGCGGGTAGGGGAGGGAAGAATTGAGAGTTTGGGATTAGCAGTTGCAAACTAGCATATATAGGATGGATAAAAAACAAGTTCCTACTGTATAGCACTGAGAACTATATTCAATATACTGTGATAAACCACAATGGAATAGACTACGAAAAAGAATATATTAATATATATGTATATGTATAGCTGAGTCACTTTGCTGTACAGCCAAAATTAACACAACATTGTAAATCAACTATACTTCAATAATTTAAAAAAAAAATAGAAAGGCAGAGATTAGCAAAATGGATTAAAAGGAACCATGGGGCTTCCCTGGTGGCGCAGTGGTTGAGAGTCTGCCTGCCGATGCAGGGGACACGGGTTCGTGCCCTGGTCCGGGAGGATCCCACATGCTGTGGAGCGGCTGGGCCCGTGAGCCATGGCTGCTGAGCCTGCGCGTCTGGAGCCTGTGCTCCACAATGGGAAAGGCCACAACAGTGAGAGGCCCACATACTGCAAAAAAAAAAAAGGAACCATGATCCAGCTAAATGCTGTCTATAAGTCATATATTTTAGACTAAAAAACACAAATAGGTTAAAAGTAAAAGGATGTGAAAAAATACCCCACAAACAGTGACTAAAAGAGAGCTGGAAGGGTCATACTAATATCAGGCAAAATCAACTTTAAGGCCAAAAAAACTGCCACTAGAGAGAAAGAATAATATTTTATAATGAGTCAATTTACCAAGAAAATATAAGCACCTAAAAACAGGGCCCCAAAATATGTGAAGTAAAATACAATATATAAAATTGAAGAGAAAAATAGAAAATTCAACAATAATAGTTGCTAACTTCAATATCTCACTTTAAGTAATGGATAGAACTAGACAGAATATCAACAATAGAAAATTTGAAAACAGTATAAACCAACTAAACATAAAAGACACCTATAGAATATTCCACCCAAGAACAATTAGAATAAGTATTCTTCTTAAGTGTTCATCTGAAACATTCTCAAGAATAGCCCCTATGTTAGATCACAAAACATGTTTCAGTAAATTTTAAGTGACTGAAATCACAAAAAGTATGTTTTCCAAGCACAATGGAATGAAATTAGGAATCAATAACAGAAGGAAATTTGGTACATTCATAAATATGTATAAATTAAACAACCTCATAAATAACAATGAGCCAAGGAAGAAATCACAAGGGAAATTTAAAAACACTTCAAGATGAATGTAAACAAAACAACGTGCAAAATTTAAAGATGCAATTAAAGTAATGCTTAGCAAGAAATTTATAGCTGTAAATGATGTGATTAAAAAGACATTTCTCTAAAGAAGATATATAAATGGCCAATAAGCCATGAAAAAAAATGCCTATAATCAGCAGTCATCAGGGAAATTCAAATCAAAACCACAATGAGATAAAACTTCACAACCACTAGGATGGATAAAATATTTGAAAAGAGACAATAACAAGTATTGGAAGATTATGAAGAAATTGAATGCTCATACATTGCTGGTGAAAATGTAAATGATGCACCCACTTTGTAGAACATTTTGAAAGTTCCTCAGTGGCAAATGAAAACAAATGTCTATACAAAATCTAGTACTTGTATGTTCATAGCAACATTATTCATAATGGTCAAAAAGTGGAAACAACTCAAATGTCCACACCTCAGATTTATTATCAGGTAATATAAATGGTAAATAGAATATGGTATTTTTTAACATCTTTATTGGAGTATAATTGCTTTATAATGGTGTTTAGTTTCTGCTTTATAACAAAGTGAGTCAGCTATACATATACATATATCCCTATATCTCTTCCCTCTTGCATCTCCCTCCCTCCCACCCTCCCTATCCCACCCTCTAGCTGGTCACAAAGCACCGAGCTGATCTCCCTGTGCTATGTGGCTGCTTCCCACTAGCTATCTGTTTTACATTTGGTAGTGTATATGTGTCCATGCCACTCTCTCACTTTGTCCCAGCTTACCCTTCCCCCTCCCCATATCCTCAAGTCCATTCCCTAGTAGGTCTGTGTCTTTATTCCTGTCTTGCCCCTAGGTTCTTCATGACAATTTTTTTTTTTTTTTAGATTCCGTATATATGTGTTAGCATACGGTATTTGTTTTTCTCTTTCTGACTTACTTCACTCTGTATGACAGAATATGGTATATTGATACAATGGAATACTATTCAGACATATAAAAGAATGAAGTCTTGATTCATACTACAATATAGATGAATATTGAAAACATTATGCTAAGTAAATGAAGCCAGATACAAAAGGCCATTCATTTTATGATTTCATTTTAAATAAATGTACCAAATAAGCAAATCTATAGGGACAGAGACTAGATTAGTGGCTTCCAGGAGCTGGGGAGCAGGTGGAATGGGGAGTGACTACTAATGAGTATGAAGTTTCTTTTTGGGGTGATGAAAACATTCTGGAATTTGATAATGGTGTTAGATACACAACTCTGTATTATAAAAGACACTGGGGGCTTCCCTGTTTGTGCAGTGGTTGGGAGTCTGCCTGTCAATGCGGGGGACACGGGTTCGTGCCCTAGAGCAGCTGGGCCCGTGAGCCATGGCCGCTGGGCCTGCACGTCCGGAGCCTGTGCTCCTCAATGGGAGAGGCCACAACAGTGAGAGGCCCGCGTAGCACAAAAAAAAAAAAAAAAAAAAAAAAGACACTGAATCGTGTATTTTAAAGGGGTAACTTTTATCTCAACAAAGTAAAAAATTAGGGCAGAAATATAAATATTAATCCTGACTGGGAAAATTATAAAAGACTTCATGAGTAGGGTACAGCATTCACCCTGGAAGCTAGATCATCAGTGTTCTGTAAATAGGGATTCACTGCCATGAGAAGAGAAGAAGGAAAGCATGATTGAGAAATTAATGCTTTTCTCTTTGATTGCAAGATAATATTGTGGAATGACATTAGAGTCGTTACATGTGGCTAGGTTGGAGAGAAGCAACACTGGACATCCATGTATACTGCAGGTCAATTCTCTATGACCCTCTCACTAAAATCAAATTAGGGAGTATGTAAAGAGTGCTCCTTCATGACCTCTAATTCTGCTTTCATTACTCTTGACTCTGTAAACCTAAGACTGTCCCATTGTGAGTTTTCCAGGCTAGAGAGTAAAGGAATCCAAATCTGGATTTCTCTCAAAACCATAGAATGTAGGCAGTCTCCTATTCTACATAATTATGAGGTTAGGTCTGTACTTCACATTTCAAAACAGCTTTCTGGGGCTGAATGTAGGCAACTCTAACAAGTCCAAGCCACATGCCCCAGCACTAGAAAGAAGCCCAGAGTCGACAGAAGAGCACATTTTCCCAAAGAGGACTCAAGTTAAGTGAATGACAATGCTTGGTTTATAGTTTAGAGAACCAAAATATTTTTCTACCTATAACAAGAGTTTGTAGCTCAATTGGCTGCCTAAAACCATAGGGTTTGCCTGGAAAGAGAGAAATGAGGGTAAGGGAAAACAGGAACCTTGAGTATATGGGGGTTTTGTTTTTCGCTTTTACATATAAAGGTACAGTAGTAACATAAAGCTAAACATACCAATCAAAAGAACAGAAACAAGTCAAGAAATAAAACTATATTTGTGGTCATGCCAAGGCAATTCAAAGTGGAAAGGATAGTCTTTTCAACAAATGGTGCTGGGACAATTGGATATCCATACACAGACAATGAACAGAGACCCTTAATTCACACTATACACGAATCTTAACTCAAGATGCATCATAAGCCTAAATGTGAGAGCTACAAATATGTAACTTCTAAAAGAAAGCAAAGGAGAAACCCTTTGTGACCTTAGATTAGGCAAATATTTCTTAGATATGACACCAAAAAGTATAGCCATAAAAGAAAAAAAGAGGTGAATTTTATTAAAACTAAGATCTTTGGCTCTTTAAAATAGATCATTAAGTAAATAAAAAGAAAAGTAGAAGAATAACCACAGACTGTTTACCAATTACATATCTAATAAATGACTGCTGTCCAGAATATATAAAGAATTCCTACAACCGAGTGAGAAGATAATTATTTTAAAGCTTTTTTTTAATTATTATTATTTTTATTTTTTTGCGGTACGCGGGCCTCTCACTGTTGTGGCCTCTCCTGTTGCGGAGCACAGGCTCCGGATGCACAGGCTCAGCGGCCATGGCTCATGGGCCCAGCCGCTCCGCGGCACGTGGGATCTTCCCGGACCGGGGCACGAACCCATGTCCCCTGCATCGGCAGGCGGACTCTCAACCACTGCGCCACCAGGGAAGCCCAGAAGATAATTATTTTAAATAGAGAAAAGTTTAGGGTAGAAATTTCATTTTAAAAAGTATACAAATGTCTAATAAGCATAAAAAAATATTTTCAATATTGTTAACCTTGATCTCAGTGGATGTGTATATTCACTTGGAAAAATTTATTCAGATGGTTGACATAAACTGTGTGAGCGGCCCTCTATGTATAATTTAATAAATACCTTACAAAATAAAAAAACAAGAAAACTGTGACCCACTTTAGAAGAGGGAATCCTGATGTGGTCTATTCCTGGAATTTCCTCAAACTATCAGCTCTACTTTTATGTGGGGATCTTTATTAAAAAGACAAAACAAATCTGGTCAGCTCATCCACCAAGCCTTAGTGGGTTTTTTCATGTGCCAGAGAGATATATAATCAATTCCAAGTGGATTTGGTTTCTAAGGAAAACCTAGGCTTTTCCTACATTACTAAGACATACATTTTGCGTTTGTTAAGGGTACCCATTCAGAATTTTCCTCCTCTTGGAATACTATTAAATTAATACTGGTATCTTTTCCACCATGACATTTTAGAAATCCCAGTTCTGTAAGCACTTTAAAATGTTCTTGTCCTCCATAACAGCAGTGAACATAGTGGTACCAGTAGCCCCTGGGGATGACAAAAAGAACTCCAGTCTATGATTTGCAATGATAAGTCCCAGTTAGGCACTGTTTGTGGGTCTGGACATGTCACAGAATCCCCATGCTGCTGCTTTTTCCCCCAAACCAGAAGTCATCAATCTAGCTTTACCTAAGTCATCAGCGTTGTGAAGGTCGAATGAGATGAAGTTTTTCAAGATGCTTCCCCATGCATTCAGTGTCATCCAAGGCCACGTCTTGGTGGTATTAACAGCAGCAAGTACACAAGTTAGAAAATTTAACTTGTTTTCAGTTGTGCAACTTTTAAAATTGAGGTTGTAATGAGTTCCTTCAAAAGTGTCTTATCTGCAAATATTATGTTTCTCCATTTAGTATAGAAATGGGTTCTCTAAATGATCTGCAGACCAAGCTTGAATTTGATATGATCCTAATGGCAGTATAATTCTGAAGAAGATTAGATATAAATGTAGAAGTCCTCAACATTATTTCTACCCCCACCATACCTAAGATGGACAACACACACCATGGCCATTGATGATGCTCCATAGCCTGAGAGGGCAGTTAGGGGCGGGGGATGGTAGGAGCACATATTCCTATAGAACTTGACTTGAAGCTTTGGGGGTTAAGGAGTTAGTGGTTTGAGGCCCAGGTCCCACTCATGGAAGATTCTGACATGTTTTCCCAGGGAGTATGGTCCTCCCTGAGAATGACAGCACTCATAGTAAGGATGGAAATAGCTAACACTTCTCAATTACTACAAGCCAGACATTGCACTAAGCACTCTACTTGCATTTACTCCTAATTAGTCTTCTACATAGAAACTAAAGAGATTTTTTGGTAAGGCAAATTATATTATGTCACTCCAGTGCTTAAAACCCTCTCATGGATTGCCCTTCCATATAAAGCAAAATCTTCCTAACCTTGCCCTGTCTACAAGATCACACCTTGTGTGGTTTGTCTCTGCCTGTCTCTCTGACCTAGCATGTGCCACCCTTCCTGTGGCTCATTCACTCCAGCTACAGTGGCTTCCAGTTTTGCCTTTGCTATTTCTTTTTCCAGAAGAGTCCTCACTCTTAATGATCATGGAGCGGGCTCCTTTTCCACCTAGTTCAATGACACCTCTACAGAAAGGCCTTTCCTGACCATCCCCTCTGAAATAGACTCAAAAGGATTAATTCACTTGCCCATGGATGCACAGGGGCAAAGCAACAATTGGCATCTAAGACTTTCCAAAGCAGGGGTCAAAAGAAGTTACCACTGAAAGTATCAGAATAGGGGTTTATCTTTATCCTAAGAAAATGAATAAAATGAAAACTCTCAGATTTGAGTTGAAACAAAAATTCTTCTTGACTGTGGGTTGGGTTTGTTTTTCTATTTAGTCCAGAAAGAACTAAAGTTAGTGTAATTAAATAAGGCTACATTTCAGAATAACAGAAAGGGAGAAAGTTATAAAGGAGATGAAAGTGAAGGAAATTTCAGATCTTCTATCTCCTTTTAGGAGAGCTACATTATTTCTCCTCATTAAAGTAATTGTTGGTCTAATGCCAGATCTTTCCATCAAATGGGCCCAATAAGGCATTGGAAACTGAATAAACACACTGCCTAATAACAAGTGATGGAGGCAAAAGGTGAAATTTCCACTTAGAAATAGCTATTCCTTGTTGAATAGCTTTCCTTCCCCAGGGGCAAAGGGTCACCCAGCTGAGATAATTGCTAATTAAGATTGGACAGTCCAGGCAAGAAGCCAGACCAGTACCCCAATGTTACAATGGGTCAGCCATTGATTAGATTTCTGGCTCTTGATTAAATGTCACAGAATGATTAACTGATTAATCCTCAGGCCTTTCTGGAAGAGACCCTAGTTCAGCGTACTAAGCTATAGCCTAGTAATTCTTGTACAATTCTTCTCTTATGCATAGAATTCTTTTGAAAATGTTTTATGACTCACTCTATTTTACTTTCTTCCTAGCAGCCTTGTTCAGCTTCTCTTTCACTTGGTAATGACTAATGAGTGTGCTCCCTTCTTCACTAAAGGCATGGCTTGGTTAATTTAATATTTTTCTCTGTATCCTTACCTATATATAGGAACAATCAGGTAAGAATGCCTTGGACCAAAAAAGCATAATGCAAATTGTAAGTGCTTATCTATCGACCAATTTAGGAGGCAGGAAAGTCAAACTGCCTGGGTTCACACCCAGGTCCAATGTCACCTTGGTGAAGGTACTTAACCTCTCTTTCAGATGCCTTAGTTCTGTAACAGGAGGGAAATAATACTGTTTATCTCAAAGGGTTATTGAAAATTAAATAACACATGTAAAAAGAAGTTAAACATATACTGAATTGTTCATAAATGTTTCTAGAACTAGGCTAACAAAGAACTAGTAAAAATGTTAGACTGCAAGCATAGGCCTTTTACCATATCAGGCTTCTCCCAGGGGAGTGACTAGGAATATCCCTGTTCTCCTCCTAGACAGAGTTCAGAGGATGCAGAGTTAGATCCTGCTAGCTCAGAATAGACTAAATCTGATAGTAAATCCCATTATTATCTTGGAAAACGTGACTTTTTATCAAATGATGAAAGAATAATAGCAACTGCTAATTATTGTGATTTTTCTATGTGCCAGGCACTATTCTGTGTACTTTATGCATGTGAAATCATCTAATCCTCCTAAAACCCAATGGAGTCGGTACTAAGCATGGCAGAGTCAGCAGGCAAACTCAGACCACTGCCATGTGACTCCAGAGTGAGGCAATATAAGCCTTCCTTTGCACCCTCTAAATTCCCATCTAGTCAATTCTTATACTTGTGCACTGAATGTCATCTCCTCGAACCTTTTCAAGAACATCATTCCAGCAATTTTATGCATTCTCTAATACATCATCAGGTAATGTCTTCCCTCTCTATTTGATCTTTTCCATCAAATCGTACCTATAACATTATTTTTTCGATCTTATAAACAACAACAACAAAACAACTTTATCCAACTTTCCTATCTAGCTACCACCCCATTGTTCTGCTTCTCTTCACGGCATAATTCCTGGAAGGATTTCTATAATACTTACTCTTTCCAAGGCCTTGCCTCCTATTTTCTCTTGGACCCATTCCTGTTTTGACTTTCATCCACCCTCTATTAAGATCACCATTGCTCTATACATGTTGCTAAATCCAGTGTTCTTTTTCCCTTCCTCATCTTTCTTGACCTATCAGTGGTATTGGATATAAAGTCAGCTCCTCTTTGATACACTTTCTTCACTTGATTTCCAGGATACCACACTGTCCTGGTTTTGCTTTTATCCCTTCCATCTTAACCCCCTATGCTGCTTCCTCTTCTTTTCTCCAACCTCTAAATGTTGAAGCAATCCATGACTCCATCCTTGGTCCTCTTTTTTTCTCTGTCCATACACATTCCCCTGCTAATCTCATTTCTTTTTAGTATGTAAATATCACCTATATGCTGATGACTAGAAAATGTATATCCCCTGTCCAGAGCCCTCTCCAAATGTAAACCAGTTTAAATAATTGCAGCTCTTAAAATGTGGGCATGTCACCTGGCATTGTTTCTTTTTTTCTTTCAGAATGCTTACAATCTTTACTTGTGCACTCCATATTGGTGGCAACCAGGGCAAGGTAGATTTCTTATGCAACCAATACATTATGCTCTAAATATCCATATGGCAGTTATCTATGTTTTCCACGCTTGTATGAAGACCATTCATGAAGCAAGAAATTAAAGAAATCCTAGTCTACTGAAGAGGAGAAAACCTGTGATTTCAGCAAGGACCAAGGGGTTTGATCAAGGTAGTATTAAGATGCAAATATCTCTTTGCTCAGTTTCACACCATAAATGACCTTTTTACCCCTTATATATGAATGACTCCTTTATATCTATTGTGGATGTTGAAAGATTGAAAGAACAGTTCACAGAAACCAATCCTTACTATCCACAGCAAATGTCCTATTAGCACTGGGATATTTCTGTCATCCTTGCATTATAATTATGTCATACTGTTTTAATAAGTATTTCATTCAATAGCCCTTATTGCTTCGCTTCTTTAGGAGAAAAGAATGATAACCTCCATCTAACAACTTTGGTTTATGAAATAAGAGTAGCCTCAGTTTACTCAGATGTAAAATGGGAGGGGAGGAGCTTCAAGATGGCAGAAGAGTAAGATGCGGAGATCACCTTTCTCTCCACAAATATATAAGAAATACATCTACATGTGGAACAGCTCCTACAGAACACCTACTGAACGCTGGCAGAAGACCTCAGACCTCCAAAAAGGCAACAAACTCCCCACGTACCTGGGAGGGCAAAAGAAAAAAGAAAAAACAGAGACAAAAGAATAGGGATGGGACCTGCACCTCTGGGAGGGAGCTGTGAAGGAGGAAAGGTTTCCACACACTAGGAAGCCCCTTTGCAGGTGGAGACTGCGGGTGGCGGAGTGGGGGGAACTTCAGAGCCACGGAGGAGAGCGCAGCAACAGGGGTGCAGAGGGCAAAGTGGAGAGATTCCCGCGTAGAGGGTTGGTGCCAACCAGCACTCACCAGCAGGAGAGGCTTGTCTGCTCACCCGACGGGGCAGGTGTGGGCTGGGAGCTGAGGCTCGGGCTTCAGTCAGATCCCAGGGAGAGGACTGGTGTTGGCTGCGTAACACAGCCTGAAGGGACTGGTGCGCCACGGCTAGCTGGGAGGGAGTCTGGGAAAAAGTCTGGAGCTGCCAAAGAGGCAAGAGACTTTTTCTGGCCTCTTTGTTTCCTGGTACAGGAGGAGAGGAGATTAAGAGCGCCACTTAAAGGAGCTCCAGAGATGGACGCGAGCCACGGCTATCAGCGCGGACCCCAGAGACGGGCATGAGATGCTAAGGCTGCTGCTGCAGCCATCAAGAACCCTGTGTGCAAGCACAGGTCACTATCCACACCTCCCCTCCCGGGAGCCTATGCAGCCTGCCACTGCCAGGGTCCCAGAATCCAGGGACAACTTCCCCAGGAGAACACACAGCACGCATCAGGCTCCGTGTGATCAGACAACGAATCATCCCAAATTGAGGAGGTGGACTTCGGGAGCAAAGATATATATATATATTTTTTTTCCCTTTTTCTCTTTTTGTGAGTGTGTATGTGTATGCTTCTGTGTGTGATTTTGTCTGTATAGCTTTGCTTTTACCATTTGTCCTAGGGATCTGTCTGTCCGTTTTTTTTTTTTATTACTTCTTAAAAGTTTTTTCTTAATTATTTGTTATTTTTAATTTTAATAACTTTATTTTATTTCATTTTATTTTATTTTCCCCCCTTCCTTCCTTCTTTCTGTGCTTCCTTTCTTTCTTTCTTTTCTCCCTTTAATTCAGCACTGTGTGGATGAAAGGCTTGGTGCTCCAGCCAGGCATCAGGTATGTGCCTCTGAGGTGGGAGAGCCAAGTTCAGGACACTGGTCCACAAGAGACCTCCCAGCTCCACGTAACATCAAATGGCGAAAATCTCCCAGTGATCTCCATCTCAACGCCAACACTCAGCTTCACTCAATGACCAGCAAGCTACAGTGTTGGACACCCTATGCCAAACAACTAGCAAGACAGGAACACAACCACACCCATTAGCAGAGAGGCTGCCTAAAATCACAGTAGGCCACAGACACCCCAAAACACACCACCAGATGTGGACCTGCCCACCAGAAAGACAAGATCCGGCCTCATCCACCAGAACACAGGCACTAGTCCCCTCCACCAGGAAGCCTACACAACCCACTGAACCAACCTTAGCCACTGGGGACAGACACCAAAAACAACGGAAACTACGAACCTGCAGCCTGTGAAAAGGAGACCCCAAACACAGTAAGATAAGCAAAATGAGAAGACAGAAAAACACACAGCAGGTGAAGGAGCAAGATAAAAACCCACCAGACCTAACAAATGAAGAGGAAATAGGCAGTCTACCTGAAAAAGAATTCAGAATAATGATAGTAAAGATGATCCAAAATCTTGGAAATAGAATGGAGAAAACACAAGAAATGTTTCACAAGGACACAGAAGAACTAAAGAGCAAACAATGATGAACAACACAATATATGGAATTAAAAATTCTCTAGAAGGAATCAATAGCAGAACAACTGAGGCACAAGAATGGATAAGTGACCTGGAAGATAAAATAGTGGAAATAATTACTGCAGAGCAGAATAAAGAAAAAAGAATGAAAAGAATTGAGGACAGTCTCAGAGAACCGGGGACAATATTAAACGCACCAACATTTGAATTATAGGGGTCCCAGAAGAAGAAAAGAAAGAGAAAGGGACTGAGAAAATATTTGAAGAGATTATACTTGAAAACTTCCCTAATATGGGAAAGGAAACAGTTAATCAAGTCCAGGAAGAAGAGAGAGTCCCATACAGGATAAATCCAAGGAGAAACATGCGAAGACACATATTAATCAAACTATCAAAAATTAAATACAAAGAAAACCTATTAAAAGCAGCAAGGGAAAAACAACGAATAACACACAAGGGAATCCCCATGAGGTTAACAACTGATCTTTCAGCAGAAACTCTGCAAGCCAGAAGGGATTGGCAGGACATATTTAAAGTGATGAAGGAAAAAAACCTACAACCAAGATTACTCTACCCAGCAAGGATCTCATTCAGATTTGACGGAGAAATTAAAACCTTTACAAGCAAAAGATAAGAGAATTCAGCACCACCAAACCAGCTTTACAACAAATGCTAAAGGAACTTCTCTAGGCAGGAAACACAAGAGAAGGAAAAGACCTACAATAACAAACCCAAAACAATTAAGAAAAGGGTAATAGGAACATACATATCAATAATTACCTTAAATGTAAATGGATTTAATGCTCCAACCAAAACACATAGACTGGCTGAATGGATACAAAAACAAGACCCATATATATGCTGTCTACAAGAGACCCACTTCAGACCTAGGGACATATACAGACTGAAAGTGAGGGGATGGAAAAAGATATTCCATGCAAATGGAAATCAAAAGAAAGCTGGAGTAGCAATTCTCATATCAGACAAAATAGACTTTAAAATAAAGACTGTTACAAGTGACAGAGAAGGACACTACATAATGATCAAGGGATTGACCCAAGAAGATGATATAACAATTGTAAATATTTATGCAGCCAACATAGGAGCACCTCAATACATAAGGCAAATACTAACAGCCATAAAAGGGGAAATTGACAGTAACACAATCATAGTAGGGGACTTTAACACCCCACTTTCACCAAAGGACAGATCATCCAAAATGAAAATAAGGAAACACAACTTTTAAATGATATATTCAACAAGATAGACTTAATATTTATAAGACATTCCATCCCAAAACAACAGAATACACATTCTTCTCAAGTGCTCATGGAACATTCTCCAGGATAGCTCATATCTTGCGTCACAAATCAAGCCTTGGTAAATTTAAGAAAATTGAAATCGTATCAAGTATCTTTTCTGACCACAACGTTATGAGACTAGATATCAATTACAGGAAAAAATCTGTAAAAAATACAAACACATGGAAGCTAAACAATATACTACTTAATAACCAAGAGATTATTGAAGAAACCAAAGAGGAATTCAAAAAATACCTAGAAACAAATGACAGTGAAAACACGATGACCCAAAACCTTTGGGAGGCAGCAAAAGCAGTTCTAAGAGGGGAGTTTATAGCAATACAATCCTACCTCAAGAAACAAGAAAAATCTCAAATAAACAACCTAACCTTACACCTAAAGCAATTAGAGAAAGAAGAACAAAAAAACCCCAAAGTTAGCAGATGGAAAGAAATCATAAAGATCAGATCAGAAATAAATGAAAAAGAAATGAAGGAAATGATAGCACAGATCAATAAAACTAAAAGCTTGTTCTTTGAGAAGATAAATAAAATTGATGAACCATTAGGAAGACTCATCAAGAAAAAAGGGAGAAGACTCAAATCAGTACAATTAGAAATGAAAAAGGAGAAGTAACAACTGACACTGTAGAAATACAAAAGATCATGAGAGATTACTACAAGCAACTCTATGCCAATAAAATGGACAATCTGGAACAAATGGACAAACTGTTAGAAGTGCACAACCGTCTGAGACTGAACCAGGAAGAAATAGAAAATATGAGCAGTGCAATCACAAGCACTGAAATTGAAAGTGTGATTAAAAATCTTCCAACAAACAAAAGCCCAGGACCAGATGGTTCACAGGTGAATTCTATCAAACATTTAGAGAAGAGCTAAAACCCATCCTTCTCAAACTCTTCCAAAATATAGCAGAGGGAGGAACACTCCCAGACTCATTCTACAAGGCCACCATCACCCTGATACCAAAACCAGACAAAGATGTCACAAAAACAGAAAACTACAGGCCAATATCACTGATGACATAAATAGAAAAATCCTCAACAAACTACTAGCAAACAGAATCCAACAGCACATTAAAGGATCATACACTATGATCAAGTGGGATTTATCCCAGGAATGCAAGGATTCTTCAATATATGCACATCAATTAACGTGATACACCATATTAACAAATTGAAGGAGAAAAACCGTATGATCATCTCAATAGATGGAGAAAGCTTTTGACAAAATTCAACACCTATTTATGATAAAAACCCTACAGAAAGTAGGCATAGAGGGAACTTTCCTCAACATAATAAAGGCCATATATGACAAACCCACAGCCAACATCGTCCTCAATGGTGAGAAACTGAAAGCATTTTCACTAAGATCAGGAACAAGACAAGGTTGCCCACTCTCACCACTCTTATTCAACATAGTTTTGGATGTTTTAGCCACAGCAATCAGAGAAGAAAAAGAAATAAAAGGAATCCAAATCAGAAAAGAAGAAGTAATGCTGTCACTGTTTGCAGATGACATGATACTATACATAGAGAATCCTGAAGATGCTACCAGAAAACTCTAGAACTAATCAATGAATTTGGTAAAGTAGTAGGATATAATATTAATGCACAGAAATCTCTTGTATTCCTATACACTAATGATGAAAAATCTGAAAGAGAAATTAAGGAAACACTCCTATTTAACATGGCAACAAAAAGAATAAAATATTTAGGATAAACATACCTAAGGAGAAAAGAGACCTGTGTGCAGAAAATTCTAAGACACTGATGAAAGAAATTAAAGATGATACAAATAGATGGAGAGATATACCATGTTCTTGGATTGGAAGAATCAACACTGTGAAAATGACTCTACTACCCAAAGCAATCTACAGATTCAGTGCAATCCCTATCAAACTACCACTGGCATTTGTCACAGAACTAGAACAAAAAATTTCACAATCTGTATGGAAACACAAAAGACCCTGAATAGCCAAAGCAATCTTGAGAAAGAAAAACGGAGCTGGAGGAATCAGGCTCCCTGACTTCAGACTATACTACAAAGCTACAGTTACCAAGACAATATGGTACTGGCACAAAAATAGAAATATAGATCAATGGAACAGGATAGAAAGCCCAGAGATAAATCCACACATATATGGTCACCTTATCTTTGATAAAGGAGGCAAGAATATACATTGGAGAAAACAGCCTCTTCAATACATGGTGCTGGGAAAACTGGACAGGTACATGTAAAAGAATGAAATTAGAACACTTCCTAACACCGTACAAAAAAAAAACTTAAAGTGTATTAAAGACCTAAATGTAAGGCCAGACACCATAAAACTCTTAGAGGAAAACAGGCAGAACACTCACTCTATGACATAAATCACAGCAAGATCCTTTTGACCCACCTCCTAGAGAAATGGAAATAAAAACAAAAATAAACAAATGGGACCTAATGAAACTTAAAAGCTTTTGAACAGCAAAGGAAACCATAAACAAGATGAAAATACAACCCTCAGAATGGGTGAAATTATTTTCAAATGAAGCAGCTGACAAAGGATTAATCTCCAAAATTTACAAGCAGCTCATGCAGCTCAATATCAAAAAAACAAACAACACAATCCAAAAATGGGCAGAAGACATACAGATTGCCAACAAACACATGAAAGAATGCTCAACATCATTAATCATTAGAGAAATGCAAATCAAAATTACAATGAGATATTATCTCACACCTGTCAGAATGGGCATCATGAAAACATCTACAAACAACAAATGCTGGAGAGGGTGTGGAGAAAAGGGAACCCTCTTGCACTGTCGGTGGGAATGTGAATTGGTACAGCCACTATGGAGAACAGTATGGAGGTTCCTTAAAAAACTACAAATAGAACTACCATACGACCCAGCAATCCCACTCCTGGGCATATATCCTGAGAAAACCATAATTCAAAAAGAGTCATGTACCAAAATGTTAATTGCAGCTCTATTTACAATAGCCAGGACATGGAAGCAACCTAAGTGTCCATCAACAGATGAATGGATGAAGAAGATGTGGCACATATATACAATGGAATATTACTCAGCCATAAAAAGAAACGAAATTAAGTTATTTGTAGTGAGGTGGATGGACCTAGAGTCTGTCCTACAGAGTGAAGTAAGTCAGAAAGAGAGAAACAAATACCATATGCTAACACATATGTATGGAATGTTAGAAAAAAAAAAGGGTCATGAAGAACCTAGGGGCAAGATGGGAATGAAGACACAGACCTACTAGAGAATTGACTTGAGGATATGGGGAGGGGGAAGTGTAAGCTAGGACAAAGTGAGAAAGTGGCATGGACATATATACACTACCAAACGTAAAATAGATAGCTAGTGGGAAGCAGCCACATAGCACAGGGAGATCAGCTCGGTGGTTTGTGACCACCTAGAGGGGTGGGATAGGGAGAGTGGGTGGGAGGGAGATGCAAGAGGGAAGAGTTATGGGAACATAGGTATATGTATAACTGATTCACTTTGTTATAAAGCAGAAACTAACACATATTGTAAAGCAATTATACCCCAATAAAGATGTTAAAAAATAAAAAATAAATAAAATAGGAAAATCCCCACCCTCAAAGGGAAAGGTAAATTAAATACCGTATTTTAAAAATGGTGTTAGTTACTAAATTGTTGTAAATATATAAACAACATAATTTGTAATTATTGTATATGTGAAATCCTGTTTTTCATAGGGAACAATGTCCAGGATATAGTCTGAAACAGAACAGTATTTGTAGCATTTTGACTACAAGTAGACAATTAGGCTGCCTAATTTCATAGCACAGCTAAAACACACACTCTTAAATCTCAATTTACATCAAGAGTATTCACTTCCAGAAGGCAATCTCTTTACTTAACATAGTGTATAAGTAGCGTCTTCCACAATTAAAGAGATGGTTCTATTTCTTTCTGATAGCTTCTTTAAATCTCCCCCTAACATTTTAAGAATAAGAAAATGAGAATAATTATGTTGCCTAAAAAGGCTGAAGATAAAGTTTTCATGGTTCCTACAACATATTTCCTTTCTCCTTCTCCTGGAAGTTCATGCGCCTTGAAAACTGAGGTCAAGACAACCTCTATAGTTATTTTAACCTCGGGATGATGAAGGCTTGAAGCATTAGACTAAGGTTATTTTGCAGAAGTTGGTAACCAATTTCCTTTTAGGCATGAAACCAGAGGAAATAAAGGCAAATGACTCGATACAAAGTACTTTCAGGATGTGGCATTTATGAGAAAATACAAATTTTGAGGGGTTATGGATTTGGCTTCTCTGGGAATCACCACCTACCCTTATTAATGTATATTTTGGACCATTTCTTCAATACTTACTATGAGCCTGGCACTGAACTAGGAACTTCTTGAATAACTTTTAAATCTTCTCAGCAATCATTTTTGGTGGTATGGTATGTTTTAGCTTTGTGCCCATTTTACATAATGGCTAAGGGAGTTTAAGTACCTTACCCAAGATAACAAAATTCAAATTTTTTTAACAGTGCAAAAATATTCTCCATTGAGATAAGCAAGTATTTTTCTAGATGGGGATTTAAAAAATATGAAAATCATCTCCAGACAAACTAACAGAAAGAAACATATACCTTAAATATAAGGTGTAAACAAATGTACACCTAGGAAACAGGAACAGGTCACAACACCTGGCAGTAGTGGAATGAAGTGTGAAACAATTTGACATGCAGTTGATATTGTGAGAACTATGAGATGTAGAATTCAGGTTAGAAGAGTGTGCAATTTTTCTGGGTGCCATCCTTTAAGGAAGACACTACTGCCAGGTCAGTGTTTTAAGAGGAAACTTGCCAAGAGGAAAAAAGATCTTAAAACTAGGTCCCATGGAGAATAGTTCAACAACCTCGGGTTATTTAACTGGGAAGAAAAGAGTTTAAGGTTTATGATATCCTCTTTGAATCAAATGAGGAGAAAAGATTAATCATGTACCCTGTGACAGCAAGAATTGAATTTCTGTAAGTTGCAAGGAGTCAGAAATATCTTTCTTATATTGAATTTAAATAGAACAGTTTGAGCTGTCCAAGTCCAGATGAGAGTAAACGGCCTTGAAAGGTAACACGACTCCTACTGTCAGAGGTATGGAAGCAGAAACAGGAGGGTTAATGTAGGGAAAAGTCAAACACTGGGTTTGGACTACACTAGATTACTCTCAAAACTCTCCTAATGGAATATTCAGGATCTTTGATACAGTTTCTTCTGATTCTGGGATTTTGAGATAAATTTGTGATGACAGAGCCTTTAAGAATTATCTAGCCTTCTAGTATTCTCACTGCAAAGGTAGAAAATTAGTCATTAGTTGAATAGCCCTTGGGGTATATATGTTGCTCTCACTTTAAGGTTAGTAACTTCATTGTTCTTCTTGTTCACTATTTCTCTCACAATGCCAAAGACACTGCATCAGGTTCTAGGTCATTTCTCAAAATAAATTTACTAAGCTTTTCCTTCTCAAATAAAATTATATTTTGTCAGCTAGATATAGATATTATAAAAAGGGTCACAACTTCTATAAGATTTTTCATGGCTAGGTTTGATGTAAGTTGACTACAGATTCAGCATCAAGGTAAACTAACCAATGCAAAGTCTTTCACAAATGAAAACTTTTCCAAACTTTGAAACTTAAACCGTTGTGTTCCCCATTATATAGGTCATGAAACTGAGGCTTAGGGAAGTTAAATATCTTGTCAAAGATCTCACAGCTAGTTAAGTGACACAGTTGTGAGCCCATATCAGATCTGAGTGACTTGGACTTTCTAACCAGGGGAAGGAGTAGGGGTCAACCAAGCTGGGAACCCACCTGCCTGCCACGTGACAATGACCACACCACAGCGGGAGGCATGTAACTCCATTTGCATTAACTTGGCAAAAACTCAGGAACCAGGAAAAGAAATAACAACAACAAAATACTGCCTATTGCCTTGAAAAATAACTGTCTCAGAAGGAATGGCCAGATGGTCTCAGTGCCTCAGAGTTTAGCTTGAAGGAAAGCATTGGTGTGGTAGATATCCCCTTTGTGGAGCATTTGGAAGCACACATCTACCCATACATCTAATTTCAGAGGGCTTTTGGGGATGGAGGTGCTGTGAAACAGAAGCATCCTGCAGAGTTTCCCTGGATGGGTCAGCCCACTCCCTTTCAGCCAGTAGGCATTCAGCAATGATTGCACTGGCCTCATTCACAGTGGGAATGACAACCTTGTACTCAGCTATCCAGGAAACCATCATCCACTCTTGGCTCATAGCCTTGTACTTACTTGTGTGTTAACTTACTGCTTTAATATATTCCTTTACTGCCACAGTAGGTCACATACCAACAAACCACTATCTGGGTGATTTCTTACTCTCATTACACCATCTCATTTCTTTCCTTATTATTATTCTGTTGAAAAATTACCTCCACTTCAATCAATACCCCTCCCATACCTTCCCTTCTTAGTCATGCCCCTTACATTTTGGGCTTCCATTTTCTCTAACTTTCCTTATAACTTTACAGTTCAATCACACTTATTCCTTCCTATGGAATTTTGGAAGATCTGTATTTACAGGGTGCTTTCTCACGCTAAACCAGTGGAAACATTTTACTTTTCAGAACAAGCCTAAACAAGCTAAACGGTTAAAAAAGAGATGATGATTTAACTTAAAAAAGTGATTCACACCAGTAAGAAAATGAACTGTATATGTTTTGTTTTCTAGCCTTTGAAATCCCAGGTTTCAGACAAAAATATCACATAACAGTAACCTACCTCTCTTGTATAAACAATTGTATATTCATACTGCCTGGGGCCATGATCATACTATGAGGTCAGAGAGCAAACATTGAGTCATATGGGGATTAGGTGTGAACCATGGTGGACAGGCAGGTGCTACTGTCCCTAAGTGCTTCATAGCTTGGCTTGAGAGAAAGCAACAGAAGGAAAGAAAGGCGGGTTCTACAGTCTGACAGACCTGGGTTATATTATTAATACGCACAAAGATTTACTTGCACCAGTGCCTTACACGCATTATCTCATTCCATCCTCAGAACAATAAGTTAGCTACTGTGGCTGCCGATTTTGAGGATGAGGAAACTGAGATGTAAGCAGTTGAAAAGACTCACCCAAAGTCTATTCATCCACAGTTTGTCCTCTACACTTACTATTGCCAGTTTCTAAATGAGGAAACCTGAAGGAAATTTTACTTTTTCAATTATTGTCAGATAATATATCTAAGGCTATGAATTGTTCATGTAAAAAAAAAAAAAGCTACAGTTATCAAAAGTGTGATACTGGGACAAAACCAGAAATGTAGATCAATGGAACAGGATAGAAAGCCCAGAAATAAACCCACACACCTATGGTCACCTAATCTATGACAAAGGAGGCAAGAACATACAATGGAGAAAAGACAGTCTCTTCAATAAGTGGTGCTGGGAAAACTGGACAGCTACATGTAAACAAATGAAATTAGAAGACTCCCCAATGCCATATACAAAAATAAATTCAAAATGGATTAAAGACCTAAATGTAAGGCTAGATATTATAAAACTCTTAGAGGAAAACATAGGCAGGACACTCTTTGACATAAATTGCAGTAAGATCTTTTTCAGTACACCTCATAGAGCAATGAAAATAAAAACAAAAATAAACAAATGGGATCTAATTAAACTTAAAAGCTTTTGCACAGCAAAGGAAACCATAAACAAAACAAAAAGACAGCCCTCAGAATGGGAGAAAATATTTGCAAGTGAAGCAACTGACAAGGGATTAATCTCCAAAATATACAAACAGCTCACGCAGCTCAATATCAAAAAACAACCCATTCAAAAAATGGGCAGAAGATCTAAATATACATTTCTCCAAAGAAGACGTACAAATCGCCAACAAACACGTGAAAGGATGCTCAACATCACTAATTATTAGGGAAATGCAAATCAAAACTATAATGAGATATTATCTCATACCAGTCAGAATGGCCATCATCAAAAAAATCTACAAACAATAAATGCTGGAGAGGGTGTGGAGAAAAGGGAACCCTCCTGCACTGTTGGTGGGAATGTAAATTGATACAGCCATTACGGAGAACAGTATGGTGTTTCCTTAAAACACTAAATATAAAACTATCCTATGGGGCCTCCCTGGTGGCGCAGTGGTTGAGAGTCCGCCTGCCGATGCAGGGGATACGGGTTCGTGCCCCGGTCTGGGAGGATCCCATATGCCGCGGAGCGGCTGGGCCCGTGAGCCATGGCTGCTGAGCCTGTGCGTCCGGAGCCTGTGCTCCGCAAGGGGAGAGGCCACAACAGTGAGAGGCCCGCGTACAGCAAAAAAAAAAAAAAAAAAAAAAAAAAAAAACTATCCTATGATCTAGCAATCTCACTCCTAGGCACATATGTGGAGAAAGCCATAATTTGAAAAGAAACATGCACCACAGTGTTCATCGCGGCACTATTTGCAGTAGCCAGGACATGGAAACAACCTAAATGTCCATCAACAGAGGAAGGGATAAAGAAGATGTGGTACATATATACAATGGAATATTATTCAGCCATAAAAAAGAACAAAATAATGCCATTTGCAGTAACATGGATGGACCTAGAGATTGTCATACTGAGTGAAATAAGTCAGACAGAGAAAGACAAATATATGATACTGCTTATATGTAGAATCTTAAAAAAGGGTACAAATGAACTTATTTACAAAACAGAAGTAGAGTCACAGATGTAGAAAACAAACTTATGGTTACCAGGGGATAAGGGTGGGGGAGGGATAAATTGGGAGATTGGGATTGACATATATACACTACTATATATAAAATAGATATCTAATAAGTACCTACTGTGTAGCACAGGGGACTCTACTCAATACTCTCTAATGGCCTATATGGTAAAAGAATCTAAAAAAGAGTAGATATATGTATATGTAAAACTGATTCACTTTGCTGTACACCTGAAACTAACACAACATTGTAAATCAACTATACTTCAATAAAAATTAGAAAAAAAAAAAGCTACAAACACTCAGTTCTACTGTTCCTCTCAAGAAAAAAAAAAAAAAAAGTGACACAAGCTCTCTGGCAATATGATGGCTGAAACTCCTGGTGTGTATACAGTTATTCTTCTAGAATCCCTCACTGATAAGCAAACACAGCAATAGGCATTTTAGAATGTCAGAGCAGGGGTAAAAGATGTTCGGTGGGAAGGGGAAACTGTTGAGACTTCAGGTAAGTTCTGCCCAGCTTGGAATCACTGTAGTATCCCTGCATGACTGAAGGAAGGATGAGGCCCTGGTTGCCTAGACAGCAAAGGTGAATTATAAAGAAGTAGAGAAATGAGAAGAGGGGTAGGCATAGTAGAATGAAGAGAACTCTGGAGTTGTGGGTAGCAGGCCTGGGTCTGAGTCCCAATTCTTCCCCAGCCTCCTTTAGGTCACTGAGTTGAGTTGTCTCATTTACATAAGAGAACTAAATAGTATTGTCTCTCTGTGAGTTCTCCTGGGGATCAGATGCACATAAATAGGAAATTGCTTAACAAACTGTAAAGTACTAAGAAGTTACAAATGGGAGGCCCAGAGCCATTCTGGTCCACAGATGTTTTAAGTTTGACCTGAAAGAGTGGTCCTTCAAAAAAAAAAAAAAAAAAAGATGATGATGATAGTGACAAGGAATGAGAATGACTTTAGGCAGGGAAAGCACTCCTCTGTTTACCATTGGCTCCACCAAACCTGGACTCTTTATATTTTTGCTACGTGACTCTCCTTTGCTCTCTACTAAATACTAATCATCCTTTATGATCGAGATGGTATATAATGAACTTTACTAGTGTCACCAGTTACCTCAACCTTCTATAAGATGTAATGGAGAGGAAGGCCTACGGTATAGGGTGAGGAGGTGGAGATTTGTGTAAGAGCATCTCCCAGCCACACTTTCAACTCAGAGAATGAAGAGCAGCAGAGCAAAGAGCATGATTTTATGAGACCTTGCCTGATATTCCAGATCAGCTGCCACTCTCCTAGCTCTTCAATTGATGCTATTGAGATTGGGAAGGAAGGTAGGGACAGGATCGTGCCATTGACAAGTCCCTTTTTCACAGGTAGTCTCACCACCCAGGAATTTATCAACTAACAGTTGCTACACCAGCTAGGGTAACAAGAAAAAAACAAATGCACAGTGGAGGAGGTAAGATATGAGAGGAAAATGCATTTTGGTATCAAAAAGGACCTATCGTGAAGCAGCAGTAAGAATTTAAAAGCCAATCTCTGAAAGGCCTCCAACAGGGGCTTCTGGGGTGTTCTGGCAGGCTGGTGAAGAGGACAGATTCAGGAATTGCAATTCACATAGCAACAGGCCATTCATCCTGAAAATAAATCTACTCTGGTCATTACTTATCCAGCAGTTCTCTCTGATTGCTAAATGAATCTGCGGCACCTCGTGTTTGTTCCCCTATTCTTTGATGTCTGGTGTCAACCAGGCGTTTAACAACTGTCAACTAAGATACTATATTTGAAAGAATATTTTCAGTGAAAGATTAAATTAGGCACCGTAGCCAGACCACCCACTGCACAGGAAAGTATTCCGTGCTAGAAAATAACATTACCGGCCTAAGGATAAAAAAAGAATTTCAAATGAGAGACTTAGGATTTTCCACCCCAAGATGCAAGATGTGAGTTTTTATCCTCAAACTAGTATATGTGTGGCCTGGCCTACTTTCAAATGCCCTCCTGGTCCATCCCTTGCCTATCAGGCCTTTGAGGCTCATTTCTGCCCAGAGGTTTTCCCTGATTATCCCCATCACACTCATCATTCTCTGTATCCCAACTCCTCAAGTTAAAACATTCAGGCCAACAGTACAGAAATAACATTGAACTTACAGTCAGAACACTAGAGCTTGAATAATAATTCCCTTCCTCTCTGCCATGTGACCAGGTCTTTACTGGACTTCAAATTCCCCATCAGTAGAATGCGGTTTTATGTAAGCGTATGTGCTATTAGAGCTTTAACATGTTAAACATGGCCTTGTAATAGTTGTCCCATTGTTTTCAGTATGTGTGCTTTGTTAACCTTGATTGGCCCCTTAGAGGACTATCACAAGGAGTAGACTTAACATAAAGAAATACTATAGCAAGCATGTTGTATCTGTTCAAGTCCACAGGATATGAAGACAGATGCCAGTCAGGCAGGGAAAAATGCAAACTGGGGAGTGGTGGCTGTTATGGATTAAATAAGAACAGCTCTAGTGACAGGTCTGAACTTTGCTCCATGGCAAATGCTATTTATAGTTGTGCCCTCTTCGCACTCCCAGCCTGAACTCATCATCCCTCACCCAAAAAGCTGTTATACAAACCCAGAAAGTCAGGGAGCTAAGGGTGAACCCCCAGTAGGATAAGTCATCTCTCTGTAGGTCCCATGACACTTTAAGATAACTGTCTGTCATCAAATTGGGCCTAGTGAAAATATAAACATCAAGAGCTACTCAAAAAAACTGCAGGCTATTCACATTCAGAGAGCCACACCTTTGCTAGTAGTAAGTGGCTTTCAATGTAATTTGATTCTCTACTTAAAGGAAATACAGCATTCTCAGAAACGTGGTTGCTATGCAATTGAAAAAACTTTCATATTTGTTTTCTTTTCCCTTTATTTTTGCTTCATCCATGCTTCTTTTTCACTGATTATATTAAAAATAGTCATTGAGCATTCTTAGATATCAAATGCAGTACAAATACTTTATACAGAAAAAAAAATCTATACAGCAGTATCTTATTTAATCCTCCTCACCAACTCTTTTTCAGATGAGAAAATGGAAACTTAAAGAATGAAGTACCAGGTTCTTTTAAGAATTAATCATTGATAAAGTCAGAACATAAGCCCAGTTCTGTGTGATTCCATCAGGAGAGTTTTTGTAACATGAGTTATGTTGTCCCTGACATTGCTCTTTGCTAGGAACAGATCTTCTACCAACAAGGAGAGATCAAGCAGAGTGGCTGTGGCCTATCTCTGGGCTTTTTCATTCAGCATCTTAAGGCACCTCTAGATTATTTACAACCTCCAATTTATTCTATCGTATTTCTTGGTCCTCCTCTCACCGTGGAAACCAGCTAGAAACATCTTGAGCCCTAGTGATTAATCTGACTTGTGCTCACTTCCTCAGCCTGGTGTTCCATCTATTTTATTTGACTCGTTTCTTAGTAGCCCCCCAGCTCGCTGCATCTAGAGAAAGCCCGTGCACAGCAATGAAGACCCAATGCAGCCAAATATAAATAAAATTTAAAAAAAAAAGATCAGGTGACGCTTTCTTAAACATATGAATGGCTTCTCACTGCATGTAGAATAAAATCCAAGCCCCTACTATTGTTCTCAAGGCCTTAAGATCTGGCCTCTGTCCAACCTCAAGTGGTTAGACTTGATTTTCTAACCACTCCTTCCTCTTGCTCACAAAGTATGAGTTACACAGGCCTAGCCTCAGATCCTCAAAAATGCCAAGCTTTTCTTACCTCAGCACCTTTGTGTTTATCCTCTTCTCTCTGATCTTCTTATACCCTCAGGTCTAAGTTCAAATAGCACTATCAGAGGTTTCACCCATTTTCCAACATGAAGTACTCATCTTCCCCAATCTTTGGTAACCCCTAATGAACCAAGCTCTGTTTCCATGCACTCATATAGTCCCCTTGCACACAGAGTCTGGGCTTTCCCATGTGACTTGATTTGGCCAATGGGACATCAAAAAACATGACAACCACATATGCTTAGGGAACACTTGCACAATGGGCTTTGTGCTTTTAATATCCTGCTGCCACCTATAAAGAAGCTTGAGAAGGAGTACAGAATGATGACAAAGTGAAGAGATCCTGCAGGATGACAGGTGACCTTGGATGCTCCAGTCCCAACTGACCTCCCAGCTCAGGTGCATAAAGTAACTCTGGTATAGCACCTGGAGGAGGAAGGCCACACAGTTGAGTCCAGTCAACTCACAGATTAAGGAGGATTAATAAATTATTGTTGTTTTAAGGCAGCACATATTGGATGGTTTTTATACTGCAACTGGTAATTGAAACAGTGCCTCTTTCTTTCAGTGAACTTTATAGCATTTACCACCATCTGAAATAATCAGACATTTTGTCCACCTGATACAGTCCATCTCCTGCACTGTAAACTCCATGAGAGCAGACATTTTGCTAGAATGTTACAATTGTATGTATCTTCAGTGCCTATGACAACACCTGGCACTTAGTAGACACTCAAAAAAATGTATCTGGTGAATGAGTTCCAAGACTCTTAAGAGAAAAAATAGGAAACATGTATAAAAGGTGAGGTAGAGCAAATTCAAAGATCATTTACGTCAATCTTTCTTGTTATTGGTGAGAAAGTGGTAGCCCACGGGGAAAAATGACATACATTGTGTAAAGCAAGGCCTATACAATAAGAAAGAATCTGCAAAGTAGACCAGTCATAGAGTAAGAGTCCCAAATCCAAGAATACAAAGGCTCAGAAAGTACTCAAAGATAAGTGTTATCTGCAAGTAAAAGATTTCAGACTGGAAGCATGTGGATTTGGAGCTGTCTTCCTAAACTCTGTCTGCAGTAGAGCTCTATGGTGCTTGGGAAGGTGGTCTTGGGCATATACCTGCTCTTTTGGTGCCAACTCTGAGCTGTCATAATTCCACATTGGGGCTCTAATTGCCTGGTGGTGACCTAGACCCTCGCAGATGCCTGGTCTCCCAACTCCTACTCCAGGACTTTCCATGCCAATATCCTGCCCCTGAGGTGTGAGGTTTGTTTTTTCTTCCAAACTGTAATATTGCCCAGTTTTACTCTGTGACCCTGACCCAAGTACCTCCATGGACCAGCTCACCAGTCTCTATTCATTGTCTACAATATGTCAAGCCCTCTGCTAAATGATTTCCATGCATTATTTCATTTAAAGTTCATAGCATCTCTTAGAGGTAAATACCATTCTTGTCCCCACTGTCCTGGTGAATAAGCTGTGCATCAGAGGACTTAGGTAACATGTCCAAGGTTAACAGCTAAAATAAGTGAAGAAGTCCTGCTTCAAATGTCTATCTGCATATCTGCAAATCTTACCATCTAATGCCTTCTCTCTGTAATGACTCAACCCTCATGGGCCTACATGTGCCAACCTCAGGCCAGTTCTCAACCCTGGATGGCTTTCATAGCAAATCTCACTGGAAGGTGCCTCATTCCTTTGCATTCAAATAAACTGTCAGGCTTAAGTCGAGAATCAGTGAATGTTTACTTGATATGTCAGACTGCCCAAGTGGCTCAGGAGTAGTTTATGCCTTAACTTCCCCCAAAGTACCTAACTTTGCATCTTTCGCATCTGCTGGCAGCTGGGTGAGGAATATATTTGGGGAGAGAGGAACAATAAGAGCTTGGCTGCATGAAAGATAACTTCCCCCATATCTGCATCTTGGCATATTCTGCCCTGTGTAAATATTTAGTTGTGTTTAGGCATGGGAAATAGTCATTTTATTTAGAACCTTAAGCTTCAGGAACTCCAAAGAGCATTTACTTCAGGGTTTTTAGTAATATAGCCTCTTCTATCCATCGTTTCATGCAAATGCAGTATATAAAAGATCAGAATCACATTTCTCTGACTTAAGGAGGTATATGTTCATGTGGTGGCTGCATTGGTAGAAATGAAGAGAAGTTAGTGATACTTGGCTCCTTGGCTTTCTGCTTTGGCCACACAACCTGAAGCTGGAGAAAGTCACCTACTCAAGGTCACACAGTTTTCCAGATAATAGTATAGTTACCTGTGAGTGTTGGCACCTAACACATTTGAGGCTAAAATGCACAACTTAATTCAGTGTGTGCGCCTCTTCTTTACCTGGGTAGTAAGCAGTCCTTTTTCTTTTCCTGCCTCAGCTGACTCTGAGTATGGAATTGCTTCTCCCTATTTTCCAGGCCCACCTCCCTGGATTCCCTTGTGGTATACACTATTTGCTGCCTAAGGACTGGGTTGCCTAGCAGCCAAGCTCTTCAGGCTTCCTAATAGACAAAGGCTTTTACTTCCAGTCCAACTGCTGTACTAATGCTCATTGTTGACAAGGGGACAGCTCCCTTCTGAGCATACTCTGTAATCTGGAGGCAGATTTTGGGACTTGGTGTCAGGAGCTATGGACATGTCTCATAAACAGGGAAGAGAAACAGAAGTTTGAGGACCAACTCACTGTATTGAATAGACTGTTTCATGCATTGACAGATGACGATGCAGGCATTTCAACTTGGTCACCCACCAGAAATTGTATTACAGAAGGCATTTTGTTGCAGTGATATCTGAATTCAGAGAACAATTCACATCGCCATCTTCTTGTCTCTTTTCACAAAGAAACCATCTAATATTGCAAAGTATACAACCACACCATTTGAAATTATTTCATGCCTATCAACTAAGCTGTCAGATTGAAGTTCCACTGAACTAGAAAGCCTTGAATCCACAGAGCACTTTCAAATCCATCTCACTGGATCCTAACATTGGGCCATCATCAAGGTAGGCAGCACATGGAATGGCATTCCCACTTAATGGAAGATGAAGTGACTCACCCAAAAGTAGACAGGGAAAAGGAGAAAAAGCTGCTTCTTCAAAACCAGATCTTTAGAGTCCTCTGGCTCTAGGCACTTGTTCAACTCTGGGACAGATGCATCTTCATGTGGAAAATGATTTGATATTTCTGGCTCGCCTGCAGAGAAAGGAGGGCAGAGGGTCATTTTCTAAATTACTAAATAAGCTTGGAAAAATGTAACAACTTATTCTGGGTTACTCAGCAAAGCTGTGACCCTCTTACCTTTCTGAATCAAGGCAATTAGCCATTAAACACTACATTGCTTATGTCTCCGTGGCTTTATTAGGAGACAGCTTGTGGATGCGTTTAGAAACATACGCAAGCAAGTAACTTTAAATATAGATGAATGGCAAAATACAATTACTATACCCTAGTATTGAATGTAGCAGGATTTCATAATATTTTTTTGTTTTCCTAGGACAAAGCAAGATAATAAACTTAATAAGAATAGGCATTATGTTTCTTTTTCTTGCCTTGTGTCTTCTCTATGTCTGCAAAGAGCCTGGCATAGAGAATTCATATCACAAATATTAACAGAACTAAAGAATTAAAAGAAAGAAAAAAAATGAGGAATCACTGTATTACCCAATATAGCAAAAATAACTTATATTCCAATACCTACCCATATCGTCCAGTTAGACTAAATAACACCACCTTAGATTCAAAATCAGGAAGAACTTTCTGGCACTTTACTGTTGCTAAAATCTTGGAATGCTTTCCAGAGGAAAACTAAAAGATCTTCCCTGTGAAACAAGACTAGCTACCCAACTGTAAGGCCAGAGCCCCATGTAATTTAGATTGGGAACAGGAGGAAAATTCAGTCAAACCAGAAATACCTTTCTAGCTCTCAGTATTTTAATTCTTCTTCTTCCATTCAGTATTATTCCATTCTTTAACACCATGATCATCAAAGATCTTGCTTAGCTAGTTCTATAATGTATTCTTTTTAGGACAAGTTCATCATAGCATACGGCATAGTAATCAAGAGTATAAAATTTGGACACAGATTGGCCTAGGTAAAAGGCCTTTCCTCCTAGTGGTTGTTTGGACCCTTGGGCCTCTCTGGACCAGTTTCCTTATAATCAAAATAGGAATTATCATAGCACTTATGTCAGAATGCAGTCATAGACATTTAATAAGACAATGCTTAGTAGAGCTTTTAGCTCAGATCTGACATGTAGGGCTCAATAAAGTTAGTCATTAATTTAAATAATCATAGTGAATAACAGTAGTTTAAATAAGTTTAGCTTTATATCTGAGGTTTTCTTTTGAGGAGCCCATATTCTTTGGACAAGATCCCAAGATGTCCCAGACTTTTCAATCAACTCATGGAAAGAGTCCCTAGTGCATTTCCAAGAAACATGTGTTCAAACAGCCTTTAAGAAAATTTAATACCTTTCTAGGTCCAGGGCAGAAATTCTAGAGAAGCAGCATTCTAGACCTTTTCCATGAAGGACTGTGCTGTTGATATCCCATTATCTCCTTTTACTTCCCACCTTCACCACTCAGAAGGAGGAATTATTCAGTACACACTGTTCCTGCCCCTTCCTCTGCTGGATGGGAACATACCATGTTTTTCCATCACATGCTAGATTTTTCTGACACCATCTGTTCTCCTAAGCCCACAGCACACAGTTTGCCTTGCTGTCACAACTCTATTTGAAAATGTAGAGAAGAAATGTGATGAATGATTCTAAGGAATGTTGTTTACCTACCAACCACTCACTGCTGAATGGTAGGGATGGGGCTGGATAACAGTACAGGGCCTTACAGTGCTGGGATTCTATGAATAGCCCTACCTAATATGTCACAGAGTTTGAATGGTAGAGACAAGGTCTGATTCCAAAGATTTTAAACTCAATAAGGACATGCTGGGCTTCCCTGGTGGCGCAGTGGTTGAGAGTCCGCCTGCCGATGTAGGGGACGCGGGTTCGTGCCCCGGTCTGGGAAGATCCCACATGCCGCAGAGCGGCTGGGTCCGTGAGCCATGGCCGCTGAGCCTGCGCGTCCGGAGCCTGTGCTCCGCAACGGGAGAGGCCACAACAGTGAGAGGCCCGCATAACGCAAAACAAAACAAAACAAAAACAAAAAAAAACATAAGGGGACCCCAAACTTTCACGCCTTGGGCAGGGAGAGGGGAAACCAATTATTTGGAAATACATCATGAGCATTCTGTTCTCTGTAATGTAAGGGCAATAAAAATTGTTAAAAAAAAAATAAGGACATGCTGCTACGAATCCTATCTCAACTCTGATTTACAGAGTTCTTAGTTTCCACTAGGCACTATGATAATCACCTTCCACACATAACACAATCCTCACAATACAAGTAACACACTGTTACCATCCACACATGTAATTGAGAAACTAGAGGCTTGGGCAGATGAGTCGCATTTCTCCTTGTCACACAGCTAGCAAATGGCAGAGTTGGAATGTGAACCCAAGCTGTCTGTCTCCAGACTCTCTGTCCTTGCATACAATGCCTCCAACAAGAAAAGTAAACAAAGAATCAGTTGGCTTGCACTGTCCAGTCCTACCTATAGGAAGATTTTTGTCCCCTGGAGTTACAGTTCTATTTTGCTGTATTCCTTCCTTCCCTAAACTGGAAGGAAGTTCATTAAGGGCAGGGATTATGAACTACTTACATTTACACTTACACACACACACACACACACACACACACACACACACACACACACACACACCCCTCACACCACCTCTGATCATTCATAGTAGGTGCTGAGTAAATATCAGTGATGGATGGGTCCTCATATGTGATCAGTCACCTATTACTAGGGTGACCAAATAATGTATCATCCAAACCAGGGCACGTTTGAGAGGGAAAGGGGTCCTACTAAAAATTATTCTAGGAAAATAGTTATAAATTGAGATCATCCTGGACAAACTGGACCACACGGTTATCCTAGTTATAACCCGTGTTCTACGATAGCTGTTCAACATTATGAGTTTCCTCTGAGATATAGCTAACAGACAACCTTTGAAACAGTTAAATTGGAACACCAAAAAATGGAGCCATCTATCCCAAATACAAACCCAGAAACAGAGACTATCAAAAAGACAACCTGGATGTCACCCTGATTCTGCTTTCCCTTTTATAAATGTGTTGGGTTTTTTTTTCTCACTCCTCAGCAGATGCTATCTGATTTGTGCTCTGGCTAATGTCACTCACGTCAACAACGTTGCCAACTGCAACGAGGTGCTACTGACACCAGGAAAGATGATGAGCAATGAGAATGGCAGCTGGCTGCATTTCCTTCTTGTAGCATTTTAATGAATCAAGGAGCATCCTGATAGAGTACATCTGTATACGCTAGAAGCAAAGCCGAATGGTCTCATCCCCAACTCTGAGATCTGAGAGCCCCGAAGTGGGCTCCGCCCTCATGACAGGGCTAGATGGGTCCTGAATAGAGGATGAGGACTGGGGAATATAAGAAACAGCTACAGGGCTATGGGAAAAACTGCAGAGATGTGGCAAAGAAACGTGAATTCTCTCTCACTCAGCACAACTCATTAGCTTTGTGACTTAGGCAAACTATTTGTCTTAATTGAGACTATTAATAATAAGCAAATACTAAAGCTACCTTAAGCAAAGACAATAAAACAAGTAGTTTATTTCAAGGATCCACAGGCATTTCACAGAAGTCAAAGGCAGGAACACAAAATCTCAGAAGTACTGGATAAGGAAGCTACAAAAGCACTTCATGCCTAGGAAAAGAACTTATTTCCTCTTTCATTATTGCTTCCCTCTGTGAATCTGCTTCTTTCTCATCCCTGTCAATTACTTTTTTGCCATCTAGCTTGCCTGGTGGAATAACCCAAGTTTGTATGGTATAGGTCTAACCACAAGGAACGACTGATTCTCAATTCTTATTTCTATGTCCAATTCCCAGCCAAAGGTCTGATTGGCGTAGCTAGTGTCAGGTGTCTTTCCCAGGCCCAAAAAGCATGTGTAGAGTATACATCAATTTTAGATAACATGCCTGAGGCCCACTTCCATGGCCCAATAGAAGGTGGATGCATTTCTGTTGCAGGGAGACTGTTTGTGAGCTGAGATGACATTTTCAAAGGTATCCCATTAGCTTGTGTAACTTCACTCCCTCAACAGTAAAATCTGACTTTTCTTTCCTCAGGGCGTTATAAGTCTTAAATGATACCATATATAGGGGAAAAAATGTGGAATTCAAATGGCTTTATATCTGTCAGCTACTAGCTTTAACCTTAAGTCACCTCATGAGTCAGATGAAAAGCAGTCATATTTAAGCTTGTATCCTCTAGATTCCCAAGTAGTCCTCCTTCCACAGATACCTGGATGTCAATGTCATTGCCAGAAAAAAGAAAAAAAGCTTTCCTACTGTGAATGTTGTGGGCTTAGAGTTCACTGACAAGCCAGAACATTCTCCCCTCTCTAGGTTTGTAATTAATTCCCTCATCTGCATTATGTAAATGGTAACAAGTATAATTTAATATCCATAATTATTATCATTAATAAACTCAGTTGTTATTTCTCTGAGCTCTGAGATGCTTAATTAGTAGAACTGTAAACAGAACATAAGGGGTGCAGAAAGCATGAATATTTAGTGATACTGACAGATTTTGTTCATGACCTGCCACAATTATTAATATTACTATTAATTTTGCCAGGGCAGGTTATCAACATCAGTGCCAAGTATGAAGCAAAGAAAATGCCTTTACCCAGAACTTAATTGTCCAAGGAATACTACTAAAAAAGGAAAGGATACACATCTCACTGAAGCCCTGAGAAAATAATCAATCAACAGATTCCCCACTAAGGCCTCTGATGGGTAAAGACTCAACAACGTCAGGGGTTAGGAAAGGGCTGGAATGTAAAATAATATTCTGTAAGTGTTTTATTGATGGACCCCTCCACATGTCTGATCTGAACACTCCTTCCTCCCCAACCCTCCATAAAAATGACTTTGTGAAAAGAGCACCAGGTTCTAAATCTGATTCTATAATTTACTGGCCTGAAATTCCTCACCATTAAATGGGGTATAATTCAAATATCTTATCTGCCTAGCTGGAACTAGAAGAGAGGAAATACTTTGTCAAGGAGCAGCAGAGGAGAGTTGAAATTCAAGGTTTCAGGCATGTCTTACCCAAGAAAGCCTGAAGTGATATATGCCCCGGGTAAACATGAGCTACCTTGCATAGAACCATTGAGAAACTAGGTAGATCCATCCTGTGAAGCCCTCTGCAAGCTGAGGAGGCTCTCAGCTCTAAGAGAAAGAGGGCACAGTACAGATTACTAAGTGGTGGTACCACCTGAGGGGGTAAAACTTATAGAGATGAGGAAGGGAAAGTGATAGAGAGGAACTAGAAAAAGGGGAGGCAATCGGAGAAAAAAATATGGGATAACGTTGACTAGGCTGTTTAAAGAAAATATCAACTTGAGGAATGGCTGTTCTTTATACTGTCAGAGGTGCACATGTGCAAACACAGAGACATAGAAACACGTAGTTATGTATTTTCTCCACACACAGACACCACATACGTATACAATCTCCTCATATTCCTCAATACGTACAACTGCTGTGTCCATGCACACACATAAATACACTCCCCCAAATCACACCACACACACACACTTTCCACACTTCTTATATCCACAAGAGTAGCAACAGAACCTCAGCAAAGCTATCTGAAACAAGTGCAGAAATGGGGCACACAAACACTCTAAAGACAGTCATAGTGTCACAGGCTGTCTGACCAACAGTCTATCAGAAAAACAGTAAGACCTAACCAAATGCCAACAGAAAGGTCAGCATGACTGACTCCTGCTTCCTCAAGCAGCTGGTAATTTTTCTGTACTTCTGTAAACAGAATTGGAGAGGGAAGAAATTCAGGTTAATGGCTGAGTACTATCATTAGCCAGATCGGTGCCCGTTTTGGAAAGGATATTTTAGTGACATGTTTACCAAAGGGTCTAATTCAAATACTAACTAAAATAGAAAGTTATAAAAATGTAAATCACTCTCCATCTTGATCCATCTCCTCAAATGCACAGAGGAATCGAGTATGACACAAACATACAAACACACACTTGAACATCTGTAATTATCAAATATATCACTCTTAACGTCCACATCCAGCTTTGAGTTATTAAATAAGTTTTTAATTGTATATCTGAAGGTGATACTGCATAAAGGAAAGGGCCATTGATTTCCCTTGACAGCTGCCATTTATTAAGAACTAACTATGTGTGGACACTGCTCCAACATCTTCACATTATCTCATTTAATCCTGACAAGAACTCTATGGAGTAGGTACTATTATTATCTCCATATTATGGATGATGAAACTGAGACACAGATAAATTATGCTGAGGAAATATTCATAATATTATAAATATTATACTGAGGAAAAGGCAGAGCTTGAATTTGAACTCCGGTGGTCTAGCCCTAGAGTGTTATGCTAATATGAGGATATTTCATCCCCATGCCAACTACCAACCAGCAGTAACCGTCTGTAATGTTATATGGAGAAATGTTTTTGATTGTATATGGGCTTGACAAGAAGGAATGCTACAGTCAATGGAGGAGGTGTACCACCCGTAGGAAGGTGAGTGGAGACATGCATAGTGAGTATTCGCGACACTTACCTGGGACCCAGAGGCTGAGCAGCCACCAACCACGTGTGCAGACTTGCCCAAATATGACAGGTGAAAAGTGAAGAAATGAAAGACAGGGTCACGGGCTTAACAATGTTGTTATGGGTTTGAGCACACCTGAGGGCCTCTTAGCACAATGCTGGATGGCGAGAACAGCTTAATATCCTAAAAGCTTAGATCATTATCCTCTAGTTTAAAACATGATTTCACGATTACAATCTTTGTGTTTTTTTGTTTTTGTTTTTTTTGCGGTACGCGGGCCTCACTGCTGTGGCCTCTCCCGTTGCGGAGCACAGGCTCCGGACATGCAGGCTCAGCGGCCATGGCTCACGGGCCCAGCCACTCCGCGGCATGTGGGATCTTCTCGGACTGGGGCACGAACCCGCGTCCCGTGCATCGGCAGGCGGACTCTCAACCACTGCGCCACCAGGGAAGCCCACAATCTTTGTTTTTTAAACTCCACCCATCCCCACGTCTATTACTAAAAATTACAGAATTCAATCAGTAATAAAACTCCTCTGTGTGCTTACAATACAGTGTGGACTGAAATGCATGTCTAAAGGTTATATGACAGTTAAAGAAAGTGACTTTCCATCCTCAAAAAATTCCATGGAGAAGAAAAAGAAAAGAACAGTTGAAATCTAAACATTTAAACAATGTTCAAAAGGTTTGGCAGTTCGATCGGTCTAAAAATGTAGTAATGTGCTCACCTTCCTAACAAAATACGATGCTTACTACTGAACATTGATATGGGTAAGGAGAGTATTCTGTGTTATTTTAATCTTTACAGTGACTTCCAAAAGCCCTGATAGAACACTTATCCAAAGTCACCCAGCCATTCTGAGCAGATCCAGAACTATTACCCCAAACAGCTAAAACCAACTTATTTTTTCTATGGCCTCAAGATTGCCATTTGTGGGATGGAATGAACAAAGCATGTCTCAATTTCTCTTATAACCAAGGATCTATAGGCTGGTGACTGGCAGGGAAGAGGGCTGTGGACTGTGACTGTGGAATGGCTTGGTACTCAGCCTGGCTTCATTTGAATCACACTCTCAAGTGACAGAATTAACCAGCCATGGGGATTGAGTTCACTGAACAGGAAAAATGAGGCTGCCAAGAAAAAAAGCTAATGCAATCTAAGGCTATGTTAAATAGAACAACAGCCATTTATTTATTCCCTGCCCTCCTTCAGGAAAGATTTAAGGGGGCAATAAACAATAGTGTCCAGAAACAAGTAGATGAAAATCTCATTCCACTTTTGGTCTTCAGGCAACACATTGAAGACAGTCCTAAATTCCACAAATATATTTCACACAGGGTCTTTGGAGAAACTAGAGCTTACCTTTTTAGAGTGACCAGGATGAGGACGGGTGCAAAGTCATAGCATGTGGCGAATGACTAAAGGTCAAAGAACCTAAGGTCAAAGAACCTAAGGATATTTATTCTAACAAAAAGACCTTGAAAACAGTTACCATGTTTTACCTAATACTTAAAAGGTCTGTCATATTGAAGAGTGCTTAGACTTTTTTCTATGGTTTTAGAGACCAGAATACAACTGATACATGGAAATTCCAAAACCTGCCCCAAAATGAAAAATGATGCTTATGAAGTAGCGAGAGTTACTAATAGCTGAGGTATTGAAGAAGAGGGACATTTGCAAATCTCTCGACAAATGCTTCATGTCGGGTGGCAAGAAGGGACTTTTTAAAAAGTCGTGCAATTAGCCAACTCAGGATCATATACTGTCTAAGATACCTTTTCATCTTTATTCAGCACTGGTGTGAAAGGTTTGCTATGCTTTATTTGCTAAGCACAAGAAGTAACTTGGGCTAGGAAGAAGAATGAGGGTTTTCTATAAAAAGCCATAGAATTGTTTATCAAAATTAAGTAGAAGGGGCCTCCCTGGTGGCGCAGTGGTTGAGAGTCCGCCTGCCGATGCAGGGGATACGGGTTCGTGCCCCGGTCTGGGAGGATCCCATATGCCGCGGAGCGGCTGGGCCCGTGAGCCATGGCCGCTGGGCCTGCGCATCCGGAGCCTGTGCTCCGCAACGGGAGAGGCCACAACAGTGAGAGGCCCGCATACCGCAAAAAAAAAAAAAAAAAAAAAAAAAAAAAAATTAAGTAGAAGGCAAGCATGTCACATTACTGAGTGGACCAAGACTGCTGGAGTGATATATAAGTGACTTCAATTATCATAGGTTTTACTCTTTTATTTTTCCCCACATAACAGCAAAAAAAATGCCCCCTCCATGCAGACTTCTGAGCTTCTGAGCTGTAGATTATACTTCATCCATTCAAGAAGATTGGACAATTGAAAATCACCTATCTCTGGTGGGGAGCATTAGCCCATCTCCTTTGAACTGAAGGGGGCTCAGGAGCAATCCTGGGATCCCATTCTTTTATCTCTTTTTTTTGAATTCGACAAAGTCATTATCCTTGCAAGAATCAGCCCACCTGATCAAGCTGTTTGTAATGCAGTTAGTGACCTCATCAACCCCACCCCAGCTGAATACATCATTATACATGGAAAGAAAAGAATGAAGCTATTTTTTTCATCTATCTACAATTTCCAGATTTAAAAAAATCTCTCTGCATTTTCAGAAGGTTTTATATCAGATTTCCTTTTCTTTACTTTGCTGATATAGCAATAGACACAATAGCTGTGAGAGGCAATTTTCTAGCCAACTTGCTGCAACTGGGCAATGCAGGATGAGAGATTGTATTCAAAATTCAGTATCACAGTTCTGTCTGTCTTTCCAGATGAGTAAGATCATGACTTCCATTCATAGAAGAGGACAATAACAATAACTAAAAAAGAAAAAAATTTAAACCTTTCCTATAGTAGATGAATACATTTAGAACCAAGGATCATAACTAAGACCATTTCTTAAGAAGTCTAAGATTTTAAAGGCCCAGAAATATAGGGCAAATATGTGAAAAGGATGGATATGAGGCAACTGAAAGCATAGTGTTGGTATCCAGTTGGAAATACTGTGCCCTGCCTAAGCATATTGTAATTCAACAACAACATGAGTAACAACAACTTTTAAAAATGTGGCTTCACCAAATAATTGAATGTTCACAACTTAGAGACTCCCATTTACTCTGCAAAGGTTTTTAAAGATCACCTGATCCAGGAGTTTTCAACTCTGACACCATGTTCAAAGCACTGGACAGCATCTAAAAAATACTAATGCCTGGATCCCATACCAGACCAATTGAATGAGCACCTCTGAGGGTGGAAAACAAGCATCAGTGTGATTTTAAAATCTCACCAGGTGATTCTAATATACAGCAAGACTTGAGAAACAAGATGAGAAAACTAAGGTTGAAAGAAGTAAAGGGATTTGCTCAAGAACACATTAGCACTTCGTAGGCAGCAAGTACTGCCTTAATTATCAATGATTAATGTATGCAAATGTTTACAGCAGTATTACTCATGGGAGCCAAAAGGTAGAAACAACAAAAATGTCCATCAACTGACGGAGAAGCAAATGTGATATACCCAAATAATAGAATATTTTGACCATAAAAAGGAATGAAGCACTGATACATACTAGAACACGGATGGACCCTGAAAACATTATGAGAAGTGAAAGAAGTTAATCACCAAAGACCACGTATTATATGACTCATATGAAATGTCCAGAATGTAGATAGAAAGTCGTTTAGTGATTGCTTAGGGCTGGGAGGGGACAAATTCTGGGGAGAGGGGGTTATCGAACTGATATGGGATTTCATTTTGAGGTGATGAAGATGTTCTAAAATTGAACATCTAAATTATATTGCATATATTTGTAAATATACTAAAACCATTGAACTGTATTCTTTAAATGTGTAAATTGCATAGTATGTGAATTATATCTCAATAAAGCTATTAAAAAATAAAAGAACAATGTTCCTTTTCTTTTTTTATAGCCCAATGCCTGACATCTAGTAAGTTCCCAATAAATATTTTTTGGAAAGATTAAAGACAGAATAAATTCATTAGTAATAGGCCTCTATAGAATAAATCCATTAGTAATAGGCCTCTATTGTGTTCAGGTAATGGGCTACATTAAGGAATAAATGTTTTAAAGATATGAATAAAGTAACTTCCTTCCCCTTGTTTATACAATCACATAATAAATCACCTGGAACGCCACTTACTATTCTAGGTTTCATTTAACCAAATCCTTTACGTATTTAGGGGATCTTTCTGGAGTACTGTTGTCATCGATTATTACTGGCATTTTCAGCACTGTCTTGCAGCATGACCTTTGGTAGGTTTCTTTCCTTTTCCTAGCTTGTTGCCATGAGAATTCTTTAAAGCAACCTTGAGAAGCTGCCTGACACCAAGAACCAGAGAAGCAGAAAAGGATACAGCTGGAAATTACAACAGAGCTATAAGATGACTAAACGCAAAAAGAACTCTTTGTATCCTTTGGCATTTTTGCCTCCATAATTTTCAACTAACAAAAAAGAAAATCTTTTGACTATATTTTCAAAAGGAGCATTGCAATCTATATCACAAGTATAGGTCATATTTTTTCTCAGAGAGAATAAAATAGCATTTTCACTGAAGTTGCTTTGTTTTTGTTTCTTACTTTTTTCTTTTAAGTCCTGTTAATCCTTAAAAGTGACAATAGAAAGGGACCTTAGAGAGTCTTCTGTCCAATTCTCTCCAAACTTTAACGTGAACCACCAAAGGATTCTGTTAAAATGCAGAATCTGATGCTGTAGGTCTGGAGAGAAGTCATCCCAGGCAATGTGGGTGCTGCTGTTTCATGGACCACACTTAGAGTAGCAAAGTTCAATTCCAACCTCCTGATGTTAAAATATTTTAAAAATCAAGAGGTAGAGAAGAAAGAGAGACTTACTTAAGGTCACAAAGTTTTTCAGTAAAAAGATCAAGACCAGACACCAAGTCTCTAAAATACCAACTCAGAGTCCTTCCCACAACATAGATTTGATCAGAGACCCAAAACACATTCCTCCTTCATTCCCTAGTCATTACATGTTGGTCCTAAGATTATTATACTTAACAAGCAAAAATCCCCATATGAGTTTGTTCTCTGCCCCACCAAACTCTCAAGAACACGAAACATGAGAAAACAAAACAAAAACTACTTTTGGCCATCAAGGACCAACCGTTTTCCTCATCAATGGCCACTCTACCATCCTAGCATACTGTGAGCCTCCGCTCTACGTCCTGTCATCATCAGCAGGGGGTTGGAAATACAGATACAGTTTAGCTTAAGCAAACCATACTTACGGCCAATGTATTGAGAAAAAAAAAATTCATAAAACCTTCTAAGAGAAAAACTCCCTAAAGTTTGAGTGTTCTGTGATTTCTAATCCTACCAGTATGGATTAATGAGAAAGGATTTTATAACTTAAGTACCTATAGACTCAATAGAATGCAATAGTATTTATTTGAATATGTTGGTATATGCATAGAAAACTCTTGAAAGATTACACAAAGCTAATAAGATTAAATTTAGTCACTACTGAATAGTTAAACAGGAGTGCAGACTTATAATCAGAAAAATAGCAGAGGAGCCTTTTAATTGTCACACTACCTTTTTGTCTTATTTTTATTTTTGCTATATACATGTATTAGTTTAATTGTTTTTTAAAACCAGGAATGTTTAAATAATGAAATAAAAGAAAGCACAGAAGATGGTAGTTTCTAAAAATAGTCACAGTAATATTTTTAGTTCCACGTGTGCCTCCAGAACTTTGCAACTCCACATCAAAAGTTGTAGTCTATTTTCGTTCCCCTCAAACCTGGGAAGGCTTGTGACTTTTCCAACCAATAGAGTGAAGTGATAATTTGTTTTCTGGGGGCTGGGGCTTAAAAAAAAAATACAGCTTCCACTTGAATCCCTCTTTTTGGAATGTTTGCTCTGGGAAAACAACCACCATGCTGTGAAGAGATCCACATTCACCCACACAAAAAGATCACATAGAGAGAGGCCCATGTGGAAAGAAGTTGAGACCCCAGTCAACAGCCTTGATCAACCACCATACCTGTGGGTCAACAAGCCTTAACTGAGGCCCAGACATCATGGAGGGAAGACCAGCCATCCCCGCTACACCCTGTCTAAATTCCTAACTCAGAGAATCCATGAACACAATAAATGGTTATTTTATATCCTAAATTTCATAGTAATTTGTTCTGCAGCACTAAATAACTGAAACAGATTTTCATACCTGGAAGTAGGGTACAGCAATTACAGAAATACCTAAAACCAAGGGGGTGACTTTGGGACTTGGAGGTGGGCAGAAACTGACAAAACATTGAGGAGATTATTTATGAAAACTTAAAGGGTCTTAAAAAGTCAGTCAGCAAACCTTGATGGTCCTCCAGAAGACTGAAAGAGACGGGTTAAAGGAACAGGAGAAAAGTGTTACTGGGAGCTGAAAGAAAGAAGACACTTGTGATGTGGTGGTAGAAAGTTTAGAAACACTATCTCCTGTTATAATACAGAACCTAGAAAATGTACTGAATGGTCTGGATAATTGAACATGAGATTTCCAGGCAGACTGTTGAAGGTGCTACCTGGTACTATAGGCTGCTACAGCAACCTACAGTAAATGTAAGAAAACAGAGGAACGCTGAAGAAGGGACTAGTGAATATAAAGTAGCTAGGACTTTCTGGATTTGAAAATAATGGTTTCTCATTCCCACCCTCTCCAGATGGTAAATGATACTACATTAATAAATGGCTTTGTTGCACAGATCAGATCCAGGGTACTGTCAGGAAAACATGATCTAAAGATAAATCCAAAAGTGTGACTTCAGAACCATTTGTTAAGATCTCAAAAAGAAAGAAAAAATTAAGGTGATATCTCAAATAGATAAAAGTCCGTTTCAGGATCTTAAGGGTATACCTTACAGATTCTCTCTAAGTGTAGGATTTCTAAAAATTTTAAGGGCAGTTTCCTTTTGCAGCCTAATGAGAAGTCTAAAGTAGAGAAGGGCTTATCTCAACAATATTTATGTTTATGACTTTTGTCTGATGGAGTTAACTCCAATAAGATCAATAGGAAATCTATAACATTTATGAGATAATTGTTTTGATGGAAACACTGTCAGTCATTTCTTATGGAAATGAAAGAATGATTCAGAGGTCAGATCCAAGAGCCACAGACAACCATTCTCAGACAGTAACCCTGAGAACCAATCAAAGAACTGGCAACATACGCCTGACTGAATTTCAGAATTCCTGTGGACCAGTAATAGATTTGTGCCTCCTGTCTTCTCATTTTTAAATGAAAGCATTTTTAGTAGTTATCCTAAGCCAGTTCCACCATGCTGTGTTGGGTATATGTGGGAAAGATAACTGTCTGTATCTATCACAGGTCATTGGATCAAGAGAAACTGTACCTAAGAAGATGTATTGAGAGGCTGCACCCAAGGAGCTTCATTCTTTCCTGCACCTGTTTCAGATCATGAGATCCTGGACCTCCAACCTGAGCCTGATACTGTAATGGAGAAGAACAAACCTGACTCCATATTGGATCTATTCCTTTAGCTCCAAACTTTGTGGCCTGTTTCCTGTGCTTAGTCACACTGGCTCTACACCTTTGTAAAAGAATGTTGCCTATAGCCTGAAATATCTCAATGCTCTGCCTCCCAGGTTTGACCTTTAAAGGTATAACACTCTTCCATTCACATAGAGACAAAAAGTTGCAGAACAGAAAATAACAATTGTTTTGTTGGAGGTTTATAGGAACATTATGACCAGACTTACATGGACAGTTGCAAGAACAAAGGATTCTAGCACAAAGAAGGTTACAACATCCAGCCACACCCTCTCCCTCCCCTTTTAGTATAAAAGAAGCCTAAATTCTAACTTGGGTAAGATTGTTCTTTAAGACACTAGTCCACCATCTTCTCCAAATAAAGATGCTATTCCTTGCCCCAACACGTTGTCTCTCAATTTATTGGCCTGTCGTGTGACGAGCAGTATGAGTTTGGACTCAGTAACAATACTACAGTGAGATGAGACTTTGGTGGGAGGGTAATGATGGAAAGGTTCATGTATTTTGCAAGTATGTGGGAAGGATGTGAATCACTGTAGCCTGAGGGGTGACTGGTAGATTATATTTTTCAGAAATAGCAGAATTCCATATGCTCTTCTACAACCTTGCTTCTCCCCATCAAATTATAGATGGAATTTCTTTTTTCCTTGGACCTTGACTCTTTTATGACTGCTTCAACCAACAAATTATGCTAACAGGGATGCTATGTGACTTCTGAAACTAGATCTTTAAAAGTAACTGTTTCCACCTGGCCTCTTTACTTGGAATGTTTGTTCTAGAGGAGGCAGCTACCATCCCATGAATAAGCCCAAACCAACTCATGCAGAGAAGCTCACATGGAGAGAAACTGTGACCTCCAGCCAACAGCTAGCATCAACCACCAGGACATATGAGTCAACAAACCTACAAAAGATTCCAGCTCCTAACCTTCAAGTCTTCCCTCTGAAGCCCCAGACATCAAGAAAGCAGAGACAAGCCATCTTTGACACACCATGTCTGAATTCTTGATCCACAGAACTTGTAAGAATAACAGTTGGTTGTTTTGCAACAATAATTTTGGGGATAATTTGTTATGTAGTATTAGATAACCAGAACAGGTAAGAGGAGTGGCCACCTGCAACATTTTCACTTTGCTCAGTGATCAGATGGATAAAATTATTTTACAAATGTTTTCATGCCCAGTGATGTATTTGATATTTACAAAAAAGCACGACAAACATTTGCATTTCTGAATTTACTATAGCACACTATTACAGTAAGGATCAGTAATTTAAACCCCACAGCTTTTAAAATTAAATTCAACCACAGAAAACTAAAGCCATAGAAATTAAAGTGACTTGACCACGATCATACACAAGTAAACAAGCAAGCCAAGTTTTCTGACTAAAAATTTTTTCTGACCCAAATTTTCTGACTATAAATCCAATGCTTACATTAAATATTAATACTATATTCACGAATGTTCATGAAACCAGGTATAAATTAGGGAGATTGGCCACTTCAAAGGGAGAACCATCAAGCACACCTAGGAATTAAAATTCTCTGATTTAATAAAGTGGAAAGAAATGCTTGGTTTACTACCATGCTCCCTGAGAAGTCAACATTCAATTCCCTATGAATGACATCAGAAATGTTATAGGAAAGCTGAACATATAGCTTATATGTCACACTGAAAGGAATGTCACTTCCACAAGGGTTTGAAGTTTTGCTTGTTTTGTTTAGTGTTATATTCTCAGTAACTAAAAGTGTCTTGCATTTTTTAGGTGCTCAGTAACTTTGTGTTACATGAATAAACCCAAGAATCCTTCAAAAATAATCTTTCCACATTCACCGTGTTATGGACTGAATTATAAACCCCTCCAAATTCATATAGTGAAACCCTAATTCCCAGTGTGATGTCATTTGGAAATGGGGTCTTCGGAGGTGGGTTAGATGAGATCATGAGGGTGGGGCTTCATGATGGAATTAGTGCTTTTATAAGAAGAGACACCAGAGAGCTTGCTCTCTTCACCATGTAAAGACATAGCAAGAAAGCAGCCACTTGCAAGCCAGTAAGAGGGTTCTCACCAGGAGCTGAATCAGTCAGCACCTTGATCTTGGGCTTTCCAGCTTCCAGAATTGTGAGAAGTAAATTGCTGTTGTTTAAGCTGCCCAGCCTATGGTATCTTATTTTTAATTAAAGTATAGTTGATTTACAATGTTATATTAGTTTCAGGTTTACAGCAAAGTGATTCGGTTTTATATATATACTTTTTCCATTATAGGTTATTATAAGATAATAAATATAGTTCCCTCTACCATACAGTAGGTCCTTGTTGTTTATTTTATATATAGTAGTGTGTATCTGTTAATCCCAAACTCCTAATTTATCCTTCCCCCCTTTCCCCTTTGGTAACCATAAGTTTGTTTCCTATGTCTGTGAGTCTATTTCTGTTTTGTAAATAAGTTCATTTGCATCATTTTTTAGATTCCACATATAAGTGATATCATATGATATTTGTCTTTCTCTTTCTGACTTGCTTCACTTATTATGATAATCACTAGGCCCTGCCATGCTGCTGCAAATGGCATTATTTCTTTCTCATTTTATGGCTAATAATCCATTTCATATATATATATACCACACCTTCTTTATCCATTCACCTGTTGATGGACATTTAGCTTCCTTCCATGTCTTAACTATTGTAAATAGTGCTGCTATAAATACTGGGATGCCTGTATCTTTTTGAATTAGAGTTTTCATCTTCTCCAGATATATGCCCAGGATTGGGATTGCTAGATCGTGTGGTAACTCTATTTTCAGTTTTTAAAGTAACCTCCATACTGTTATGCATAGTGGCTGCACCAATATACATTCCCACCAACACTGTCGGGGGTTCCCTTTTCTCCATGTCCTCTCCAACATTTATTAATTGTAGACTTTTGAATGATGGCCATTCTGAAAGGTGTGTGTGAAACCTCATTGTAGTTTTGACTTACATTTCCCTAATAATTAGCAATGTTGAGCATCTTTTCATGTGCTTGTTGGCCATCTGTATGTTTTCTCTGGAGAAATGTCTATTTAGGTTTTCTGCTCATTTGTTGATGGGTTTTTTTTTTTATATTGAATTGTGTGAGCTGTTTCCATATTTTGGAAATTAAAACCTTGTTAGTCACATTGTTAGCAAACATTTTCTCCCATTCTGTAGGTTGTCTTTCCCTTTTGCTATGGTTTTCTTTGCTGTGCAAGAACTTTTAAGTTTAACTAGTTCCCATTTAAAAATTTTTACTTTTATTTCCATTAATCTAGGAGACAGATACAAAAAATATTGCTGTAATTTATGTAAAAGAGTGTTCTCCTTATGTTTTCCTCTAGGAGTTTTATAATATCTGGTCTTACATTTAGATCTTTAATCTGTTTTGAGTTTATGTTTGTATATAGTGTTAGAGAATATTCTAATTTCATTCTTTTACATGTAGCTGTCCAGTTTTCCCAGCACCACCTATTGAAGAGACTGTCTTTTCTCCACTGTATATTCTTGCCGCCCTTATTGTGGGTTAATTGACCATAAGTCTGTGGTTTTATTTTTGGGCTCTCTATCCTGTTCCATTGATCTATGTGTCTGTTTTTCTGCCAGTACCACACTGTTTTGATTACTGTAACTCTGCAGTATAGTCTGAAGTCAGGGAGCATGATTCCTCCAGCTCCATTCTTTCTCAAGATTGTTTTGGCTACTTAGTGTCATTTGTGTCTCCATACAAATTTTTAAATTATTTGTTCTAGTTTTGTGAAAAATGCCATTGGTATTTTCATAGGGATTGTGTTGAATCTGTAGATTGCCGGTGGTACTATGGTCATTTTAACAAAACTGATTCTTCAGATTGGTTCAAGATGGCAGAGTAGAAGGACGTGCTCTCATTAACTCTTGTGAGAGCACTGGAATCACAACTAACTGCTGAACAATCATCGACAGTAGGACACTGGAACTCACCAAAAAAGATACCCCACATCCAAAGACAAAGGAGAAGCCAAAATGAGATGGTAGGAGGGGTGCAATCACAATAAAATCAAATCCCATAACTGCTGTGTGGGTGACTCACAAACTGGAAAACACTTATACCACAGAAGTCCACCCACTGGAGTGAAGGTTCTGAGCCCCATGTCTGGCTTCCCAAGCTGGGGGTCTGGCAATGGGAGGAGGAATTCATAGAGAATCAGACTTTGAAGGCTAGAGGAATTTGATTGCAGGACTTCGACAGGACTGGGGGAAACAGATAATCCACTCTTGGAGGGCACACACAAAGTAGTGTGTGCATCGGGACCCAGGGGAAGGAGCAGTGACCCCATAACAGACTGAACCAGACATACCTACTAGTGTTGGAGGGTCTCCTGCAGAGTCAGGGGGTGGCTGTGCCTCACTGTGAGGACAAGGACACTGGCAGCAGAAATTCTGGGAAGTACTCCTTGGCATAAGCCCTCCCAGAGTCCACCATTAGCCCTGCCAATGAGCCCGGGTAGACTCCAGTGTTGGGTCGCATCAGGCCAAACAACCAACAGGGAGGGAATCCAGCAATACCCATCAGCAGAAAAGTGGATTAAAGTTTTACTGAGCTCTTCCCACCAGAGCAACAGCCAGCTCTACCCACCACCAGTCCCTCCCACCAGGAAACTTGCTCAAACCTCTTAGATAGCCTCATCCATCAGAGGGCAGACAGCAGAAGCAAGAAGAACTACAGTCTTGCAGTCCTGTGGAACAAAAACCACATGCACAGAAAGATAGACAAGATGAAAATGCAGAGGGCTATGTAACAGATGAAAGAACAAGATAAAACCCCAGAAAAACAACTAAACCAAGGGGAGATAGGCAACCTTCCACAAAAAAAATTCAGAATAATGATAGTGAAGATGATCCAGAGACCTTGGAAAAAGAATGGAGGCAAAGATTGAGAAGATACAAGAAATGTTTAACAAAGACCGAGAAGAATTAAAGAACATGCAAACCAAGATGAACAATACAATAACTGAAATGAAAAATACACTAGAAGGAATCAAAAGCAAAATAACTGAGGCAGAAGAACGGATAAGTGACCTGGAAGACAGAATGGTGGAATTCACTGCTGTGGAACAGAATAAAGAAAAAAGAATGAAAAGAAATGGAGACAGCCTAAGAGACTTCTGGGACGTTAAACGCAACAACATTCGCATTATAGGGGTCCCAAAAGGACAAGAGAGAGAGAAAGGACCAGACAAAATATTTGAAGAGATTATAGCTGAAAATTTCCCTAACATAGGAAAAGAAATAGCCACCCAAGTCCAGGAAGCACAGAGATGCCCATACAGGATAAACCCAAGGAGAAACATGCCTAAACACACAGTAAACAAATTGGCAAAATATAAAGACAAAGAAATATTATTGAAAGCAGCAAGGGAAAAACAACAAATACCAAACAAGGGGACTCCCATAAGGTTAACAGCTGACTTCTCAGCAGAAACTCTACAAGTAGAAGCGAGTGGCAGGACAAATTTAAAGTGATGAAAGGGAAGAACCTACAATGAAGATTACCCTACACAGCAAAGGTCACATTCAGATTCGATGGAGAAATCAAAAGCTTTACAGAAAAGGAAAAGCTAAGAAGATTCAGCACCACCAAACCAGCTCTACAACAAATGCTAAAGAAATATCTCTAAGTGGGAGACACAAAAGAAGAAAAGGACCTACAAAAACAAACCCAAAACAATTAAGAAAATGGTAATAGGAACATACATATCGATAATTACCTTAAACGTGAATGGATTAATGCTCCAACCAAAAGACACAGGCTCACTGAATGGATGCAAAAACAAGACCCATACATATGCTGTCTACAAGAGACCCACTTCAGACCTAGGGACACATATTGACTGAAAGTGAGGGGATGGAAAAAGATATTCCATGCAAATGGAAATCAAAAGAAAGCTGAAGTAGTAATACTCATATCAGATAAATAGACTTGAAAATAAAGAATGTTACAAGAGACAAGGAAGGACACTACATAATGATCAAGGGATCAATCCAAGAAGATATAACAATTATAAATATATCTGCTCCCAATATAGGAGGACCTCAATACATAACGTAACTGCTAACAGCTATAAAGAGGAAATCGACAGTAACACAATAATAGTGGGGGATTTTAGCACATCACTTACACCGATGGACAGATCATCCAAACAGAAAATTAATAAGGAAACACAAGCTTTACATGACACAACAGATCAGATACATTTAATTAATATTTATAGGATATTCCATCCAAAACCGAAGATTACACTTTCTTCTCAAGTGCACATGGCACATTCTCCAGGAGAGATCATATCCTGGGTCACAAATCAAGCCTCAGTAAATTTAAGAAAACTGAAATCATATCAAGCATCTTTTCTGACCACAACGCTATGAGATTAGAAATCAGTTACAGGGAAAAAAATGTAAAAAACACAAGCACATGGAGGCTAAACAATACGTTACTAAATAACCAAAAGATCACTGAAGAAATCAAAGAGGATATCAAAAAATACCTAGAGACAAATGACAATGAAAACATGACAATCCAAAACCTATGGGATGCAGCAAAAGCAGTTCTAAAGAGGGAACACTATAGCAATACAAGCCTACCTCAAGAAACAAGAAAAATCTCAAATAAACAACCTAACCTTACGTCTAAAGGAACTAAAGAAGGAAGAACAAACAAAACCCAAAGTTAGCAGAAAGAAAGAAATAATAAAGATCAGAGCAGAAATAAATGAAATAGAAACAAAGAAAACAATAGCAAAGATCAATAAAACTAAAAGCTGGTTCTTTGAGAAGAGAAAATTGATAAACGATTACCACACTCATCAAGAAAAAGAGGGAGAGGACTCAAATCAATAAAAATATAAATGAAAAAGAAGTTATAACAGACACTGCAGAAATACAGAGCATCCTAAGAGATTACCACAAGCAACTCTATGCCAATAAAATGGACAACCTGGAAGAACTGGATATATTATTAGAAAGGTAAAACCTTCCAAGACTGAACCAGGAAGAAATAGAAAATATGAACAGACCAATCACAAGTAATGAAATTGAAGCTGTGATTAAAAATCTTCCAACAAACAAAAGTCCAGGACCCGATGGCTTCACAGGTGAATTCTATCAAACATTTAGAGAAGAGCTAACACCCATCCTTCTCAAACTACCCCAAAAAATTTCAGAGGAGTGAATACTCCCAAACTCATTCTATGAGGCCACCATCACCCTGTTCCCAAAACCAGACAAAGACACTACAAAAAATGGACATTATGGACCAATATCACAGATGAAAACAGATGTAAAAATCCTCAACAAAATACTAGCAAACAGAATCCAACAACACATTAAAAGGATCATACACCACGATCTAGTGGGATTTATCCCAGGAACACAAGCATTCTTCAATATATGCACATATATCAATGTGATACCTCATATTAACAAATTGAAGAGGAAAAACCATATGATCATCTCAATAGATGCAGAAAAATCTTTTGACAAAATTCAACATCCATTTATGATAAAAACTCTCCAGAAAGTGGGCATAGAGGGAACCTACCTCAACATAATAAAGATCATATATGACAAACCCACAGAAAACATCATTCTTAATGGTGAAAAACTGAAAGCATTTCCTCTAAGATCAGGAAGAAGACAAGGATGTCCACTCTCACCACTATTATTCAACATTGTTTTGGAAGTCCTAGCCATGGCAATCAGAGAAGAAAAAGAAATAAAAGAATTACAAATTGGAAAAGAAGAAGTAAAACTGTCACTGTTTGCAGATGACATGATATTATACATAGAAAATCCTAAAGATGCCACCAGAAATCTACTAGAGCTAGTCAATGAATTTGGTAAAGTTGCAGGATACAAAATTAATGCACAGAAATCTCTTGCATTCCTATACACTAATGATGAAAAATCTGAAAGAGAAATTAAGGAAACACTCCCATTTACCATTGCAACAAAAAGAATAATATACCTAGGAATAAACCTACCTAGGGAGACAAAAGACCTGTATGCAGAACACTATAAGACATGGATGAAAGAAATTAGAGATGATACCAACAGATGGAGATATGTACCATGTTCTTGGATTGGAAGAATCAATATTGTGAAAATGACTATACTACCCAATGCAATCTACAGATTTGATACAATCCCTATCAAATTGCCAATGGCATTTCTTACAGAACTAGAACAAAAAAATCTTAAAATTTGTATGGAGACACAAAACCCCGAATAGCCAAAGCAGTCTTGAGGGAAAAAAAACGGAGCTGGAGGAATCAGACTCCCTGACTTCAGACTATACTACAAAGCTACAGTAATCCAGACAATATGTTACTGGCACAAAAACAGAAATATAGATCAATGGAACAGGATAGAAAGCCCAGAGATAAACCTACCCACCTATGGTCAAATAATCTATGAGAAAGGAGGCAAGGATATACAATGGAGAAAAGACAGTCTCTTCAATAAGTGGTGCTGGGAAAACTGGACAGCTACATATAAAAGAATGAAATTAGAACACTCCCTAACACCATACACAAAAATAAACTCAATATTGATTAGAGACCTAAATGTAAGACTAGACACTATAAAACTCTTTGAGAAAAACATAGGAAGAGCACTCTTTGACATAAATCACAGCAAAATCTTTTTTGATCCACCTCCTAGAGTAATGGAAATAAACCCAAAAATAAACAAATGGGACCTAATGAAACTTAAAAGCTTTTTCAAACAAAGGAAACTACAAACAAGATGAAAGGACAACCCTCAGAATGGGAGAAAATATTTGCAAACAAATCAACAGACAAAGGGTTAATCTCCAAAATATATAAACAGCTCATGCAGTTCAATATTAAAAAAAACAAACAACACAATCCAAAAATGGGCAGAAGACCTAAATAGACATTTCTCCAAAGAAGACATACAGATAGTAAAGAAGCACATGAAAAGCTGCTCAACATCACTAATTATTAGAGAAAGGCAAATCAAAACTACAATGAGATATCACCTCACACCAGTTAGAATGGGCATAATAAGAAAATCTACAAAGAACAAATGATGGAGAGGGTGTGGAAAAAAGGGTACCCTCTTGCACTGTTGGTGGGAATGTAAATTGATACAGCCACTATGGAGAAGAGTATGGAGGTTCCTTAAAAAACTAAAAATAAAATTACCATATGACCCAGCAATCCCACTACTGGGCATATACCCAGAGAAAACCATAATTTAAAAACACACATGCACCCCAATATTCACTGCAGCACTATTTACAATAGCCAGGTCATGGAAGTAACCTAAACGCCCACTGACAGATGAGTGGATAAGAAGATATGGTACATATATACAATGGAATATTACTCAGCCATAAAAAGTAATGAAATTGGGTCATTTGTAGAGACGTGGATGGACCTAGAGACTGTCATACAGAGTGAAATAAGTCAGAAAGAGAAAAACAAATATCATATATTAACACATATATGTGGAACCTAGAAAAATCGTACAGATGAACCAGTTTGCAGGGCAGAAATTGAGACACAGATATAGAGAACAAAGTTATGGACACCAAGGGGGGAAAGCAGCAGGGGGTGATGGTGGTGCTGTGATGAATTGGGAGATTGGGATTGACTTATATACACTAATATGTATAAAATGGATAACTAATAAGAACCTGCTTTATAAAAAAGTAAATAAAACTTAAAAAAAAATACTGATTCTTCCAACCCAAGAACATGGTATATCTTTCCACCTGTTTGTGTCAATTTCAATTTCTTTCATCAATGTCTTATAGTTTGCAGAGTACAGGCCTTTTGCCTCCTTAGGTAGATTTATTTCTAGGTATTTTATTCTTTTTGATTCAATAGTAAATGGGATTGTTTCCTTAACTTCTCTTTCTGATCCTTTGTTGTTAGTGTTTAGAAATGCAACAGATTTCTGTATATTAATTTTCTATCCTACAACTTTACCAAATTCATTGATGAGCTCTAGTAGTTTTCTGGTAGTGTATTTAGGGTTTTTTATGTATTATGTCATCTGCAAACTGACAGTTTTACTTCTTCATTTCCAATTTTATTCCTTTTTCTTCTCTGATTGCTATGGCTATTTTATTATGGCAGCCTTAAATGACTAATGCAGCTCTAAGGCTCTGATCAGGAAAAAATGACAGGAAATAGTTTAGAATCTTACACTCAAAGCTTCATACCTCAAGAGGACCTTACAATTCATCCAGTTAAAGTCCCCTGTTTGACCACTGGGGAATATGAACCTCTGCCTCAGGCCACATGACTTCTTGGCATCACAGGACCACAGAGGCATCTACTATTTCAGTGTTCTTTTTCTAAGTCTGGTAAAGTCATTACTTCTAAAGAGTTACACAGAACTAAAAGACAGACTTAGAAAATTATATCATCAAAGGAGAACAAGATGTCTTCATCCTGCCCCAAACCCTTTGAAACTAGAATCCCCAAGAACAGTCAAATTCTTCCTAACTCTGTCTCTTGGGTTATTTCTTGCAACAGACTCCTTATGTGTAGGTCTTTGGGAGATATTTCTGATTTGTGTCTAGATTTCTTGTTGTATATAAGTGGAAACTGAGATTCAGAAAAGATAAAGGGACTTTCTTAATTTGCAGTTACAGAGACAGGATTTCTTCATAATCTTACCGTCACTTACTTAACATTTATTGAGTGATGACCAAATGCCATACATTAGACTAAGTGTTTTACCATCATCTTTTCTTTTTTTTAAATAGGTAAATTTTAATTTTATTTATTTTTATATTTATTTTTTTATTTTTGGCTGTGCTGGGTCTTCGTTTCTGTGTGAGGTTTTCTCTAGTTGCGGCAAGTGGGGGTCACACTTCATCGCGGTACGCGGGCCTCTTACTGTTGTGGCCTCTCCCACTGCAGAGCACAGGCTCCGGACGCACAGGCTCAGTGGCCATGGCTCACGGGCCCAGCCACTCCATGGCATGTGGGATCTTCCCAGACCAGGACATGAACCCGCGTCCCCTGCATCGGCAGGCGGATTCTCAACCACTGCGCCACCAGGGAAGCCCTAAAAGAGGTCTCTTTTGATGAAAGGGAAGTACCTTTGCAAAGAACACTCATTCCTACTGACCATTACTTTCCTGTCTCCCTTATTTCCGCCAGAATGTCTTCATCACTGTTTCATTTCATTATTGTCAACAGGGTCTCAGGTTTCATCACACCTCCTCCAGGAAAACCTCTTATGTGTTCTCCTCCACTTGCTAACATGAAGAGCAACGTGGGGAGAAAGTCAGCTGGTCTTCATTTGACCAGCTGGTCTGCAGAAGCAGGCACATCAGTGCCAAGACCCAGGTTCTAGGGAAGGAGACCAAAAGCCTGCCACATCCCATTTGTTTTCTTCCAAAGGCTGCTGCACTGGCTGTAGGCAGATGTCTGGCAGTCTGCATCTGAGGACGTTTATTCCATGCCTACCCACAGATGGCTTACCAAGTTCCAGAGTGTAAGTTCGATTTCTTCTCAAAGCTTCAACTTATAACTAAGGGATCACGAAGTTTTAGCTGAAGAGATATTATCAGTATGACTTATATCAGCTCACAGTTGAATACTCAAGTGCTTGGCAATGTACAGAACAGTACTTCATTTAATCCTCACACCAAGCTTAGAAAGTAATCATTATCACCACCCCCATTCTACAAATGAATAAGCTAAGAATTAGAAGAGCGAGGTCACTTGCCAGAGGTCACTTGCCAAAGTTCTCACAGCTGGTAAGAAACGTGGTTGGTTTTTAAATCCAAATAGAGGCTGACTTTATAGTCTACTGTTCTTTCCTGCTGTGTTATAAAAGCTAATAGAGATGGTGATGGTGCTAGTATTACTATGGTTAAGAATAACAATACCGGCAACAACAAAACACAACCACGGTCCCTGCACTATGACAAGTGCTTTGCACGCACTACTTCATTTAATCCTCACAGCTCTTCGTGGGATGTGGTATCACTATCTTCACCTTGCCTGAAGAAACTGAGCTAATTTAGAAAGGTTCAGTAACATGCTCAGGGCTACAAACCAGTGACAGCACCCAGATGGGCTCATTCTGTCTAGCCCTAGTACCCAAGCTCCTATCAATTATGACCACTACCATCTTATTTTAAAGCTGGGGAGACTGAAGCTCACACAGGGAAAGCTCCACGCCTCTATTTCTGCCACAGGGTAGCCTAGCAGTCTAGCTGTGACATACCTCAAGCCTGGATCACCAACTCCCAGAGAAGTGCTCTCTACTTAGTACCACCTATGAGAAAACTTAACCAGCCTTCCTTTTAGGGAATAGAGGAGTATTATGTGAAGCCGTGAGAGATAGTGGTTTGGGAGCCAGAAAATAAGAACTGAGCCATTTATTAGCTGCTTCACTTTGACCAAGGTACTTAACTTGTCTCAGGCCCCTCCTCTTTTACTAGGGAGCTTATTATATGACTGGGAAGTTTTGCCGTTAGGGACTGTTCCAAGACAGTGTATAGGCAAGAGAAAAATGAGGCTATAAAAATATTAAGTGCTACCATTTGAGACTAAATATATCTCTATGAGCCAAAGTAATGAAAAGTGCATTAATTGAGAAGGTGGCACCTAAGGTTGGCTCTGACACATGAGAATAACGACCGTGTTTCTTTTTTTACTATGTTCTTACTACACATCAGATCCTAAGATAGGTAATTTATGTGTATGGTTTCAGTTTATCCTTATGAAACCCTATACGTTAACTATTATCGTTGTTCCTATTCTAGAAGTTTAGTGACTGAGGCCAAGAGAGGTGCAAGCTTAAAGGGCTGGCAGGTGACATAGTTGAGATTCAAACTCACGGGTCTAGCCTCAATCACTGCATCACGCTGCCTTTCTGGGAAGGCTAAAGAGGCAATTGTGGGGATGGCTTCAATGAAAGCAAGAGGCACCCAGGGAGTTAAATTTTCTACAGCAACTAGCAATGCATAAATTCCACAGTATAGAGTTTAGTATTTCAGACCCTAAAATGGTAACCCGGTTATGCCCTGTGCTTTCACGCAGGGCAAGCATCACCACCACTGTTCATTTCAGAGGAGTTGAAAGATAGTCCCAGGGTCAGACATCTAGGTTATCACCCCTCCCACAATAGTGCTTCTGACTTAATCCCTTGCCATGAAGCACTGTTTAAATTCATGGACATACAGGTTTCAGGTAATAACTGCTATGTCGGGCTTCCCTGGTGGCGCAGTGGTTGGGAGTCTGCCTGCCGATGCAGGGGACACGGGTTCGTGCCCTGGTCCGGGAAGATCACACATGCCGCGGAGCGGCTGGGCCCGTGAGCTATGGCCGCTGAGCTTGCGCGTCCGGAGCCTGTGCTCCGCAACGGGAGAGGCCACAACAGTCAGAGGCCCGCATACCGCAAAAAAAAACCCACAAAAACCAAAAAACTGCTATGTCTACCTTACATATATCGGTTTTATAGACCACAGATTACAAAGAAGGGCACTGAGATGTATTACAGTTCTTTCACACACAGAAAACTTTATGTAAACACAAGACCATAAACATATAGCCAAATGGAAATTGAAATGCATGGGTTTTCCTGCTCAGCAGAGTACTAAAGCTAGAAGAAGCCTTACAAGTCAGCTTATCCAAACCCCCTGTTTAGAGACAGGGAAACTGAGGGGCAAAGTCTAGAATGATGTTCACCAAGGGTTCACAGATAGCTGATGCTCAACCTAGGCTGGCACCCAGTTTCTTGATTTGCAACTTGCTGCTCTTTTTTCTTTGCTATCCTGTCCTCTCCCTCACATTTCCATCACTGTTAGGTCTAACCCACTGCTTCTCATTCCAATCCCTTGCCAGTTTCTCTGAAGCCATGGCCCCAGAATCCATCACTTTTTAACCCTCTGTCCCTCATTAAGGCATTCTCCTTACTGAACCTTCCACTCTCTGCATGCTTGGTTCCCTCAGAAGGAGGCACTGGAAGGTTCTCATTAATTGAGGGGATGCTGATGTGACTCTCTCGCAGGTGCAAATGTGCCCATCCCACTGAGCTGGCCCTGGTTATGCCAAGAGGAAAGGGCTTCCTCTTTGATAGGGAACCCAAGAGGATTCTGAAGCAGGACAACTGTCCATGTGGAGAGGGAATAGCCTGTTGTGAGCGGAACAGCTTCTCAGTATAAAAACCCATGCGATTTTGCATAATGGAGGCTGAGAGGACTCAGGGTGAATGATGGTGAAGATTCATTTACATTTTAAATGAACACAACATTTGCCTGGGGGCAATGCTTCCTCCTAATAATCTAATCTGTAAAGCACACCATTCCTTTTTCTACTAAAAAAATCATTTTTCTTAAAGTCAATAAACAAATATATTTCTGCTGCCCAAAGCAGATACTCTCTGTATTATCTTTTAAGCTTAAAATCAAGATTGTGCCTTCAATGAATGGCTAATCTAAGCCATGGAAGCCTTTTCACATGAGGTAATAGACTGAGTGATTCCTGAGATTCTCTTTATTTAAAATGCAAAGAATTCAGTGGGGACAGATTCTCCAGCCAGACCTCCACTCTCCCCTTCCCCTGCAGGGGGAGAAAAAGAAATATTGCTTGGCAAGAACGGCTTCACAGATGCTGCAGTGATTCCCAAGGTAATTCCACAGAGAGAAAAAATCCATTCCCTTTAGGCACCCAGGGTCACATGAACTGAGTGTGCTTTCCCACAAAGAGCATCTGTCATTCAGTGAAATTACATTTTTGAAACAGAATCAACTGAGCATACAAGAGTCATGGAGAGAACTCTGGCAGGGGAAAGAGATGACAGATTTTCTTAGCACTAGCCTGTCTAGCAGGTGTTTAGAGGACCTGGGTATAGTTAAGGTTTGCCAGGGTTATTTAGTAGAAAAAGACAAACTCAAAAACTAAAAACTGACTATGACCCCTTCAACTCCCATAACCACACCAAGGCACATACATTTACCCCATCACCCCAAGAAAAACAGTTCTTTCATGGGAGGCTCTGGCTCCTAGCTACATTCCTTCCTTTACTCTACTTGAGCAGATGTTTCTGGTTTTCAGAATCCTGGTTTTGTTGGGGCCCAGGGTATGCTTCCCCCAAATATGCCTTAATGGCATATTGATTATTTTGAGTTAAAGTTCCTTAAGAAACAACTGATGCACAGGGGAAACTTTGACCCTCCTGTCTCCCTGAAAGCAGGAAATAAATCTCTCATGTGAAAGGCACCCTTCCTGCATCTGGGGGTAAAAGGACACCCTGATATCCAGGGATAGGGAATTTGGGCCAAAAAGCCTGCGTAAACAAACAATGTTACTTCTTTAATACCTCAAGCCCCAAATCTGCTTAGATTCTTCACTAATTGATCACCCAAAACCTAAGTTACTTTTTCCTGTCAATTGAGGAATTGACCAATTTATTGTTTATTAGTCTAAAACATAAAAAAGCTGCCTGCTTTGGCCACTTCTTAAGTCCTATTTCTATGAGACCTCCAAGTGCATGAATTAAGATGTATCTTGTTTTCTCCTGTTAATTTGTCCTGGGTCAATTTTATTATTGGTCCAGCCTCAAGAACACAAGAGGGGTAGAGGGGGAAATTTCCCCCTCCCTGACAATTTCCCTTCTATAAAACTAGAAGAGAAATGCAGGCTGGTTTGCTTGCCCTTCCTTCTGTATTGATTCATTTTCTCCATTGCCATCACTGGGCTAGGAGCAGGAATTTGAACTCCCAGAAGAGTTAGTAGGCTGATATCTAGACTACTGGTCCCAAAGTGTGATTGTGTACTCTCTTCAGTAAGAATTTGTGTGTGTGTGTGTGTGTGTGTGTGTGTGTGTGGTACGTGGGCCTCTCACTGTTGTGGCCTCTCCCACTGCGGAGCACAGGCTCCGGACGCGCAGGCTCAGTAGCCATGGCTCACAGGCCTAGCCGCTCTGCGGCATGTGGGATCTTCCCGGACCAGGGCACGAACCCGTATCTCCTGCATTGGCAGACGGACTCTCAACCACTGCGCCACCAGGGAAGCGCAGTAAGATATTTTTGATTGTGCACCCTCAGTAGATTTATTTATGAATCCATACAGACTCCATATTATGTACATTTTAAATAGACACAAAATGTTTTTAAAATTCAAACTGATGTATTAAAATGCATATAAATGTAAGTTCTATTTCCTCCCCATATCCCTGTGTTACCTCCTGGTATGCAGGCATTCCACTTTGAAAACCTTTGACCTAACCTGTCACTGAGTGACCCCTGCCTGCACACTTTGTCTCACTCTTCATCCATCTGCAATCAACCTGCAAGCAGACAGCGACCACAAATAGAGCAACTATCACACACTCAGGTGAGGAGCAGCTAATGTGGGAGCTAAAACAAGATGTCTGACCCGGAATGCCCTGTGCTTCTGAAAACTCAACTGTTCAACTGTTGTTTAGGGGTGATACAAAGTTCTACCATCTCGATAACAACTTTTCTGGTTATTTAGATCCGAAATACTCCCTTTCCTCCAACAAATCTCTATAATGAATTTGCTGGGGACCAGGCATTTTGCTAGATACTTTTCATCTATTTATATAACTCCAACCCTCTAAGAATGAAGAAGCTTAATTCCCTTTTTCCCAGATTAGAAAAAAAAAATTGATTGAAATCTCAGTAAGTAGTAGACCTAGGGCATTGAAACACTGGTCTCACACTAAATTATGTTGACCACACTGTCTTTACAATAATACATATCACCTGTGCCATTCCTTTCACATTTAACATGCACTGACTTTTATAATAACAATAATTAGCCGGACTTCAGTCTCCTTCAGTAAGACATTTGTGAGAGTGCCTACTTTGAAGCTGCCTCTGCCGGCACCGAAATTCCTCCAGGAACTTGCATTGAGAACATGCTATGTGCTAGGGATAGTGCATGAGGTATCTCACTGGTTGTGGTCATTTTTCAGCATTGTGTAATTATATCCATCTTAAAAATGAAAAAGAGGGCTTCCCTGGTGGCACAGTGGTTGAGAGTCCACCTGCCGATGCAGGGGACACGGGTTTGTGCCCCTGTCCGGGAAGATCCCACATGCCGCGGAGCGGCTGGGCCCGTGAGCCATGGCCGCTGAGCCTGCATGTCCGGAGCCTGTGCTCCGCAACGGGAGAGGCCACAACAGTGAGAGGCCTGCGTACCGCAAAAAAAAAAAAAAAAAAAAAAAAAAAAAAAAAGAAAAAGAAATGTCAGAGATTGGTTAACAACCTTCCAACCAAAATCAGTCATTTGTAAGGGAAGGAGTCAGGATCTGAATTGTGCCTAATTCCCAAGGTCTGGCACCACTGGATCTTTTCATATGTCCCTTATTATGGGTAGGTCCCTCTCTGTACATTTCATTGATGGACTGCTACTTGTGCATTTCACATGTTCCTGTTACACGTGACTGACACCTCTCAACAGTGTCACTCACCATGGTAAGTACTCAGCACATGATCTTTTTTTTTTTTTTTTTTTTTTTCAATTCTCCTGTGATGAACTACTTCAGAACAGGAATACTTGCTGGTGGATGCTAAAGAATATACTGAACTTAATTCCATAGAAATGGAATCTAATAATGTGTGGCCTTTGTGTGTGGTTTCTTTCACTTAGCACAATGTTTTCGAGGTTCATCTATGTTATAGCATATATCAGTACTTCATCCCTTATTATAGCAGAATAATACTTTACATTTCATTGTCCCCTCTAGATAAACTCACAAAATCCAGTCAACAATTTGAAGACTGCCCTATATTACCACCCTCTTTGATGGATTTCTCCCTTCTTTGAACTCATGTGACATGCTTTGCTTAAGTCTTACAATATAATCTCTTCATTATTCCCTTGAACTAATCTAACTTTCCAAGCAGAAAAAAAGGCAAGTCTGTATCTTATACCTCTTAGGTACTTCCGGTAGAGCCCCAAACAAATGTGGACACAGGACAGATGGGCAACAATAGGACAAATAATTTATGTTCCAACTAATAGGTTATCCTGTTCAATTGAATTCTTACAACAACTAATGCAGTTGCTGAGCAAACAAGTGATGTGCTTAAGGTCTCACAGGTATCAAGTAGCATGAGTTCTGCTCCCTCAAACCCAAGCCTGATGTGATTAGGTTGTCCAGTTACATGATCTCCAAGTACTCTGGACTTCTATTTCCTCTTGATGGAATAACTCTATTATTTGTTGTTTTAAATTTTCTTCTTCCCCATTAAGTCTATGAACTCCATAGGGGTAGGACTTTGGTTCACCTGAGTGCTTTCTGTAGTCTCTGGTACATATAGGTGCAAACTAAATATGTGTACAAGAAAGGGAAGAGGGGAGAGAGAAGAAGTGAGGTTGTTGAGAAACGTCAGATTAGAACTAGAGTCAAAACCTGGTTTTTAAGTTCTTCTCTATCTTACATGCATTTAGGCATATTCAATTAGACTCATTCTAGGGCTGTGGAGAAGAGAATTAAGTAAGAAAATCAGAGAGAGTGAGAGTAGGATAGGATGATTCCATACACCATTCCCCTCAGCGGGGACTTAAAGTGACTGTTCCCTTAGCAGATCCCCTCCTCACCTGCACTGCACCTTCCCTCACTGAGCATCTTACAAGGCTGCATACTATTTGTCTTTAAAGACACACTGCACTTTTTTCCCACATAACACAACCCTGAGAATTCTTTGTCTGTATTCATGCAAATAAAGAGGCATCTGTTCTGTCACTGGAGGTGAAACTGGCAAATAAGTATCTCTTCTGTCTGGAGGAAAAACTGGCAGAAAGTCCTGGTTGGACTTCTCAGGTATTATGCCACCTGTATATGTATTTTCAAGGGTAGGTTTTTTTTTTTTTTTTTTTTTTTTTTGCAGTACGCGGGCTTCTCACTGTTGTGGCCTCTCCCATTGCAGAGCACAGGCTCCGGATGCGCAGGCTCAGCGGCCACGGCTCACGGGCCTAGCCGCTTCGCGGCGTGTGGGATCTTCCCGGTCCGGGGCACGAACCCGTGTGCCCTGCATCGGCAGGCAGACTCTCAACCACTGTGCCACCAGGGAAGCCCTCAAGGGTAGTTTTAACTAAACTCTATTTTTGCCTCACATACTGACTTGAAAGCCTAACTATTCTCCGAGATGAGGCTTGGCTGCCTTGTTAGTCTTTATTAATCCACTAGTTCTACTAAACTTTCCTTTTACGTAACACCTTGAAATTATATAATTTTAGAGCAGAATTTTCTTCTACTGCCTTTTTTTTTTCTTCTCTATGACTCACAAAATACTTATGAGTTTAAATAGAAACCACCCTTTCATTTAGAATACCTGTAAAATACCGTTGGCTAAGAAGTTCAAATCAAACACACAAACAAAAGCCTCTCACACACCTTGGAGAACTGCATAATGTGTTCCGTATAATCAATACGACTGCAGTGCCCTCAGTATTGAGCTGGCCTTGGAGAAAGGGTACTCACCAGAGAAAGCAAATATTCTCTCCTACTGAAGCTATAAAGTTAATTAACTGCTTTATGGGAAAGGATTTGCTTTCCTCAGAATCTGAGACTTGGTTTTCAAGCCCAGCCCTTCTATGGACTTCTATTGTGACCCTGGGACATTTACTACCTACCACCATCTTTGAACCCTATGTCCTCATCAACTTAAAGAAAAGTCAAAGCAAGTAATATATATATAGTTGTCTCCATTCTTGGCAAAGTGATTTTCTACTCTAGCTACCTCAAATAAGTATATTAATGTCAAATAATTTGTCAATATCAAGACGAGCTTTCCAGGCCATTTAAGACTCTCCCATAGAGAAATTCTGGTGTCACCACTACCTGTAACTGTGGTCCTGGTAGGAAAAGAGAGAAAGTAACATAGGAGAGAAATGGCCAATTTTTGTCATGTATTTCAAGTCTAAGTAAAATTACCAAGATAACTCCCTGGGGCTAATTTTAACTATATAGAGAAAAAACAAATGCCCATTTTGTTGGATTTGGGGGTATGTTCAGGTCAACTAACAATATCTTTCACAACCCCAGATACCCTTCAGAAGTTTCACCTTTAAAGATTTATTTTTCCGAGTTGACGGGGTCTTCTAACTTCCCGTTAGAAGGCAAATCCTACTGGAAGAACAACCCCTTAAGCCTATCTTTCTTATTTAGAGGCTGGACCTGAAAGCCACACTTCAGTTATTTCCCAATTCACTAAGTTTGCCTCCCACACTTAGGCCTCTAGATGTGATGGATGAATATTTCATATGGCTCTGCCAAAAATATTACCCACTCTGCCAAATTTCTGTGATCTAAAGCCTCACAGAAGACAAAGGCTCTTCATTCTACTTACCAAGAGATGCTTCAGTCCTGGAAATGTAAGAAGCATAAGAATTCATGACAAGACCCTAGAGCAGAGGCACAGTGGGATGGGGAGCAGGGGAAACTTTCTACCCCAGGTAAGACTTTAAAGGAATCAACAAAAATAAAGACATGCATGGGATTGACTTTTGTTAAGACTTGAATGAAAAAATATCAGAGGAAACAGAGCAAGACCTTGGGAATCACGGCCAACACAGGGAAAGGATGATAGCCTTTCATGTGAATACACCTCCATCAAACCACACAAAAGGAGGGCTTAACCTACCAGCTCTTTCCCATGGTAATCTCCCCTGACTGATCTTAGCTATGGCTTTGCCCAAGAAACCACCGATTCGCACCCTCTCATTTACATTTAGGCTGACTGTGACACAGTACCAAAACACAAACAAACAACTATTTGTGTATGGGCACAAACTAGTTCTAGTGGTAAAAACAGAAATAGAACTCTATCTTTCCTGTATACAACTTTTTTGGTAGCTTTGTGTGTAACAGGGTCTTAAATTATACTGATTCCCCCATGAACAATTTTTTTTTTCCCCAGAAGCATGCCAAGCTGTGAGCAGTGACAAAATTCGTAAGAGTAACTCATTTCATTCTCAGGACAGGCAAGGAATGAGGTACCTAAATTAAAAACCAAAAAACCTGGAGACCTTCAAGATGGCAGAGGAGTAAAACGTGGACATCATCTTCCTCCCCACAAATACATCAGAAATACCTCTACATGTGGAACAACTCCTACAGAACACCTACTGAACGCTGGCAGAAGACCTCAGACTTCCCAAAAGACAAGAAACTCCCCAAGTACCTAGGTCGGGCAAAAGAAAAAAGAAAAAACAGAGACAAAAGAATATGCACAGGACCTAAACCTCTGGGAGGGAGCTGTGAAGGAGGAAAAGTTTCCACACACAAGGAAGACCATTCACTGGCAGAGATGGGAGGTGGTGGGGGGGAAGCTTCGGAGCCACGGAGGAGAGTGCAGCAACAGGGGTTCAGAGGGCAAAGCAGAGAAATTCCCACACAGAGGATCAGTGCCAACCAGCACTCACCAGCCTGAGAGGCTTGTCTGCTCACCCGCTGGGGCTGGTGGGGGCTGGGAGCTGAGGCTCCGGCTTCGGAGGTCAGATCCCAGGGAGAGGACTGGGGTTGGCTGTGTGAACACAGCCTGAAGGGGGCTAGTGTGCCACAGCTAGCCAGGAGGGAGTCCGGCAAAAAGTCTGGACTTACCTAAGAGGCAAGAGACCATTGTTTCATGGTGTGCGAGGAGAGGGGATTCAGAGCACTGCCTAAACGAGCTCCAGAGACGGGCCCGGGCCACAGCTATCAGCATGGACACCAGAGACGGGCATGAAATGCTAACGCTGCTGCTGCAGCCACCAAGAACCCTGTGTGCAAGCACAGGTCACTATCCACACCTACTCTCCCAGGAGCCTGTGCAGCCCACCACTGAAAGGGTCCTGTGATCCAGGGACAACTTCCCTGGGAGAACACACTTCGTGCTCAGGCTGGCACAACGTCATGCCAGCCTCTGCCGCCACAGGCTCACCGTGCATTCTGTACCCCTCCCTCTGGCCTGAGTGAGCCAGAGTCCCCTAATCAGCTGCTACTTTAACCCTGTCCTGTCTGAGCGAGGAACAGATGCCCTAAGGAGAACTACATTCAGAGGCGAGGCCAAATCCAAAGCTGAACCCCAGGAGCTGTGTGAACAAAGAAGAGAAAAGGAAATCTCTCCCAGCAGCCTCAGGAGCAGTGGATTAAATCTCCACAATCAACTCGATGTACCCTGCATCTCTGGAATAACTGAATAGACAACGAATCATCCCAAAAATGAGGCGGTGGACTTTGGTATCAACTGTAGACTTGGGGTTTGCTTACTGCATCTAATTTGTTTCTGGTTTTATGTTCATCTTACTTTAGTATTTTGAGTTTATTATCATTGGTAGATTTGTTTATTGATTTAGTTGCTCTCTTCCTTTTTTTTCTATACATATATATATTTTTTCCTTTTTCTCTTTCTGTGAGGGTGTATGTGTATGCTTCTTTATGTGAGTATGTCGGTATAGCTTTGCTTTTACCATTTGTCCTACAGTTCTGTCTGTCCATAGTTTTTTATTTTTATTTTTTCTTAAGTATAGTTTTTAGCACTTGTTATCATTGGTGGACTTATTTTCTGGTTTGGTTGCTCTCTTCTTTCTTTCTTTTTATTGTACTTTTAAATATTTTTTTAATTTTTAATAATTAAAAATTTTTTTTACTCAATAAATATATTTCATTTTTTTTCTTTCTTTCCTTCCTTTATCCCCCATTTTCTTCTGAGCCGTGTGGTTGACAGGGTCTTGGTGCTCCAGCCGGGTATCAGGCCTGTGCCTCTGAGGTGAGAGACTCAAGTTGAGGACACTGGTACACCAGAGACCTCCCAGCTCCATGTAATATCAAATGGTGAAAGCTCTCCCAGAGATCTCCATCTCAACACTAAGACCCAGCTCCACCCAATGACCAGCAAGCTACAGTGCTGGACACCCTATGCCAAACAACTAGCAAGACAGGAAAACAACCACACCCATTAGCAGACAGTCTGCCTAAAATCATAAAAAGGTCACAGACACCCCAAAACACACCACCAGATGTGGTCCTGCCCATCAGAAAGACAAAATCCAGCCTCATCCACCAGAGCACAGGCACAACTCCCATCAACAGGAAAGCCTACACAACCCACTGAAACAACCTTAGCCACTGGAGGCAGACATGAAAAACAATGGGAACTATGAACCTGCAGCCTGTGAAAAGGAGACTCAAAACACAGTAAGTTAACCAAAATGAGAAGACAGAGAAAAACACAGCAGACAAAGGAGCAAGGTAAAAACCCACAAGACCTGGCTTCCCTAGTGGAGCAGTGGTTGAGAGTCCACCTGCCGAAGCAGGGGACACGGGTTCGTGCCCCGGTCTGGGAAGATCCCACATGCCGCAGAGCGGCTAGGCCCGTGAGCCATGGCCGCTGGGCCTGCACGTCCGGAGCCTGTGCTCCGCAATGGGAGAGGCAACAACAGTGAGAGGCTCATGTACCGCAAAAAAAAAAAAAAATCCCACAAGACCAAACAAATGAAGAGGAAATAAGCAGCCTACCAGAAAAAGAATTCAGAGTAATGATAGTAAAGATGATTCAAAATCTTGGAAATAGAATGGGGAAAATAGAAGAAACGTTTAACAAGGACCTAGAAGAACTAAAGAGCAAACAAACACTGATGAACAGTACAATAAATGAAATTAAACTTCTCTAGAAAGAACCAATAGCAGAATAACTGAGGCAGAATAACGGATAAGTGACCTGGAAGATAAAATAGTGGAAATAAATGCTGCAGAGCAGAATAAAGAAAAAAGAATGAAAAGAATTGAGAACAGTCTCAGAGACCACTGGGACAACATTAAACAAACCAACATTTGAATTATAGGGGTCCCAGAAGAAGAAGAGAAAAAGAAAGGGACTGAAAAATATTTGAAGGGATTATAGTTGAAAACGTCCCTAATATGGGAAAGGAAATAGTCAATCAAGTCCAGGAAGTGCAGAGTCCCATACAGGATAAGTCCAAGGAGAAAAACATCAAGACACATATTAATCAAACTATCAAAAATTAAATACAAAGAAAAAATATTAAAAGCAGTGAGGGAAACACAACAAATATCATACAAGAGAATCCCTATTAGGTTAACAGCTGAACTTTCAGCAGAAATTCTGCAAGCCAGAGGGGAGTCGCAGGACATATTGAAAGTGATGAAAGGGAAAAACCTACAACCAAGATTACTCTACCCAGCACGGATCTCATTCAGATTTGACAGAGAAATTAAAACCTTTACAGACAAGCAAAAGATAAGAGAATTCAGCATCACCAAACCAGGTTTACAACAAATGCTAAAGAAACTTCTCTAGCCAGGAAACACAAGAGGAGGAAAAGACCTACAATAACAAACCCAAAACAATTAAGAAAATGGTAATAGGGACATACATATCAATAACTACCTTAAATGTAAATGGATTCAATACTCCACCAAAAGACATAGACTGGCTGAATGGATACAAAAACAACACCCGTATATATGCTATCTACAAGAGACTCACTTCAGACCTAGGGACACATACAGACTGAAAGTGAGGGGGTGGAAAAAGATATTCCATGCACATGGAAATCAAAAGAAGGCTGAAGTAGAAATTCTCCCTCAGACAAAATAGAATTTAAAATAAACACTATTACCAGAGACAAAGAAGAACACTACATAATGATCAAGGGTTCAATCCAAGAAGAACATAAAACAATTGTAAATATTTACACACACCACCTCAATACATAAGGCAGATGCTAACAGCCATAAAAGGGGAAATCGACAGTAACACAATCATTGTAGGGGACTTTAACACCCCAGTGTCACCAACGGACAGATCAACCAAAATTAAAATAAATAAGGAAACACAAGCTTTAAATAACACATTAAACAAGATGGCCTTAATTGATATTTATAGGACATTCCATCCAAAACAACAGAATACACATTCTTCTCAAGTGCTCATGGAACATTCTCCAGGATAGCTCATATCTTGGGTCACAAATCAAGCCTTGGTAAATTTAAGAAAATTGAAATTGTATCAAGTATCTTTTCTGGCCACAATGCTATGAGACTAGATATTACAGGAAAAAATATGTAAAAAATACAAACACACGCAGGCTAAACAATACAGTATGAAATAACCAATAGATCATTGAGGAAATCAAAGAAAAAAATGTAAAAGGACCCAGAAACAATTGACAATTAAAACATGATGACCCAAAACCTTTAGGAGGCAGCAAAAGCAGTTCTAAGAGGGAAGTTTATAGCAATACAATCCTACCTCAAGAAACAAGAAATATCTCAAATAAACAACCTAGCCTTACATCTAAAGCAATTAGAGAAAGAAGAACAAAAAACCCCAAAGTTAGCAATAGGAAAGAAATCATAAGGATCAGATCAGAAATAAATGAAAAAGAAATGAAGGAAACAATGGCAAAGATCAATAAAACTAAAAGCTGGGTCTTTGAGAAGATAAACAAAATTCATAAACCATTAGCCAGACTCATCAAGAAAAAAGGGAGAAGACTCAAATCAATAAAATTAGAAATGAAAAAGGAGAAGTAACAACTGTCACTGCAGAAATACAAAGGATCATGAGAGATTACTACAAGCAACTACACGCCAATAAAATGGACAACCTGGAAGAAATGGACAAATTCTTACAAAAGCACAACCTTCTGAGACTAAACCAGGAAGAAACAGAAAATAAAAACAGACCAATCACAAGCACTGAAATTGAAACTGTGATTAAAAATCTTCCAACAAACAGAAGCCCAGCACCAGATGGCTTCACAGGCGAATTCTATCAAACACTGAAAGAAGAGTTAAACCTGTCTCCCTCAAACACTTCTAAAATACAGCAGAGGGAGGAACACTCCAAAACTCATTCTAAGAGGCCACCATCACCCTGATACCAAAACCAGACAAAAAAAGAAAACTACAGGCCAATAACACTGATGAACATAGAAGCAAAACTCCTCAACAAAATACTAGCAAACGGAATCCAGTCACACATTAAAAGGATCATACACCATGATCAAGTGGGATTTATCCCAGGAATGCAAGGATTCTTCAATATATGGAAATCAATCAATGTGATACACTATATTAACAAATTAAAGGCGAAAACGCATACGATCATCTCAATAGATGCAGAAAAAGTTTTAGACAGAAATCAACACCAATTTTTGATTTAAAAAACCCTCTAGAAAGTAGGCATAGAGGAAAATTACCTCAACATAATAAAGGCCATATATGACAAACCCACAGCCAACATCATCCTCAATGGTGAAAAACTGAAACCATTTCCACTATGATCAGGAACAAGACAAGGTTGCCCACTCTCACCACTCTTATTCAACATAGTTTTGGAAGTTTTAGCCACAGCAATCAGAGAAGAAAAAGAAATAAAAGGAATCCAAATCAGAAAAGAAGAAGTAAAGCTCTCACTGTTTGTAGATGACATGACACTACACATAGAGAACCCTAAAGATGCTATGAGAAAGCTACTAGAGCTAATCCATGAATTTGGTAAAGTAACAGGATACAAAATTAATGTACAGAAATCTATTGCATTCCTATACACTAATGATGAAAAACCTGAAAGCAAAATTAAGGAAACACTCCCATTTAGCACTGCAACAAAAAGAATAAAATATCTAGGAATACGTAGGAATAAACTGACCTAAGGAGACAAAAGACCTGTATGTAGAAAAATATAAGACACTGATGAAAGATATTAAAAAAAGATACAGGGCTTCCCTGGTGGCATAGTGGTTGAGAGTCCACCTGCCGATTCAGAGGACACGGGTTCGTGCTCTGGTCCAGGAAGATCCCACATGCCGCAGAGCGGCTAGGCCTATGAGCCATGGCCACTGAGCCTGCAAGTCTGGAGCCTGTGCTCTGCAATGGGAGAGGCCACAACAGTGAGAGGCCCGCGTCCCGCAAAAAAAAAAAAAAAAAAAAAAAAGATACAAACAGATGGAGAGATATACCATGTTCCTGGATTGGAAGAATCATCATTGTGAAAATGACTATACTACCCAAAGCAATCTACAGATTCAATGCAATCCCTATCAAAATACCAATGGCATTTTTCACAGAACTAGAACAAAAAATTTCACAATTTCTATTGAAACACAAAGACCCCAAATAGCCAAAGCAATCTTGAGAAAGAAAAACGGAGCTGGAGGAATCAGGCTTCCTGACTTCAGACTATACTACAAAGCTACAGTAATCAAGACAGTATGGTACTGGCACAAAACAGAAATATAGATCAATGGAACAGGATAGAATGCCCAGAGATAAACTGACACACATATGGTCAACTTATCTTTGATAAAGGAGGCAAGAATATACAGTGGAGAGAAGACAGCCCCTTCAATACATGATGCTGGGAAAACTGGACAGCTACATGTAAAAGAATGATATTAGAACACTCCCTAACACCATACACAAAAATAAACTCAAAATGGATTAAAGACCTAAATGTAAGGCTAGTCACCATAAAACTCTTTGAGGAAAACTTAGGCAGAACACTCAATAACATAAATCACATAAATCAGAGCAAGATCCTTTTTGACCCAACTCCTAGAGTTGGAAATAAAAAGAAAACTAAACAAACGGGATCTAATGAAGCTTAAAAGCTTTTGCATAGCAAAGGAAACCATAAACAAGACAAAAAGACAACCCTTAGAATCAGAGAAGATATTTGCAAATGAAGCAACTGACAAAGGACTAATCTCCAAAATTTATAAGCAGCTCATGTAGCTCAATATCAGAAAAACAAACAACCCAATCCAAAAATGGTCAGAAGACCTAAATAGGCATTTCTCCACAGAAGACATACAGATTTGCCAACAAACACATGAAAGGATGCTCAACATCACTAATCATTAGAGAAATGCAAATCAAAACTACAATGAGGTATCACCTCACACCAGTCACAATGGCCATCATCAAAAAATCTGCGAACAATAAATGCTGGAGAGGGTGTGGAGAAAAGGGAACCCTCCTGTATTGTTGGTGGGAATGTAAATTGATACAGCCACTATGGAGAACAGTATGGAGGTTCCTCAAAAAACTAAAGTAGAACTACCAAAAGACCTAGCAATCCCACTACTGGGCATATACCCTGAGAAAACCATAATTCAAAAAGAGTCATTACCACAATGTTCATTGCAGCTCTATTTACAATAGCCAGGACATGGAAGCAGCCTAAGTGTCCATCAACAGATGAATGGATAAAGAAGACATGGCACATATATACAATGGAATATTAGTCAGCCATAAAAGGAAACGAAACTGAGTTATTTGTAGTGAGGTGGATGGACCTAGAGTCTGTCATACAGTTATGTAAGTCAGAAAGAGAAAAAGAAATACCGTATGCTAACACATATATATGGAATCTAAAGAAAAAAAAAAAGGTTCTGAAGAACCTAGGGGAAGGATAGGAATAAAGACGCAGAGGTAGAGAATGGACCTGAGGACACAGGGAGGGGGAAGGGTAAGCTGGGACGAAGTGAGAGAGTGGCATGGACATATATACACTACCAAATGTAAAATAGATAGCTAGTAGGAAGCAGTTGCATAGCACAGGGAGATCAGCTTGGTGCTTTGTGTCCACCTAGAGGGATGGGATAGGGAGGGTGGGAGAGACACGCAAGAGGGAGGAGATATGGGGATATATGTATATGTATGGCTGATTCACTTTGTTATAAAGCAGAAACTAACACACCATTGTAGAGCAATTTTACTCTAATAAAGATATTAAAAAAAACCATAGAATTATCTAGTCTTTTCCATCAAGAATAGATATTCACACTGATTTATGTCATTTCCCTTCCCACAGTCATATCTCCCAATTATAATTGCTAAATATGCCAGGTTCACAAAGTTTCCCCATTTGGGTGCCCTATTTGAATTTGTGTATAAATACTCACTCCTCCAAATGTTCTATATGAATACACAAAATATCCATTTCAGCACAGAGTGCATAAATTCAGGGCTGGAGGCGTGTGGCATACTGCAGAATGGCACTAATTCAGGAGTCAGCTTGTAGAGGTATGGATAGGGCTTAGCTGCATGCTTGCCATGGAACCTTGAGGACCTCAGTTTTAACTCTCTGAACCTGTTTCCTGATCGCCAAATTGAAGAATACTAGACTTCTCATATTCCTCTCATAGATAACTGGAAGAACCATATGAAATCATGAATAATACTTTTTTAAACTGTTCATTGACCTTCACTTTGAGAACAAAGGAAAGAACTATAATCAAAGCCAGATGCTTAAAGAAATTACAAGGTAACTTGGAGACACGAGAAATGGACTACAGTTCCAATATTTCCATCAACTTGCTCAAATTTCTTCTCTAGGATGCAGGAACTCTATCAGTAAAATGAGAGACTGAATGGTGTTTTATGTGTCCTTCAATTCTGTTTCTGAGTGACTGAATCTCTGCAGCATTATTAAGAGTACTGTCATTGTAGCTTGAACTTAAGTACCATCATATGAGTACCTGAATTAAGCCTTTGGCTGCCTTCAGAGCCAGGATTCAGCCCCTGTAGTGTGGAACATGGGATTACAATCTAGAGCAGTAAAATCTGGTATACATAATAACTAAAAGCAATGTGGGACTGTCAATTGGGTCCTAGAACAACAAAAATATAGTTAGTGAAAAAAAATTGGTGAAATATGAATAAAGTCCATAATTGGTTATTAATAATGCTCCAATGGTAATTTTTTGGTTTGATAGGTATACTATATTATTAGGTAAAATATTAACATTAAAAGAAGATGGATGAAGTGTACATGGAAACTTTCTGTACTATCTCTGCAGCTCTTCTGTAAGTCTAAATTTAGTTCAAAAGAAAAAGAAAAAACGCTATATTTCACAGGAATCACCTCAGGTGCATGTTGAAAAATGAAAATTTCTCCAATTTCAGAGACATGAAAATTATAGTCCTGGAGCAGGTCCCAGGAATCTGCATTCTAACAGGCACACAAGGAGATTCTGATGCAGATGTCTCAGGGATCATACTTGGAGAAACTCTGATCTGAAAAAAACACTGGTCCAGAGTAAAATAAGTGATTATTAGAGATTAGTAAATGGAGACTACAACCTGCGGCTATAAAAAGGCTCTTTTGTGAGATCTTGATTTTTTTTCCTCTTTTTTAACAGATTTTACTAAAGATCTTTAGAGAGCAACCTGTAGACTCCAGATCCAACTGCCAAGGAGACCCCCTTATGCCGTGTGTACACTCTGGGGCATAGCTGGCAGCTCTGGCTTCCCACCAGTCTGTTCTGAGACAGAGGTGGTGGGCCATATCTCATCTCTGGGTTCCATAATGCTCATATGGTCAGGCAGGGGCTTCTTAAGGCCAATCTTACCACTTGGGTCCCAGGGCAACATGATCTCCACTTTGATGCTCAGTGCACACTGTCTGAGTGTCACATGGCACATACTGGTATCGACATAGTAGTTAACAGGGTCCCCAATGTGGATCATCAGGCCATCCACAACCTTCATGGATTTAGCCGTCTATTCACAGAAATTCCCTGACAGTGTGACCTCACAGGCTTTGGCCCCACTCTCCATGATGAACCAAGCACACCATAGCAGGCCCTCCACACAGCAAGTCCTCCTAGGAGTTTATAATGCAGAGACTTTGCCTGGACAGTGACATGCAGACTTCCCGTGGCCGCCATTTTAGGATGCCTCCACCAACTGATGTATCGATATAAGTTTAGGCAAGTTATTAAACTTCTGCTCCTCAGATTCCTCATTTATAAAGGAAAAAGTTGTATCTATGGAATTCTAATGGTTATCCCTGCATAGTACCTAAAAGGAAAAGTCCACAATGGTAAAGAGTTGTCTCTAAAACCTTCTGTTGGCAGCCACAGATCTCTCCTGGCACCTCTGAAGAATCCTTCTTCTTACAGCACTGAACAGGGCAAAGGCTTTTGCAGCACTGTTCCCATGCATGCAAGTGTCTGGCCCTGCAGTGAGTTAAACACAGTTACAAAGGAGATACAGCCGTGTTGAAAAAACATAGTCACTGTGACAAGGTCAGCAGCGGGGGACATTAGGTTTTGAATTTGCTTTATTGAACCGAGAAGCAGACGCTGTCGTTCCGACAGCATGCCCTTTTGCTTTGTGAAATAGAAATCCTCATTTCCATCTGCGAAGACTCTGGGGAAAGTAAATGAGGTCTCTGGCCCCAGGCCTTTCATTAGAGAACAGTTTTGTACCAGATGAGGCCACAGACTCAGAACTACCATGTCTCTATAGAGACCCTGCCCAGGAGATGAAGAAGGATTTAAGTCAGCTCAGAGCAACTGAATTTAGAAATGGTGCTGACTAGAGTCTTGGGATCGCCCCTGGCTTCTTGCTGGACTGCCATCTCTGCTATGTATGTGTGCACACACACATTAGCATCAGTATAAATTTCCCAAATCAGAGGGGAATAAGGTATATATCCAAACAAAAATTCCTATTGGGCAGGGAATATGCCAACCTCACCTCATTCCAGGTATGTTGACCTGACTCAACAGTTTAGGTAGATGAATATTTGTAATGGTATCTATGAATCAACTCTAAGCTTTGTTTTCCCATAAAGAGAGGATACCAGAAGAACATATGACACTAACATTTTCTGAGTGCAAAAAATGTTACTTGTTATTATAGAATATGATTGTACCGCATACTTAACTTCATTTACCCTTGGTTTCCTCATTTCTGAAAAGAGCTAATAACACCTACAAATTTTATTTGAATCTTAATAACTCTATGGGGTTTTATTTATGTTAAATTATCTACATATATATATGGAAAAGGAATGTGAGTTTAAACATCTAAGTTTCTCAGTTTAGACATTAAGCGTAGTTAAGTGCAAGAGCTGACATTTGAATCCAGATCCAACGACTTGAAAGCCCACACGTCTATTAGGATGACTCGAGGCAAAAAAAACTGTTAACTCTAGTCTTTTTATGAAAGCTAAAATGAATTTATGTCTCTAAAGCATAAAAAGAAGGGAAAATTGGGTATGGAGGATGGTATCTCTCTTTCATATCTGGTTTGTCAGTGTGATAGTTTGTGAGTAAGTATGGTTTCCTAAGAAAGAAATGTATTTGCTAAGTAGAAACAGTTCCCAGGACATCCGGAAACAAGAGCTATCCCAAGGTGAAGTATAATGAACTGAAAGGATTTCTATTTATTCCACATATGCTGGTCTTCTGAATTAAGAATTAGAGATGACAAAGTGGGAAGAATTAAGCAGAGTGAATAAACTGCAGGACAGTGGTATAGCTGAATCAGGAGTCTTGGTTTTCCTTTAGGTTTGTTCTGTTTTATTTTGTGTTTATGTCAGGGAAAGAGCATGTTATTTGTTTTGCCAGGACCACTGCTTATTATTGTGCAAGTTTTGTGTCTCCTAACTCTAGAGGGCACATTCCTAATCCCTATATATATGTTGAGGTATTACGGTAATTTTCAGGCAGGTGACAATAAAATAACTTGAGAAAGTCTATATTGAAAATATTTCCTCAAGTTACTTTATTGTCATCTGCCCTCAAATTACTATATTACCATACTATTATTTGTGATGATACATTTTTAAATGCAGACACTTCTTGATTTCAAGCTATATTACAAAGCTATAGTAATCAAAGCAATATGGTCCAAGCATAGAAACACACACATAGATCACTGGATCAGAATAGAGAGCCCAGACATAAATCCATGCATACACGGTCAATTAACTTTTGACAATGGTGCCAAGAACACACAGTAGGAAAAGGATAGTTTCTTCAATAAATGCTGCTGAGAAAACAGGCAAAGAAATAAAACTGGACACTTTACTTTATACCACTTACAAAATTTAACTCAAAATGAATCAAAGACTCAAATGTAAGACCTGAAACTGTAAAACTTCTAGAAGAAAACAGAATAAAAGGTTCCTTGGCAATGAGTTCTTGGATAAGACACCAGTAGCATAGGCAACAATTAAAATAAACAAAAGAGACTATATCTAACTAAAAAGCTTCAGCACAGCAAAGTAAACAATAAATCAAAAAGGCCACCTACAGAATGGGAGAATATACTCGCAAACCATGTATCTGAAAGGGTTTAATATCCAAAATATATAAAGAACTCACACAACTCAATAGCAAAAACAAACAATTGAAAAAATGGGCAAAGGACCCAAATAGACATTTTTCCAAAGACATTCCAATGGCCAATAGGTATATGAAAAGGTGCTCAACATCACTAATCAGCAGGGAAATGCACCTCAAAAGCATAAGTTATCACCTCACACCTGTTAAGATGACTACCAAATAGACAAGACATACCAAATATTGGTGAAGATGTGGAGAAAAGGAGACCTTACACACTGCTGGTACTAATGTAAATTGGTACAGCCATTACAGAAAACAGTATGGCTGTTCCTCAAAAAATTAAAAATAGAACTACCATATGATCCACAAATCTTACCCCTGGGTATATATATGAAGAAAGTGAAATCCGTATCTTAAAGAGATATCTGCACATCCATGTTCATTGCAGCATTATTCATAATAGCTTAGATACAAAAAATAACCTAAATGTCCTCCAAAACATGAATAAAGAAGATATGAGATGTATATATACAGACAGTACCCAACTTACGATGGTTCAACTTAGATTTTGCAACTTTACAATGTGTGTGAAAGCAATATGCATTCACTGGAAGAAGTACTTCAGACTTTGCATTTGAACTTTTCCTGGGCTAGCGCTGTAGAATACTCTCTTGTGACACTGGGCAGTGGCAGCAGTCAGCGACAGGATCACAAGGGTAAACACCCAATATATTTACAACAATGCAGTATCCTCACAACGATTCTGTTTTCCACTTTCAGTACAGTATTCAATGAACTACATGTGATGTGCAACACTTTATTATAGAATAGGTTTTGTGTTACATGACTTTGCCCCACTGTAGGCTAGTGTAAGTGTTCTGAGCAAAGTAAGGTTAGGTTAGGCTAGGCTAAGCTGCGATGTTTGATAGGTTAGTTGTATCAAAAGCATTTCAACTTATGACACTTTCAATTGATGATGGGTTTATCAGAATGTAAACCAATCATAAGTGGAGGAAGACCTGTATATATGTGTATATAATATATAATTCTATATATATGGTATATATAATATCCTATAGCTTATCTTATACCTTGTTATCTTATATGTTATATATCTTATATATCCTATATATTTTATATCTTATGTATGTAATGGAGTATTATTCAGCCACAAAAAAAGTAAATTCTGTCATTTGAAACATGGATGGATCTAGCACACATTATGCTAAGTGAAATAAACCAAACAGAGAAAGACAAATATCTTATGACATCACTTACATGTGGAATCTTAAAACAAAAAAAGAAAAGAAAAAAAAAGCCAATTTCGTAGAAACACAGAATACAATGGTTGCCAGGGACTCTGGAAGAGGAAGAAATGTGGTGATGTAGTTCAAAGGGTACAAACTTTCAGTTATAAGAATAAGTTCTGAGGATCTAATGTACAACATAGTGAGTACAGTTAATAATACGGTATTTTATACTTGAAAGTTGATGAGAGTATATTTGAAGCATTCTTAACACACACACACACACACACAAGGAGTTAACTATATGAGGTGACGGATGTATTAATTATCTTAATCTTGGTAATCATTCCACAACGTATATGTATATCAAATCATCACATTGTATACTTTAAATATATACAAGTATATTTGTAAATTATTCTTCACTAAAGTTGGAAAAATATTCACCATCAGATGATATCGGGGTTATGCTTTGCCTTAGAATCACAAAGGAAGGAAAAGAATCATCTGAAGTTTGTCTTAAGTCACAGCATAAAATCCAGTGTCTTTGTAGGCAAGATTCCAAAACAGGAAAAAATCTAGTGATCAACAGGGAAATGATGAAGTACTCAGCAATTGTGGCACATGCCGTTCTTGCTTCCCCACCCCCATCATCTTCCATCTCACTTGAGTTCCACACACACTTAGAAAGTGTATTTATATAAAATGAAAACCTGAACACATAGATGCTTTGCCTAAGACCCTTCACTGGATACCTACTGACTTTCCAAACTCATCTCTCATTTGAGCACCACACCGGCTTAGACACACTCACTCCTGGCCTTTTCTTTTAAGCTTCAGAAAATCCAAATCTATGGGTAATTCTTTACACATACCTCTGTACCTCTGCTCATGTTATTTCCTCCTGATAAAATATACTTTAACCCCAACTTTTTCTCTCTGATAATTCTTCACCTAGCTTTACTTTTACTTTGGAACTTATCTCAGACATCACCTTTTCCAGGAAGACTTCTGCAAGCATCATTTTTGGCAGACTAGGTTAGAGGACTCATATCCTGTACTCCCATAGTACCCAGGCAAACTAGAGCCCAAGTTCAGTGTGGCACTTGCTTTAGTAAATAAAGTTTAACTGAAAGACAGCCATGCTCATTCATATACTTTTTGTCTATACATATTGTCCATGTGTTTCTGCACTACAACAGCAGAGTCCAGTGGTTGTGACACAGACCATACGGCCCGAAAAGCCTAAAATATTTACTATGTGATGCTTTGCAGACAAAGTCTGTCAGCCTCTATCATGGAGGAAAGTAACTATTTCACTCACTTTTGCATCCCATCACAGTATCAAGAGCTTTTCATAGTGTAGGAGTTTGATATTTGTTAAATAAATGTTGTCAAATTAATAAAGTTAATTCTGAAATTGCTCAGGCTATTCCATTAATTATTGATCTACCAATAAAAACTGAGTCAAATGACTTGAGTCAAATCATGAGGTTGAAACATTTCATGTAACTCTAATGACAGAAGGGCTAAAATGTAGGCATTTTAGCAATTCCTCCTTAGGAAATCAATTTTGAACATTTTTTTTTTTTTTATTTTATTTTGCGGTACGCAGGCCTCTCACTGTCGTGGTCTTTCCCGTTGCGGAGCACAGGCTCCCGACGCACAGGCTCAGCGGCCATGGCTCACGGGTCCAGCCGCTCCGCGGCATGTGGTATCCTCCCGGACCGGGACACGAACCCGTGTCCCCTGCATCGGCAGGCGGACTCCCAACCACTGCGCCACCAGGGAAGCCCGAACATTATTTTTAAGGACATTAAGCACCTTCTAACAATTAGTTATGTAGGTTTGTTCTCTCTTTCTCTCCCTCTCTTCCTCCCTCTCTATTAGAACAGGATTTTACCTAGGTGCAGGTTTTTTACTTGATTTTATGGTAAAGAGATGAATGTATAATAGCTATTTATTTTATTCATAACTGTATTCAAAACACCTGGATTTCCCCTAGATTGTCTTAATCGGAATGATCCAGAGGGAAAGTTAATTGATTTTATGTAATCACTGATTCAACAAATAGTTTCTGTGTAACAATCCGTGATATACACATCATTCTCCTAAGCACTGCAGGTCATAAAACTCTGGGTAAGATACTGTATCCTACTATCATAAAGACTCTCAACCAGTGATGAAACTGATCCATACATAAAGGCCATGATGTTTAAAAAATATACCTCAGCAAAAATGGGCCTCAGCAAACAGAAGATCATATGGCTGATGGGAGGCTCTGGTTCTGAGTAAGAAAGTAATCACACACTATCTTTTCCACTAAATGTGGCTAGAAAATCTGGGGAAAATGCATGCAGCAGCTATTTTTTAAACAGCTTTATTGAGGTATCACTGATATACAAAAACGCTGCACATATTTAAGTCCATAATTAAATGAGTTTGAATACAAAGCACACGCCCATGAAACCATCTCCATAATCAAAGTAACAGACACATGCATTACATCATAAAGTTTGTATCTCACCTCATTTTTTTGGAGCACTTCACACGAGATCTACCCTTTTAACACATTTTAAGTGGACAACACAGTATTGTTAAATATAGGTGCTCTGTTGTACAGCAGGTCTCAAGAACTTATTCATCTTGCATAACTGAAACTTTATACCAATTGAACATCTCTCCCTTTCCCCTGCTCCCCAACCTTTGGTGAGCACTGCTCTATTCTCTGTTTCATGCAGCAGTTACTGAAGACTCTAACAAGTAAATAGTAGAAGACGACCAGGATTTCAAGTACCACCCAACTGAAAGTAAAACCGCCACATTCCTTTTCCTCCTGCATTATCCCCATACCTAAAATCAACACAGCTCAAAACTAGGAAGTGGGAACTAATTGGACAAAGAGAGATCCGAGAGAAGACTACTAGGAACGACTTAAGGAGTGGGAAAGGAGAGTAGAAAGCTACTGTTTTTTTCTCCTTTTTTTCCATTCTCTGTTCTCTTGTGCCCTGGCCCCCAAACAACCTCATTGCAGCAGGGCAATGACAGGAGCCACAGGATCCAAAACTCTGAGGGAAGGTAATCTTCTCTGGTTAAAGGAGCTGCAGTAGTAACATTGGGTGACTTTTTTTCCCCTCTATTCTCCCACTGCTTGGCCCTGGACTTTGATGCTTTTGTGGCAGAGAAGGATAACTAGAGTTTCAGCTTTCTGGCCAGGTGACTGAGAAGGAAACCCTTGGAAAACAGGAAATATGGGGGAGATTATAGATAGCAAAAAGCTCAGAAAGAGACCCCTTATGGTTGTTTATGAACTCCTGGGCTCAGCACAGGATGAACATGGATGGATCTGACCCTAAACAGCACACAAAGACTCTGAGAACTAAATTATAGTGGGATAGACCACTGTTCAAATCCCCCAGTAGGTGGTACACATGAAGGACAGATCCAAGTAACATTGCAGAGGCTTTGACCACACAACTGATGCTGAGACTACTGTCCATATAAAGCTGCTCAGGACTTGTGGCCTAAACCCAAGTAGACTGAACATATGCTAAAACAAAAATGCTGAAATTCTCTTTAGGACTTAAATAAGAAGTAGACTCAGAAAATAAAATTCAAAAAGTCTAGGATACAAGCCAAAATTACATGGCATTTAAAGAATCAGGAAAACCTCATTTCCCATGGAAAAAGACAATTAAGAGACACCTATCCCAGATGACACGGAAATTGAAATTCTCAGGCAAATTTTAAAATAACTCCAAGTAATTGTGAACTCTCTTGAAATGACTGGAAAGTTTATAAGTCTCAGAAAAAGAAGATGTAAAGAAAAACTAATTGGAAACGTTAACTAGAACTGAAAAATAGAATAACTAAGGTATCATTAAACTCACTAAATGGGCAGATAGCAGAATGGAGATGACAGAAGAAACAGTTTGAAAATGTAAAGATAGCTCAATAGAAATGATCCAATGTGAAAAATAGAGAAAAATGACTGGCAAAAAGTTAAGAGAGCCTCAGTTACTTGTGGAACAATTCCAAAAAGCCTAATATTCATGTCAACAAAGGACCAGTATAAGATGAGAAAAGGTACAGCATAGTAAAAATATTTGAAGAAATAATGACTGAAAAATTCCTAAATTTGAGGAAAAACATACACCTACAAATTCAATAATCTCAGAAAACCCAGAAAAGGATAAACATGAAGAAATCCAGGCCAGGACAAATCACAATCAAACTACTGGAAACTAAACACAAAGAAAAATATGGAAAGCAAACTGAGTAAAATTATGCATTACTTATAGATGAACAAAATTTCAAATGGCTGCATGGTTCTCATTAGAAACCATGGAGCCAAGAAGAAAGCAGAACAGTATATTTCAAGTGCTAAAAGAAAACAACTGCAAAACCTGGATTCTATCTTCAGAAAAAAATATTCTCCATGAACAAAAATAAAGACATTCTCAGATGAAATAAAATTAAGAAAACTGTTGCTCTAAAATAATTGCTAAAGGAAGATCTTCAGACAGAAGGGGAATTATACAAGAAGGAAACTTGGAATATCAGGAACGAACAGAGAGCAAGAGAAGTGGAAAATTATGATAAATATATCATATTACTCTTCCATGGGCTTTTTATGTGTCTTCAATCCACTTTATTTTTTATGAAAGTATAGTTGATGTACAATGTTATTAGTTTCAGGTATACAAAATAGTTATTTGACAATCAAATACATTGTGAAATGAGCACATTAAGTCTAGTAGCCATCTGTCAGCATACACAGAAGTATCATTGACTATATTCCTTATGCTATGACTATATTACACCCCTGTGACTTATTTATTTTATAACTCAAAGTTTGTACCTTTTACTTCTCTTCACCTATTTTGCCAACCCTACTTCACCCTCTGGCAATCATTAGTTTAGTCTGTGAATCTATGAGTCTGTTCCTGCTCTGTTTGGTTTGCTTTGTTTTGTTTTTCAGATTCCATTATAATTGAGATCATATTTGTCTTTCTCTGTCTGATTTATTTCACTTAGCATAATACCCTCTAGTGTCAGCAATTACATTTCCAGGTATTTCCCCAAAGAAAACAAAACCATTAGTTCAGAAAGATATATTCACCCTTATGTTCACTGCAGCATTATTTACAGCAGTCAAAATATGTAAGCAGCACAAGCCTTTTAGATAGCCTCATACACCAGAGAGCAGAAAGCATAAACAAGAAGAACTACAATCCTGCAGCCTGTAGAACAGAAACCACATTCACAGAAAGATAGACAAGATGAAAAGGCAGAGGGCTATGTACCAGATGAAGGAACAAGATAAAACACCAGAAAAACAATTACATGAAGTGGAGATAGGCAACCTTCCAGAAAAAGAATTCAGAATAATGATAGTGAAGATTATCAAGGACCTCGGAAAAAGAATGGAGGAAAAGATTGAGAAGATGCAAGAAATGTTTAACAAAGATCTAGAAGAATTAAAGAATGAACAGACAGAGATGAACAACACAATAACTGAAATGAAAAATACACTAGAAAGAATCAATTGCAGAATAACTGAGGCAGAAGAATGGATAAGTGACCAGGAAGACAGAATGGTGGAATTCACTGCTGCGGAAGAGAAAAATGAAAAAAGAATGAAAAGAAATGAAGACAGCCTAAGAGACCTCTGGGAAAACATTAAACACAACAACATTTGCATTACAGGGGTCCCAGAATGAGAAGAGAGGGAGGAAGGACCCGAGAAAATATTTGAAGAGATTATAGTCCACAACATGGGAGAGAAAATAGCCACACAATCCAGGAAGTGCAGAGAGTCCCATACAGGAAAAACCCAAGGAGAAACACACTGAGAAACATAGTAATCAAGTTGGCAAAAATTAAAGACAAAGAAATATTATTGAAAGCAGCAAGGGAAAAATGACAAATTCCATACAAGGGAACTCCCATAAGGTTAACAGCTGATTTCTCAGCAGAAACTCTACAGTCCAGAAGGGAGTGGCACGACATATTGAAAGTGATGAAAGGGAAGAACCTACAACCAAGATTACTCTACAGGGCAAGGATCTCATTCAGATTCGATGGAGAAAACAAAAGCTTTACAGACAAGCAAAAGCTAAGAGAATTCAGTACCACCAAAGCAGCTCTACAACAAATGCTAAAGGAGCTTCTCTAACTGGGAAACACAAGAGAAGAAAAGGACCTACAAAAACAAAAACAAAACAATTAGGTAAATGGTAATAGGAACATACATATCGATAATTACTTAAATGTGAATGGATTAAATGCTCCAACCAAAAGACACAGGCTTGCTGAATGGATACAAAAACAAGACCCATATATATGCTTCCTACAAGAGACCCACTTCAGACCTAGGGACACATATTGACTGAAAGTGAGGGGATGGAAAAAGATATCCCATGCAAATGGAAATCAAAAGAAAGCTGGAGTAGCAATACTCATATCAGATAAAATAGACTTTAAAATAAAGAATGTTACAAGAGACATGGAAGGACACTACATAATGATCAAGGGATCAATCCAAGAAGAAGATATAACAATTATAAATATATATGCACCCAACACAGGAGCACCTACATACATAAGACAACTGCTAACAGCTCTAAAAGAGGAAATGGACAGTAACACAATAATAGTGGGGGACATTAACACATCACTTACACCAATGGACAAATCATCCAAACAGAAAATTACTAAGGAAACACAAGCTTTACATGACACAGTAGACCAGATAGAGTTAACAGATATTTATAGGACATTCCATGCAAAAACCACAGATTACACTTTCTTCTCAAGTGCACATGGCACATTCTCCAGGATGTATCACATTTGGGTCACAAATCAAGCCTTGGTAAATTTAAGAATATGGAAATCATATCAGGCATCTTTTCTGACAACAACACTATGAGATTAGAAATCACTTACGGTGAAAAAGACGTAAAAAGCACAAACACATAGAGGCTGAACAATACGTTACTAAATAAACAAGAGATCACTGAAGAAATCAAAGAGGAAATCAAAAAATACCTAGAGACAAATGACAATGCTAACACGACGATCCAAAACCTATGGGATGTAGCAAAAGCAGTTCTAAGAGGGAAGTTTATAGCTATACAAGCCTACCTCAAGAAACAAGAAGTATCTCAAATAAACAATCTAACGTTACACCTAAAGGAACTAGAGAAAGAAGAACAAACAAAACCCAAAGTTAGCAGAAGGAAAGAAATCATAAAGATCAGGCCAGAAATAAATAAAATAGAAACAAAGAAAACAATAGCAAAGAACAATAAACCTAAAAGCTGGTTCTTTGAGAAGATAAACAAAATTGATAAACCATTACCACACTCTTCAAGAAAAAGAGGGAGAGGACTCAAATCAATAAAAATAGAAATGAAAAAGAAGTTATAACAGACACTGCAGAAATACAAAGCATCCTAAGAGATTACCACAAGCAACTCTATGCCAATAAAATGGACAACATGGAAGAAATGGACAAATTCTTAGAAAGGTATAACCTTCCAAGACTGAACCAGGAAGAAATAGAATATATGAACATACCAATCACAAGTAATGAAATTGAAATTGTGATTAAAAATCTTCCAACAAAAAAAAGTCCAGGACTAGATGGCTTCATAGGTGAATTCCACCAAACATTTAGAGAAGAGCTAACACCCATCCTTCTCAAACTCTTCCAAAAAACTGCAGAGGAAGGAACACTCCCAAACTCATTCTATGAGGCCACCATCACCCTGATACCAAAACCAGACAAAGATACTACAAAAAAAAAAAAGAAAATTAAAGACCAATATCACTGATAAATATAGATGCAAAAATCCTCAACAAAATACTAGCAAACAGAATCTAAGAACATTAAAAGGATCATACACCATGATCAAGTGGGATTTATCCCAGGGATGCAAGGATTCTTCAATATATGCAAATCAATCAATGTGATAGAGCATACTAACAAACTGAAGAAGAAAAACCATATGATCATCTCAACAGATGCAGAAAAAGCTTTTGACAAAAGTCAACACCATTTATGATAAAAACTCTCCAGAAAGTGGGCGTAGAGGGCACCTACCTCAACATAGTAAAGGCCATATATGACAAATCCACAGCAAACCTCATTCTCAATGGTGAAAAACTGAAAGCATTTCCTCTAAGATCAGGAACAAGACAAGGATGTCCACTCTCACCACTATTATTCAACATAGTTTTGGAAGTCCTAGGCACAGCAATCAGAGAAGAAAAATAAAGGAATACAAATTGGAAAAGAAGAAGTAAAACTCACTGTTTGCAGATGACATGATACTATGCATAGAGAATCCTAAAGATGCTACCACAAAGCTACTAGAGCTAATCAGTGAATTTGGTAAAGTTGCAAGATACAAAACTAATGCACAGAAATCTCTTGCATTCCTATACACTAATGATGAAAAATCTGAAAGAGAAATTAAGGAAAGACTCCCATTTACCATTGCAACAAAAAGTATAAAATATGTAGGAATAAACCTACCTACGGAGACAAAAGACCTGTATGCAGAAAACTATAAGACACTGTTGAAAGAAATTAAAGATGATACCAACAGAGGGAGAAATATTCCATGTTCTTGGATTGGAAGAATCAATATTGTGAAAATGACTCTACTACCGAAAGCAATCTACAGATTCAATGCAATCCCTATCAAATTACCAATGGCATTTTTTACAGAACTGGAACAAAAAATCTTAAAATTTGTATGGAGACACAAAAGACCCCCAAATAGCCAAAGCAGTCTTGAGGGAAAAAAACGGAGCTGGAGGAATCAGACTCCCTGACTACAAAGCTACAGTAATCAAGATAATATGGTACTGTTGCAAAAACAGAAATATAGATCAATGGAACAGGATAGATAGCCGAGAGACAAACCCACGCACCTATGGTCAACTAATCTACAACAAAGGAGGCAAGGATATACAATGGAGAAAAGACAGTCTCTTCAATAAGTGGTGCTGGGAAAACTGGACAGCTACATGTAAAAGAATGAAATTACAACACTCCCTAACACGATACACAAAAATATACTCAAAATGGATTAGAGACCTAAATGTAAGACTGGACACTATAAAACTCTTAGAGGAAAACAGAGGAAGAACCCTCTTTGATGTAAATCCCAGCAAGATCTTTTTTGATCCACCTCCTAGAGTAATGGAAATAAAAAGAAACAAATGGGACCTAATGAACCTTAAAAGCTTTTGCAAAGCAAAAGAAACAACAAACAAGACAAAAAGACAACCCTCAGAATGGGAAAAGATATTTGCAAACGAATCAATGGACAAAGGATTAATCTCCAAAATATATAAACAACGCATGCAGCTCAATATTAAAAAAACAAACAACACAATCCAAAAATGGGCAGAAGACCTAAATAGACATTTCTCCAAAGAGGACATACAGATGGCCAAGAAGCACATGAAAAGTTGCTCAACATCACTAATTATCACAGAAATGCAAATCAAAACTACAATGAGGTATCCCCTTACACCAGTTAGAATGGGCATGATCATAAAATCTACAAACAACAAATGATGGAGAGGGTGTGGAGAAAAGGGTACCCTCTTGCCCTGTTGGTGGGAATGTAAATTGATACAGCCACTATGGAGAACAGTATGGAGGTTCCTTAAAAAACTAAATATAGAATTACCATATGACCCAGCAAGCCCACTACTGGGCATATACCCAGAGAAAACCATAATTCAAAAAGACACATGCACCCCAATTTTCATTGGATCACTATTTACAATAGCCAGGTCATGGAAGCAACCTAAATGCCCATCAACAGACAAATGGATAAAGAAGATGTGGTATATGTATGTAATGGAATATTACTCAGCCATAAAAAGGAATGAAACTGGGTCATTTGTAGAGACGTGGATGAATCTAGAGACTGTCATACAGAGTGAAGTAAGTCAGAAAGAGAAAAACAAATATCGTATATTAATGCATATATATGGAAACTAGAAAAATGGTACAGTTGAACCAGTTTGCAGGGCAGAAATAGAGACACAGATGTAGAGAACAGATGTATGGACACCAAGGGGGGAAACTGGGGGGTGGGGGTTGGGATGAATTGGAAGATTGGGATTGAGATGTATACACTGATGTGTATAAAATTGATGACTAATAAGAACCTGCTGTATAAAAAAAATAAAATAAAATTCAAATAAAACGTGAACTAACAAAAAACAAACAAACAAAAAGATATGGAAGCAATATAAATGTCTATCGACAGATGAATGAACAAAGAGATGAGATATTTATGTATAATTCAGGTATAAAAAACAATGAAATCTTGCCATTTGCAACAATATGGATGGACCTAGAGGGTACTGACTTTTAAATAATATGTTGTACTGCTGAACATTAAAATTATAGTCTAATGAGGTTTTCAATGAATGTATAGGCAGTATGAAAGAAAACTGCAAAATAATGGGGGTAGGAAAAATAAACCTACATGGTTTCAACTTTTTATTTGAAGTGGTAAAATATTGATTCTACAGGAATCACTTGTAATCCCAAGAGAATTCACTACCAAATTATAGGATGAGGTAAAGTTTTAAAACACAGTAGATAAAGTATTTTTTAAATATTCAAATTACACCAGAGAAAACAGGGAATAGAGAACACAAAGAAACCAAAAACACAGAAAACAGAAAACAGTAAAATAATAGTCCTAAATCTAAACATGTCAGTACTTACACTAAATTTAAATGGCTTAACCAAAGAAATTGAAAATCAAAGATTTTCATAATGTATGTAAGTGAACCAACTATATCTCTGAGAAACTTACTTCTAATGTAATAATACAGGTAGGTTAAAAACCAAATGATTGAAAAGAAATATATCATATACATATTAACTGAAATAGGCTTTAGTAGCTATATTAATGTAAGAGAAATTAGACATTGGAGCAAAGAAAATTAACAAGGAAAAGAAAAGAGCAATAGTGATAACAGGATCAAAATATCCATAAAGAATAAAAATAACAATCTTAATTGCATGAACACCTAATAGTAGAGCTTTAAAAAATGAAGAAAAAATGACAGATAGACATACAAATCCACAATTATAGATGGAGGCTTCAACACTCCTTTCTCAGTAATAGACAAAACTAAGAGACAATAAATCATTAAGATGTAGAATAATTGGACTATACCATCAAGCAATTGGATCTGACAATTTTAGAACACTTGACCCAACAACAGAATACACATTCCTTCCAAGTGCACATAGAATACTCACCAAGATAGACCATATCTCTATTTAGAAAACAAACCTTAGGAAATTTTAAAGTTAAATCATTCAAAGCAATTTCTATGTCCATAATGAAAGTAAACTAGAACTAAATTACAGAAGGACAGTAATAAAATCTCCAAACACTTGAAAATTAAAGAACATATTTCTAACTAATCCACAGGTCAAACAGAAAATCTCCAAGAAAATTAGAAAATATTGTGAACTAAACAAAAATGAGAATACAACATTGCAAAAGCTGTGGAATTCAGCTAAATTACTGCTAGCAGCTAAATGCTTATATTAGAAAAAGAAAATGATCTCAAGTAAGTAATCCAAACTTTCATCTGAAGAAACTAGAAAAATAACAGCAAGCATAAGGAAGGAAATAACAAGTAAGACAAGTCAATAAAATATAAAGCATATGTAACAGAGAAAAACAATGACACCAAAAGCTAGTGCTTTGGAAAGATCTTCAAAATTGATAAACCTCTGATAAAACTGAAGACAAAAAAATAGAGACAGACAAACTACCATAGCAGGAATGAAAGAGGGGGATTCCTGTACAGATTCTGCAGACATTAAAATAAGGATATATTACAAAGAACTCCATGCACATAAGTTTAACAAATTGAATAAAACTGACAACTTGCTAAAAAGCTGCAAACTGAAAAAGAGATGAAATAGATAACATGAATAGTTCTATAATTATTAAAGAAATTGTATTCATAGTTAAAAATCTTTAGGAAAAAAAAATTCCCAAGGCCAAATGATTTCTCTGGTGAATTCTACCAAATATTAAAAGAACAAATAACATTGACTCTACCAAATATTTCTAGAAAACTGAAGATAAGGAAACAATTCTCTATTCATTGTATAAGGTTGAGTTACCCTAATATCAAAGATAAACAATGACATTGATCACCTTCCACCATGAACTCCACAATACTTAGGATCTATACTATTCAAAATTTGGAAATCATATTTTCTGCCTATTTTATTTGTATTAACTAACTTATTAATAAATAAAATTAAAATTTTAAAACAGATGACAGCCCAAGAAATGAAGCCTAAAAACCAATTTCCCTCATAAACATAAAAATTTTTTACCAAATATTAGCAAATATAATCTGACAATATATATATAAAGAATGATACAACACAATGAAGTGGGACTTATCACAGGAATACACTGTTGGTTCAGTATTTGAAAATCAATTTAATCCAGTATATTAAGAGTCTAATGAATAAAAGCTACAGGGTAATATAAATAGACACAGAAAAAGTGTTTTAACAAAACAAAAACCATTCATGATGATACTCTCAGCAAGGCAGGGATGGTTGGGAACTTCCTCAACCTAAAGAAGGTATATTTTTTAAAAGACTACACTTTCCAGTCTTAACTTTAAGTTTATAATCCATTTTGAGTTTATTTTTGTATATGGTGTTAAAGACCTAAATGTAAGACTGGAAACCATAGAACTCCTAGAGGAAAACATAGGCAGAACACTCTGCCATAAATCGTAGCAAGATTTTTTGAATCTGCCTCCTAAAGCAAAGGAAATAAAAGCAAAAATAAACAAATGGGACCTAATTAAACTTAAAAGCTTTTGCACAGTAAAGGAAACCATTGACAAAATGAAAAGACAATCTACCGAATGGGAGAAATAGCTGCAAATGTTATGAACGATAAGTGGTTAATATCCAACATACCCAAATAGCTCATACAACTCAACATCAAAAAAAACAAACAACCAAATCAAAAAATGGGCAGAAGAACTGAACAGACATTTTTCCAAAGAAATGCAAATGGCCAACAGGCACATGAAAAGATGCTCAACGTTGCTAATCATCAGGGAAAAGCAAACCAAAACCATAATGAGAAAATCTCACACCTGTCAGAATGGCTGCTATCAAAAAGAACACAGGGCTTCCCTGGTGGCGCAGAGGTTGAGAGTCCGCCTGCCGATGCAGGGGACACGGGTTCGTGCCCCGGTCTGGGAGGATCCCACATGCCGCGGAGCGGCTCGGCCCGTGAGCCATGGCCGCTGAGCCTGCGCGTCCGGAGCCTGTGTTCCGCAACGGGAGAGGCCACAACAGTGAGAGGCCTGCGTACCGCAAAAAAAAAAAAAAAAAAAAAAAAAAAAAAGAACACAGATAATAAATGTTGGCTAGGATGTGCAGAAAAGGGAACCCTCAAAAACTGTTGGTGGGAATGTAAACTGGTGCAGCTACTGTGGAAAATGGTATGGAGGATTCTCAAAAAAACTAGAAAGGGAACTACCATATGACCCAGCAATTCCACTCCTGGGTATAAATCGAAAAAAAACAGAAACACTAATTCAAAAAGATACATGCACACCAATGTTCAAAGCAGCTTTTTTTTTACAATAGTCAAGACAGGGAAGCAACCTAAGTGTCTATCAGCAGAAGAATGGATAAAGAAGATGTGGTATGTACATAGAATGGAATACTACTCAGCCATAAAAAGAAATGAAATTTTGCCATTTGTAGCAACATTGATGGACTTGGAGGGTATTATATTAAGTGAAAGAAGACAGAGAAATACAAATACTATATGATATCATTATATGTGGAATCTAAAAAATAAAACAGACCAGTGAATATAACAAAAATGAAGCAGACTCACAGATACAGAGAACAAACTAGTAGTTACCCAGGGGGAGAGGGAAGTGGGAGGGGCAATAGAGGAGATTAAGAGGTACAAATTTTTATGCATAAAATAAGCTACAAAAATATACTGTACAACATGAGGAATATAGTCCACATATTGTAATAACTATAAATAGAGTATAACCTTGAAAAATTGTGAATTACTATATTGTACACCTATAACTTATATAATATTGTATATCAACTATACTTCAATTAAAAAAACGACTATAGGTAACATCATATTTAAAAGTGAAAGACAGAATGTTTTCCCCCTAAGACTGTGAATATGACATGGCTATGTACTCTCACCACTCCTATTCAACATCATTCTGGAAGTTCTTGCCAGTGAAGTAAGCTTAAAATAAGAAATATAAGTGATAGAGATTGAAAAGGAAAATGATGGTAGAAAATCCCAACAAGCCACAAAAACTTCTTCAGAATGAATTATTGATTTTAGTTAGGTCATAGAATACAACATTAACACACAAAAATCAACTGTGTTTCTGTATATTCACAATGAACAGAAAACTTTTAAAACAGAATTTTTAAAAAATGTCTAAGATTTCAAAAATAATGAAATACTTAAATCTAACAAAACATGCATAGTATCTGTATACTGAACAGTACAAAATGATGACATAAATCAAAAAAGACTTAGATAAATGGCAAGAGATAGGATATTCATGGATTGGAAGACTGATCCTATAAAAATGTTAATCCTCTCCAAACTGATCTATAGATTTAACACAATTCCAAACAAAATCACAGGATTTTGTTTGTAGATTTTTTGTAGATATAGACAGATTTATTCTAAAATTTATGTGGAAAGGTATAGTAACAAGACTAGCCAAAAGAAACCTGAATCAGAAAAATGAAGTTGAGAAACAACACTGCTTGATGTCAAGCTTACTATAGAGCTACAGTAATCAAGCCAGTGTGGTACTGGTAAACGTACAGACCAGCAGAGCAGAAGAGAGTCCTGAAATACACCAGCACAAATATGGCTAAATGATTCTTGACAAAGGTATGAAGGCAAATCAAAAGAGGAAGGTAGTCCTTTCAACAAATGGTGTTGGAACAACTAGGCAGCCAACTAACAATAACAGCAAAAATAATTACCTCAACTTCAAGTTTACACCTTATACAGAAATTAACCCAAAATGGACTATTGCTATAGATATATATTACAAAACTATATATATTTTAGAAGAAAATGTAGATTTTTTATGACCTCAGGTTAGACAAAGAGTTATTTTTAAGACTGTTATTTTAATCAATTTAGTGAATTGATTTATTTTAATTAATTTAATCAAGTACAGCATATTATTGATACAATAAAAATATTTATTAGAAATTAATTCAAATAATTTAAATAGCATTTTTGAGATACAATGAGATACAAGATACAAATTTATGACATAATTTACATTACATAAAATACACCCAAGGTATACAGTTCAATGGTTCTTAATACATTCACCGAGTTGTGAGAATATCACTATAAATTAACTTTAGGACATTTTCATCACCCTAAAAAGAAATTTTGTACCTACCACAGACCCCATCCTTCTCCAACTTCAGTCCTAGGCATTCACTAATGTACTTTCTTAGACAAAAAATTCTTACATAACTCTAAAAGCATAATCCATAAGAGAAAATATAGACAAATTGGACTTCATCAAAATTAAAAACTACCATTCTGCATAAGACACCATGAGAAAAATGAAAAGATTAGGAGAAAATAGTTGCAAATTACATCTGTAACAAAGAACTTCAATACAGGATATACAGAGAACCCCCAAACTCAACAGTAAGAAAACAACACAGTTTTTAAAATGGTCAAAAGACTTGAATAGATATTTCACCAAAAAGGATGTATGGATCGAAAATATTCACATAAAAAGATCATTAGCCATTAGAGAAATGCAAATTAAAGCTACAATAGATACCACTTCCTACCTATTAGAATGGATAAAATAAAATTACTGACGGGCTTCCCTGGTGGCGCAGTGGTTGAGAGTCCGCCTGCCGATGCAGGGGACATGGGTTCGTGCCCCGGTCCGGGAAGATCCCACATGCCGCAGAGCGGCTGGGCCCGTGAGCCATGGCTGCTGAGCCTGCGCGTCCGGAGCCTGTGCTCCGCAACGGGAGAAGCCACAACAGTGAGAGGCCCGCATACCACACACACACACACAAAAACAAAACTGACAACACCAAGTACTGGTGAGGATGCATAACAACTGCAACTCTCCAATATCACTGGTGTGATGCAAAATGATACAGCTACTCTGGAAATCAATTTTGCAGTTTCTTATTAAGTTAAGCATATACTTACTTTCTGCCCCAGACATCCAAGTTCTGAGTACTTACCCTAGAAAAATGAAAACTAACATTCACAGGGACTTCCCTGGTGGTCCAGTGGTAAAGAATCCATCTTCTAATGCAGGAAACGCGGGTTCGATCCCTGGCTAGGGAACTAGGACCCCACGTGCAATGGGGCAACTAAGCCCGCGCGCCACAGTACTGAGCTCGCACGCCTCAGCTAGAGAGCCTGTGTGCTGCAAACTACAGAGCCCACACACCCTGGAGCCTGAGCGCCACAACTAGAGAAGAGAAAAAACCTGCATGCCACAACGAGAGAGAAGTCTGCGCCCCGCAACAAAACATACCGTATGCCTCAACGAAGATCCCGCGTGACTCAACTAAGGCCTGATGCAGCCAATAAATAAATAAATAAATAGATAGATAAATAGATAAATAAATAAATAAATAAAATCTTTAACAAATAAAATTAAATTAAAAAAAAGAAAACTAACATTCACACAAGAACTTGTATACAAATGTTTATAGCAGCTCTGTTCATAATCATGTAAGAATAGAAGCAACCTCAATATCCTTCAATAACTGAATGGATCAGTTGTGGTTTATCCATAAAAAGGACAACTACTCAACCAAAAATAAAACAAAACAAAATGCCAATATAAAACAAACAACAAAACTGTTGATATACTGAACAACTTGGAAAAATCTCAAAAGGCATTATGCTTATATGTGGAATCTAAAAAAAAATGATACAAGTGAACTTATTTACAAAATAGAAACAGACTCACAGACATAGAAAACAATCCTATGATTACCAAAAGGGAAGCGGGGAGGGAAGAAAAAAAAAAAAAGAAAAAAAAGGCATTATGCTGAGGGCAAGAGGCCAGTCTCAAAAATGTACATTCTGTATACTTCAATTTGTACTATGGCATTCTCCTAAAGACAAACTATAGTGACAGAGAACAGATCAATGGTTGCCAGGGATTAGGGGTGTAGGAAGGGTACAAATACAAAGGGATAATATGAGGGAGTTTTATGGGGCAATAGAATTGTTCTATATCCTGACTTTGGCAGCAGTTATATGAATATATAGATTCACAGAACTATACACATACAAAAAGTCAATTTTACTGTAAGTTAAAGATTAAAATAAAACACAAAGATAGAAAATAAAGTTAAGCAAATATAGAAACCTACCACTAGCTTTTCCCACTTATCTGTGTACCTCCCCCTCGCCAAAAAAACAAAAACAAAAACAAAACCCACACATTATTCCCTCCACAATGCAAGACTTATATTTGTTCATTTAATGAATACCTATGTAGCACTTACTATGTGAAGATGAAGCAGTTAGGGGAAAGGTTAGAAAGAAAAATTCTATGGAAAAAGTGACATATTACTGAATACTGAGAAACATAATTTTAGTGAGAAGAGATGGAGGGAATAACTTAAACATCTCCCTGTTTGAAGGCAGAAAACAACCTGCCTCATTTGAGGAAGTTCCAGTTTGTTTGGAACCTTGGGTAGAGATAATTTGGAGATGGGGCAAAAATTCAGATTGGGGACTCATCATGAAAACCTTGAATCCCAGGCAAAGGAGTTTGTCCTTAGTTTATATCCTACGTACCTAACAATAAAGATATCTCATATCCTAACCCTTGGCCTTACCAACTGGATCTTAGTTAAAGGAGAATTTGTATCACTAAAGCCAACACTAAGAGTTAGAAGATGGATTCCAGGACTTACTTCATCACTGATTTACAATATGAATAACATTGGCAAATTAACTTCAGCATCTTCTTCTGTGCACAACATAAAAGGAATTATGCCAGCCTTTCCTATTTTGTGAAGCTTAATGACAAATGAACCTCATGATAATGTGAAACAATTTTTTTAAGAATAGTGTACAGCATTTTCTCTAAGTGCGGTCCTTGGGTAAGCAACATTATGACAACCTGGGAACTTATTAGAAATGCAAGTTCTTACACCCCACCCCAGACTTGCTGAATCACAAATGCTGGGGAGGATGGCCAGCAATACTCATTTAACAAAGTTTCTTGTTTATTCTGGGGCATGCTCAAGCTTGAGAACCACTGACATAAAACATTATACAAATATACTCAAGTGCTATAAAACTCAAACTACACATGCCTCAGTCCACTCTGAACATCACAATCTCATGAAGGGACAGTGTCTTATTTGAAGCCAGAAAATCAGATATTTTTCATTGGCATTTTGCTTTTCACAACTCATGAAGCTATCAAAGGCTGATTTTCCTAGAGGAATAATTACTTTCAGAAATATTCAACACTCTGTATCAGAAAGCCCAGGAATGATTTCTTTGAGGGAAAGAAAATAGATAAGGAATTTTTCTTCACTGATTTGTATTTTGATAAAGCAATTTTGCTTGAGAGAATTGATGGCAGCACACTGACCTGCAGTCACAATAAATCTGTGTCAATTTACTCAATGAATCATGTCTCTAATGCCAATATTTTCCCCCATACCCAAGTGCTCTTAAGCATTATAAATCCCTGCTGCAAAAAGGATAAACAATGAAGACATTACTAGTCGGAGGACAGAGCATAAATGACAAGGAGATAGTAAGGACACTTTTCTCTCTCAGTTAGTACAAAATAATAAACAAAAATATACTTCTGTGTAATATATTTCAATGAGATATCATCAGAATAAATAATTGAAATAAATTGCCTAGTGCCTCACTCAACTGAACAATTAGGAAACAGTGAAATTTTAATGTCTTTTCATCTGTATCCTCTCTTTCACTGATTCAGATCCTATTTTCCCGTGGTGTGCTTGGTCCAAGTTATCACCATCATCATCACCATGAATATCAATTCTGTCCCTGAATCTGAGATGTCCCTGTAGGCCAATACTGTCAGGATTAGTTGTACAAAATATTTAAAATTAGAAAGCACTGGTCTTTGAACTCGGCTTCTATGAGGGTATAAGAAAAACAACAGGTAGAGAGTCTATTGACCAAGGTCCAAATTTATCCACGGGCTGACTATGTACCTCTAATTACATCCCTGAGCTTCAGCTTTCTATCTATGTAATAAAAAAGGCGCTAACAACTTTTTTCGAAAGAGCTCCCATAATTTCTTTCCTATAACTTTTGCTTTCTTTTAATGCCCCCTCACTATTTTCCACAAAACATTCAATTCCCCATTCTGCCCACATTAACCCTGTCTCCAGAAGAAATAAATCTGATACACTTACTGCTATTTAAGCCAAAGGTCACAAATCCAAATGCTTGCAGGTTAATAAAGTTATCATAATGCTTGCTGGGTATATAAAAACATGTATTAAGCAGTTCATCCTGTAACCAGAGCAAAACACTATTTAGTTATGTTGCCTTTGAAAACCTGTATAAGGATATATGTAACAAAATGCTCTGGCAAAACACTTGCACTTGTAAAACTTTGAAGCGGCCAGTTGAAATTCCTTGGTTTCATCCTTGGGTACTTCATACTCTAGCCCCTATCAAATTAAGCCACTCTCTTCTCTTTTACAATTGAAATAGAAGATTATTAGTTAGGTAAAATGATGTGTGGCCATGACTCATGACTAATTATTTAAACATGATCTTGTCAAAGACCCTCTCAAATGCCATCTTCTACACCTAGTCTTTTTTTTTTCCTACCATAATATATGATCTCTTTGGTTTACTTTTCTATTATACTTTCTGTACCTCTGGGTAAAGGGTTTAGCTTATTCCACCTCGTAGTGAAGGTGTATTAGGTAATAGGGCACTTGTTACACCTTATATCATTTTATATTCTGACATCAGGGATTGTGCATTTTTGCACTTTAGCTCCAACATAATTTAGAACTGTTCCTGGAATATTTCTAAATCTGCCCCAAATAAGAGACTGCTAAAATTGTACTTTTATTCATTGAATTAAAATAAACATGCATACGTGACTATCTATTCTTGCCCTAGCATAAGCACTAACCATAGTCACCTCCACTGCAATAGACTCCTACTCACACATGTCTATGAAGTAAACATCCTTGTGCCCTACAGATTCTAGTATTCTTTATCCTTTGAATTTTACTATGAAAAAGGCAGACATTGGATAGTAAAAAGGCTGCCTAGGTTGGGAGAGTAAAGAAGAAGTAAAGCACAAAACTTTTCCAACACCATAGCACACTGATTCATTTCTAAAGTATTTTTCCTTTCTTAAAACCTTATTTACTAGAAGTTGTTGTCAGGCTATGATTAAATACACTGATCACTAACTCCTCCCTGTTAATAAGACTAGCAGTCAGTCCTCGTAGAGGAAGTCTGCCCCCATTGTGAAGGCCTAAATGTTCCAGATGGTTTTGTACAGATTCTTGGGTTTTGTCCAGTGCCATGGACAGCTCCACTTATTCATCCACAATAGCTTGTGTACAAGTCCTCTCCAGAAGTGTTATTATGCATCCTTTGTCTAGAAGTTGTCACAATCCTAAATATATATTTCTCTCTTCCACTGAGAGATACAGTGGAATTTTAAGATGCAGCATCCAACATTTCATGTGTATTAGACTTCTCTCTGAGCCATCACCAAGGTTTACGGCAAGTTCTTTGTTGAAGCACATAAATTGATTACAAAAAATAATTTCTGCCAAATCTCAAGAGAACCTTAAACCTGCCATCTTTTTTTTTGTCTAGTGACTGAGAGTTTTTATGAGTCATTATTAATTTTTTTTTCTCTAAGTATCATCACCATTATTAGGGTGTCATTGCAGAGAAAAATAAAAGAAAGAATAAAACAAAAATCTTAAAACTATCATTGGTGAGGCATAAGATTTTAGATGAAGAAAAACTGTTAGAGTTTTATTGAAAATAAGTGTTCTGCTGATGACTGATTTATTTCAATAGGGGGAAAAGTAATCCCAGAAACCATAGTTACAGATAGAATGTTGGCATCCCATTGTCAGATCCCAAAGGCTTAGCACCCCAGTCACTCCCAAGAAACTAAGACTCAGTAAGGTCAATGAGACTCTATCCCCCCCTAGTGTCTCTAGTTTTAGGAGGGAATCCTTGTCCCTTCTGGCCTCTACAAATCAATTTTTTCAAGTATCCTTGCAAAAGAATCCATTTGCATTGTACTTCTCATTCAAAGTGTTAATAAAGAATCTTGATAAATACTCAAATATCTTCCTATAATCCAATCTAAAGTTGCTCACAGTGAAAATAATATTAAAGATTTCCTTCAGTAACCAATCAACTGCCATATTTGCATACAATCGAGTTAAGATGAATTAGAAGATCTGTTAGTCATTCTACAATTGTGTGCATCAGTTAATATCACATGATGTGTAACTATAAATAATGCCCCTTACCTAGTCAATGTGTTCATAAATGTGATTAAAAGATAGTATATTTTATCCCTGATGCTATTACTAGTGCAATATATAACAATGAATAAATGATGCCTTCTCCCTGCAAAAATCTCCTCTTTAAAATGACAGTTTAAACAGGATGAGCTCAAGAACGCTAGAACTCTGTGAAATAGCACAGTTCCTTGTCAAATAATTTTAAGCCTATAATCCTCAGTTTCTTCACTTATGAAGATAATAAAATATATCTTATCTATCTCACAGATCAAAGGCAGATTATTAACAAAATTTTAGAATTATTTCAGCTAGACAACTTTGTTATATTTTCTTTTGGCAGAGTTACGTGTCATCAAGAGCCAATACTTCATGTGTTTGTTGGCCATCTGTATGTCTTCTTTGGAGAAATGTCTATTTAGGTCTTCTACCCATTTTTGGATTGGGTTGTTTGTTTTTTTGATATTAAGCTGCATGAGCTGCTTGTAAATTTTGGAGATTAATCCTTTGTCAGTTGCTTCATTTGCAAATATTTTCTCCCATTCCGAGGGTTGTCTTTTCATCTTGTTTACGGTTTCCTTTGCTGTGCAAAAGCTTTTAGGTTTCATTAGGTCCCATTTGTTTATTTTTGTTTTTATTTCCATTTCTCTAGGAGGTGGGTCGAAAAGGATCTTACTGTGATTTATGTCACAGAGTGTTCTGCCTATGTTTTCCTCTAAGAGTTTTACAGTGTCTGGCCTTACCTTTAGGACTTTAATCCATTTTGAGCTTATTTTTGTGTATGGTGTTAGGGAGTGTTCTAATTTCATTCTTTTACATGTAGCTGTCCAGTTTTCCCAGCACCACTTATTGAAGAGGCTGTCTTTTCTCCATTGTATATTCTTGCCTCCTTTATCAAAAATAAGGTGACCATAGGTGTGTGGGTTTATCTCTGGGCTTTCTATCCTGTTCTATTGATCTATATTTCTGTTTTTGTGCCAGTATCATACTGTCTTGATTACTGTAGCTTTGTACTATAGTCTGAAGTCAGGAAGCCTGATTCCTCCAGCTCCATTTTTCAATCTAAAGATTGCTTTGGCTATTTGGGGTCTTTTGTGTTTCTATACAAATTGTGAAAATTTTTGTTCTAGTTCTGTGACAAATGCCAGTGGTAGTTTGATAGGGATTGCATTGAATCTGTAGATTGCTTTGGGTAGTAGAGTCATTTTCACAATGTTGATTCTTCCAATCCAAGAACATGGTATAGCTCTCCATCTGTTTATATCATCTTTAATTTCTTTCATCAGTGTCTTATAGTTTTCTGCATACAGGTCTTTTGTCTCCTTAGGTAGGCTTATTCCTAGGTATTTTATTCTGTTTGTTGCAATGGTAGATGGGAGTGTTTCCTTAATGTCACTTTCAGATTTTTTATCATTAGTGTATAGGAATGCAAGATAGTTCTGTGCATTAATTTTGTATCCTGCTACTTTACCAAATTCATTGATTAGGTCTAGTAGCTTTCTGGTAGCATCTTTAAGATTCTTTATGTAGAGTATCATGTCATCTGCAAACAGTGACAGCTTTACTTCTTCTTTTCCAATCTGTGTTCCTTTTATTTCTTTTTCTCTCTGATTGCCGTGGCTAAAACTTCCAAAACGATGTTGAATAATAGTGGTGAGAATGGGCAACATTTTCTTGTACCTGATCTTAGTGGAAATGGTTTAAATGCTCCACATCATTAATCATTAGAGAAATGCAAATCAAAACTACAATGAGATATCACCTCACACCAGTCAGAATGGCCATCATCAAAAAACCTACAAACAATAAATGCTGGAGAGGGTGTGGAGAAAAGGGAATCCTCTTGCACTGTTGGTGGGAATGTAAATTGATACAGCCACTATGGAGAACAGTATGGAGGTTCCTTAAAAAACTAAAAATAGAGCTACCATATGACCCAGCAATCCCACTACTGGGCATATACCCTGAGAAAACCATAATTGAAAAACAGTCATGTACCACAATGTTCACTGCAGCTCTACTTACAATAGCCAGGACATGGAAGCAACCTAAGTGTCCATCGACAGATGAATGGATAAAGACGATGTGGCACATATATACAATGGAATATTACTCAGACATAAAAAGAAATGAAGTTGAGTTATTCGTAGTGAGGTGGATGGACCTACGGTCTGTCCTACAGAGTGAAGTAAGTAGAAAGAGAAAAACAAATACCGTATGCTAACACATATATATGGAATCGAAGAAAAAACAAATGGTCATGAAGAACCTAGGGGCAGGATGGGAATAAAGACGCAGACCCACTAGAGAATGAACTTGAGGACATGGGGAGGGGGAAGGGTAAGCTGGGACGAAGTTAGAGAGTGGCATTGACTTATATATACTACCAAATGTGAAATAGATAGCTAGTGGGAAGCAGCCGCATAGCACACGGAGATCAGCTTGGTGCTATGTGGCCACCTAGAGGGGTGGGATAGGGAAGGAGGGTGGGAGACGCGGTGGGAGGGAGGGAGACGCAAGAGGGAAGGGATATGGGGATATATGTATATATATAGCTGATTCACTTTGTTATAAAGCAGAAACTAACACACCATTGTGAAGCAATTATACTCCAATAAAGATGTTAAAAAAAAAAAAAGAGCCAATACTTCATAGCCAAGAAGTATAGGTACTCTTGAGTTAGACTGTCTGGGTTTAAAACTCATCATCACTACTTATAAGTTATGCTAGTTTAAGGAAGTTATTTATAACCTCTCTTAGTATAAATTCCCTCAGTTGTAAAATAAAAAGGGAAAGGAAAAGAAAAAGAAGAGGAGGATGAGGAGAAAGAAGGTGGTATTAAAAGCATTAAATGAGTAATCTATCCAAAGCAGTCAAACTTGATAATAATTATTAACTCTACAAATGATATCTGCAGGGTAGGGATAAAGTCAAGAAAATAGGCTACAACAACCAAAACAATAACAGCAGCAACTACTTCAGCTGCACGGAGCATTTGCCGTGAACTGGGGACTGTGCTAAGTGCTTTCTACACGTTGTGCCCTCCATTTCCTTACCTGTGCCCCTCTTCTCCACTTCATTTTATTAACAGCCAGTTTGCAAAATGAGGTCATTTCAGGATTCTTTTGTGAATAACATCTTATGGTTAGGGAATATTCTCATGCGCCCTCTCTCATTTGATTCTAGAAACAACCCAGGGGTTATTTATTGAAGCAATTTTTATTCCCATTTTGCAGAGGCAGAAATATTCAGAGCCTGCAAAGCTAGTAAACATTCAACCACATCTCCTGATTTCAAGTCTGGTATTACTGTTGTCCTACCTCGCTTCCTCCCACTGCAAAGACTCTCCAGGTGAGCAAATGGCATAGGCCTAATTACTGATGGGCATTGAAATGGAATTGTGCCCCACCGAGGAAATCTGACTAGATGCACAGCTCAATGTCTTCTGAGTCCTTTCCCTGCCAAAGTATATCCTGGCCAAGAAGATATTTTATTCATCAAATGCCAAAGGGTTGAATTTTATGTAAGCTTAGGATTGGAATGGCCGGCCAGAAGAAGGCAACTAAAAATTGCATGAAATTTGGAGTAGGCTGGGGGTGGGTGGCAGGAGTCTCCCTGCTGACTTGGCCTTTGCTGCATGAAAGAGAAAGCTGCACCTCAGCAAGCCTTATGTGCATCTTGGAAAAACTCATTTGACAAATATCTAAACCTTGCATATGAAGGGAAATTCATGAGGCTGCAAAGGCCGGAGAAGCTGACCATCCATATGTGTAGAAGGAAATGTGAAAAGTGGCAACTCTCTTTTTTGTTTTCGTTCATTTAAGATATATTTAATGTCTCCACTTTGTATCTGGACTTATGCTAGGCACTGGAAAGCCAGCCAATATAAGACACATCATATCCTTATGCTCAAAGAATTAATTATATTAAAGACCAACGCTGGCTATGAGGAATAGAAAGAGAAGGACCCCGCCTCAAGGAGCTCATATCTAATAAGAAAGCAGACGCTAATAACAAAGTACAGTACTACCAGTACTACAGTGCTAGTACTAACACAGAAATGGTTATACACCATGATAGAAAAAGGTAGGAGAGAGAAGCTCGGATGAAGTAGCCATGGAAGGCTTCACAAAGGAGATGATAGTTTAGGTAGATTAGGGATAATATTTGAGTATCAGTATTTCAAGAAAAAAAAAGACTCAGAGAAATGCTGAGGCATTCCAGGATGGCTGAAGAGTGGAGGCATTCCTCCTACTGTATAAACATCCATTTTTCTTCAAGATAATGTCTTAATGGAAGCTAACGGAAGCAGTCGAGTGGGAAGAAAGTGATTATTGCTGATGTGATACAGCAAAAGCAGAACAGCGGAGCATTTAAGAGCTGGAACTAGCAGTCAAGTACTCCCAATTTCAAATATCAGCATCACCATTTTTGAGATTTGGGACCTTGATTAATTCGATGAAAGTCTCTGAACCTCTGTTTCCTCAACTGGAAGAGGATGTAACATGACTAACTTAGGGTTGATGTGAACATATTAGTAAGCTTGTTCATAATATTTAAAGTGTGAAAGCACATAGTATTTAGAGGAAGAGAAGGTAGAGTTCTGACTGATGTCCAGGAAATGTGCCAGGATATAGTAGATGATTAGGTTTATGGGCATAAAAAGTGGGCAAGAAAAAGAGAAATAATTCAATCACAGTTGAATTATTTTACTTGATATTCAAGCTTTTTGGGAAATGTCCCTTCCTTGTGGGCACAGGTTGTACATCATTACAGCTAAAGACCAAGTAGAGAAGAACAATGGTCAAAGGTAAGCATTATCCCCTGCTTATTCTGAGCTCTTTAATGGATGATTTTGCCATTGGAACAAAAGCGGTCAGTCACTGTCCAAAAACATTTGCATACGGAGACATGAATTTTAACTGACCTTTGCCACCTGGAGAAGTAAATGATATGAGGGTGCTCTACGGAAGAAGCCCTGCATATAGGGAAAGTATGAAAGACTTTGCAAAGGTGAAAATTTCAGTAAATTGAAGCTTTATTATTCCTAATGCTCTTCCCATTCCTGAAAAGCTTGGAATTATCCTTGACTCTTTACTTCCTCTCTTAAGGCCATCTGCTGTACTTTTACAATGTGTCCAGAACCTGACCTCTAAAGCTATCCCTTTAGTCCAAGCCACCATCATCTCTCAGTGGACCATGACAGTGGTCTCTCAACTGGTCTCCCTTTTCTACTCGTTTCCCCCCTTCAATCTCTTTTCCATATAAAAGCTAGACAGATGGTTCAAAATCATATAAGATCATGTCACTCCTTTGCTCAGATTCCCCCAAAGTATTCCCATTCACTCAGTTTTTTTTTTTAAAAGCCTGTACAACCTGACCCCATACCTAAGTTCTCTCCTTCTTGCTCAGCCTTTTGCAGCTATTCTGGCTTCTTTGCTCTTCCACAAACATACCAAGCACCCATCTCAAGACTTTTGTACCTTTTCTCTCTTGCTGGGTTGCTCTTCTCCTAAGTAGCATCATGGCTTGCTAGTTCACCTTATTCAGGTTCTAATAAAATAGCAATGTACTAAGATTAACACATCCTAGATTAATACCTCTGAAAGAGTAACCAGTCCCTACTACCACTCTCTTCCCACCTTGCTTTTAATTTCATTGCATTTATCACCATTTGATAGAGTAAATAAATTGTTTTCAATTACCTGTTTCCCCCTACCAGCCTGAAGCTTCATAAGCACTAACACTGTGCTTTGTTCTCTGCTGTATCTTCAATGCCCATTATATATACTCAGTACAGTTTTGTTGAATAAATACCACCAGACTCAGCATTAGGAAATCAAATGTAATACACCCACCAACCATGTAATATAAAAATCCATTTTAAGATATTGCTGTTCATTGACTTAACACTAAAATGAGATGCTAAAAAACTGAAATGTTTATTAATGCATACATCAATATGGAACGAAAGCCACGATGTCACACACATCCTAAGCTGTTGGATCTTACAGACTCTATGTTGCTTTTTATTAAAGGTAGAAGAAGAATTACAAACCCAAAGTTAAAAGGACAAAAATGAAAGCAAGCTCTCCTAGTTTAAACAGCTACTTCATAAATACGAAATTTATTTTTTCCTCATTAAAAGTAATGGTCAAAATTTACTGTAGAGTTATGTTGGAGCTATTAAACCCACTAATCTATTTTATTTAATTGGATTTTATAACAAATGTATTAGTCTTATGAAAGCCCCGACGATTGTAAAAATGTAAAGTGGCACACAGCCAACTCTTTTTAAATTGTTTCATATTTAATTTATCATATGATTGGGGGGGAACCTGTGACTTAAACTCATGTTTCTACAGATATTATTGCTTTAACTAAGAGCAATGTAGATACCTTAGATTTTTAAAAAATGAGCCAAAAGAAAAACTTTTAGTAAATAATAGTAGAGGTGTTACTTGGATGTGGCAAAAATTGTGAAAGTTGTTTGTGAATTACTCAAGTTTGGAAAATGCTGACACACAGTATTTCACTTTTGACTTACAGAAATTCTGTGAAGAAGTTACCATTAATCCCATCTCTCCTTTCAGATAAAATATTGATACTCAGAGAGATGAGGCGAACAACTCAAGGTCTCATAGCTAATGAACAGCAGAACTGAAACTAAAACCAAGTCTCCCTGACCATGAAGTTGGTATCCTTGCCCTTAATCTACCAGAATCAAAGGCCTCTTCCATCTCAAAACCAACAATACCTGTCAAGGGCTAGACTAGGATTGCAGACTGGAAACCCATTACCTGGATCTGGCCCACAGAGGGGTTTTGTTCATCCCACATCATATTTCTGATAAATTTGAACTCAAAGGAAGCATTTTTAACAAACCAAGGAATTCCATGGTAAAAAAATGTATACCTTCCTGGCTTCATTTGAAAACTCCAGACAGACAACAGACAATGAATGTCTGTACAAGCCAAAAGTCAGCTGGAATTTAGTCCCATGGATGTGCACATATTCTTTAGAGAGAGGTAATATCCCCAGATAGCCAGTACAGTTTTGGTACCTGGCTGGCTGTTATTGCAGGCATTTTTGAGCTTTGAGACCACTGGATTATAGAAGAGTTATTTCATAATCAATGGGGTTCTAGTTCTTCTCCTGAAAGTTGAACAGAGAGACACTGGATGAAATTCAGTCAAGTTCAATAACACGACCACATACACTTAGCTCAGTACCTGAGGCAGAATCAGTACTAAATAATTACTGGTGTACTTCTGCCCAGTCTACTATTTTTATTCCCCTGCCTTATTGAAAGGGATGTTCTAGGAAAGACAACATTTCCCAAAGAGTGGTCCATTGATCACTTGCTTCAAAATGATCTGAAATACTTGTTAAAATGAGTATTTTCTGGGACCCAGTTTTAGATGCATTTGGTTAGGTCTTGCAAGATAATAAGGCGTCATCTCTGGACCATCACTGGAATCCAGCTACTTCCAGCTGGAACAGTGCTTCAAGGGATGGCACTTACACAGGAGGCAATATGAATGTTGTCCTTGAAATTACACGATATGCCAGCCCTAATTCCCAAATGATTGGGTTTCCAGGCTGCCGGAAAAAGACTGGAACAAAAGTAAAATCATTTTCAGAAAAGTAAGAAAAATTAGGAAACACAGAGAGATTTCTACAGAGACAGGGCAGATAAGTCAAACTAAGTCGGCTCCAGCAGACAGAGATAGCAATTCATCAAATATACTAGCAACCATAAGCAAAGTCTTGGTCCATCGGGTCTAATGATCTCATCCCAAGGTTAATATTTAGCATCACTTCAAAATCCCACCTATGCAAGTCAATTCCCCAAACACTTTTGTCTCATAAGTGGAATGATTCTCTTTCTGGAAAGAATGGAAATAATTCCAAGGTGACTAAATGTCAACTTCAAAATGGATAGCCAATCCTTCACCAGCAAGGGAGGAGGCTTCTCCTCCACCATATCTCAAAAGCCCACGAAATGGGCCATGGCAGAGCCCAGGAACGACAGTGAAGCATTTTGAGATCAGTTACTAGAAGAGCTGCTGCAGGACCATGAAATTAGACATACACCAAAGTTCTTTCATAGCCCTGAGATTCTAGCCTTCTATTTTCTATATGAAAAATAATAGAAGTCATAACTCCTAGAATTGGGTGCTGCCAATGTGCTAGCCATGGAATAAGGCCTGAGCCAGCTCTTCATATACAAATGGAATTCACCCTAGTAAAACTAGAGGAGTTGTAAAATGGGTAAGGCAAGTCACTCCCTGGCTTTCTACCACATGGTGTTGTATCAGAGTCAGCCCCACAAAAGCGCTGAACCTGCTTCTTACCCTTGCTATTTAAATATTAAACAATAACAACCACACAATTTGTTTGCAGTGCAGGGAGTTAGAAAGCAATCTTGTTGCACACTTGTAAGCACCATGAAGCCATCTCAGAGGAATAAGACCACACAAAGACTGTCAGATGGTATTATTCATAACAAATTCAGCTTCCAGCTTGAGTGAACATGCACTGCCCCCTTGTGATCACAAGAGGACACAAGCGAGTGTCCACAACAGACACAACACCCAGGGAGCCTTGGAAATGGGGTTCAACATAGCACATTCGGCATGATTGGTGATGCTGATTTATGAAGCCATGTTTTCCCTGCTCATGTGGCAATTGCAGTAACTTGCAGCAGTGAATTTGTATGACAACGTAAAAATCCCCAAAACATACATTGCTCCATCTAGACATGGAACAATCTTCTATGTTACTAAATCTTTCATTGGCTTATCAGCATTTATTCAATAAATATTTATTGCCTACTAAGAGTAAAGAATTTTTTCTGGATATTGGGGATATCTATGGGAAAAAAATAGTCTCTGCTCTCACTATGCTCACTGTTTTGTGAGTACTGGGAGTAAATACATTAATAATTATCATGACCTAAGTTTTCCGAATACAAAGAAGAGTGCCGGGTTCATACTGAATTCTCCCTCCGGACGTGGAAAAGAACGCAAGAAGGCATGGTCTTGCCACTATGCCATTCTGCCATTCTAAATCATAGACTGTCTATGTTCGAAGGGGTTCGAAAGACCATTCAGTAAACCATTTTATTTGTAGTGGTGGCAAAATAGGGTTGTGATCAAGAGTATGGACTTTGGGTTCCAATGTCAAGGATCCACGTTCTGGATCTATGACCTGTGTGAGTCACAGGAACCTGAATCTCCCTTCTGAATCTCCATACCTTCCTCTGTTTAATGGAGATCATAAAATTGATTTGTAGGTTTGTAGTGAAATTAAAAGGATCAAGAAGTAAAGCGCCCAGCCAAGCAACTGGCAGGGGTATTTTAGGGAGGTGAAGGGGGTAATCATTCAGAGGTGGCGACAGAGAGTTGTTCCATAAATGACTGCTCCTGGTATCTCTGCTTTTCATTTTTATCTGGAGAAAAAAAAATGTGATTTTCACACTGTTGCAGAACAAACAGAACTGTGACTTTCGTTTCGCATTGTACATTTGTGTTCTTTTGAAATGTTTGGCACGCTCCAAATGAACATATCTTTCCCTCCTTTCACATATCATGGGAATATATTTAAATGTTATGCCAGGTCATTAGGAAAGAGCACATGAGGATGCCAGCCATGTGACACTGATGTTGTCCTTAAGGTGACTTACTCATAATTGGATTCAATGTGTTAAAAAAAATCATTCGTGCTTTAATAATATTATAGACAATAATTATTTTGTTATTAATAATTAATAATGTTTTAATTACTATTATTACTGCTCTTACTTTGAGCAGATCTGTCTAAAATGGCCCTCAGGCAAAAAAACAGTAGCCCAAAAATCTATGAGCTTACTTCAAAGCATGTTATGTTTGTATCATTTTGGGCACTGTCCCTGAGAAATTGATGCCCTATGGAGTCAGGACACAAAACACAAGTAAAACTGCCAGGTTACAATGAATAGTAGAATCGGGGCCACCACAGATGTGCAGTCTCATATTCCTTCTTAGTTTTTAAGGGGGTTATTTCCATGGTGATAGAGAGACAAGTCATCAAATCATGGAATCAGAGTTGAAAGTAGCCTGAGGATCCCCTGTTCCAGGGGTCCCTTATTAGGACACATGAGTGAACTGTCATGGTGAGGGCTGGGGGACTTGATCAACCAGAGAGTAATGAATGCCATGTCTTGAGAGAACAGCTGCAACTCAGAAAATGCCAATTGTTTTTATGAAAGAATGTGGACCCATTCTTTCCAGATCTGCACATTTTCTAAGAGAAACCACAACTCCAGAATTTACATAGTATGTCACATTTTTTCAAAACACTTTGTAGGCCAAAAAAAGCAGTTTAAAGAGGAGGATTCAGCCCGAAGACTTCCCATTTGCCACTCTGACCTAGTTGGGTTCCCACATTTTAAAGGGAAAAACTTGAAGACCAGAATGGAGAAGAGACTCTTCAAAGACCGTGTGGTTTGTCAACAGTAAAGACAGGAAGAGTGAACAGTGTAATCTGCACCTCAAATTACAAGGGTACTAGTGATATATTCCTCATACGCTATCTTTTCTCTCACACACATCTTGCTACATCTGGCATTTGGGGAAAGTCTGAACCTGATGATACAAGCAGAGAACTTCTCATCTATCGTTGGCCCTTATGGTTTTCCAGAAATCAAATGATACGTTCGGCGGAGGGGGGGAAGAAAAAAAATAAAACAGCATGCTGGTTTGGATAAGAAATGCCACCCAGATGGATAGAAAGCATTTGCAGAAAAGGAGGATGTATTTAAGCTGAATTATTCTTATTTTTTGTGCCTTTACAAGTAGTTTACATCTGGAAAGAGTTATCCAGTTAATGTAATGAGATTTGGGGCCATAATCATTTTTAGGAGAAAGGAATTATGGAGGAGCTTAATTAACAATCTAGAATTCCTACTGGGATTCAGTAAGTTTTGGTTATAGCCCCATTTTGAGATCTAACTAGCCAGTGACTTGGAAAAGTCATTTTCCTTCTACTGCTCCCCTGGGGTGATTAATCTTCCCCGCCCTCAATTCCAAAGTTGTTCAATTTTTTCTTTTTTTAATGATTAAAACAAATATCTAGGAATCTGGAACTTAGGACGAACCACAGACGCTCAATCCCACATTGGAGGGATCCATGAAGGAGGTAGCACTGGGCTCTTGGCCCTTGACCTTGGGTATTGGAATCTCTCTCCACTGCTGTCAAGAATCTGGCCCCAGGGCTGAAGCGGAGCCCTCCATTACTGCTAGACAGATGTGGAAGAAAGGGGTCAATTTGACAAGAGAGAACGGTGTATAAAAACTTACCCTCACATTTTTCAATACATTGCTTAAGAAGTCAGCATCCTCTATATTTCTGGGTCCTAGTTCATAGCTTTATTTAAAGAAAGCCTTTTTGCAGGTGTTATGAACCAAATTGTGTTCCTCCAAAATTCATATATTAAAGCTTCAGTATGACTGTATTTGGAGATAGGGCTTTTAGGAGGTAATTAAAGTAAAATGAGGTCATAAGGGTGAGGTTCTAATCCAATAAAAGAAATTGTGTAGCTTTCTAAGAAGAGAAAGGGAGAAATCTCCCCCTATACCAACATGCACACACAGAGAAAGGGCCTGTAAGGACATATGGAGAAAGCAGCCAAGACCTTGATCTTGGACTTCCAGCCTCCAGAACTGTGAAAAATAAATGCCTGTTGTTTAAGCCACTCAGCCTTTGGTAATTTGCTATGGCAGCCAAGCTGATAAAGATATCAGGTCTCCATCTCATACACTGGGATGATGCTTTTACTACTCCAAGTATGTTCACTTCTATTTTATGCTCTCATAGACACTGGAACAGTTGTCTCATAGACAACTTTTCTATTAAAAGTTGGGAGTCCTTGACTCCAAGATGTGGAGACATACACAGAGATGTCAAGAACCTGCTCAAGTTGTGGAGCAGGTGGGTGCATCGGACTTTGGGGTCAGCTCCACACCCAGCTCTTCTTCCCAGAAGCAGATGCTCCTGTGTTAGAGATCAGCCTCCTTTAACTGTGAGCTGTCTCCTAACAAAGGGGCTTTGGTGACACTGTGCTAGCTTCACACTGGTTACCTTTCACCCTACAGCATGTTTCTAATTAGTACCAGAGGGAGGAGGGAAAAGATATGACACACTTTGAAGTTGGGCAGAGGAAAGGGGAGTGAGAGAAAGATTGCTTCCTAACTGTCCGGATGGTAATTAAATCCAGGTTGTTGACTCCAAACCTTGCTTTGATTATGTGAAATGAATCTACAAACACATCCACATTTCCTCTGCCTTTTGCTTCTGTACGGAAGGCAGGGTGGCCTGAACAACCTGCAAACAGAGAGAGTGACACTTCCTTGGCCAGCATCCAGCCCAAGCAGCCTCCTGGCGCTGAGCAGGGTTAGGGCTAACTCTCAGCACTCTTTATGAAAGAAAACCACTCAACTTGTGTGTGATACAGGACCACCTCTGGAGGGAATGATACCTAAGCATTAGGAAGTAGTTTCAGAAAAAGATACCAGTATGCTATTCACAGGCTCAGGAAGTTTAAACCATTCTAAAGGGAAGTTGGGGTTTTTGATCAGTGATGTTGACCTGCAGGTCTGGAATCCCAGGTTCTTAGACTAGGAATCCTGGATCCTGGAGCAGGTTCTGACATTCAGCCTCTCTGAATTTGAGCACAACGTATTTTATCTCTGGGCCTCTGGACCTCAGGTTAAATCCCTACCCTATCCTATCCCTTCTGGAAGAATGAGAAGATTAGAATGATTCCCTCCCAGGGCTAATAGTCCTTGATTCTAAGATATGAACTTCCCACTTTCCATGAAAATCTGTTCATGTCTAAATATCCTAGGCTTCTTCCCTAGGAAAACTGTAGCTGCTGAGGAACGGGAATTTTCCCCTGGCCTCCAGATACCTAGAAAAAGGGAATATCAGCCAATGTCTGTAAAATATATTAGCTGCCCACATATTGCAAACTTTAGTGGCCCTAGATTCTACTTGTACCTGCTCCCTGATGCTTGGAATTCATTTTGGTGAGAAAAGTCTTAGTGCCCTCAAAGTATTAAAAACCCTAGGACAGGGGACTCAAAGGCCATCTTCCCAAGGTGCAATGTCTGATGGCAGAGTCTTTCCTTTAGCGGGTGAAGATGTTGAAACTGTCTTGCAAATACTTGACATCTAAGGATGGAGTTGCCATAAATAGGAGCAAGGGGACAAGAAACAGGTGATGTATGCACTATTTTGTCCCAGACCAGCTTTGTCTAGCAAGGCTTGCTACCAAGATAAAATTTCATTTCTTGTCTGTAAGAGAAAGAGAAAGCACACAGAGACACTGGCTTCTCATTGGAAGATGAACAACAATGATGATTCCTACCAGAACTATTGCAAATATCTAAGGAGATAAGGATGTAAAAGACTTTCAACCATGCTATTTCAATGGAAAGATAATGTTGGCCATCTGTAGGATTGAACTTTTTTTTTTTTTTTTTTTTTGCGGTATGTGGGCCTCTCACTGTTGTGGCCTCTCCCGTTGCGGAGCACAGGCTCCGGATGCGCAGGCTCAGCGGCCATGGCTCACGGGCCCAGCTGCTCTGCGGCATGTGGGATCTTCCCGGACCGGGGCACGAACCCGTGTCCCCTGCATCGGCAGGTGGACTCCATCTGTAGGATTGAACTGAAAAACTAATAATTTTTACTGAGGACTATAATATGGGCCAGGGACTCTGATAAATGTTTTCCTTGCCTTACCACATCTAATCCCCCTATCAGCTTTATGATGTAAATACTATCTTCTCCCCACCTTCAGCATTTTTCAGACTGAGGTTTAGAGACATTAAGTCACTTACTCAAGGAAAGCACTACTGATAAATCATGAGTCCAGGATTCAAGTAAGCTTTTCTGATTTCAGAAACTTCATTCTTAATTAACTAAACCATGTAATATGAGAGTGTTCCCTATCATTGGACATGTTCAAGAAGATGGAGAAACAAGTGTCATGAACAGTGAGTGTGACATTTCTCTTTAAGGTTGGAGCCAACCTATGGAGACTTCTAAGGCTATTCTTAGAGAAAGCAGATTCTACAGACATAGCCAGTGGTTTAAATGGCAGCTGAACTTTACTACCAGGGCATTCCTTAACATCTGAGGTGTTAAGCAGTCAAAGACGAGTGGGGTTCTCCAACAAGAAGACTGTCTTTCTTCCAGCATGAATTTACCTTCTATCTACTTGGTGGGAAATTGCGTAATGATCCCTTGGTTTTTCAGAATGTGCATTTGCTTTTCCTCATCCTCTTACTCACTGTCTAATCTTCTTTATTTGGTGAGCTCCACCATGGCTTATGGTGCTCAATCCCCATGTCCTCTCATTAACCCAGTTTTCTCCCCCCACGATCCTCAATGAAACCATGATTAATATCACTTTCTTGGCTCTGTGCTATGGGCCCTGCGTATCTGCCACTAGTTAATGAGAACAAAAAAATAATTAATCCACCCAGGTACCATTACTTCTGTGAAAAAAGCTATTGTTTATAATTTTAGAAGCTGTAAGAGTAACCTTTATGGAATAGGAAATTTGCCTTTCAATAGAATGAGAACATCCACATCCCCCTAGCTTCTGCTCATGGCCTGATTTTAATAAGCAGTCATTTACCCAGCACCTACTATATGTGCAGGCCTGTGCTTAAAAGAATAAACTTTAAAAATTACAGAGAAGACTCATTTTTTTTCCTGATATGGTTGGGAAATAAACTATTACTCATAAGTGAATTTCCTGTAATTGAAACTTATCCCTTTAACTCCCAAAACTTAAAAAAAAAAAAAAAGTAGTCCCTTTTTTTCCTACAAAATTTCTATAATGAATTAAACATTTCTTAATCTACTGGAACAGAGTATACATTTAATTAGATAATCCCACTACTTGATAACTTAGAGTCAGGTACATCAATTACTAAGCAATGCTATGACACATGAATGTTCTTAGGGATCCAAAAGGATTTTGCCTTCATCTTAAATGTCCCACAAAATGCTATGATTTTGGAAATCTTGAGCCTTTTATGTATTTACATGTTTTCCACCACTACCACCACCCACCTCCACACAGACACTCACACCAACACATATACTTAATATAATTGGCCAAACTCTCTGAAACTGTTTGAGTATCTGCCTTTAGCTGCACATTCTACATTGCACTCCTTATCTTTTAAGTTCTGAGAACAAGGTATGGTAGTTTATCTGCAGCTGTGGCTGCCTACAACTCCTCCCATCAATAGGCAGATCTATTGGAATCTGGGTTAGCCCTATTCGGCTCTGATGAACAGGAATTCTCCAGAGGTGATACTATGCTGGTTCGGACCCCAGGCCTGACAGTTTCACTTTCACTCTAGGAAGCTAGCCTCCACGCTGTACAGAAACTCAGAACAGACTACCCAATAATGAGAGGCCAAGAGCAGAGCAAGGCCCTGGAAGGTGGGAGGTCCTCCAGTACACTGCAGCCACGTTATGTGACCTAAGCTGACACGAAGTGGATCCATCCACTTGCGCTCAGGAAACCTCAAATTCATGAAAAATAATTCTTGTTGACTTAAGTCACTAAGTTTTGGGCAATAAGAAATATTTTGAAATCATATATAATGAGAATGAAGGAGCTCTAAGTATACATTTGGCTCACCCTATAAATTAAATGTATCATATTTAGTAATAGAATCTGATATCTATCTAGAATGATCAGAAAACTAATTTTCTGATCTTTCTAGTTATGACCATACTCTCTAAAGGTGATGTTGCTAGGTGAATGAGGAAGTATTAAAAAGTGGAGGGAAGTCTTTTCTCAAAAGGTATGTAAGGAAAAGATTCAAAGGTAGGGCTGAACATAGTATGAGGCAAGATGGGAAGATGAGACTAGTTAATGACATCACAAAGTTCATGTTAGGAATGAACATAAAGGGATAAAGGGGGTGAGTTGGAAGATGGCACATATCAAAGGAGTGTAGGAGGATTTACAAGGTAGCTGAGAACTTTCTCTGTGAGATGTGTTTTTGAAATAATAAAATGTCAATTCTAACCATGTTGTGAATAATACAAGAATAGCTGTTACCTCCTTAGCTGGGACTAACTGGAAGTTTACAATTTGGCTTAAAGGGTTTTATAAACTCTCAATAAGCTGAAAGATAAGTTGGTGAAAGTGTAAAGTAGGCAATGTTCCATTAATTTATTCAAGCAATATTTATTGAGCACCTGTTCTAGATGATAGAGATACATTAGTGAAAAACATAGCCAAACAACCCTGTGTTTTTGAAAACTGCATTCTATCTGGGGGAGAGAGATAGTAAGTCTAATAAGTAGGTGAATTTTAGATAAAAGCTATGAAAAAAACAGAACAGCAATAGATCAAAAGAGCTGTGGGGAAGTGATCATTTTAAATAGGGTGATCAAGGCAGACCTGGTTGAGAAAAGGGGCATGTGAGCACAGACTTGAAGGAAACGAAGGAGGGAACCATGTGGAAATTATGTAGGAGAGTGCAGTGTGTCTAGCCAAGAAAACAGCTCTTGAAAAAGTCATGAAGCGGAAGCAGCTCTGGCCTGTGTGAGGAACACAGAGAAGAGCATGGCCAGAGTGGAATGGATGAGAGGGCAACAGCAGGGAGACAAATCAGCATGGTAACAGGGGACAGATCCTGGAGGCCTTTAGACCTAAGCGCTTTGGCTTTTACCCAGCAAAATAAGCAGCCTTTGGAAGCTTGAACAGAGAGGACTGATAGGACTACTTTTTCCAAAATATCATTCCAGATACTATGTTGAGAACCAATTATAGAAGAACAAGGGTTAAGGTAGTGAACTTGTTTAAGAGGTTATTTACTTGATCCAGTAGAGAATTAATAGTCACTGAGGTCAGGGTGTATACACACACACACACACACACACACACACACACGAATGACTGGAGTATAAAAAGACTTTTGGGGAAGAACTAGTCATGAGGTCATAAATATGAAGTTTCTTTCTAACCCTGAGGCTCCAGGACCTTGGACAGATACCTGCAAGGTGAGATTCTAGGGGACTCAAGAGCCCGGCTCACCCCAATAGCTTAGTCAATTTTAGGATGCTTCCTGAAACTTTAGCACCAGATGTAAATAAATTTTCTTAAGAATTCATTTCCAGTTTAGATGTGAATTACCCCGGGGACCTGAAATCTACAGATAATTGTCACTTACATATACATTTGAATGAAGAAACTGAGAAAACTGCTGCTATAGATAAAGGGGACAGGACTTACTCTACATGTGTCCTAAGAGAAACACTTCCTTTTATGTGGAAGCTAAAGAAAAAGTGATTACTCAATATTATGTAACAACCTAAATGGGAAAAGAATTTGAAAAAGAATAGACACATGTATATGTATAACTGAATCACTTTGCTGTACACCTGAAACTAACACAACATTGTTAATCAACTGTGCTCCAATATCAAATAAAAAGTTAAAAAAGAAAAAAAGCAGCACAGCTGACATTCACCGAAATGACATTCATTCTCACTCAGTGAGTGAGTGAGAAAAAAAGTGTGACTGATCATTACAATTGCCTTTGGCAGATTTGGGGTTTGTTACGGAGAAGGCTCTTCATTTTGGTAAACCATGATATGAAGGAGAAATGAAAAGCAGGGCCTGTGAGAGGTAAAGCACCCTATTTTGCCTTCCCCATGGCTTCTAAGCCTTCTAAGAGTTAATAAACCAAACTCACAAAACACTTACAGTGAAGGGTGTGTGTGTGGTGTGTGCATATGTGTGTATGTGTACATAAAGGGATGGGGGGGTGCAAAGAGACTAATGTGACAGAAAGCACATGAGTAGGTCTAAAACACTATAGGATGCTATGGAGGCAAGTATTAGAGGCAGTTAAGCCAGACGGAGAGATGAGGAAGACTGTCAGAATGAGAGACTTCTAAACTGAGACCTAAAGAATGAGCAGACATTTCATAGGAGGGAGTGGAGATGGGAAGAAATATAACACTCCAAGTAAGGGTAATGCTCTTGAGGCGAAAAAGAGGAGAGTTGGCTGTCTGAAAGAAATAGAGAAGGTCACTGCCATGATGGGGAATGGGTCTGAGGGCTGGGCAAGAGAAGCAATGGGGGAAACCTTGCCAAAGAGTTAAAGTTGAGGCAAAGGCAGTGGGAGCCATTGAAAAGTTTTCTATAGGGGACTGCCAGGACAAGATTTTTATTTTATATGACTTTGTCTGTTGCCATGAGCAGAGAATCCACTACAGATATTGACCAGTAGCCCAAGAGAAAGATGACAGTGGCCTAGAGAGTGAAGATCCAAAAAAGTCAAGATAGTTAGAAGTACTGAAAAGATAAAATAAGTAGAATGTACTCACTGCCTACATATGGCAGAGAAGTGGGAGAGGGAACTAGAGACGGTGGCCAAATTTCTTTTTGTAACAAACACACAACTTTTACCAAACTTTACTCAATTCATATTTTTAAAATGACACTTCAGATTTTAAAGATTAAGCAGTATACAGTGGGAAGAGCACAACAGAGTCAGGCAACCTGGACTCTATTCTCAATTCTGCCATTGGCTGTGTAGCCTTCCCCTGCTACATGAGGTAGGAAATACATGGATCTCTGAAAAATAGGAGGTTTCTGCTTGGTGATGGGAGCCAGGCTGGTGCTGCAGACAGAGGAGCCATCTCTCTCTCTGACATTCTGGCAGGGGGCCATATAATACACTGATTCCATTTGGCAGCAGCAAAGTAGTTAATGAAAACTCCTCTTTCAAGATGTGACATGTTCCGCGTGAGCTGTCAGAAGGAAAGTTTACATAATGAAGAGCACTGGCATGGATCAAAGCCATCTGGAATAGCCCAGTTTCCCTTGGAGCATCTTGTGACTGGGGAGTCCTTCTGAGAGGAAAGCAGAGAGATGAAGTCTGGTTCTGTGAACAGCTAGCCAAGGGAATTAGCTCACTGGACTAAAAAAGTTGAGATCAGAGGTTTGATTTTTAGGGGATCAGTGAATGTAATGCTGCATGGTGTGTATTTTTTTTGGCTAGAGGACCACCCAGAATGTATTCACTGTACTTCCAGCACCAAACACTCCCCTCTTTCAAGCTGCCATCTCCTCTACCCATTCCACGGTTCAGGTAACACAGGCACACAGGTGGCACTTCATTGCTCAAGCCCCTGTAAGTGGTTCTGGGTGGGCACGAGGAACATGCGAGTCCAAACAGAGAAAATCTCTTTTCTGGAAATTCTGTGGCCAAGGTGCTCCCCCCTCCAACTGTCCTCCCTACCTCCCCCACATACTCCTCACTCTAGATCTCCATCTGGAAAGATGTAGTTCTAAGAGCCTACTTGCACTTCTCCAACTACCCTGACATGTGAAGTTCATGTAGCCAGTAGCAGAATTAAGACTAGAATCCAGATTTCCTGACTGCCACCCCTGTGCCCCTTCCACTGTGTGTTACTTCATCTTTAAAATATGGAATGCTCTTTTGTAAATATGAATTGAGTAACTAAATGAGGAGAGGGCTTATCCAACGACGGAGCCAATCAAGAAAACAAGGAGAGGAGCGACAGGTCATCACTTCATTATTTGAGCCCTGAAGCCAGCCCTCTCTGGACTTCTTAGCTATAACAGTCAATAAATTCCGTTGATCTTTACAGTTTGCTTGCTTGTAATACAAAGATTCCTAACTGATACATAGACTTTTCTTTCTCTAAATCCAAAGGCTTTTCTCAAACCTAGTCCATGGTTTTACTAGCACATGACACCAAATGTTAAAACAGAGGTAGAGAAGAATCTGTACTACTCCTCCGTCCATCAGGAAGAGGGGAAAATGGTAAAAAAGCTGGTATCCTGACTTCAAATTCTGTCCACACTTGATCCAATCTCCCAGGGCACAAAAGAATTGACCTCTGGGTTCCTGTAAGTGAAGGACAGATAATGTCCCCTGCTGTACCTTCTCCTGGGGCTGTTGAGAGTATGAAATTATCCCATGCTTGTGAAAGGATCCTGGCAAGTCTAAAGCCTGGTAGAACTATCTGGTATGATTATTAGGTCAAAAGATGTGCTCTTATTTATAGGCTTTCAGTATCACAATGAGTTATGAAAAACAACATGCCAATATAGAGTACATGTATAAGTTTGGTGCTGGACTAGGCAAGTTGAAAAAGTTAAACAGTCATTTAAGTCAATGTTAGTCATGAGGTTAAAAGTTAGCACATCTATAACGCATACTGCTATTTTAATGAAAAGTTCTATTTTTGCAGAACAAAGCATATGATGACATTTTACATTTTTTCTTCATCAGAGGTGAGTCCCCGGGCTCTAGAACCCTACCAATGTACCATGATTGTACAGAGAAAATAAATATATAAACATTGCCCCCAGAGGAATCTACATTCTAAAATGCAACTTCCTGACGATTTTTAAAATCAATGAAGCTGATAGAAGTGACAGCTGAAAAACACAGCTATTTGCCAGCACCCCTCCCACGGGCATTTCATCTGCATAATGACTGTATCTCCTGCATAAATCACTTATCTCTAAAGCCTGAATATCTATACATTCAGAGAAGAAAATCCAAATCAAGGATTGATAGCTTTAAAAATAGGTTATTTTAAAGTCAATTTCCTGTCCTCTTCTTTACCTCCCCCATGTTTCCTCCCAAAAGCTTTCAGGAAGTAAGTGTCCTCAGACCTCATCAGCTAGCTTCCTTCTAGCAATATTAAAAGAAAAAAAATAGCTTCATTCTATTTCTAATCATTCATAATTAATTACTCTTATTAAAACATCAGTTCTGGGCTTCCCTGGTGGCACAATGGTTGAGAGTCCGCCTGCCCATGCAGGGGACATGGGTTCGTGCCCCGGTCCGGGAGGATCCCACATGCCACGGAGCATCTGGGCCCGTGAGCCATGGCCGCTGAGCCTGCGCGTCCAGAGCCTGTGCTCCGCAACGGGAGAGGCCACAGTAGTGAGAGGCCCGTGTACCGCAAAACAAAACAAAACAAAACAAAAAATCAGTTCTTAATTAGTAGTTAGTTTCTTATACTTCTTGCAAGTATGGGCCTTGTCTAACTTAACTTTTTGTTCCATGGTAGGCAATGATATTTTCCTAGTGAATCACATAGCAGAATAGGCAGATGATCAAATGTAATGGGTTGATACTGTGAGGTGCTCCAGCAATTTGCTCCAGTTCTGTTAAAAAGTATTCATTAAGAAGTGACCACTGGGCTGGAAAACAAGGACCAGGCAGGCCTCAGGAGACAGCATGGTACCCTTTATGGAACTCGCATACACACTGCCTGATTTCTGCATGATATGGCTCTTGCCTCCCCCTAACCTCCAGCTTCCACTTGTCCACACTGCTTCTCACTTAGCAAATGCCAGCTATTCTTCTTCAGTCCCTCCCACATGCCAAGGAACTCCCCTCTTTGGGGACTTTTTCTCCTCTCTGTCCCCCAAGAATCTTTCTCTAAGTGGCTCTTTCCCATCCTTCAGGTCTCAACTTGAATGTGGTGACAAGTTTTATCACATCACCTTTTGAAATACACCCTTTGCCATTTTTTCTTTAACTTAGGATCTCATGTGTTTCTTTCACAGCACCTAAAATAATTCATAATTATTTATTTAAAATGTATTATTGATTTACTTATTTAAATTTATTTATTTATAGATTATCATACCTCCTAGAACTATGCTGTGCAATTCAGTAGCCACATTAATTTAAATGAATTAAAATGACATAAAATTAAAAGTTCAGCTTTTTAGTCATGCTAGTCACGCTACAATGTTCAGTAGCCATAAGTAGCTGGTGGTACCACAGTGGGCAGTGGATATAGGACAACAGAAAATTCTATTAGATGACATTGTTCTAGAATATAAGCTCCTTTAAGGCAGAGTTCACCATCCATCTTGTTTGCTGTTGCACTCTGGTGCCCAACACAATGCCTGGAACATGGTAGGCTGTCAAATATTTGTTGAATAAATGCATGAACTAAATAAATAAAAGGATTACTAAATGACTACTAATAAGAAAATCTTAAATTAAGTGTAAGAACCAGAATAGATAGTTGGGATAGATTATTTGGAAATGATTCAACCCCAGCCTGATACACAGTTTGCCATAAAACACACATCGTATATAACTGTTGTTGACTTATCCCCTCCCCACACTAGAATATAAGCTCCCTCGGGTCAGGGACTTTTCCTTGTTTGCTGTTGTATTCTCAACACCCAGAACAGAGCCTATGTGTGGTGAGAAAATAGAGACCATCTAGTTCCTTTTCATATACTTATTTTCACATAGAGAAATGAAATGACAATTTCATTTTTAGAGAAATTGCATCCATTCCCCAAATATCCCACTTGCATCACTGTTCTTCATAATGCCTGCCCAATTTTGTCAATTCTTTTTGTTTTTTAAATCCACAGCCCCCCCCCCCGCCCCCGCTCTTGGTAGCTGTTCGATAACTCCCTGGAAGCAGATGCAGGATTCCCTCCCTGACCCCCAGCTGTCTTTCTCCACCCCTCAGTGTGACCTGCATTTTCAGACAGTGGCTTGTGCTCAGGCTTTCCTCTTTCCATCTGCATCCATACTGGGGTGTCTACTTTCAATTCTGACAAATAGCTGTCACCTCCAGCTAAGCATCTAATGGCTGTAAATAGTTCCACATGTTCCTTCTCCAAGGTGATAGGAGCGCTGAGCAGAATTTCTTGCAGTTGAGTTAATTCTGAACCTTACTCGTCTTTCAAGGGCTGAGCTCAGAACTCTTCTCCTTCATGAAAACTTCCCTTCCTTCCAGAATCAGATGTGAACATGCTTTTGCCTTTAGCCTGAGCACATTTGAAGGAAGTCGTTTACTTGTAGCCAAAAAAATGCCAAAGTACAGCACTCCATAGCTCCTCTCCAACAAAGTAATTTCTTTATCCTCTCACCTCTCATAGCAATTTATCTATTCCTCTCTGATGACATATATTACTATCTATCTTGTTTTGTAATGATTTATGTCCAGGTCTTATCTCTATAAGGCAGCAATTCATCTTTACATACCACCCAGCCTTACATAGAATAAGCATTCAATAAGTGATTTTCACATGAATGAGATGGAGTGTCTTGTGCTGGGCCCGTGGTTTGGATTTCAAATTCTTACCTAATAATTTCTGTTTGAAACCTTTGCAAGATGTGGAGAAGAAAAGAGCCTTTCAGCCCTATGAACAGACAATAACAACAGCAACAAAGGAACTTTACATGGAATACACAAGGTCTAAAATGCTATGATTTTAAAATGATCAAACACTCCACTCTCATCTAAATTTTCACTCATATTGACATATCATTGTAAGGGCAATAGCCGAGGAGGGAAGAGATGCCATGTTCTAGAAAAGTGGCTCATTTTTATTGTTTGATAATAGGTTAGAATGAAGATATTGTGAATAATGTGATGAAGAGGGCATTCGTGAAAACAAGGGTATGGCAAGGCAGATAGAAAAGCAGTCAAAGGCAAATAGATGTTTTTTCAACTAATTACTCTTTCCCCAAATGATGGCACAGACCCTGTCATTGCTCCAATGTTCCTTTTCCTCAATGTTATGACCTACTTCTGGTTATAGTACCTAAAATTCCAGCATTTGAGACACATACCTCTTAGTTTTACTTTTTATTTCTAAGAGACTCTCACAAAGTGTAAAATCCTCTTAAATGGTTAACACACCAAGATTAAGACATGAATATAGTCAAATTAAAAAAAAAGCTGTCCACTAAGAAATATAATTATAGAACTGGCTCTGTCACATTTTGTTGGGGGAACCCTGGTGGCTTCTCGTCAGTTGCCTTGTATGCAAAATTAGTACTATATGTACACACACACATGGATATATGGATGTGCAGACACATCTATTTTATATAGGTACATTCAATATAAAATGGGTAATAGGTACTAGTAAAGGCTACAAAAGACCGTTCTTTTCATAGAAAATTAAAACGATTAGGCAACATATAAGACCAACTGATTTAAATTTTCTATTTTACATATGGGGAAGTTGTGACCCAAAGCACTGACATCTTTTCCTAGAAAATGGTTATTCATTTCCTTTTCTTCTAGTGTAATTTTCCTATGAGGAACGTGTCACTTTCACAATTCCAGACATTTGAGACTCAAGAGAAATCATATCTCTTCTCAACACTAAGAACAGGACTGTAATCCAAGAACAGGGGAATATACAAAATATTTAACATCTGGAACAGCAGAGATATCAGCCACAGACAACCATAACTGCCCAGATAAGTACTGGGCAGTATCTTCTCCACCTAGGAGTAAACAAATCAGGCTGTTCCATTCCCACTGGCTATAGTGACAGGTGACTAGTTCAGGAATAGTCACAAGAGAAAAGTCAAGCCACAGAATGGAGCTGAAACCTTATGGGACTTACTGGGGAAATAAATTTTCTCCCTCTTTGGGGTTTTGCTGAATGATCAGAGTGAAGTAATAGTAAAGTGATTGAGGGCCACCACAAAAACTCTGAGAGAAGCACCAATACAGAGGGAAGAAGAACTAAAGAGATGGAGAAATATAGGTCCTTATGATACTGCTTGTATTCTAGCCAGAATCAACCTGGCACATTTTAAGCATGTGAGCCAGAAAAGCTCCACCAACTTTTTTTTTTTTTTTTTTTTTTTGCTAAAACCAGTTTGACTTGGTATTGCAGCCAAATAAGACCTGAATAATAACCCAGATTACCTAGGAAAAGTAGCAGGACCAAGACTTAAATCCAACAGTCTCTTAACTTAAATTTTAAGTTTTCTTTCTATTATATCAGAGGTTCTCATTTGGTGGTGGCATGGGGGAGAATGGTAGGTGGAGGAACTTTTCAAAAATAGACATTTGCCCTCAACACTTCTGCCCCCAAGGAAACCAGAATAAAGAAAAAAAATGGGTGTGTGGAGGGTGCAGAAGGAAAATGGAGGTAAAAATATAGGCAAATATATTTTGAGAAAGGCCCTCCAGTGACTGACACATCTTTAGTTCTAAAACAACTCTACAATCTTAGGTTGCTTTGTTACACTGAGTGCCAAGGGCTCAATTATGGTGTAGAAGTGAAACTGATTTAAAGCACTGCCTTATGTCTTATGAATCAAATAACTGTTTTCTGAGCTAGTAACAATGAACAATGTACTAGAAAAATCCCTTCCTAAAAGGAAACGATTGACTTCTCTGGGTCCCTGAAATAAAATTACTTTTTAGAATTGCCGGAAATAAGCGCATAACAATCATGCTTTTGAAGAACGAAATTCACCAGTGACTACTGGAGGGCCCCTTTTTCTTCTCACAAGCAGAAATGACAATATCCTCAAAGATGTAGAACAAACACAGTACCGGATCTGTCAGCTCCTGTACAAATCTCATGTTGTTTGGGATGTTTACATAATTTTGCATGAATTGTAATAATGCAGGCTATCTTGTTAGTAGGTTTCAGGCATAATAAAGGGAGTGACAAATTCTTTTTGAGTATTACCTAGGAAAGAAAATGGAGTTTCAAATATGGTTTTGGACTGAAAGGTTAAGGCAGAATTTTAGGCCAATTCTGAATATTTAGCAGTGCCTTTTGGGATGCCAAATTGAGAACAACGATGAAGTCCCATCTGGATACAGTGGGAAAGGGTGTCATGATGGATGATTGATGTCCATCATGGTCATGGAAAGGGAAAGTGTAGTTTGAGTGCAATTTACGTATCCACTCTAATTTAGATCATCCACAGCTAATAAAGGGCTGCAGTTGTATTTTTCAATTTGCACAACCTCCTGTAAATACCCTCTAAGAAATCATCACACTGGCATTTGGCCACTATTTTTGAGCTAAATAACTAATTGGCTTATTTTGAGAAATAACCCTTAAGTTGTTTTGGCTGTTTCTATCAACTGTACCTCCACTGTCATTTCCAGGGAACCTTCTCTTTCACTATTTCCATCTAGTACAAGTGCAAAGGATGGATGTCAACTGATAACCTTCACACTTAGGGAGAGACACTGTTTCATTCTGGGAAAAGCTGTTATATCAGTTAAAAATTTTGGGTACCAATCCCTCTTCTTCTAAGTATTGGCTGTGCATCCTTCTAAGTACTGGCTGTGCATCCTTGTGTTAATCAGTTGACCTTTCTGAGCTTCAGGTTCTTCACCTGTATCACGGAGAGACCTGTTAGCTGTGCAGATGCCCTATTGGAATAATGTACATAAAAGTGGTTTGGATAATGAGAAGTGCTATATAATGTACAAGTGCTATGAATAGGAGTTATTACTAAGAGAAAAAATTCTGCAGAGCTCACTCTGTAACATCGAGAGATCTTTTGCAATTACAGGCCCCTTAAGGTCTATCAATTTCAATTATGGTTAAGTAAACTCAATTCTACCACACAGGGTGATAATCCTGGTGAGAACTATTATGCTGACTCACCTGATGCCTTCAGCCTTGTCACCCTGATGAGCATTGTTCAAGCCTCCCTCCAGGCCAGTTAGAACTCTCTTTATGAGCTCCCCTTTGGTCTGTCTTGATCCTCTACTAGATTAGAACCTATTCATGTTATAATTTTCTATCCCATTAATCTGATATTCTCCTCATTCCTGCCCAGGTTTCCACTGTTGCCTCTATCCTTGGCCTGTAAACACAGGCTCCAAACTCCTCAGACCTCTAACGATGCTCCTCTTCCACTGATTTATCTGAGCAATTTCAGTGGGCTCCATCTTTGCACCTAAACCAATATTTTTGTAACCATCACTTTATGATCTTCACATTGCTATTCCTGAATAATTATGTCCTAACTTTGTATTCTCTTTTTCTCACTCATATTTTTTCTAATTTTTAAAAAATTACAAAAATAAGAGGTACATCAGAAGCATTATCTCATTTAATCCTCCTAACAAACCTATGAGGTTTGTAGATGAGAGAATGAATACCCATAAAGACTAATAAAACTGTCCAAGATCACAGAGATAGGACGTAGCAGAGATGGAATTTAAATCTAGGTCTACATGACTCAGAAGCTCATAGTCCTTCCACAGTGCCATGCTGTGCTTCGAATCCTCATCCACCTTGCAATTATCTTCATTCTGTACTTCAGATGATGAGTGTGCCATAAAGGCCTATAATGCAATCTGTTCATCATCCATTATTGCAGGCACCATCCAAATACTAGCCAACATTACTAACACTGACCATCAGCCTCTGTATCTCTCCATAGTATCTGTGGACTTTGAAAAACAATAAGGGAAAAACTATGGGGTCACTTATTACTGGTCATACAATTAGGACAAAGTAAGAGAAGATTAAATGCTTCTAGTATTTTACAAGTTGGAGATGAAGGTCAAATCCTTATGTTTCTCATGGGTTATGTCAGAGGTTTACAACAGACACTCAATTTGTTCCAAAACCCTGGGCTCCTGGAAAACTACCAGGTTTAAAATTATAGAAATCAGTTTATTTTCCAACCTGGTAATTTGAAAGTGAAATTGAGATCAGAAAGGTCAAGTGGTTTACTTATAATCACTGCAGCTAACACTATTCAGTGTCAGACTTGTAATAGAATATAAATCAGCATATATGGCTTCCTTCATCAAGAAAGTTTTGCTACCAAAAAATAAAAATCAGCTGAACCAAACAGTATGCTTAGTAACCTAATTCACCAATATTCTATACATATTCCTTTTGTAGTGCGGTCTAGCAGTAAGAAGTTTGTGAACTTGCAGTCCCTTATTTTGAGTAGTATCGACTGCAGCTAAGTAGTGTACAAAGTCAGGATTGGCAAGTATTTCCCAGATATCAAATTTACGTTCTTTCAATTCAACTAGCATTTCCTACACAGCTCTCCATGAAGCAGTACTCCTGTAAGGCATTTAGTAATAGGTGTTCCATACTGTCAATAAGTTTGGAAAACATCCTTCCAGCATGTTTAAGTATTTTCCTTTCTTATACTACTGAACCTTGGTGGTTTTACTATGTCAATTGTTCTCCATGACATTCAGAATGGAAGAGACTGTATTTTACTCCCCAAACCTATTGCCCAAACACGTATTAGAATAACTGATCCAGGTGACCCAAGGAATACAGTTTGGGAAAACCATGTCCACTCACATTTTGGATTAAATGCTACACTCCCCAGGCAGGTTTCCACTCTACCCCTTAGCTCCTGTTTGTGAATAAAAGCCTGAACAGCAGAGACCTCTGTAACACAACCAGAGTTCACACGATCCCAGGCTCTTTTATCCCAGATAAAAATGCTAGCAACAAACAAACAAAGCAAGCACAAACAGCTCTTTTCTCCTTCATGTAGGGAAGGACTGCTTCTTGTTGAGTGAGCTGAGAGTCTGTCTACTCTATAACAGGCACTTCGGTAGAGGAGAGAAACCAAAACACCTTGTCACAGGACTTGAAGGGCTGTCAGTGGCAGCTACTGAATTTCTATACGCAGGACAATTAGGGGAACAATCGAGATGAGTGGGGACCTGGGAGGAGTTAAGTGACTTACCTTGAATTTGAGTTTGCATAGTGAAATCACTGTTAGATGGTATCATTTGTTGAAGGCTAAATTTGGTGGAGTTGAAAGAAATTTAAAGATGACATCCCCTGACCCCGCCCCCCTTTGGTTCTGCCATTAGAAACAGGCCTTCTGACTGGGGAGACAGATGGCAGAACAGATTATAATACAAAGAGGAGCTGTCTAAACAAGGAACAGCGTATTGCACTCAGGGAGACCAGAAAAGGGAGTAACTCATAGCCCCAGAAAACTCCGTATGACTCGAAACATTAGGTTGCATGGCACACACTGGGTCTCAGTTTTTTCCTCTGAGCATATTTGAGAACGATAGATACAGTAGTCTCATTTGACATAACATAGCCTACAGTGACATCTGGTGGTTATTTCTCAAAAGGTCACAAATTTCAATGTTCCTTATAGGCAAGGTTTGTTCCTTAAGAGAAAGGTACATCATCTATCAAAATATATGTCACTACTGGGCTACCCATCAGGATAGCAGGAAGAATAAGGTGAGATTAGGTGAACAGAAATCCCTCTATACTCAGTCATAAAAGTATGGAGCACCTCCCCTCAAGAGGAGATACCTTGGGTCCTAAGGCCCAAATTAAAAGACAGAAGGTAAAGTCCCATATTCCAGTCCTGGCTGTTTGCCCCTACAGAACAGGCAGGATTCATTCCCTCTCTGGGCCTCAGTTGCCTATTTTTTTCCAGTATAGGGATTAAACTCTAAGTATTTTTCTCTCTACAAAATAGAGTATCATCTATAAATAAATACATACAAAAAGTCCTCCTAAATTCCCAGGGCCAAGGAAAGCTGGTAGTTATGATCTCCTATTTAAATACCGCTTCTCTTAACATTAGTCCTTAAAAAATGAACCAAAATAAAGAGGCTAAAAGTACACTCATAAAAGTAGTAGGAATAGTACCACTCATACTCTTTAAGAGTAGTAGGAGCCAACACAAGCCGTGCTAAGTATTTTTCTATGTGTTACCTCATATCATTGGCTGTAGACGGTTAGAAGGCATCACCAATAGACAGTCAGTCACAGAATGCCTATTCTGGTCTAGGAGCCACTGGGAAAGACAAGGGGACCACACAAAAGCCCCCGACTGGGACACGCACCATAGCCGAGGGCATCAACATTGGGTTACAAACCCTGCCTGCCCTTGCTTGACTGTGCTTCCCATTCTCCGCAGCCCCTCTGTAGTCACACAGGAGCGAGAAGCATCCTTGTAAGTGAAAGACCAGGAATGGAAAGAGAGAGGAATAGGTGGCAGAGCTGACCCACCATTTCCCAGCTTTTCCACTGGAGGCACCCAAGACTGAATCAGGCTTACTGGAAGAGGGGTAACTGGAAGGAATATTGATGCTCTGATATTAGAATGAATGGATTTTTTTTGTGCCTGGAAAATTAGACTATTTATTGTTGTTGTTAAAAGTGACAGTAAAAGCTATAAAACATGCCCAAGGTATTGTCAGGGACATCAAAAAGAGGTTTGACATAGTACAGAGGGACAGCGATGGCGAAAAAGAATAAAGCTGTTTTCTGTTTGAGGGAGGTTTACCCAATCCAGTTCATTCACTAAACCATATTTACTCTTTGGATTCAACAGAATTGTCGATTTTGAAAGACAACTAAGCAAAAGAAACAACCCCGCACAAAACCTCAGAAAGAATGGAAGAGACACGAAATACAAGAAAACAGTACACTCTAGCTGCTTGCTTCTGTCAAAGAAATTAAAATTAAATGCTCTGAAACAGGAAATAAATCTATAACACACAGTGAAAGGAAAACTAGCAGAATAAAGGAATGCAGGTATTACATGAACACTATAAAAGGATGAGGAGTTACCCACAGCAGAATTGGCATTCATGAAAAATAATGAGTTGGTGACATGAGGGCAGGCTTGAGAAAAATCACATAATGCTGAAGTGAAAAAAAAAGACTAAGGTGCTTAGAGAAAATCTAATATATATTTTGGGGGAGATCATAGAGGACCATTATATTAAAAATTGTTCTCCCTGAAGAAGGGAAAAAATAATTGCAACAGAAAAAAATCATTCAAATATACTGAAGAAATGTAATTGAGGAGAGAAGGCAGTTTATCTGAAGGTCCAATGAGTTTCCTGTTTTCCAGGAAATTTTAATAAATACTGCCACAAATATATTCTGATTGAGTTGTTATGCTTCAAAATGAAGACTATCTTCTAAGAATAGGGTACAGAAGGAGTGGCTACTGAAACAGGGGAAAAGAAAATTGGGTTGGCCAAAAAGTTCATTCGGGTTTTCCTGCAACATCTTTCAAAAACCTGAATGAACTTTTTGTCCAAGCCAATATATTAGGCCCTGACTTCACAGTTTACATGCAAGCAGTTAACAGAGCTATGCCAACATAGTTTGGACAGGGAACTACAATATTCCACCCAGCAATTTTAATATATTTTTTAATATATTTATATATTTTATATATATGTGTCTATATATATATATACCCACACATTTATGTATTTACCCTGCACTTCTTTCCTGAATTCCAAACTCATTCAAGTCCTACGCTGTAACTCTCCATGATTATCTAATAGACAATTCAAAAGGACAATTTTTAAAACCAAACTCCCAATCTTCCCCTGAAAACTAGGTTCCAGTTTTTCCATTTAGGTTAATGAAGAACGCATTTTCTAGTTACTCAGACAAAAATAGTGGAGTTACCTTAGATTTCACACATGCACGCACACATGCACGCACACACACACACACGCACTCACATCTCTCTCTCTCTCTCTGTTTGGAAAACACACAGGCTCTACTTTGAAAACAGCCCAAATTAAACACTTCTTACTACCTCTACTGCTGTCACCATTTCCATGGCACTATCATTTCTTACCAGAATTATTAGAACAGCTTCCCACCATCTCTCTGCTTTTATCCTTGCCCCCTTATTGTCTGTGCTTAGGGTGATCCCATGTTTCATTGTCTAACTTAGGACATTGTGAAAGTGAAAGGGGCCAGGACAACAGGCATAAACTAAGACTGTCCTGCACAAGCCAGGGCATGTGGTCACCCTATTTCATTTCAACACAGTAGCCAAGAAGTCTTTTGAAAACACAAGTCAGACCCTGTCACTCCCCTGCTCAGAGACTTCTCAGCTCCCTTGTTGAAGAATCCACAGTCCTTCCAACGGCCCCCAGAGCTTTCTATGATCCAGCTCCTCTAGGCCTCTGACTGCATCTCCTCCTTTTCTCCTTACTCCTTTTCTTCAGCCCCAAGTTCCTGCTTTTTCTAGAAAGTGCCAGGCATATTTCTGCATCAGAGCCTTTGCCTTGAGGTTCCTGCTGCCTGGAAGGCTTTGTCCTGCTGCATTACATCTATATGATTTACTCCCTCAATCCCTTCCACTCTTTGCCCTCCCATGTCCCTTCCCTTGCTCATTTTTAGAGCGCTTATAACCTACACGTATTCTATGTAACATTTATCATGTTTTTCTGTCTCCTCCCATCACTGTCCCATTAGAATGTAAGTTCCATGAAGGCAGCATTTTTGTTTGTTTTTGCTCTTTCTCTGATCTGGTACTCATGATACAGCAGGAAATGGAAATAAATACCAACTAAATGAGAAGAAAAGGCTATTTACTCTGAGCTTGCTAGAGCAAGTGACTTAGCCACCATCATTGTCTTTTCACAGAGACTTAAAGGCAGGCAGAGGAGTGGGGAAGCTTTATAGTGGAAAAGAAAGAAGGTTTGACACATGCCCTGATTGGAGGCTGTCAGCCTGGGGAAGCTAAAAGGAGGCTAACTAGAAGTGGGCATCTATGTGATTGGTTAGGTATACATACTAGGCTTTCTCTGTTGATCCCAAGCTGGAAGAGGGGACAAACACTAGGGAAACTATCAGTTATTAGTCAAGTCCTGGGCATTTGGGGCCAATTGTTAGAAAAGTTTTTGCTGGCTTCCTGGAGATAGCAGTCTGACTTCCTGTAAGCCTGACTTACAGCAGGCTGGCTTTCTGGCCGTTAATGTAGACAAGGGGATTGAGTTCCTGGACAGATTGCTGTACATGGAGGGTCAGAGTTCTGGTTTCGTATATGGTCAGACCATTGTCCATTTGTGTATTCAGTCTTTCAAGAGCCTAGCGCAGGATAGGTGCTCAATTCATATTTGCTGAGTGAATGAATATCACTTCATTTCTATACATTTCAAAATTTGTAAAACAATATATTGCTTAAAGATAGAAACATACATGATGGAAATATGGCTAAAACAGAGTGATAATTATAAACTATAACATTTAAATTAAATATATGTTAAGAAAGTCTGAAATAAAAAGGATAAACCAAAATATAACTTTTGTTATTAAAGTGGTCAACATGCAATTTATATCATAAATGTGCTGATGAAAGAGGATCTCTTTATAATGATAAAGGTTATAATCTACTAAAAAGATAAATTGCCATCTATCAATCTTTTAGCACACAAAGATATAGTATTCACACATATAAAGTAACATCTGGAGACAGTGAAGAAGAAATCTACAAAAAGCAGTGGGAAACTACTTATCTCATAAAACTTGACATTTCAAGGGAGTAAAAGTAAATTATTATAAAAGGACCTTAACAATATAGTAAATAAGACAAAATATACTCCTTAAAGCACCAATATAACTTAATAAAAAACTGACTGCCTAATATGGCACAAGGAAAATCTTCTTTTAAAAGCTATAAAGCAGGAAAAAACCAACTTTTTTTCTTTTTTCTTTTTTCTTTTTTTTTTTTTTTGCGGTACATGGGCCTCTCACTGCTGTGGCCTCTCCCGTTGCAGAGAACAGGCTCCGGACATGCAGGCCCAGCGGCCATGACTCACGGGCCCAGCCGCTCAGCGGCATGTGGGATCTTCCCGGACCGGGGCACAAACCCGTGTCCCCTGCATCGGCAGGCGGACTCTCAACCACTGCGCCACCAGGGAAGCCCCCAACTTTGTTTTTAATCTCTGCAATAAAACCAGATATAAATATTAAAAAGCAAAAACCAAACAGGAAAAAACAGCAGCAGTAACACTGGCAGCTTACAAAATGTAACTGAACAACTTAGAGATGCAAATCTCTATCTCCTAACAGCTCTCATATCACAAAGGAAATAAAATTTCAAGTATAGACTTTGCATCTAGCAATGTGGTGCACTAAATTCTTTAAAAAACCTGGATAAGTTATAACCATCATATTTTTTAGTTCATTGCTAAGCATTCAAGAAATTAAGGGCACATAAACAGCAACAGTGAGCCGAAATCAGAGCCCTAAGCTAATGTAAGAGCCAGGGCAGCCCTCAAGGCAAATGCTGACAGAGTGTAATGGGAAACTCTAGATCCCTGTATAGCTTTGGAGCTGAACTTGGACTCCCACATTAAGCCAGGAACCTCTATGTGGGACTATACGCTGGAAGAGTCTGCCTACCAGCAAAGGGAACCTTCCAGGAATCCTGGCTGCAAAAGCCTTCACATCCAGCATCCTCTGAGATGATCCACTCTTAGCCTGCTCTCACCTGTGTCTGGAGTCAAAATGGAGAACATCTGTCTGGTCAGGCAAAGCCCAAGCCAAGAAAATAAAGGAGTCCCTGCTTGGCAGCACTTCCTGGGGTCCAGCAGAAGCAAATAAAAGTATGACATGAACCAAAGCCTCCCTAACTTAGGGCCTGTGGTATCCCATGATCAAGTTCAACCCTAAATGTGCTCATTAAAATAAAAAAAATAAAAAGAGAGCGAGAGCAAGAGCGAGAGAGAGAAAGAAAGAAAGAAAGAAAGAAAGAAAAGAAAGGAAGGAAGGAAGGAAGGAAGGAAGGAAGGAAGGAAGAAAAGAAACCATAAATGAGTGTCAGCAGATTTTGACCCCAGAGGATTTAATTATTGGAATTACCAATCAACACACTAGATAAATCTTAATATAGTAATTTTTCAGAACTATGAGATGAAGTAAAAATGAACAAGAAAATGCAAATTTAGGAGGAAAATTCTTAGAATAGAATGGGAAGAGGATGCCATAGGAGCCCACACAGGCATCTTAACAAAATGGATACTGTTCCCTTTGTTAGGTTGTGGAGTGGGGTCACAGGTGTTTGGTTATTATTATGCACCATAACACAATTCAATATTACAAATAATCTTTATTTCAAATATTGCATGAAATACAACTTAAATACTTTAAAAATATTTAAGAATCTTTGTGCACATACACATTTCATTTTGTTTCTTCCTAAAGCCTCATAAAATCTTTTAAATGTTTTTAAAGGTGTGACTCAAGCCACAAGAACAAAGAGAACAGGAGAGGTGACAACACATACACAGAGGAGGGCGTAGACTTCCTGGAGTGCTCCAGTCTCCCACGCCGGCCCCTCCATCCCAGCTCCTCTCCAGGAGCATCTGTGCTTCTCCATCTGGCTGCTCCCAACCCCACTTTCATCTTCTACTCCCAGAAATACACCCCACAAGCTTTTAATGCTGGGTTTCCTGTATCCTGCCAGGCTATCCTCTTGGGCAGCATCTTTTTAAAAAAATGACTCCATGCTTCCATGTCTATCATGGGTTTTGTGTTTAGACCCAAGGATCCATGCCTTTGTATCCTCAGAGGGGACTTCAGTTAGACCTAGACCACCTTCTCTTTCCCAGGCACGACTCAAGGCCCAGGACCTGTTGCTTCCGGCAATTAAACGAATCCCCTTTCTTATTCCACAAATTCAGGCAAGTGTTCCTCCCCTCCTTCCATTCTGCCAGAGCATTAGAGGTTTATCCCCTGGGAGGGTAAAAAGAAGGTTGCTAAACACCAGGCACAGTTAGAAGCAGCACTACCACAACCCAAACAGGAGGATTAAGCGCGATGTATGTCAAAGTAGGAAAAATCACAAGAAATGGCACAGCTAGGCACCGTGTAGTGTAACTGCAAAGGATTAATTCAAAGAAAAGGATTTAAAACATCAGTCAGACATACAGGTGGCCAAAAAGCACGTGAAAAGATGCTCAAAATTGCTAATTATTAGAGAAATACAAATCAAAACTACAATGAGGTATCACCTCACACGGGTCAGAATGGCCATCTTCAAAAAGTCTACAAATAATAAATGCTGGAGAGGGTGTGGAGAAAAGGGAACCCTCTTGCACTGTTGGTGGGAATGTCAATTGATACAGCCACTATGGAGAACAGTATGGAGTTTCCTTAAGAAACTAAAAATAGAATTACCATATGACCCAGCAATCCCACTACTGGTCATATACCCTGAGAAAACCATAATTCAAAAAGAGTCAGGTACCAAAATGTTCATTGCAGCACTATTTACAATAGCCTGGAGATGGAAACAACCTAAGTGTCCATCATCGGATGAATGGATAAAGAAGATGTGGCACATATATACAATGGAATATTACTCAGCCATAAAAAGAAACAAAATTGAGTTATTTGTAGTGAGGTGGATGGACCTAGGGTCTGTGATACAGAGTGAAGTAAGTCAGAAGGATAAAAACAAATACCGTATGCTAACACATATATATGGAATCTAAGGGAAAAAAAAAAGGTCATGAAGAACCTAGGGGTAAGACAGGAATAAAGTCACAGACCTACTAGAGAATGGACTTGAGGATATGGGGAGGGGAAGGGTAAGCTGTGACAAAGCGAGAGAGAGGCATGGACATATATACACTACCAAATGTAAAATAGATAGTTAGTGGGAAGCAGCCACATAGCACAGGGAGATCAGCTTGGTGCTTTGTGACCACCTAGAGGGGTGGGATAGGGAGAGCGGGAGGGAGGGAGGGAGACACAAGAGGGAAGAGATATGGGAACATATGTATATGTAGAACTGATTCACTTCATTATAAAGCAGAAACTAACACACCATTGTAAAGCAATTATACTCCAATAAAGATGTAAAAAAAAAAAAAGAGTCACATACCACAATGTTCACTGCAGCTCTTTTTACAATAGCCAGGACATGGAAGCAACCTAAGTGTCTATCGACAGATAAATGGATAAAGAAGATGTGGTACATATATACAACAGAATACTACTCATCCACAAAAAAGAATGAAATAATGCCATTTGCAGCAACATGGATGGATCCAGAGATTCTCAAACTAAATGAAGTCAGAGAAAGACAAATATCATATGATATCACTTATATGTGGAATCTTAAAAATGATACAAATGGACTTAATTACAAAACAGAAACAGACCCATAGACTTCGAAAATAAGCTTATAGCTACCAAAGGGGAAAGGTTTGGGGGAGAGATAAATTAGGAGTTTGGGAATAACATATACACAGTACTATATATAAAAGAGATAATCAACAAGAAGCTACTGTATAGCACAGGGAACTCTACTCATTATTCTGTAATAACCTATATGGGAAAATAATCTGAAAAAGAATGGATATATGTATATGTATAAATGAATCACTTTGTTGTACACCTGAAACTACTACAACATTGTAAATCAACTATACTCCAATATAAAATAATAAATAAATAAATAAATATCAGTCCGGGGGAAGAGATGGATTTCCTGCAAGAAAGAACAATTCGACTAACAGTAGGCTTCCTAACAGCAAAAATGGAAGCTAGAGTAAATGTCAATCTAGAAACAGGAACCCAATAAAGCTATCTAAAAATAATGTTTTCAGCAAATAAATTCTGAGAGATTGCCACCAGCAGAACCTTCAGAAATTCCTAAAGGATGTATTTCACGATGATGAAAAATTAAAAGATGACCTAGATAGAAGTTCTGACATTTTTTAAAAGGGAGCAAAGAAGTTGATAAATGTGAAAATATAAACATTGTATGAAAAAAGTATCAATTATAGGCTTCAAAAAGTGATAAACACTATAGAAAAATTGCATGTAAATTGGGAGCGGTAAGAGATAAAATACTCTAAATCCCTTGTACTTTTAGTAGAAAAGGTTAATATGCTAGTTAACCTTAGATTTTTAATTATGCATTACTGAGGCATTGAAATAAATAGGAACCATGAGGATTTATCATAAAAGTTGCAATTTCCTCTTTTACCCTGCTCAGTGGGTGACCTTTCTCTATCCCTTAATGAAAACTCTTGTAGTCCCCAAGACTTTTCTTGTCACTTTTAGATAACAAAAAGTCAGGCAATCTTTAACATATGAAACTTTGTCTCAATTCGTAACAAGCAGTTTCCAGTCAAATGTATTGATTAACATTTTAATCTTTATGTCAAAGTGAGCTTCCTTTCCCCTTCCCGATTCAACTGTAGGCTGACTGCTTTTTGGTTATGAATGATGGGGTACTAGGTTCTTTTTCTCTTTCCTTTATGGATGTTTCTTCTTTTCCAGACTCTGCCCATAGTTACTATTGAATGTTGAGTCCTGGCATCCTCTGCTCCTTCTTGGTCTCAGAAAACTAGCAGCCTGGCCTATCCCTTCAGGCAGGACATTAGGAGAACCTCCTCTGGAAATCTGATGAGTGTAAGAGGAGAAACCTAAAGATATTCACATTGTGAGGATACCCTGCCAAGAAAATGGTCCTTCCAGATTACCCTCAGTAAAACCCATTGCTGAGGAGCACCAATCTCACACCGCAAATTCCACTTGATTTCAAGTGTCCTGGTCTTAAATAAGAAAAAACATCAAGGAACACAAGTATCTTACAAAATCATTTTTAGAAAAGATCAAGGCCCCAGTATAACATGCAACTGATAGAAAGCCAAGAAATGAGAAGAAACTTAAATAAAATCATGATGATATCCCCCAAAACTTTCAGAGCATTAACAGCAGGTTTCTCATCAATAAAACATGAATAGGATGTGAAAATTGGTACGTTTCTGAAAACCAAGAGAGTTCTTACATATTAAAAAGGTCAGCAGAAATTTCATTCTCACAAAGGGACTAGAAAATAAAGCTTAGGGAAACTAGAAGGTAGAGCAAAGAGACAGAGAGAGAAATTAGAAAGTAGTGACATGTACACACTGCTATGTTTAAAATAGATAACCAACAAGGACCTACTGTATAGCACAGGGAACACTGCTCAATATTTTGTAATAACCTAAATGGGAAAAGAATCTGAAAAAGAATAGATACATGTATAACTGAATCACTTTGCTGTATGCCTGAAAGTAACACAACGTTGTTAATCAACTAGACTCCAATATAAAATTTAAAATTTTTTAAATAAATAAATAAAACCACTTTGGCAAAATTCACTTCTCTAGGTCAAAAAAAAATTTTTTTTTCTTTTTAAATTATGGAACCAGCCTAGGCATTCCATTCCAAATAAAAAGAATTCTAGAAAGGAAAAAAAAAAGTAAATTTAGAGAAGTAAACTGATAAAATTATTCCAAAAAAAAATGTTTTAGACTCAAAGGGCATGTAGTGACAGATCAAATTCTCAGAACAACAGATGAAACAAACTCATTCCAAGGCACCCTCATACAGTGACATTGTAGGACGCTGCTGAGAGTAGATTCTACAAGCTTCCAGAGACAGGAAGGGTGTGTGTGTCACTATTATGTTTTTAAGCTTAATACATCAAAGACTGGCTTTTTAAGTTACTTCCCCTTCAATCCACAGATCTGTTCCTCCTCATCTTGTTCACCTTTTAAATGGGCATGACATCCATCTAGTTGCTCAAATATTTATCCTTGATTCTTTATTTTCCCTCCTCTAATCCATCAGGAAGTCCTACTGACTCCATCTCTGAAATTTATCTTACCTTCATCTCCTTCTCTCCATCTCCATTAGTGCTGTCCTAATCTAGCCCCATCTCCACTCACCCAGATTACAACAGCAGCCTCTTAACTGGTCTTGTTCCCCTCTTGGTCCTCTCCAACTGAGACATCTTTTAGAATGTAAGATCATGTCATCCCTATGATTACAACCCTTCAATTACTTCCCATTACTCTTAAGATAAAACTCAACTTCATTTTTAAGACTGTTAAGGAGTTCAAGGCATTTTGCCATCGATGATGGGGAAAAAGTGACCACAAGGTGGCAGTAGCACAACCAGCTTTATTTGGGTAATGCTCTGAGAGTTTAAATGAGGGGAAGGGATTGGAGGCAAGTCCCTCAAAGCATGAGACCTTCCAGTGGGCACCACAAGAGGGGGTCACCAACCACAGGGGAAGAAGATATTCCTGGGGGAGGGAATCAGAAGGGGCTCACATGTCTAGGTGATGTTGCTCAGCAGCTCAGTCTGAGTCAGGGGAGACTCAGGGGAGCCTCTGGGTCAGAACATTCCAAAGAGCAGCAGAGGCTGAAGGTTTCTGTAGCTCTGGGGTTTATCGTGTCTATGACTAGCTGATGCTGGGTGCTTTGCACAGTGTGTGCAAAGCAGGCAGGCTCTATATGGGAGTTCAGCTATATGATCTGAAGTCCCCACGTAACCCTGGCCTTCCATAAACCTTTGAGGTATTTAAATGTTGATTTTTCATTTGATTGGTTCCTTCCCGTGCTCATTCATTCACTCATTAGGCATCTGCTTTGTAGTAAGCACTGTTCTCAAATGGGAAACATTGGTGTGAACAAGGCAGGTTCAGTTCTTGCCTCTGAGGTTCTTATAGTCCAGTAGGCAATGACGGTAACAGCATATGGTCCTTCAGACAACAGCCTCATCATATGGTAGGTGCTAGGACCAGTGCACTGAAGGATGTCATGGCCACATACAGAAGGGTCAGCTACGGCAAGGATGGAAGTTAGGGGAGCTTTTCAATGATGGTGAAACTCAGCTGAAACCTAGTGCCAGACGCAGTGCCTTGGGATGGTGTTGGGGTGAGGGCTGTGGAGGGGGCCTATTCCAGAACAGTCTGTTGTAGAAGCCTGGAGGTCAAAGAATACGCGGAAAGAAATGGATAAAAGGTAAAATTCAACAGGGAGTGGCGTAGCCTGGGCTGGAATGCAAGCAGTGTTCCAAACAGGAAATGCCTCCTAAACCACATGAAAGAAATGAGAATTCTAGGTACTCAACCCAAGTGCACTGTGAAAAGCCACTGGAGGAGTGTCAGCAGCAGAATCATCCAGTTGGCTAACTTGGCCCACAGAGTGAAAAAACGGATGGAAAGGAGCCATACTGGAGGCCAGAAGACCCGTTAGGAGACAAGGATGATGTCCTGAGTCAGGATAAAGAGAGGGAGTGCTCTGAGCAGACTCAAGAGAAGTTTGTAGAGATTCGATAGAGCTTCAGATGGATTCAAGAGAGCTTTGTGAGTTCTGTCAATAGGACTCCATAGATTCGAGTGGTGAAGGAGAAGCGAGCCAAGGATGGAGAGCCTTCCATGGCTGCCCGTCTCATTGAGCTGACTCTCCGACACTATTCCAATCCACAGCACCATCCTCGCCCCAAAAATAGCAATAGACTTGTCCACGTAGGGCAGTCTAAACCCCTACCTCACATGTAAGTCAGGAAAGAGGTGTGATCAATTAGGAGTACATTATATTATCCCTATATTTGAACATAAATTCTCAAGGGTTGGGATTTTTTCAGCTATCAGAACAAAACACTGAACATCCCAGTTAAATATAATCACATATTTTAGAACTCAGCGACACATCAGAGGCAACATGGTTTGATATGCTTACTAAGTAGATGAAGAAACTGATGCCCAGGAACAGGATGGGATTTCCCCAAGGTATGTAAATCACAGAACAAGACCCACAGTTCAGGTTCCTAAATCTGTCCATCCCAACTGCTTCACTCTATCTAGCAGAATTCAAGTGATCATAAGTCTTAGAAAGCCGACTTTGGGGTCTGAATCCAGACTCCTCTACTTATTAACTTTGTGGTTTAGTGAAAGTTATAAAAAAAATTGCTGTCTCAGTTTCCTCAAATTAAAATGAGAAATATTATAATACCTACCTCACAGGAGTGTTATGAGGTTTAAATGAGATAATACATGTAAAAGTAATTAGAACAATGACTACATATATTAGTAACTGCAATACATCAGGGTTAGCTCTTACTATCACCATCATTGTTAATACTAGCATCACCTTTTATTACTATTACAATTACTCTTCATTAGAGTCTCCTATAGAAATTGTTGAATTAATTCACTTACCCTTTCTACCTCTTCTTTAAGTCCAAATGGGTTAAAACAAATAGATACTGGTATTCTGGACGGATGTCTAGAATTCAAACTTTGCTTTCTACTGCTCTGAATTTATCCTCTCCTCATGATAGTTCTCCCTGACACCTATTCATATCTTCTTCATATTTTAAGAACCATGTCAGTTCACAGTGTTTTAGCGACACCTTCCCTGAGCCCTCTGCCCTCTGGGTTTCCCTCTCCTTCCATTTATAATTTACAATTTAAATATTGAATCATTACATCTTGCACTTTTTCTTGAAGACAATCGCCATGTTTTATTCTTTAATATTCTCTCTTCTCCCTCTCTCTCTCTCTCTCTCTCACACACACACACACACGAAAAATCTCTGTATATGTATGCAGACTCCAAATCATTTTGGTGAACAAATTCAGATATTCAGGGTATTAACTTGTTGACTAATCTTTGCTTATTTCTTTTCTCTGCCATGCCTTGCCCAGTTTTGGACCCCATTGTAGTCCAAACATGGGTTCAATGTCCAAAGCACTGAAACGTTTTTTCTTATTTAGCACAACTGAATAAGATTTCGATTTAGTTATTTTTAATCAATCTTTTTGTGGTTGTTCTTGTTCTATCAAAACACATTTTCTTTATGTCCACTAGATGGCACCCACATCATTACATTAATCTTGGAGAACCAAAAAAATTTGTAAGGCAATGACAAAAAGGCTTGATATAGAAGTGGCAGTAGCCTACAACCAATTAGATGTGGTAGCATATATCTGACATAGACGAGGTAATAAGAGGATGTGTGTATGGAATTTAATACAATAAAAAATGCTCCAAGTTTCTTACAAGGCTAAACATAGTTTTACCATACAATCCAGTGATCGTGCTCCTTGGTTTTTACCCAAATGACCTGGAAATTTATGTCTACACCAAAACCAGCACATGGATGTTTACAGCAGCTTTATTCACAATTGCCAAAACTTGGAAGCCACCAAGATGCCTTTCAGTAGGTGATGGATAAACAAACTATGGGACATTCAGACAACTGAGTACTTTTAAGCATTAAAAGGAAGTTATCAAGCCATGAAAAAACTTTAAACACATATTACTAAAAGAAAAAAAATTATTAAGAGGCTACATATTGTATGATTCCAATTATATGACATTCTGAAAAAAATAAACAAACAAAAAAATAACTCTGGAGACAGTAGCGTCATTGGTTACCAAGGGTTACGGGGAAGAAGGATGAATAGGGTAGAGCACAGAGAATTTTAGGGCAGAAACTATTCTGTGTGATACTGTGAAGCTGGATATATGTCATTTGTATTTGTCAAAACCCGCAGATTATGTAACACCATGAGTGAACCCTGATGTAAACTATGGGCTTCGGGTGATAATCACGTGTCATAGACTGTAACAATCTGCCATTGCCGTGAAATGTTGATAGCAGGGGAATCTGGGCATATGTTTAGGGAGGTATATATGGGTACTCTTTGTATTTCCTTCTCAATTTTACTATGAACCTAAAATTTCCTCTAAAAAATAGTCTATTAAAAAGAAAATGCTCTAAGACATTGATTCTTTGTATCCATCCTCCCTCCAGTACTATCAACCCAAATGCTCAGCCCAATCGATTGATCACATCACGACTTCTCTCAGTCACTTATTTCACCCATTAGGAAATCCCACAGCCCCTGCCTTCAACCATATACTCCGAACCTGACCACCTCTCATTCAATCCATTACCCTCATCCTGGTCTAAATCATCATCATCTCTCAACTGGATTGTTACAACAGCCTCTAAACTGGTCCCCCTTACTTCCACTCTCCCTCTTTGGTCCATTCAAAAAAACAGGAGTCAGAATGAATCCTGTAAGAGCAAAAAATAGACCATCTCACTCTCTAGTGTAGAGCTGCTCCACTGGCTTCAAATTTTAATTAAGTAAAATCTGAACTCTTTACTCTATGCCCAACAAGTCCCATACGGTCTTGTAAATGCCTATCTCTCTAAACCAATTTGTGTAGTTCCCCTAGGCTTCCTGGCCTCCTTCTATGACCAATTTATTTCTATCACAGAGTCTTTGCATTTATTCACTCTTTTGCCCTTTGCACATCTTCACACGACTTAGCCTTTCTCATGATTTAGGTCTTAGCCAATTTTACCTTACCCAGAGGTCTCATCTTTACACACTAGGTAAGGTGCCCCATCCAACGATTCTCCATCTTATTACTCTGTTCACTTTGTAGATTTATAACCATCTGATATTTCACTTCATGTGCGTATCATCTCATTCCCCACAGTAAAATGTCATATCCATCAGTGTGATGGACAGACTCTAAGGGGGCTGCCATAATTCCCACTTTCTGGTACTCTCTTTGGTTTCTTTCTTTTTTTTTTTTTAGTTATCTATACATATTAGTGTATATATGTCAATCCCAATCTCCCAGTTCATCCCACTGCCCCCCTACCCCACTTTCCCCAACTTGGTGTCCATATGTTTGTTCTCTACATCTATGTCTCTATTTCTGCCTTGCAGACTGGTTCATCTGTACCATTTTTCTAGATTCCACATATATACGTTAATATACAATATTTGTTTTCCTCTTTCTGACTTAACTACACTCTGTATGACAGTCTCTAGCTCCATCCACGTCTCTACAAATGACCCAATTTTGTTCCTTTTTATCGCGGAGTAATATTCCATTGTATATATGTACCACATCTTCCTTATCCATTCGTCTGTCGATGGGCATTTAGGTTGCTTCCATGACCTGGCTATTGTAAACAGTGCTGCAATGAACATCGAGGTGCATCTGTCTTTTAAAATTATGGTTTTCTCAAGCTAAATGCCCAGTAGGGGGATTGCTGTGTCATATGGTAATTCTATTTTTAGTTTTTTAAGGAACCTCCATATTGTTCTCAATAGTGGCTGTATCAATTTACATTCCTGCCTACAGTGCAAGAGGGTTCCCTTTTCGCCACACCCTCTCCAGCATTTGTTGCTTGTAGATTTTCTGATGATGCCCATTCTAACTGGTGTGAGGTGATACCTCATTGTATTGATTAGCATTTCTTTAATAATTAGTGATGTTGAGCAGCTTTTCATTTGCCTCTTTGCCATCTGTATGTCTTCTTTGGAGAAATGTCTATTTAGGTCTTCTGCCCATTTTTTAATTCGGTTGTTTTTTTTTTTTGATATTGAGCTGCATGAGCTGCTTGTAAATTTTGGAGATTTAATCCTTTGTCACCTGCTTCATTTGCAAATATTTTCTCCCATTCCGAGGGTTGTCTTTTCATCTTGTTTACAGTTTCCTTTGCTGTGCAAAAGTTTTAAGTTTCATTAGGTCCCATTTGTTTACTTTTGTTTTTATTTCCATTACTCTAGGAGGTGTGTCAAAAAAGATCTTGCTGTGATTTATGTCAGAGTGTTCTTCCTATTTTTTCCTCTAAGAGTTTTACAGTGTCCAGTCTTACATTTAGGTCTTTAATCCATTTTGAGTTTATTTTTGTGTGTGATGTTAGGAAGTGTTCTAATTTCATTTTTTTTTACATGTAGCTATCCATTTTCCCCAGCACCACTTCTTGAAGAGACTGTCTTTTCTCCGTTGTATATCCTTGCCTCCTTTGTCATAGATTAGTTGACCTTAGGTGTGTGGGTTTATCTCTGGGCTTTCTACCCTGTTCCACTGATCTATATTTCTATTTTTGTGCCAGTACCATATTGCCTTAATTACTGTAGCTTTGTAGTATAGTCTGAAGTCAGGGAGTCTGATTCCTCCAGCTCCGTTTTCTTCCCTCAAGATTGCTTTGGCTATTAGGGATCTTTTGTGTCTCCATACAAATTTTAAGATTTTTTGTTCTAGTTCCGTAAAAACCACCATTGGTAATTTAATAGGGACTGCACTGAATCTGTAGATTGCTCTGGGTAATGCAGTCATTTTCACAATATTGATTCTTCTAATCCAAGAACATGGTATAACTCTCCATCTGTTAGTGTCATCTTTGATTTCTTTCATCAGTGTCTTATAGTTTTCTGAGTACAGGTCTTTTACCTCCTTAGGTAGGTTTATTCCTAGGTATTTTATTCTTTTTGTTGCAGTGGTGAATGGGATAGTTTCCTTAATTTCTCTTTCTGATCTTTTGTCATTAGTGTATAGGAATGCAAGATATTTCTGTGCATTAATTTTGTATCCTGCAACTTTACCAAATTCATTGATTAGCTCTAGAAGTTTTCTGCTGATATCTTTAGGATTCTCTACTTATAGTATCATGTCATCTGCAAACAGTGACAGTTTTACTTCTTCTTTTCCAATTTGGATTCCTTTTATTTCTTTTTCTTCCCTGATTGCCATAGCTAGGACTTCCACAACTATGTTGAATAATAGTGGTGAGCGTGGACATCCTTGTCTTGCTCCTGATCTTAGAGGAAATGCTTTCAGTTTTTCACCATTGAGTATGTTTGCTGTGGGTTTGTCATAGATGGCCTTTATTATGTTGACATAGGTTCCCTCTATGCCCACTGTGTGGAGAGTTTTGATCATAAATGGGTGTTGAATTTTGTCAAAAGATTTTTCTGCATCTGTTGAGATGATCATATGGTTATTCTTCAATTTGTTAATATGGTGTATCACACTGATTGATTTGCATATATTGAAGAATCCTTGCATCCCTGGGATAAATCCCATTTGATCATGGTATATGATCCTTTTAATGTGTTGTTGGATTCTGTTTGCTAGTATTTTGTTGAGGATTTTTGCATCTATGTTCATCAGTGATATTGGTCTGTAATTTTCTTTTTTTGTAGTAACTTTGTCTTGTTTTGGTTTCAGGGTGAAGGTGGCCTCATAGAATGAGTTTGGGAGTGTTCCTTCCTCTAATTTTTTGAAGAGTTTGAGAAGGATGGGTGTTATCTCTTCTCTAAATGGTTGATAGAATTCACTTGTGAAGCCATCTGGTCCTGGACTTTTGTTTGTTGGAAGATTTTTTTTTTTTTTTTTTTTCTTTTTGCGGTATGCAGGCCTCTCACTGTCGCGGCCTCCCCCGTTGCGGAGCACAGGCTCCGGACGCGCAGGCCCAGCGGCCACGGCCCACGGGCCCAGCCGCTCCGCGGCATATGGGATCCTCCCAGACCGGGGCACGAACCCGCATCCCCTGCATCGGCAGGCGGACTCTCAACCACTGCGCCACCAGGGAGGCCCTGTTGGAAGATTTTTAATCACAGTTTCAATTTCATTACTTGTGATCAGTCTGTTTATGTTTTCTATTTCTTCCTGGTTCAGTCTTGGAAGGTTATACCTTTCTAAGAATTTGTCCATTTCTTCCAGGTTGTCCATTTTATTGGTGTAGAGTTTCTTGTAGTAGTCTGTTATGATGCTTTGTATTTCTGTGGTGTCCTTTGTAACTTCTTTTTTATTTCTAATTTTATTGATTCGAGTCCTCTCCCTCTTTTTCTTGATGAGTCTGGCTAAAGGTTTATCAATTTTGTTTATCTTCTCAAAGAACCAGCTTTTAGTTTTATTGATCTTTGCTATTGTTTTCTTTGTTTCTATTTCATTTATTTCTGCTCTGATCTTTATGATTTCTTTCCTTCTACTAACTTTGGGTGTTGTTTGTTCTTCTTTCTCTAGTTCCTTCAGGTGTAAGGTTAGATTGTATATTTGAGAATTTTCTTGTTTCTTGAGGTAGGATTGTATAGCTATAAACTTCCCTCTTAGAACTACTTTTGCTGCATCCCATAGGTTTTGGATTGTCAGTAAAACTTTAATTCGCTTGTCTGCTGATGGGTGAGTCTGAGTTCCCTCCCTGTTGGTTGTTTGGCCTGAGGCGACCCAACACTGGAGCCTACCCGGGCTCTTTGGTAGGGCTAATGGCAGACTCTGGGAGGGCTCGAACCAAGGAGTACTTCCTGGAACTTTTGCTGCCAGTGTCCTTGTCACCCCGGTGCGCCAGAGCCGCCCCTGCCTCTGCAGGAGACCCTCCAACACTACCAGGTAGGTCTGATTCAGTCTCCTATGAGGTCACTGTTCCTTCCCCCTGGATCCTGATGTGCACACTACTTTGTGTGTACCCTCCAAGAGTGGAGTCTCTGTTTCCCCCAGTCCTGTCGAAGTCCTGCAATCAAATCCCGCTAGTCTTCAAAGTCTGATTCTTTGGGAATTCCTCCTCCCGTTGCTGGACCCACAGGTTGGGAAGCCTGTCGTGGGGCTCAGAACCTTCACTCCAGTAGGTGGACTTCTGTGGTATAAGTGTTCTCCAGTTTGTGAGTCAACCACCCAGCAGTTATGGGATTTGATTTTATTGTGGTTGTGCCCCTCCTACTGTTTCATTGTGGCTTCTTCTTTGTCTTTGGATGTGGGGTATCTTTTTTGGTGAGTTCCAGTGTCTTCCTGTTGATGACTGTTCAGCAGTTAGTTGTGATTCCAGTGCTCTCGCAAAAGGGAGAACTCTTTGGTTTCTTATAATCGAGCATGGTACCCCTCAAACTTAATATTTTGTTTTCCATGATGTTGACTTTTTGAAGATTTCAGGAGGCAGATTACAACTATTGGTGATACTAAGTTTGATCACTTGATTAAGTTGGTAACCACTAGGTATTTCTGTTGTAAAGGTATGTTTTCTGGTACCATTAAATATTTGTGGGTTGATACTTTGAGCCTGTGTGAACATTCTGTTTTCAGATATATTTTGACATCAAAGTTTTATGCACCCATTGATGAACTATAGCTAAATCATTATTACAGTGGAGATGGAAAAATGGTAATTTTCTTCTTTTTATCTACATTGATTATCTGGCAGTCTTTTAAAAAGAAGAATTTTCTTTTTAAACCCCCTCCCCTTGAATGTGAGTTGCACATATCCCTATTAGAATACAGCAAAGATAGTTAGATGTCAATTTCTTGATGACATAACATATTCTAATGTACCCCTTGCATATTATAATGTATACCCTCTCTTCCCTGCAGACTTTGAGGAAGCACGCTGCCATGAGTTAAGATGCACTTTGGAGAGTGCCATATGTCAAGGAACTGAGGGTGGACTCTGGCCAACAGCCAGCAAGAAACTGAGGCCCTCGGTCTGGCAGCCTGTGAGAAATTGGATGTGGTCAACAACCACAGAAGCTTAGAAGAAGATTCCTTCCTAGTTGAGTTTTCAGATGAGATAGATTTTGAATATTCTGAGGTGTGATGAATATTGAGAACTTTAGGACTCCAAAGCCTTGTTTGTTACAGGGAAATGATCCTAAACCAGACGGACCTCAGATTTTTCTGGTATTTTCTAAGGAAATAATAATTAAAATAAGTTGAGGGATGATTCAACCAGGCAGAGGGGTCATCTGACAAAGTTCACAAAGTTGGCTGCATTTTTCTCTACATCTTCTTTTAATACCAGGGTTTTAAAAACATTTGCATAGTGCTTCATCTAGTATTCAGACCTCAGTTTCTAGATATATTCTCCGTTCTTTTTAGTGCTAATTCCAGGTTGGGTTAGGGAAAGTACAAGATGAGCCTGAAACACTTTGTGCCAGAAGTAAGGAGGTAATCAAGTACCTGAAAGAACAGAGGAGCCAGCTTCAAGAAGCTCTCATTGACCAAATTTGCAACATTGTGAGCCTTAATAAAAGGAAAATAGTGGCAATGTATTAAAACACTTTGGGTTTAAAAAAATGAGTCCATAGTTGTACTCGAGAGAGAGAGAGAGAAGGGGGAAAAAGTTCGTCTTCTTAAAAGAGTGCCAGATAATCAATGTAGAAAAAAAGAAGAAAATTACCATTTTCCCACCTCCATTGTAAAATGATTCAGCTACAGTTCACCAATGGGTGCATAAAACTTGTGCTTCATCTCTTAAATCTCAAGAGGACCCTGAGCTGAAGTACACATTATCACCATCTCCATTCTAGAGATGGAGAAACAAAGAAACCAACTCCATATAATACAGCCTGGAAGGAACACAGCCATGATTCATAACAGGGGTTACATTCCTCCTCTATATCTTAAATATGACATTTAAATGTGGTAACACTCATTTTGTCATTTCTATCCCCTCCAGCTTCTCTCTATGAAAAACATAAGCACAAGAGTCAAAAGTTAATGGCTGTATGGGGATAGAATGAAAGTCAACAAAATCACAACAGTCCCATAATATACTCTTCAGATGTGTGTACTTAACAAATCCCTAAACAGCAGATACAGAAAAACACTTCTGACCCCTCAGTAAGAAACTGATATGTTTCAATACTATGCCATGATATGCACAGAGATGTTTCCAAAAGAGTTGGGAGACTTTACCACTTATCACATCTATCTTCTTTTGTAACTGAATCTATAGTGGCTAACTGGGAGAACTTGTAAATTTGGGATGGATATAAAAGTCTAAGCACTGGACATGAAATTAAGAAGCCTGCTGACTAGTTATCACTCTCGGGTGAACCTAAATGAGTTGCTGTCCTTCCCTGGGCCGTAAAAGGAGGAGATTAAATACGTTAATCTCAGATTCTCTTTTGCACTAACGTCCTATGCATCTGAACCGCTAAAATGCTCCTTCGTCTTCTGATTTTGCCAACTCACAATTCAGCGTGAGTATTGGTCTGACCCAGGTAATATTTCTCTGTTGTATATCTGAATAAATTACCCATTAGTGTTACTTACCACTTTAGATAAATTTCACTCAAACACTGCTAGTATTTTTTGAGCTGAAGTTGACTCAGAGTCCACTAGATGGCAATCTTGCCCATTTTTCTTCCAAGAATTGCAAAGCTTCAAACCCTCTTTCCAACATTTCCAAAACATGTACTACGCGTCAAAGAGGTCTCAGCTCCTGCCTTCACGGACTTCACAGTGCAATAACCTCTCTGAGAACTCAGCGCTACCCACTTTATTTATTTTTTTTAAATCAGTAATCAGTACTTTAATTCTCTCTTTACATTCAAGTTACGGCACTATCTTCTCAATTACAGTTAGACATTTAAATAAATACTGCCATTGAGAAAGAAAAAAAATCAGTAGGGAAATCTAAGTACTTCTAGCACTTCTTATCCTGTCCACACGTCTTTAATTTTCATTTGTAATGATTTGCTAGTGAACTCTAAAGTGAACTCCAAGTTTGCTCCCTTCAGATCCCTTACCTAGGTGGAGGGCAGAGAGACTAAGAGCATCAAAGGGCGGGTTAAAAGGACATTGAACCTGGGGAGAGGTTAGGTTTAAAGTCTCTGGCACTGGACAGAACAGCTGCATATCTCACTCTGCCGCTTACTGACTGAGACTGAGCAACTTTAACTTTTATGAACCACAGCATCCTTCTCCATAAAATGGGGATAATTAGACACCTACCTTATACGATTTTCTGGGAATTAAATAAGATAATGAAGTAAAGCTCTTAGAATACTCCCTGGAAAAAGGTGCTCAATAAACCATAGTTACTCTGTTGTTACTGCGACTATTATCAGTGTTTTTTCTTTAAATAATAAATGTAATAATTATAATCATTCTTGCTGCTAATTATAGTATTGCTATTAATTATGACTGTTCTAATAAGTATTTAAGTAGCACTATGATGATAATTAATTCTTTTATATCTAAGTCTAACAGCCCTATGAGATAAATATATTATTCACACCTAAGGATGAACTAAAAGCTCAGGTAAGTTTAGTAACTTGACCTAGTCACATAGCTTTAGGAAGTAGAGCCAGAATACCAATAAAGCCTCTCTGACCACAGAGCCAGGACTTTAACCTATAAACTATAATCAAATGGTAGGCTACAACCCTCTCTCACAGGGAAGACAAATAATGTGACCTCCATTTTACAGTCCTACAGAGAGGCAGTGGCTTGCCAAGGACACACAGAGGGCTAAGTGCCTGACTAGTACCAGAAATCAAGTCCCTTCATGCTTAACCCAATGTTTTTTATCTTATACCAGCACTGCTTCAAGTATGTATCAAACAGATGTGACTACGGAATCTTTTTACCGAACAGTATTTTGCATGCTCAGTGTCCTGTGGAACACGTGTGTGAAACAATTCCCTATACCGATACTTTTCTTCAAACAGTACTGAACTTTCACCAGAGTTCTGGGGTAATTATTGCTGGCAGTGCAAAGCCCTGGTGGACATTGACGTAAACAGAAATAAGATAATGATTTCATTATGTCCAGCCTCTTCAGATGCAGCCTAGGAAGTAAAACAGCAAGCGATGTGAAAAACATTGACGGAAAGTAAATGTCAGGAGGTCAAAGCCAGTGACAACAGTGTGTTGGGATAAGGGTGGATAATTGGATCAAGTATTTTAAAATTTGTTTCAAAGGTACTGAATCATTAAATCACAAACGCCAAGACCAGGAAATCTGCTCCATTTATTCTTCTCCCTCGGGAGATGTGTTCTTACAGTAAGCCAGAAAGATTCCACAGTCAACATGTTCTTAAAAATGAGGAATTGGATTTGTCGGGTTATGTGAATGTCAAAATATTTTCATAGTACACTTCTATAATCCAAAACTGCATGTAGATCTAAATTTTCTTGCTTAGAATTTTAAGTCTTTGGTGAAAAGAGTAAACACTTCACAGTTCCTTTACTATGCACTTACTTCCATATATATATATACTCTTCCCATTTTCCCCATTCAGCTTTTCCACTGCTTGCCAACTTTTGTGTAATCTTCATATAAACTGTGACTGCAGGTCACCTAGTCTCTGCTCTGTGTCATGTCAAATAGACAGCAATCAGAAGCAATTACAAGCCATGACAATCTTTATTTAAGTTCCTCAATAACGGACAAGGAGCTCCAATTCACAGTGCATAGAAATACTCTTTCAAATCATCTTTCCCCTGTCATCACCCCACACCTGCTCCAAAGGCTTTTTCTGTCCCAATTCACTCTCAACCTCACTAAAATTCTTGCCATCATTAACTCCCCTCATGACTCTCTATTCTTTTTGCCCCGTCCTTCTCCTTACATCTCCAACCTATTAGTTTCTCCTATCCCGGGTGAGGCTTTCCCTCTCCAATTCACTCTACCCTCTCCTGCTTCTCATGCTATACCCACCTCCCTCCCTAAAATGGATTACCAGGATCTGAGGAAAAGCTCACACAATGAGCTACCAAAGACAAAGTTCTCTCGTATGGAGATAGATTGTTTAATACATTTTCTTCTATTACTACCATATCCGGTAACAAGGAAAGGGATAGAGACCCCAATGGACTTGGCTTAGCAGCCGTTATATCTCTTCGAACTGAAAGCATTAACACCAGTTTGAAACTGCTGCTTCTTCCCAACTTACCTTCTACAAATTAAGGACTTCTCCATCAATTTTTCTCTTAACCTTTCTCTCATTCTCTCTTCTACCTCTACACTTTCAAGGCTTCTTTTTTTTTTTCCCGGTACACGGGCCTCTCACTGTTGTGGCCTCTCCCGTTGCAGAGCACAGGCTCCGGACGCGCAGGCTCAGCGGCCATGGCTCGTGGGCCCAGCCGCTCCGCGGCATGTGGGATCTTCCCGGACCGGGGGACGAACCCGTGTCCCCTGCAACGGCAGGCAGACT